>NC_069369.1:40857500-41480000 GCF_021730395.1 Mercenaria mercenaria
TACTGCTGACGCTAAACTACTGAACTGAGGTTCTACAGCTCCCTCTACATTACCAATTATAACATCATTGGTAGGATTATCTACAACCAACGCCTCTACTGTACCCTTGAAATACGGACAATCAATATCTATTCTAGCTACATCTAGCCTATGTTCACTCCCATCTATGTACTTACATCTACGGGTTTTCTCTAAAAACTGACTTGCTTCTACTAAGTTCCGTTTCACTATTACACATGTACAACCTGTATCCCGCATAGCGATTACATCCCTACCATTACAAGTACCGGGTTTTGTAGGACATGTACTTACACTAAGCATACCTAACTCCTCTACATCACTTAGTTCTATAATGCTATTTCCACTTCTCTGACCTACTTGACTTACTCCTATCTCTATCTCTATTTCTTCCTCTACCTCTCTCCTAGATCGGTCACGGCCTCTACCTCTATTTTATTTTCCTTACTATTTCTATTCTCCCCTTTACTACTTTCCTGTTCCTGCTCTACTTCTACTGCTGCATTAGCACTATTACCGCCGTACTTTCCACTCCTACAGTAATATGAGCTATGCCCTATTCGACCACACTTATTACACTTCAGTACACCAAAGGGTTGAAAACCTCTACCTCTATTAGCAACATTGCTACTACCTCTATTACTAGTGCCTACATTACGACTAATAGGATACTGTCTCTGAGGTGTTTCATATGGTTTATAGCTCCGGTCCTTATTGGTTCGATTCACGACATACTTGGGACCTCCACGAGTCTTTGCAAACAAATCTGCATCTTCTGCTACATCCCTAGCTTTAACTAACCTCTTACTACTCAAATTCTGGTATAGTTCTCTATTACAGACATTATAAAAATTGGTCCCTAAGAATAAAATCTAACAATCCTCGTACGTTTTATCTACCTTACTCAGTCTAAGCCAACCATCTAAATATCTACTTATTCTGGCTAGAAACATCACAAAGGTCTCATTATCACGAGGCCTCTCAGTTCTAACTTTTTCTTATAGCCATCGTCAGTGAGTTCGAACTGACGTAGCAAAGCGGCTTTCAGTTTATCATAATCCTTCCTATCTTCCAACGGAAGCCTATCAAAAACCTCTCTTGCCGTACCCTTTAGAAGGAACGGTAAGTTAAGTGACCATATCTCTTTATCCCAATCCTGCGCAAACAGCGTACGTTTCGTACACATTCAAGTACGCATCCATGGAATAAATTTTCTCATCAAAGGGAGACATCTTAACCTTTACCTTTTTCTTACTCATCTTTTTAAGTCTGTCTTAAACTTATGCTCTGTTTCTGATTTCCTACTTTCTCTTCCTCCTTCTCTGTTTCTAACTTCCTAGCTAACATTAACTTCTCCTTTTCCATTTCTAACTTATCCTGTTCTAACTTTACGTCCGTATTCTAACTTATCTAGCTCTAACTTACGTTCTAACTCTAACCTTTCCTTCTCAGCCTCTAAGCTACTACGTCGTTCATATTCTATCTTTCCTTCTGCAAACCTAACTTCGAACTCTAATCTTTCCCTATCTGCTTCTAATCTATTCTTTTCTGCTTCTACTCTTAATCTCTCTGCTTCTAACCTATCTTTTTCTCTTTCTCTCTCTGCTTCTAACCTATCTTTCTCTGCCTCTAATCTACTATGTCTTTCCTCACGTTCCCTAGCCTGCTCTTCCTTAACAAAGTTACGTAACTCCTCTCCTTCATAACCTAACTCCTTTCCTACCTTCGTTAACTCTACTACACTAGTCATGATTACACTACGTTAACACTATATAACACTACGCACTACAGCTACTATAACAACCTGAGACACTAAATAAACAATCGTGAGGGAATACTAGACTACATAGTTTACACTAAGGCTCTACAGTTACCACTGAAGCCAAAACAAAATACTATACTCTACGTATATACTACACCAAACGTCCTCACTAAAATAATAATACACTAAGTTGCGCAACAGTACTATGTGTAATCAAGGTGCATAGGCAACCAATCAACAAAGTACAGTGACAGTAGGCTGTAACAATACCTTAGCCTTATCAAATATCAATCAACTGTAACTGGTGTTAACACTTTAGTGTAACAAATAAAACAAAAATAAATCACGTGCTTTATCCTAAGATAAAGTATAGGTATAACACAACAGTGTAGCACTAAAACCTAAGAGTAGGTTAAAAGTATATGCAAGTAAACAAGCTTGCTAAAACACACAAATTTAAAAAAAAATACTGTATCTGGTATGTATACAGTACACTAATTCAAAATAGGATCACTGGAGAAGTAGGGCGACGCACAGTAAGAGTGAGTAGGATAACTCTCCTTGTCAAGGGCAGTCATCTCAGCACAGATATATGGTGGCTTAATCATGGAGTGACACAAAATAAACCAAAGAAAATAAAAGGAACGAACTCACCCAGAATCCAAGTGTCGTAAACAACTGTCTATCAGTCTGTGACCACAAAAGCTGGTTAGCTGAAGCTACGGATCTGTCTTGTCTTGTCTGAGGTAAGACGTCACTCTGAAAAATGAATAAAACTATTATATGTGTACCAATAGAACAAAACAAGAGGAATCTTTACAAATTATTGCTGCAGTTAAATGGGTGTTAATAATGTTCGAATAGCTACTGTGTCTGGTCGACCAATCCCATTTCTGACACCATTGTGACAGGAAAGGCCGTATCGGCGACAGTAACCATCAAAACAAATCAACACCCTTTACAATATTTACAAATTTATTTACATAAGATGATTATTAACAATGAATAGATATGAAAAGAAAAAAAACTGATTATAAGAAAGAAAAAAAAAAAAGAAAGTTCAGTATCTCTAGATACAAAAGTTCTTATAGTCCATTCTAATCTGACGTGACACAGGTCTTTAATGTAATTGTGAACTTTAAGTAGCACAAACAAAACATAGCTTCTAAATTCAAAATACAGTCCCTTTAAACCGTGAATACGTTGATTCCGTGTTGGCTCCCTATGGTGGTAGGTGATTGCATCCCTGACGTGACTTCAGAGGATAACAAAAATCATCGTCTTTGCGGTTTACGGCACAACCATGGGACGAAAGCTCTGCGCTGGGAATATCACATCCAGGCGAGTGAAGACAAGTGAACCTCGGGCATTGTACTTCCGGGTTTGACATCACCAGGTAAAATCGTCTGGCGGAAAGAAGCTAAAATATATAACATATGGTAAGCCATAGCAAACAAATAAGTCGGGCATAAAACTGCTCCTTTGGGTACACCATACCTCCGTAGGCTCCGATAATAATACGTGCTACTTATACAAAACATATGTGCTACTAAGTTCAAACGTCACATGATTGAAATACGTCACTTATTACTTCATTATTACAAAGATTACTTACTTAAAAGACTAAAGGTAAAGTATGAAAAAGATATGAAAGTATATGATGAAACATTATAGATACGGACATGATAAACTGCAGCTATTATTTACAACTACAAATTAACAAAATTCAATGTAAATCAAACGTTATATGAGAGTTGGCATCCATATAATATCTAATGCCATACACTACAACGGACATTTATTAGATGTGCTATAGACTGGCACACAATTACAAATTACAATAATATATACATGGTACTAGACTTGCCATATAGATTTATACATAACATACAAGCAGTAATGGCGTTCCATAATAACGAAATGTTTGACATAAGTTTTTGAAACAAAGTACTTTATATATATCACGATACAAAATTTCAGTACAAATTTAACATCTTATATAAACGAAACGATTAGACTCCTCTTTCTAATAATTTACAAAAGTCTGAAAAATTTAATAAATCATCACTGACATACCGAAACTAGCTAAAATCATATGCCGAAAAGTAAAATGTTACAGAATTCTGTAGAATGAACAAAAAATTTACCAAATAAAAATCGTTTAATGCAAAAATCATACAAAAATCTAACAAATAAATTTCTTAACCTCGATCGAGCATAAATTTCTAGCAAGAAAATAATTCAGACATAGATTCGTCTATAAAGTCGTAAGGTGGTGTGCGCAAGGCATATCTAGTCCAGTCTATTTAAAGGATAATGTCCCGCCAAATACTAAATTTCATGGGATTCACGGCTAAGCCATGGACTCTTACTATTTCTATTTTCACGGGATTCACGATATAGCCGGGGAATCTAACTACTTTGGCGCGAAATTAAATTGACAATTTGAGGCCCATTATAGTGGTTTTGGGGATAAAAACATAAATTACTGAAGTTATAAAATATCAACTTTCTTATTAGACTGAACCGAATTTAATGAAATTTACATGGAAATTTAAGTTATGAAATACAGAAAAACATGAGAGGTATTTTATGCGTGAAATCTGACATTTACCTCAATAACTCAAAAATTTACAAAAAGATGATGCAATACCTGCATTTATAATACAGATAAAATAAGGCCCGTATGTCAATTTGTGACAGTATCTCCTAAACCCCTTGAAGGATTTTCTTGAAACTTGGGTCAATTAATCACCTCATCAAGACAGTGTGCAGAACTCAGCCTTGTTGGCTCAAGGTCAAGGTCACAACTCAAGGTCAGAGGTTTGAGCATTCCATTTTATGTCTGCTCTGTATCTGCTAAACCCCATGAAAGATTTTAATATGAATTGACTGTAATATTCCATTTATCAAGACAATGTGCAGAATTCAAAATTCACCCCTGCCAGCTTAAGGTCAAGGTCACAACTCGATTGTTTAATGGTTCCACCCAATACCATAAACACTTTCACTATCCATAACAATGGCGGGGGATATAGCTGTCTTTCAGACTGCCTTGTTTAATTGATTGTTGCTGTCGACATTAGTTAAGATTTTAGTTTTGGCCCCACCTAATTGAAAAGGTGTTTGTTGATTTTTTTTCTGGAAAAATTGAGGTGGCAAGCGAAAAAAAAAGTTTTTTTTTTTTTTTGAGGAATGCAGGAGTTAGAATGAAAAGCAAAGAAATATTTGTTTTTTCTTTTTGCTTTTGTTTAAAGAAAACATAAAACTAAAAGGCATGTACAACCCTTTTTCTGCTTAGAAGACACCTAGAAGTCTGACAATAGCCGCCATTGTGATTCAGCCAGTGAGGTTGAAGGGATGGTATGATGGTCACAGAATATGTTGGAATACAGAGTTGACTTTTAGTGAATTATATATTACAATATAGTGTAGCATTTCAATAACCTCATGTTAATGGATATAAAGAAAACATTAAAAATCTGAGTACATTTCAACATCTAATGGACATATTTAATTTGCAGGGCCTCATATGACCATTAAGATAATATGAGGTGAAGTTTATTTTAAAACGGTTGATAAGTGTGTGAAAATTCCAAATACTTTTAAAGAAGAAGCAAGTACTGATATTTTACTTCGTCTTCCTGTGTTATTTGAAGTGTTGTATAAACTCTTATTTTTCACAGGCTTCATCTTTTGGTGATCATATAGATATGAAAATCTAATGATAAAATCAATCAATATAAATTGTGTCAAGTTCAATAGATTTACTTGTAGATAGTCATTACCAGCTTGGAGATTTCTTTAATTTTTAAATGTTACGAACATCAGTATACAGGAAGTATAAAATATTAAGTGATATAAAAATGAATAAAGGAAAAGGAGGAATAAGATGGATATACCATACACCTTTATATTTATGATAATGTGACTTTTGTACTTCTGATAGTGATTAATAGCTTGTGGAATATTGACTGTTAATGTTTAACAATTGTACTTCCTCCTATGTACCGCTCAAACTTTTCCATTTTGAACTGACGTAATGCCAAAGAAAAATCAACAGTGATTGTACTTTACAATGAATTAAATGTCTTCATAATTTGTATAATACCCGGTACTTTGTGTCCATAATAAAACCAGGTTTGGATTTTTTACCATTTCTGCATGGAACTTTGTATCGCTTATCATGAGACAGATAGAAGTTTTATCTCTGGCAAATATCTTCAGTATAGTGATGTGTTTCAATGATACCAGTTGAAATACTGAATAAGCATCTATAAATAAGAGAAGAGACAGTTTGATATAAGTATAGAACATGTACACACCTGTCAACAAGGAAGGTTTTGTGAACAAAAGTCCAGTACCTAGCTATAAACCTGTTCCAAAGAAAAGATACCTCAAGCCAAAAACAGGTAATGTATGTTTTATGTACAAACTATGTACAAATATTTATTTAAATTGAACAAAATTATATACAGTGCTTAAAGGGTATAGCAGATAGCTTACTTATTAGTCCCCTACTGGTTGAAAACCAGTTTTGGGGACTATAGGAATGCTCTTTTCCGTCATTCCGTCTTTCCGTCATTCCGTCATTCTGTCATTCCGTCATTCCGTCATTCCGTCCGTCTGCAATTTCGTGTCCGGTCCATAACTCTGTCATCCATGAAGGGATTTTAATATTACTTGGCACAAATGTTCCCCATGATGAGACGACGTGTCATGCGCAAAACCCAGACCCCTAGCTCAAAGGTCAAGGCCACAATAGGAGGTCAAAGGTCAACAGGGCTTTTTTCCTGTCCGGTCCACAACTCTCCCATCCTTGAAGGGATTTTAGTATTACTTGGCACAAATGTTCCCCATGATGAGATGATGTGTCGTGCGCAAATCCCGGACCCCTAGCTCAAAGGTCAAGGTCACAATTGGAGGTCAAGGTCAACAGGGCTTTTTTCCTGTCCGGTCCATAACTCTCTCATCCATGAAGAGATTTTAATATTACTTGGCACAAATGTTCCCCATGAGGAGACGAAGTGTCATGCGCAAAACCTGGACCCCTAGCTTAAAGGTCAAGGTCACAATTGGAGGTCAAAGGTCAACAAGGTTTTTTTCCTGTCTGGTCCATAACTCTCCCATCTATGAAGGGATTTTAATATTACTTGGCACAAATGTACCTCATAATAAGACGATATGTCATGCACAACTTTCAGACCCCTAGCTCAAAGGTCAAGGTCACACTTAGCAGTCAAATGTTAACATAGCATGAACAGGGTCTGTTTCGTGTCCGGTCCATAACCTGACATTCATTAAGGGATTTTAATATTACTTAGCACAAGTGTTCCCCATGATGAGACGACGTGTCATACGCAAATCCCGGACCCCTAGCTCAAAGGTCAAGGTCACAATTGGGGGTCAAAGGTCAACAGAGTTTTTTTCCTGTCCCGTCCATAACTCTGCCATCCATGAAGGGATTTTAATATTACTTGGCACAAATGTTTCCCATGATGAGACGACATGTCATGCGCAACACCCAGTACCCTAGCTTAAAGGTCAAGGTCACACTTTGAGATCAAAGGTCAAGAGGATTTTTTTCCTGTCCGGTCTATAACTTTGTCATGCAAAGCAGGATTTAGATATCAGTTGGCACAAATATTCCCCTGGATGAGACAACATGTCATGCGCAAGAACCAGGTCCCTAGGTCTAAGGTCAAGGTCATATTTAGAGTCAAAGGTCAAATTCAAGAATGACTTTGTATGGAACATTTCTTCTTCATGCTTGGAGGGATTTTGATGTAACTTGGACCAAATGTTCACCACCATGAGGCACCCTTGTTTTTTAGAATTACATCCCTTTGTTGTTACTATAAATAGATTTTATTGTAACTTTTTTATTACTGGCAGTAGAGAAAAATCGAGACCACTTTTCTGTGGTACAGCATGCATGTTACATCCAATTTTTTAGGTGTATTTTGACCTATCTCTACCTGGTAAAGAGTTTCTTGTGGACTTATATTATTAATTTTTTTTTTTTTTTTTTTTTTTTTTTTTTTAAAGATTAATTTCCCTTTGTTGTTACTATAAATAACTTACATGATAACATTTTTATAATCAGCCAAAAAAATTCAATATGAAAACAACTGTGGGTTTTTATATATGCACATTTTAATCCAAGTGTGTTGTTATAATGTTATAACATATTGTATATGTAGTACAATATTGTTTATACATCATTGACAGATATCAGTTCATTATGTTATACTGCAGTAGAAAAAATTAGGTGCCTTCCAGTAGGGGACTTTGTATTGCATGGCAATACTTCATTCACTTGTTTTTCCTGCATTCCAATTAAAAAAAATGAAATTTAGTAGTTTTTTTCTGTATATCAGACAGAAAACAGCTCTTCTTTCCAAAACATTCAGCTTTTAATAGAAATTCATGTGCTTTTGCTCTCCATGCTATTGTTTACATATGTTATGATTTAGGGTGTATAGCTTTGGTCATTTTTAGCTGACCTACCACTTTGTGACGGTGAGCTTTTGTGATCGCCCTTCGTCCGTTGTCCGTCCGTCTACAATTTCCTTGTGAACATGACAGAGACCACATTTTGTATTTGATTTTTATCGAACTTGCACACAACTTGTATGGGCATAATATCTCAGTTCCTTTCGAAAACAGGTCAGATCCCATTATGGGTTCCAGAGTTATGGCCTTTAAAGGGCCAAAATTTGCTATTTTTGGCTTGTGAACACGATACAGACCATATTTTGCGATCATCTCTAGTAAATATCTCGGTTCTTTCGAAAACTGGTGAGATCTCATCATGGGTGCCAGAGTTATGTCCCCTTAAAGGGCCAAAATTTGCTATTTTTGGCTTGTGAACATGATAGAGACAACATTTTGCAAATGACTATAATTAAACTTTCACACAACTTGTATTGGCATAATATCTTGGTTCCTTTATAAAACTGGCCAGATCCCATCATGGGTTCCAGAGTTTGGCCCTTAAATGGCCAAAATTTGCTATTTTGGCTTTTGCAGCCATATAGAGACTTCATTTACAGTTTGATTTGATACAGACTTGCAAAATATCTTCAACAACAATAAATCTTGGAGACCATGATGAATCTGTCAGATCCAATCATGGATTCCGGAGTTAAGGCTCCTGACTGACCCCTGAAAGAGCCAAAATTTGGTAATTTTTACCTTGTGAACACCATAGAAATGACTTTTTACATTTGATTTTAACCACGCTTACACACAACTTGTCACAATAACATAAAATTTCAAAAACTGGCTAGATTCCTTTGTGGGTTCTAGAGTTACTGTCCCTGAAAGTGGCAAAATTTTCTATTTTGGCCCTTTCAGCCCTATAGAGGTTTCATTTATGCTTTGATTTGATACAAACTTGCACAGAATAATATCTTAATAATATCTAGGCCTGGATCGAAACTGGGTCATGTCTGGTCAAAAACTAGGTCATCAGGTCAAATCAAAGGAAAAGCTTGTTAACAGAGGCCACATTTATGACCCTATCTTCATGAAACTTGGTCAGAATGTTTATCTTGATGATTTCTAGGCAAAATTTGAAACTAGGTCATATGGGGTCAAAAACTAGGTCACCAGATCAAATCAAAGGAAAAGCTTGTTAACACTCTAGAGGCCACATTTATAACTGTATCTTCATGAAACTTGGTCAGAATGTTTGTCAGCATGAAATATTGAGAAAAAAAATTATCTGGGTCATGTGGGGTCAAAAACTAGGTCACCAGTTCAAATCAAAGAATAAGCTTGTTTACACCGTAGGGGGCACAGTTTTTAATTCTATCTTCATAAAATTTGGTCAGAATGTTTGTTATCATGAAGTCTTGGACGATTTCAGATCTAGATCACGTGAGGTCAAAATCTAGGTCACTAGGTCAAATCATAGGAAAGCTTGTATACACTCTAGAGGCCAGGTTTTTGCTCCAATCTTCTTGAAACTTTGTCAGAGTTTTGTTTTCATGAAATTATGGACAAGTTTGAATCTGGGTCATGTGTGTAAAAAAACTAGGTAACTAGATCAAATCAAAGAAAATGCTTGTTTACGCTCAAGAGGCCACATTTTTTTTTGTCCAATCTTAATGAAAATTGGTCAGAATATTTGTCTCCATGAAATCACTAGGTAAAACATGTTTACACTGTTATGGTGTGTTACACAGGTGAGCAGCTAGGGCCATCTTGGCCTTTTTGTTTCATTATTAGTTTAAAAACCACATCTAAACAAACTTCCCAAGATTTTTTTTACTATAAATGAGAATAATAATGTATTCTCTTTTCAAAAACATTCTTCTTTTTAAATTTCTATCAAATACTTTTCATTCACTGACATTTTTACATACACACTGATTTAGTCAGTAGAGGATAGCCTTGATTTTCAGTTGTTGACATATGAAAAATAACACAACAAACAAACATTTAAAATGTATGTAAGAATGTCTATCTGCATGCCAGTAAAAGAATGATATGAAAGTTTATGCAATAATTCAAGTTTAAATAAAAAAATTATCAACCTATCCTCTATACCCTAAAATCCGCTATACCCTAAAGCACTGTAGTAAAAACATATAACCAAATGCAAATGACATTAAATGAAAAAAAAAATCAATTAAATTGAACAGACGGTTTAAATGAAATGAATAAATAGATTATAAAAGTTTGAACTTTATGGAAGATACTTAAACTGGGCAAGGAATGCCTGAAAATAAGTTGATTTTATATGATATGAAAGTCATCCTCGAGCCTTTCATATAAACGCTGAAAGAATTTTTAAAATCGGACCACAATTGAAAAAGATAATTATGACAGTTAGAAATTAAAGAAAATGGCTGATCATGGAGGCAGCCATTTTAGTGTGTTTATGATTTCATTTACACACTGCTGAATTCTTTATTTAGAAAATAACCTTTTAAATAGATTAATTTCATATATGTTTGAGTGTAAGATGTTTAAAAAATGGTAATTTCTTTTAAATTTTAGCTGGAAAAAGTAGAGAAATTATTTAACAGAAATAAGTAAAAATATGTACAAATATTTATTTAAATTGAAAAAAATTATATACAGTGCTTAAGGGTATAGCAGATAGCTTACTTATTAGTCCCCTACTGGTTGAAAACCAGTTTTGGGGACTATAGGAATGCTCTTTTCCGTCATTCCGTCTTTCCGTCATTCCGTCATTCTGTCATTCCGTCATTCCCGTCCGTCTGCAATTTCGTGTCCGGTCCATAACTCTGTCATCCATGAAGGGATTTTAATATTACTTGGCACAAATGTTCCCCATGATGAGACGACGTGTCATGCGCAAAACCAGACCCCTAGCTCAAAGGTCAAGGCCACAATAGGAGGTCAAAGGTCAACAGGGCTTTTTTCCTGTCCGGTCCACAACTCTCCCATCCTTGAAGGATTTTAGTATTACTTGGCACAAATGTTCCCCATGATGAGATGATGTGTCGTGCGCAAATCCCGGACCCTAGCTCAAAGGTCAAGGTCACAATTGGAGGTCAAAGGTCAACAGGGCTTTTTTTCCTGTCCGGTCCATAACTCTCCATCCATGAAGAGATTTTAATATTACTTGGCACAAATGTTCCCCATGAGGAGACGAAGTGTCATGCGCAAAACCTGGACCCCTAGCTTAAAGGTCAAGGTCACAATTGGAGGTCAAAGGTCAACAAGGTTTTTTTCCTGTCCGGTCCATAACTCTCCCATCTATGAAGGGATTTTAATATTACTTGGCACAAATGTACCTCATAATAAGACGATATGTCATGCACAACTTTCAGACCCCTAGCTCAAAGGTCAAGGTCACACTTAGCAGTCAAATGTTAACATAGCATGAACAGGGTCTGTTTCGTGTCCGGTCCATAACTCTGACATTCATTAAGGGATTTTAATATTACTTAGCACAAGTGTTCCCCATGATGAGACGACGTGTCATACGCAAATCCCGGACCCCTAGCTCAAAGGTCAAGGTCACAATTGGGGGTCAAAGGTCAACAGAGTTTTTTTCCTGTCCCGTCCATAACTCTGCCATCCATGAAGGGATTTTAATATTACTTGGCACAAATGTTTCCCATGATGAGACGACATGTCATGCGCAACACCCAGTACCCTAGCTTAAAGGTCAAGGTCACACTTTGAGATCAAAGGTCAAGAGGATTTTTTTCCTGTCCGGTCTATAACTTTGTCATGCAAAGCAGGATTTAGATATCAGTTGGCACAAATATTCCCCTGGATGAGACAACATGTCATGCGCAAGAACCAGGTCCCTAGGTCTAAGGTCAAGGTCATATTTAGAAGTCAAAGGTCAAATTCAAGAATGACTTTGTATGGAACATTTCTTCTTCATGCTTGGAGGGATTTTGATGTAACTTGGACCAAATGTTCACCACCATGAGGCACCCTTGTTTTTAGAATTACATCCCTTTGTTGTTACTATAAAATATAATAAATAGATTTTATTGTAACTTTTTTATTACTGGCAGTAGAGAAAAATCGAGACCACTTTTCTGTGGTACAGCATGCATGTTACATCCAATTTTTAGGTGTATTTTGACCTATCTCTACCTGGTAAAGAGTTTCTTGTGGACTTATATTATTAATTTTTTTTTTTTTTTTTTTTTTTTTTTTTTTTTTTTTAAAGATTAATTTCCCTTTGTTGTTACTATAAATAACTTACATGATAACATTTTTATAATCAGCCAAAAAAATTCAATATGAAAACAACTGTGGGTTTTTATATATTGTTGCAGAATTCAAAGGAAGTTTTCAAGAAATAGGGTATTTTTAAGCTGGTATATACTGGGCTATCATTTTTAATGAGTTATATACAAATTATAAATAGCCATTGTCTCTGGGTTGAAATTAACTGACTCAGCTTGTTGTTATTGTTTTGTACACTAAAAATAGACAGCCAAATATGGAAAGGTCGCGCAGGAAGGGTCGCGCAGGGTTATGTCGTGCAGGTCATTTGAGGTCTTTGTTCTATTTATATTTCCAGCATCCAGCATTGCTTGGTCTGCAAAAACTAGGACAAGCTATCAGATTTCATGAATGAAATGCCATAGTAATCAGTTGTAAGATTGTTTTTCAAATATCCTCAGGTTACCTGGTTCAGTTTTTGGTCTATGTTTGGCCCTCTACATCCAGAGTAGAATGTTCAAGTGTCAGAAAGCTATTTCTTTTACCCCTTTATTTTTATATAGTCTGCATATCATTTATGTATTCTATGTTAGGTTTATATTGAAGTATATAGCAAATATAACCTACTAGTCTATTATTTTTTGGGTAATGCACTTATTAGTAAAAACCCATTTTTTTTAGTTTTTTTTTCTATTTAAATATGAAATTAGAAAATGCTTACTCAGTTTTTTAGTTGCAATTTAGAACTTTTGGGCAAAAAGGGGTTTTCGCACATTTGGTTTTCTTGCGAAAATATTTTTTAAATGAATGTTGCGAAAGGGTTTGGGAGTTTTTAGTTTGGCAAGGTCGCGCAAGAGTTACTTTTTTGTAAATGTTGGGCAGGGGCAGGGGGTTTCGTGCCGCGAAAGGGTTGCTTTTAGTGAAAAGGGGTCGCCCCCCAGCCCCAACTTTTTTGACACCCACCCTTTCACATTTTTGCAACTCCCCTTTTAATGCGAAAGAGAAAAGGGTTTTAAAAAGCTTAGAATTTTTTTTTTTTAGGAGGGGGGGGAAAATGAATGAATTAGTTAAGAAGGGAATTGAAGGACAATTTTAATGAAATTTCTTTAGAAAAGTTTTCTGTTTAAAGATATTGGAATTTTTAAATATGATTTTGTATAACTAAAAATCTTTTGCTGCAAAATAAAAAAAAACGGGTTTTTTGTTACTATACTCTGTGTTTTATTTTTGTTTGACCAACATAGGAAAATTCACTTTATATGGAGAAAAAGAAAACCTGGGGGGCAGCGTGGGAAATAAATCTTTAACATGTTTGGGAATTCCCTTCCCCCAAAAGGGGAAAAGGGGCCCTTGGGAAAATTTTTAAAACATGCTGCATCTTTATTTTGCTTAAAAATATAAAATTTTAAATCTAAGATATGATAATGCAAGAAGAAAATCTGAAAAAAGTGCTTTGAAGGACTAAAAAAAAAAGGTAAATAAAAATTTTAATGTAAAAGAACAAAAAATAGAAGAACAAAAAATTCATACAATGGGGAAATTTAGGGCCCAGCAATTTTAGAGGGAAACGATAAAAAGTTTTAGAGGAAAGTCAGTAATATGGGCCCAAAAAAATCTGCCAGGTTGCATCAGCTCACGTGGGGAAGAACTTAAACCAAAAAATATTGACCTTAAAAAAAAATTAGCAAGAAAAATTTGGGAGATAATGAGGTTTTAAAAAGCTATTTTTGACAGAGGTTTTTAGAAAACTTTAAAAAGACTTCAAAAAACTGTCAAAATTTTGGGAAATTTTGAAAATGGGTCTGCAAAAAAAATTGTTCAAAGTGAGGCTGAACAGTTCAGCGGGAAAAAAAGAAAATATAAAAAGGGGTTTAAAAAGGACACAGGCAAATAGAGAGTTACATATTAAAAATTTAAGTGAGAAGTGCGTGATGCGAAATAATCGGAATTACGGGAAAATTAAAATTGGGGCGCTGCAGGAAAATTGCTATCCCAAGAATGAAACCCCGGGCGGCCCCGAAATATAACGTACCACCCCCCGAAAAAGGGTCTTGTTTAAAGGGGAAAATTCTTATGTTGCTTTTTATTCGCCAGTTTGCGGTTTTAGCTAGTGTTGGGGGGGGGATGGGGGGGAAAAGGCATTCGCCTTCTAAACAGTCTAGTGATGAGGCAGCCCTTGATTTTTTTTCCTTCAACAAGTAAGTGTGAGAATCACCCGATTTTACAGGTTATTAGAGCAACCCTTTGGCAGCCAGATTTGTTGAGAGGGGCCCACACTTCTATCTGGCTGGGCTGGAGAACTTGAAGTTGAACTCAAGGGAAAAAGCTTGTTGAATA
Organism: Mercenaria mercenaria; assembly: GCF_021730395.1. NCBI lineage: Eukaryota > Metazoa > Mollusca > Bivalvia > Venerida > Veneridae > Mercenaria > Mercenaria mercenaria. The sequence continues at coordinate 40,872,286 of NC_069369.1, forward strand.
CGTTGTGATTTTAAAGCGTCTTGTCCGTAAAAGGCAAATCCCGGGGAAAATCATAAATCGGAACATTTGTTTTCGTCATTTCATTAAAGGCTTGGGCGACTCCAGAGGGCACTTGCGGGTAGGTAGAAGGACCCAAAAACTATAAAAGATGCCGGAAATTTTGGAAACCCTATTCCAGCTTGAAAGATGAAAAAAAAACCCAGCAAAGGGTAAGGAGGGGAAAAACCCCCGCAGAAATGGGGGGGGAAAATTTTTTTCTCGGGCCCACAGTTTTTTCTTTTTAAGAAAGGGAAATTTGATAAGAATTTTTGGGGGAAAGAATTTTTGGGTCAGCAAAAAAGAAAAAGGAAAAAGGGATGCCCTTTCGCATCAGTTCAAAGCGGGGTTTTAAGCAGAAGTCGAGTTTTTAAAAGGCCCAAAATTTTTGGTCACTATGCGCGGGTTTTGCCGGTGGGGGGCAGTCTAAAAAAGTCAAAGGAAAAAAGAAAAGGATAAGGAAAAACGGCCCTGCTTTAGTCCGGGAAAAAAGGGACAAAATTTATTAAAGGGGTTTTTTAAGTGATGTTTACAATGGATTATTTTTTACTTTTGCCTGAAAAATTTGGGGATACTAGTGCAAAAATTTTTTCTTGGATATGGTGCAGTGGGGACAAAAAATTTTATCAAAAAAATTTTTTAAAAGTCTGCTACTGACTGCCGGGCCACATAGAAAAAATTAGTGATGGCTTTAAGCTTGAAGTTTGCCAATGAAGGTTTTTTTCTATATTTGGAACTGTTTCAAAATTTATTTTTTTAAATTTAAAAAAATGTGTTTAAAGGAAAGTTTTTGTTGCACCAAATTTAAGAAGCGGTTCCCTTTTTGGTCCTTTATTTTTACAAGGGAAAAAATTTTGTTTTAAGGGGGAGATGGGCTATTTTCAATGGGAAAAAAATACCCAACTTTTAAAGCCCAAACCCTTTAAAAACAGAGCAGCCCGTGTTAAGTGTTCCAAGACTACTATTGTACCAGCCCAAAAAAGAAAAGATAATTGAAGGGGGATTGTTCTGCTTGGTAAAAAATACCCAGTTTGGAATAGTAACACCCTGTAAAAAAAAAGTGATGAATGTGAAAGTGGTATTTATTGTTGGTCATTCACTGGTTGATCTAGGGTTTTAAAAATGGATGTATTCCAGTAAGATTAAAGAATTTCAAGTGCTGTTGATGTGAAAAATTTAGGCTAAAAACAACTTTGGTTGTGTTGAGAAGCTGAAGAAAATTTGCTCCCTGGGGAAAAGGGGTTTAATTTTAGTTTAAAAAAAAGAAAAAAAATTTTAAAAATCCCCGGCATCGAGGGGCCCTTTTTGAAAGTCAGTGAAAAATCTTGATCCTAATCAAAAAATTTAAATTAAGAATCTCTTGATAAAACATTCAATGTATTTGCAAAATTCCAAACCCCATTTAGGGAACCTCGTAATTTTAAAACACAAGGGGAAAAAAACAGGGCAGCGCAAAACCCTTAAAAAGGACCCAGGCGACCCCCAAAAACATTTGGGGGAAGAAGCTAAAATTTTTAAAAGAACAACTGCAGGCAAATTTTTATTTTGTAAAGTACTTCTCCCGGGGGTTTTCCTTTTAGTGTACGTTAAAGGCCCCGATTGGGCCCCCCTCGCCTTTTTGTAGATTATAGGAAGGTCAAAATTGTCCAGAAGGGAAAAATGTTATCCTTTTCCAAATATTGTGATTTTTTAGAAAATTTAGGCGGTTCAAAATTATTTTCATGTTTTTGGTTTTTTTGTCCCGGGCCTTTTTACCAAATTGAGGTTGATTTAGGTGATGCCCTAAAAAAATGCATTTACGTCAAAATTTGGTTTTTTGGTACCTTGTCATGCCATTTGGTCTTTGAAACGGCCCCTTTGGGCGTTCCAGCGTTTCATGGAATTAGGTTTAAAGAAAGGGACAATGGGAAAAATTTTTTGATTATCTCGTTTACTTGATTATTTTTGGGCGTACCTTTGTTTAACTATTGAAAGGCTTGATATTGTGCTACCCGATTGTCAGAGTCTGCCTGAAATTTTAAAGCCCGCAAGTGTTTTTTGCTGAAAAAATGAAAATTTCCCTTTCCCTTTGGGCCCTGTGGAACAAAAGGGTGGAAATTAGTCCTCAAAAGTCAAAAGTTAGCTGGTGGTTTAATGGGAAAAAACCGCATGTTTTTAATTTCACTGCCCTTCTTTTCTGGTTTCTGTTCTTTTTAAAGGTTTTTTAAACGTGTTTTTTAAAAAGAGAAGGCCAATTTTTTGGTTGTTTGGGGGCCCGGGGAACCCTTTGAGTGGGCAGCTTTAAATGTCAGGAAAGTTTTGATGACTTTCGTTCGCTTAAAAAGGTGATTTAGGGGGATGGCTTTTTCCCAGATTTATGGAGATTTTATTTTTGATTGTGGGGTTAATTTTGGAATTGGCGGTGTGTTATGCAATTTCAGTATAATGGGAAAAAAAAGGGGGAAAGGGCACTGAAAAGGCCCCTTGCATACGCAAGCAAAAATTTAATTTAAGGCCCCAAAGCTTTTTGGTAACAAGGGGGAGTTTTAGCAGTTGTTACATTTTTAACTTTGTTTAAGCAGTTTTTGGGTTTGGACGTTCATTTTTAATCAGGTGTATCTTCTTCATTAAGGGGATTAAAGTCCTTCAAAAAACCTGAAAAATTTTGGATGGGAATGGCTGGAAGTGCTATCGCAATATGATTTAGATTAGAGCATGGAAGGGGTCTAAACACTCCAATGCAGATTTCTTGTTTAAGGATTTTTCCCTGGGTCCCTTTTTACATGTAATTGCTATTTATGGTAGTATATTAAATGAAAATTTCCCTGCGGGGTTGTAAAGAGTGTAGAAGAGGCTTGAAAAAGTGGTCAGAGCTTGGCCCGAATTCGATGATGGGAATTTCCCTTTTATGACAAAAAAGGCAAGGGTAAAATCAATTTTGGGCAAAAACAAATCATGATTCCGCAAAGCCTAGGGTTCATGTGTTTAGTGTAATCAATTTTTTTGTTTATGGGGGATGAATTTTTTTGGGGAGCATTTTTTCAAAACATATTTGCAGGGAAATGTTGGTTTCGGGGTTAAAAGCATTTGCTTGGTGAGGCGTTTTCGGGGGATGAGCAGAAGTTGAAAGTGAAACAGAGGGTAACGTTGATTTTTTAGGGGATTTCCCCCAGGGAAAAAAAGGACATGGCAAAAACAAGTATGCCGGAGGGGGCTGTATCCGAATAATCAAAAACCAGCTGGGAAAATTTGGTGTATAAGTTTTCAAAATTTGGTTTGGTCATACCTAAAACCCGAATGATTAAAAGCGAAAAAAGATCCAGTATAGGGGAAAAAATTTTAGCATGGATGGTCAACTTTTGAATATGAGACCAGCCCTGTTTAAAGTTGGGTGCTGAGGGTCCAGGGCCCAGAAATTTATGGTTACAGTGGACTCCTCTTCATATTCGAGATGGGGGGTATTATTTAGGAAAAATTTTTACAGAAAAATAAGGGGACCCTAGGGGCCTGGAAATTTTCTTTATTTTTAAGGGCCCCAAGTTATTGAAACTTCCCCAAAAATGCAATTTTTCTGGCCATTTAGGTTTTTAAGGGAAAAATTTTGGGGGAAAAATTTTAAAATGAATTTTACTGGTTTAAAATGTTGCTTTTGTGAAAATTTTGGATTTAAAAAATGTGCTTTTTTTTGGTGCTAAGGAAAAAAAAACCCCAAAAAAGAAGGCTTAAAGGCCCCCATTACAAGAATTTTTCATGTTGGGTTTCCCATGGACAGGGGTTTTTTCAGACATTTTAGGTCCATTTCCCCTTTTGGAACAAAAAAAAGTTTATTGGTTTTTTATGGGCAATTTTACAAAATATGTTGGGAATTTTTTGCCTTTCCGACCAAAACCCCTGAAAAAAGTTTCAAATAAATTTTTGTTTGAATTCTTTTTTTGATTTGGGCTACCTTTGACTTGCATTCTATCAGGGGGGAAAAAATTTCGTCTGCTGTTTTGGCAAAAAGTGTTGTTTTATGGAAAAAAATCAAACAAGTGTAACCCTATCGCGCGTCCTCAAAAAGGTTTGGTAGAACGCTTTAATCAGTCTTTTCTAAAACCTTTTTTTACATATGTGAATGGAGAACCCGACAAAATGGGGTTTGTATTACCTATAATGACCGTGCTTACAGTCAAGTGTACATGAAAGCAACCCCAAAATCACCAAACAAGTTAATGTTTGGAAGAGAGTTCAATTACCATTTAAAATTTTTTAGTTGGAAATGTTTTTCCCCGTGCAAATTTTTAGAATCCCCCCTGACTTTGTTGCTGATTTAAATGGAAAATTTTGAAAAAATACTGTATTTGTTCGTGAAAACTTTGGTAAATCTTCGGGAAAAACGAAACGAGGGGCTTGATTCAAGAATTTTTTAAAGTTACAATGTGGGTTGATATTGTTTTTCTGCCTTGGGCTCCCTTTAAGAATGGTGGGGAAAAAATCCCAAAATTTAAAAAGGGGTTCAAGTATTTGGGAAAAAAACCCCTTTTTAATTTCCAGAAAAATAAGTGACTTGTTATTTTTGGGAAAATCAGGGGCCCTCAAAAAACAAAAGTTTAAAATTGTGCCCCATGACGGTTTAAAAAAAAAATAGTGTTCAACATTACCACAATGGGGTTTTTTGGGGTGCAGAGAAAAAAATACAACCAAAAATCACTGAAAAACCCGCAACAATTTATTACAGGGATTAATAACAATGGGAAAAAGGGCATTACCCCCTAGGGGGGAAAATAAAGGAAGGGCAACCTGATAGGCTGGGATTCCCAAAAAAAGGGGGGGCTGTAACATGTTTAAAAATTTTCCCGAAACCCTTTTTGCCCCCGCTAAAAATTCTGTTTTTGGGTCGCGCTTTGATTTGGTATTTTAAGGGGAGGCACAGGCCCGGGCTTTTACAAAATTTATTAGCCATATGTTAAACCGAAAGCTTTGTTGTAAAATTTAAAAATTTTATCAAAAATAAAAAAACAAAAACAATTTTTTGGGTTTATTTTTCAAAAGACAAATTTTCGGTTTTTTTTATTTTTATACAATGTTTCATTATGTTAAATGTGGGAAAACTGTGGTTTTGTATTTCACTGTTAAAATCTTCTTAAAAGACATCAGGGAAGAAAAGAGGGAGAACTTTTTTAAACCTTCCTGGCAATGGAAAATTTTTTGGTTTTGAAAAGTGGACTTATACAGGGGGACAAAATTTTTTGAAGGAAATGTGTCAGGGGTGCCCCGGGCGCACCCTCAAATCAAATCTAAGTCAAAAATGTTGTATCCCGTTAAATTTTTCCCGCATAAAAATTTGTAAAACTACGCCAGTACATTTTTGCATGTAAATACGTTTTTATGTACCGAGAAATAATTCCGTATCAAGTGGGGTGGACCCAGTTCTATCTTCATCAGTAGAAAACCCGGCAATGGTATTAATTTTTACGAAAAAATTGAGTGATATTGGGAAAACTTTGCCGCAGCCCAAAAAAAAAACAAAGGGGCAGGATCTTACCAAAAAAAAAATTTTTGGGGAAACAGCTTAATTTTAAAAGAAAAAAAGTAGACCTATTAACATCGAAGTTAAAAAGACACCCAAAATCTCCTTTTAAATGAATAGCAACGGCCAAAAAAATATCCCAAAAATTTTCAGAAACGGTTAAACTTTACACCTTCCAAAAAAAAAATAAGGTCTACTTTCGACCGGAAAAAAAGCATTAGGTGCCCTTTTTGGAAAAACCCTTTTAGAATTGAATAAAAATGTGCTGGAAGTTTTAAAATGAAATATAGTTTCGTTAAAAAAAATAGGTCTAAAATAATTTAAAAGTGTTTTATATTTGCAATGGTTTTTACCGCAGTGTAACGTGTATTAAAAAAAATTTTTTAAAAAAAGTAACTGGAAAAAAGCAGCTTTCAAAAAAAATTTTTAAAGGATTTTTTTTTGAAAGGTTTTGCCCAGCAAGCCCAATGACACTGGTACCATTGGATATTTTTTTGGGAAACCCAAAGTATGTTTTTTTACTTTTGTTTGTTTAAATATGAGTTCAATTTCGTAATTTTTTTAAAACTGTTGAGGGCAGTTTTGTTTCAAATTTTAAAAAATTTTTTGTTAAAATTTTACATATTTGTTGCTGTGTTTCAAGTATTATTTGTTTCTCTACTATTTTGTGAGTTAACCTTGATTCATGTTTTTTTTTCAATGAGTAAAAAAGTTTCAATTTTTTGAATAACAGAAGTTTTTAATAATGAAAAATACGTTTTCTTCCCGGGTAAGCAAAGTCTTTGAAGGGGGGAGTGTTGCAGAATTCAAAGGAAGTTTTCGGGAAAAAGGGGGATTTTTTAAACTTGGGATTATGGGCTTTTATTTTTTAAAGGTTATATTAAAAAATTATAAATAAACCCTTGTCTTGGGTTGAAATTAAAAAGGTCAGCCCTTTTTGTTATTTTTTTGTACAATAAAAAAAGACAGCCAAAAATTTGGGAAAATTTGCCCCAGGAAAGGGTTTGGCAGGTTATGTTTGTGCAGGTCATTTTAGGGGCTTTGTTCTATTTATTTTTTTCCAGCATTTCCGCATTTCATTGGGGCTGCCCAAAAAATGGACAAGTAAACAGATTTATGAAGAAAAGCAAAATTTTCAGTTGTAAGATTTTTTACAAAAAATCTTTGGTTACCTGGTTAGTTTTTGGTCTATGGGTTTTTCCCCCTTCATCCCGAGTAGAATGTTCAAGGTCAGGAAAAAAAAATTTTTTTTACCCCCTTTTTTATTTTATATAGTCTGCATATCTTTATGGGATTCTATGTTGGTTTATATTGAAAATAAAATAGCAAAAAAATCCTACTAGTCTTTTATTTAGTTTTAAAGCCACTTATTAGTATAAAACCCTTACTTTAGGTTTTTTTTTCTAGTCAATATGCAATTTGAATATGCTTACTCAGTCTTTTAAGTGCAATTTAGACACTGTCTGCACAACTGGGTTGCGCACACTAGGTTCTTGCGCAAATATGTTTAGAATGAATGTTGCGCAAAGGTTGGGCAGCTTTAGCTGCGCAGAGGTCGCGCAAGAGTTACTGTTGTAAATGTTGGGCAGAGCAGTGGTCGTGCCGCGCAAGGGTTGCGTAGTGCAAAGGTCGCGCAGCGCAACTATTTTGCACACCACCCTATCACATTTTTGCACACTACCCTAATGCGCAAGAGTAAGGGTATAAAAGCTTAGAATGTTTTATTTTAGGAGAGGGGAAAATGAATGAATTAGTTAAGAAGGGAATTGAAGGACAATAATAATGCCAGATCTATAGAAAAGATGTTCTGATTGAATGATATTGAGAAGTTTTAAATATGATTTTGTATAACTAAAAATGCTGTGCTGCAAAATAAATAACTGGTTTTGTTACTATACTCTGTGTTTTAGTTTTGTTTGACCAACATAGGAAAATTCACGTTATATGAGAGAAATAACGTAACAATATGCACATTTTAATCCAAGTGTGTTGTTATAATGTTATAACATATTGTATATGTAGTACAATATTGTTTATACATCATTGACAGATATCAGTTCATTATGTTATACTGCAGTAGAAAAAATTAGGTGCCTTCCAGTAGGGGACTTTGTATTGCATGGCAATACTTCATTCACTTGTTTTTCCTGCATTCCAATTAAAAAAAATGAAATTTAGTAGTTTTTTTCTGTATATCAGACAGAAAACAGCTCTTCTTTCCAAAACATTCAGCTTTTAATAGAAATTCATGTGCTTTTGCTCTCCATGCTATTGTTTACATATGTTATGATTTAGGGTGTATAGCTTTGGTCATTTTTAGCTGACCTACCACTTTGTGACGGTGAGCTTTTATGATCGCCCTTCGTCCGTTGTCCGTCCGTCTACAATTTCCTTGTGAACATGACAGAGACCACATTTTGTATTTGATTTTTATCGAACTTGCACACAACTTGTATGGGCATAATATCTCAGTTCCTTTCGAAAACAGGTCAGATCCCATTATGGGTTCCAGAGTTATGGCCCTTTAAAGGGCCAAAATTTGCTATTTTTGGCTTGTGAACACGATACAGACCATATTTTGCGATCATCTCTAGTAAATATCTCGGTTCCTTTCGAAAACTGGTGAGATCTCATCATGGGTGCCAGAGTTATGTCCCCTTAAAGGGCCAAAATTTGCTATTTTTGGCTTGTGAACATGATAGAGACAACATTTTGCAAATGACTATAATTAAACTTTCACACAACTTGTATTGGCATAATATCTTGGTTCCTTTATAAAACTGGCCAGATCCCATCATGGGTTCCAGAGTTTTGGCCCCTTAAATGGCCAAAATTTGCTATTTTGGCTTTTGCAGCCATATAGAGACTTCATTTACAGTTTGATTTGATACAGACTTGCAAAATATCTTCAACAACAATAAATCTTGGAGACCATGATGAATCTGTCAGATCCAATCATGGATTCCGGAGTTAAGGCTCCTGACTGACCCCTGAAAGAGCCAAAATTTGGTAATTTTTACCTTGTGAACACCATAGAAATGACTTTTTACATTTGATTTTAACCACGCTTACACACAACTTGTCACAATAACATAAAATTTCAAAAACTGGCTAGATTCCTTTGTGGGTTCTAGAGTTACTGTCCCTGAAAGTGGCAAAATTTTCTATTTTGGCCCTTTCAGCCCTATAGAGGTTTCATTTATGCTTTGATTTGATACAAACTTGCACAGAATAATATCTTAATAATATCTAGGCCTGGATCGAAACTGGGTCATGTCTGGTCAAAAACTAGGTCATCAGGTCAAATCAAAGGAAAAGCTTGTTAACAGAGGCCACATTTATGACCCTATCTTCATGAAACTTGGTCAGAATGTTTATCTTGATGATTTCTAGGCAAAATTTGAAACTAGGTCATATGGGGTCAAAAACTAGGTCACCAGATCAAATCAAAGGAAAAGCTTGTTAACACTCTAGAGGCCACATTTATAACTGTATCTTCATGAAACTTGGTCAGAATGTTTGTCAGCATGAAATATTGAGAAAAAAATTATCTGGGTCATGTGGGGTCAAAAACTAGGTCACCAGTTCAAATCAAAGAATAAGCTTGTTTACACCGTAGGGGGCACAGTTTTTAATTCTATCTTCATAAAATTTGGTCAGAATGTTTGTTATCATGAAGTCTTGGACGATTTCAGATCTAGATCACGTGAGGTCAAAATCTAGGTCACTAGGTCAAATCATAGGAAAGCTTGTATACACTCTAGAGGCCAGGTTTTTGCTCCAATCTTCTTGAAACTTTGTCAGAGTTTTTGTTTTCATGAAATTATGGACAAGTTTGAATCTGGGTCATGTGTGTAAAAAAACTAGGTAACTAGATCAAATCAAAGAAAATGCTTGTTTACGCTCAAGAGGCCACATTTTTTTTTTGTCCAATCTTAATGAAAATTGGTCAGAATATTTGTCTCCATGAAATCACTAGGTAAAACATGTTTACACTGTTATGGTGTGTTACACAGGTGAGCAGCTAGGGCCATCTTGGCCTTTTTGTTTCATTATTAGTTTAAAAACCACATCTAAACAAACTTCCCAAGATTTTTTTTACTATAAATGAGAATAATAATGTATTCTCTTTTCAAAAACATTCTTCTTTTTAAATTTCTATCAAATACTTTTCATTCACTGACATTTTTACATACACACTGATTTAGTCAGTAGAGGATAGCCTTGATTTTCAGTTGTTGACATATGAAAAATAACACAACAAACAAACATTTAAAATGTATGTAAGAATGTCTATCTGCATGCCAGTAAAAGAATGATATGAAAGTTTATGCAATAATTCAAGTTTAAATAAAAAAATTATCAACCTATCCTCTATACCCTAAAATCCGCTATACCCTAAAGCACTGTAGTAAAAACATATAACCAAATGCAAATGACATTAAATGAAAAAAAAAATCAATTAAATTGAACAGACGGTTTAAATGAAATGAATAAATAGATTATAAAAGTTTGAACTTTATGGAAGAACTTAAACTGGGCAAGGAATGCCTGAAAATAAGTTGATTTTATATGATATGAAAGTCATCCTCGAGCCTTTCATATAAACGCTGAAAGAATTTTTAAAATCGGACCACAATTGAAAAAGATAATTATGACAGTTAGAAATTAAAGAAAATGGCTGATCATGGAGGCAGCCATTTTAGTGTGTTTATGATTTCATTTACACACTGCTGAATTCTTTATTTAGAAAATAACCTTTTAAATAGATTAATTTCATATATTGTTTGAGTGTAAGATGTAAAACATGGTAATTTCTTTTATTATAGCTGGAAAAAGTAGAGAAATTATTTAACAGAAATAAGTAAATACAGTACAAATATGTATATAGAAATTTCAAAAATCTGCCATTTAGTTTCTTGTTACCATAGAAACAAAATGGCCAGCCACCATTTTGATCAAATATTTAAATGCTCATAACTTTCTCATATTTAGGCCGATTTTGAAAATTCTTTTACTTTTTTAAATGATTTAAGAAATTCTAGCAGACAAAATTAACATTAGAACAACATTGCCTTTTCCTTTAAGTGAAAAAAATGTTGGGACTTGACATATGTTACTTTTGGCTTGTAATAATTCGACTCAAGGGCAGGCCTGTTTCTTAAAAAGACAAAAATGTTTTTATTTTTTAGCTTTATCTTCAACCTGAATGTAATGTCATTTTTTTGATGGAGTGAAACAAGCTCTTGAGTTTTTAAATGTCATCCATGCGCCATTGGATTTACAAGGGGAATTATCCTTGCATGCAGTTGTCTGATTGTTCAACATCATGTGCTCAAGAAAAAAACAAAAGTCCATCATGAATGTTCAACATAAACAAGTAAATAAATATCAGGCCTGGAGGCAATAGTATTTCAATTATGCCATAATCTGTCAATTTAGTAGTTTTACAGGACCGCAGCATTTCACATGACAAATTACGAATTAAATCGAAATATGACATTTAGTGATTTGTCACTTCGTACTTACATGTAGGTCAATTTATGTGATGTGCAAATGAGCAAGAGTAATTTTTATATTGCATTTAGTCGAAGTGTTCTTTTTTTTTCCTATGTGGATATACACAAAATATGGATGGATTTTATATATAATTTTTCGAGTGTGTGTTATGGTTAATTAAGAGTTATAATGATTCAGTGAACTGTGTGGTATTCATATATCTGCATAAATTGTAATGGAATTGCTTTTGTGAAAGTGAAGCTTTGTAATGAAAACATATAATTATTATAGTCTTTATATTGCCTTTTCTTTTTCCAACGAGCGATTTTTCAGAAGAATAAACATTTATTTTTGAACTTTTGCATAATTGTTGAAACTGACCTTGTTATTCTTTGTGCAGATCAGTAAGTGTCAAATGGGTGTTTTAACCTGCCAATGAAATATTTTAGTTATTTTTCACTCCACTACATTCTGTTACTGCAAAACATAATTTCATTAGAAGGTAAATAAATTGTACAAGTAATGATAGATTGTACAAAATTTTGTTTTGTGAACTTTACTCTGTTACCACTTTCACACTGGTCATGTAGACTGATTAAAGTGATTTCAACTTCCTCTTAGTGCAGTTAGTAACTTAATGTTTGTTTCTTTTTATAAAAATTAATACTTTTGTAAACTTTTGAATATGTAATGTGTTTTCACCAGTTAGAAGAGGGACCGAGATCGGGGATTTTTTTTAAGTAGGAACAGATATAGTACTCTGCATCTACTTTAACATCTTTCTTTATCATAAAATGAGAGATTACAGTTACTTCCCTGACTGTCTAGGTATTTTCTATGACCTTTTTATTGTGACTTATCTGCAGCAATTGATAACAACAACAACAACCATAATCAAGTTTATGTCATATCTCACTAAACAGTGGTTTATGATTGATTTGTTTAATTTTAGAATGAGTTAGTTTTACCATGCAGCTTACTTGTTGACATTAAATTTGAATTGTTGAACAAACTTCATAAGAAGTTACTATTACTTCCCTTTAGTGAAGACATCATGAAGAAATGCTTTTTCAAATACAAGACACCAGTGCCCATTATATTTACCTAGTGTGATATAAATATGACTATTGGCAGTACAAATAAATGACGAAGAAGAAAGATGGGTGAATATTACTGTGGTAACTGTTACTCATCTTCACAAGACAACAGTTAGGTCAGCTTTCCCATAAACACCTGTCTATTATTCTTTAGTCTCTTTAATCATAATTAACATCCTAGTGTGGTCACACATTATACATGTAATATGTAGAGATAGACCCTAAAATATTCAGTGATAGTAATACATTAAATAAAGTCTAGAAATTGATTTCAAAGTCCTTGAAATAACCAAAAATGATTTCACAAATGTGAAGTTTATGATAGGGCTAGTACTTATTAACAGAGATATCTATTAGTTTACTTCCCTTGCAATTACACAATTGAGTGGAAAATGAAAACTGTTTTAGACACAATATCATACTTTTGTGCACAACAAAAACATTTAGGATATATTCATTTGTGTTTGATTTACCCCTCAAAACATGGTTCCTATGATTCTGTCAACTTATATTATGGTAAAATATTAAGTTTTAACAAGTCAATAATAAAGTGAAGTACCAGTAAGTAAATAATAGTGCAGATAATACAGTTTTGCATGTATCAAAATGTCACAATAGAAACACTTTTGTAATGCAGAACACCTGGTAGGATTAGTAAAGGTGCATTTATATTGATCTCTATTTCCTATGCCTATAATATGTGGTTTACCTGTACCTGACTATTCATTTTTACCAGTTTTATGTGCACCATTTAATATAAAAAATGTATTATAATTTTGTAATATTTGTCTCCAAGCTTTTCTTTCACTGGGATGCTGGTATTGTGATGATTGTGGTTGTAGCTATATACTGTATAATGAGGATATATAAACCAAGTTTTACAGTTATTCTTGCATAAAAACTACTTTTTTCACTGGATCCGCCCATGTATTAACGGGAGAAAAATCGTGTGCAAACAAGGCAATTCACGTGCTGTTAATACCCGATTTTTATTTTTGAAATGCTTTCCCAGGGACGTATATGTAATTCTGCGCAGATTGACATCTGGTGTCTGCGTCTTTTTTCTTTCATAAAAACCTCTTCTTGAAGCATTAAAGATGCAATCTAAACCATAGAATGTTTTACTGTATCAGTAACTAACGCCAAATGTGCTGCCCCCAACATTGTTCGTACTCGTTTCTTCCCTTGTTTACTCCCCTTTTAGAACTCTGCGTCAATTCAGATTTTGTAGACAACCGTGAATGTTAAAGAATCGCGTGTTTACCTGTGCGATTTTTTGTTTTTAGCCCACCATCATCAGATGGTGGGCTATTCAAATCACTTTGCATCCGTGGTCCGTCGTCCTTCCGTCCGTCCGTCCGTTAAACATTTCTCGTTATCGCATCTCCTCAGAAACTACCAGCGGGATTTTGACCAAACTTTGTCAGAATGATGTATTGGTACCCTAGTTGTGTCTCCCTGAAAATCAGACTGGTTCAACAATTTTTTATTAAGGCCATGCCAAATTGATATGTCGTTCGTCGGAACTACCGCATCAATAATTTCATTCCTGAGAAAAAAAAAAATAAAAATTACCCGCCCGCACGTACATAAAAATCTCAAAAAAAAAAATTATTTTTTTTCGATAACGCAGTCCGGAATATTAATGGCAAAACAGGTTTTATCGCTGTTTTAATGCGTCAAAGTGATATTGATCGGATTTCATGCGTCCGTAATACATGTAGCTGATGATCCAAACTCAAAAAGTCAGGAATTATGGTGTTGTTCATCATTTGTTTTAAACCTGGAGTGTCTGTGCTAGTGCCACACATGGCCTTTGATGTGCCGGTAGGTAATGAAATAGGCACATTCTACTTTTGTTCAATACAGTGAAAAGAACGAAGCCCGACTTGTAAGACGTGCACGGGGATGCAGTTAAAAATATTTGGAAAGATTGTTCAGATATAAAGTTTTCAAACCATTTGTTATCAGTTGTTTAATTCAGCATGTTAGATCTAGAGCCCAAAGCTGAGGCCAACTACTATCTTAAAAAAATATTTGTTCACAGATCCTGACCGATCTATCACATTGTCTCGGCCCAAATCTTTTTGAACGTAACTTCTTTAGTACAGCAGTCAGATATTCTATCAAAACGCATTTAGTCAATTTAAAAATTGTTTAGCTTTTCAAATAAGTAGTGTTCATACGAAAATAATTTGTAACCCCAGTTTTGCCTGTTTGTACACATGACGCCAGGATATATTTAAAATTGGCTGTAAATTGATTGAACGAAAGAAACTGAACAAAAAAACAGACTTCCCCAACTCTAAATTTCTAGTTCAGTCAAAGCACAACAAACAACACTTTTAAGGGTGGCCATATCGGGATCATTCTTTGTCCGTCTGTTATTATTTTTGCCTGAAATGAATCTCTACCACAAAAGCTTAAGCTAGCCTGATCATGAGCTGTTAAGAAATTATTCCAAAGGGATTCGAGCAATGTCGAAGCATCTGTATGCCCAACTCCGTTTGGTCTCACTGGTCAAGTGGTTTATTACTTCCCCTCACCTCTATGGGTTGGAGTTCCACTAGGGGCACAAATTTGTTCATGTGTCAAAGCCATCTAACTGTGTTTCAGAAGAAATGTTATTCCACACAATCATGTGCCTGTTTTGTCTTAAATATTCCTCATCATGTGCCATTAAATAGGCACGTCTTCCGATTAATGTAGAAAAATCAAAATTAAAAGTAAGACACCCATTCCTTAGTAATTAAAATTACAAAATAAAAAAAATAAAGTGATTCAGTGAGTTTTGGCATGAATTTATTTGCAAAATCATTCATGTAGTCTTTAAAACATATAGAAAAGCTATATACTGTGTTACCCACACTGTAAATGTTTGATTTCTGTGTTATTTCTAAAGAAATGTTAACTTTATATATAATCATAACCGCCTCCTCAAGGGTTCAAGCTGGGAAAAAAAAAAAAAAAAGCCCGCTCGCTCCATGTAAAATCTACCCGCCTCTGAAAAAAATCAAAATTGAGAAAAAAAAAATAAAATAAAAATTTCGCTCGCCCGCTCCTATTTTTTTGGAAAATTTTCCGAAGAACTATTAATCAATTTGGTATGGCCTAAGTTATAGCCCTTTGTTTATTTCTATAATTTACATAGATTTATATAGGGAAAAACTTTGAAAATCTTCTTGTCCAAAACCACAGAGCCTAGGGCTTTGCTATTTGGTATGAAGCATCATCTAGTGGTCCTCTACCAAGATGATTCAGATTATTTCCCTGGGGTCTAATATAGCCCCATCCCGGGGGTCACATGGTTTATAAAGACTTATATAGGGAAAAACTTTGAAAAACCTCTTGTCCAAAACCACAGAGCCTAGGGCTTTGATATTTTGTATGTGACATCATGTAGTGGTCTTCTACTAAGATTGTTCAAATTATCCCCCTAGGGTCAAATATGGCCCTGCCCTGAGGGTCACATGGTTTACATAGACTTATATAGGGAAAAATTTTGAAAATCTTCTTGTCCAAAACACAAAGCCTAGGGCTTTGATATTTGTAATGTAGCATATTCTAGTGGTTTTCTACCAAGTTTGTCAAAATTATCCCCCTTGGGTCAAATATGGCCCCGCCATGGGGGTCACATGGTTCATATAGACTTATATTGGGAAAAGCTTTTAACAACTTCTTGTCAATAACCTACAACATTCAAATTTGGACAACATGTATGGTTTTGAGTGGCAAGATGAACCTTGACATGAGTTGACCTTGATTATGACCTAGTGACCTACTTTCACATTTCTGTAGCTACAACCTTCAAATTTGGACCACATGCATAGTTTTGTGCACTGAAAAGAACTTTGACCTTGACATTGACCTAGTGACCTACTTTCACATTTTTGAAGGTACAGGCTTCAAATTTGGACCACATGCATAGTTTCAAGTTCCGAAATAAAATTTGACCTTTATTTTGACCCAGTGACCTACTTTCACACTTCTCAAGCTACAGCCTTCAAATTTGGACCACATGCATGGTTTTATGTACTGAAACAAACTTTGACTTTTACATTGACCTAGTGACCTACTTTCACATTTTTGAAGGTACAGGCTTCAAATTTGGACCACATGCATAGTTCTGTATTCCGAAATAAAATTTGACCTTGATTTTGACCTAGTGACCTACTTTCACAATTCTCAAGCTACAGCCTTCAAATTTGGACCACATGCGTGGTTTTGTGTACCAAAACAAACTTTGACCTTTACATTGACCTAGTGACCTACTTTCACATTTTTGAAGGTACAGGCTTCAAATTTGGACCACATGCATAGTTCTGTATTCAAAAATAAAATTTGACCTTGATTTTGACATACTGACCTACTTTCACATTTCACAAGCTACAGCCTTCAAATTTGGACCACTTGCATAGTTTTGTGTACCAAAATGAACTTTGACCTTAAGACTGACCTAGTGACCTACTTTTACATTTCTGTAGCTACAGGCTTCAAATTTGGACCACATGCATAGGATTGTGTACCAAAACAAACTTTGACTTGACATTGACCTAGTGACCTACTTTTACATTTTTGAAGATACAGGCTTCAAATTTGGACCACATGCATAGATTTGTGTTCTGAAGTGAAATTTGACCATGATTTTGACCTAGTGACCTACTTTCACATTTCTCAAGCTACAGCCTTCAAATTTGGACCACTTGCATAGTTTTGTGTACCTAAATAAACTTTGATCTTAAGATTGACCTAGTGATCTACTTTCAAGTTTCTCAAACTACAGCCTTCAAACTTGATGCACATGCATAGTTTAGTGTACAAAGAACTTTGTCCTTGAAATTGATCTAGTGACCTACTTTCACATTTCTCAAGCTACAGCTTTCGAATTTGGACCACATGCACAGTGTTGTGTAGGGAAATGAAATTTGACCTTGAGCTAGTCAATTAGTCTTGAAATTTGGAACACTCAAAAATGGCACATTGGTGGGCGCCAAGATCACTCTGTGATCTCTTGTTAGGTATCATATTTATGATTTTGGTAAGTATCAGTCAGTATGTTTTTATCTAATTTCTCGAAAAATTTATATAAACAGCTTGGAAACTTGACACTACGTTCATACTCATCCGTACTCCAACTGCGTGTCCGTACTCAATATAACTCGAATGTAAAGTTATTATTCTTGAAATTGTGATCGAGTCCACCAAATTGTGAAATGATATGAACAGTTATTGGTAATTTTATGTTTGTAATAATGAGAGATAAAAAAAAATGCTTGAAAACCTTCAGGATGTGCTTTTGATAGTGTTGTTTATTTCTGGGCCCTGGATACAGATATTTAAAACATGTTTACCGTTTCTAAGAACAACAGGAATGGTAAATAAAAAATGTACCGGAATCGTCAAGTCATCACATATGAAAACAATACATAAATCGTCGTGAAATATATTTTTTTATTCAAGAATAGCGACAATAAACGTTTCGGTCTCGGTCACAAACAATCCCGCGGGCTTCTGCAGACGTTAATACACACAAAAATGTGTATTATCCCTACAATAATTAATGGGCTCATCTTCACATGCATGCACTTTTAAGAATTTTTTGCCAGAGATTTATATTGGAGGGTTTACAAATCAAGTTCTGCTTTGGTTCTGGATGACATTATGCCCTGTTGTACTTTCACATGACATTTTAAATTGGAGTTAAGCCCCTTGGTTCTTTATGTCTTTTTTTAAGTGGAGTTATGCCCCTCGGTTCTTGATGACATTATAAGGTAGTTCTGCACGTTTAGACCAAGTTTTTTACTACAATGTAGAATTTGATTTAACAATGCATGATGCACTTAGAAAAGTTGGCAAATAAAAAAGTTTATAGTGTTAAAATGTTTGCTTGATTTTTTGCTAGACTGATTTGAAGGGTGTGGATATCACACAAAGTTTTACGAGAGTCTGTGGAAAAATCACAATTTTGATGGTACTTTCTCAAGTATAAATTTTTCCACAATGCAGATTTTACTGAAATTTCTTGCAGTTTTAAGCAAAACATTTGATTAAAATAGGTGAAATAAATAAAAATGTACAAGTTTGTGTGCTTGTTTTTGAAATATTTACCCACCATTGAAGAGACCTGCATATTTAAAGTAGTTATAAGACATTTCATGTCAACATTTTTTATATCATTTATTTTTTCCTTAGAAAGAGATAGACCAAGGTCATTTTAATATTTTTATGCCCCCGAAGGGAGGCATATAGTTTTTGAAACGTCTGTCCATCTGTCCGCAATTTTCGTGTCCGGTCCATATCTTTGTCATCCATGGATGGATTTTCAAATAACTTGGCATGAATGTGTACCACAGTAAGACGACATGTTGCGCACAAGACCCAGGTCTGTAGCTCAAAGGTTAAGGTCACACTTAGATGTTAAAGGTCATATTTCATGATAGTGCATTGATGGGCGTGTCCGGTCCATATCTTTGTCATTCATGCATGGATTTTAAAATTATTGGGCATGAATGTGTACCACAGTAAGACGATGTGTCGCGCGCAAGACCCAGGTCCGTAGCTCAAAAGTCAAGGTCACACTTAGACGTTAAATGGTCATATTTCATGATAGTGCAATGATGGGTATGTCCGGTCCATATCTTTGTCATTCATGCATGGATTTTAAAATAACTACGCATGAGTGTGTGGCAAAGTAAGACGACGTGTCGCGCGCAAAACTCAGGTCCGTAGGTCAAAAGTCCTAAACTCTAACATCGGCCATAACTATTCATTCAAAGTGCCATCGGGGGCATGTGTCATCCTATGGAGACGGCTCTTGTTACTCATGGATTGTCATTATATTTAATGAAAATATTTTTTGTTTACCTATACCAAGTCTGGGCTTTATTCTACATTAACCTTACATGACATTATTTCTGGTTTATCAAATGTGTGGAACTTCCTTAGAGAATATCACTTGAATGTTATATGAAGCTTGTTATACATCGTGAGCCTAGTTAAACAGTCTAGGTCACAGACACCAAATTCATCTCTATGAGTAAAGGATGAGTGACTGATCATTATACACAGTAAATGGATGATACTACATGTTTCTTGTCTTACCTTTTCATGTTTTAAGGAGGATATAACATTTTGTTGCAGATGTAAATCTTTTATTTCTTTGTAAACAGAAGGCTGGCTTTTTATACTGGTTATCTTACAATGAAATACTGATTAAGTATCATCAAAATGTTTTTTCTTTGATATCTCTGGTTATTGTTGAGGATTGATGTACATGGTTAAATGTTAGGATTTGTTTTGTTGTCAATGTTTAATGTAAGGATCCATGGTTAGTGTAAGGATTTGATATCCGTATTCAGTGATACAATTTGACATCCATAGTTAATGTTAGGATTTGACATCCATGCATTGTTACTGTATGCCCGGGGCCCGGTTATCAACCGTTAATGTCCGTTAACGACACACATATAAGACATTTAAGTCATAATAGACATTGGGGTTGAACCACAAGTTTTAACAACATCACAAGTTGAACCTCTTTTCAACACTATATGTTTAGTTTGATATATCCATGGTTAATGTTTAGGATTGAAAGTTGTTATAGAACCTGTTGTAATCTGGATCAGCCAGAATGCAGAGAAAAACATAGATTTCTGTTTTTAAGATGCTGCTGAAAACAATTTTAAATAATTTATGGAAAAACACAATACAGCAGTTACTGGATATTATAATGTAACAAGCTTATTAAACAACATACTGTGTAGTAAAATGCTGGAAGTACTGAAACGTTCCCCAGCGACACCAATGTACGCAGTTGTAAAAAGGGGGAACCAGGCAGTGAATAAAGAGAACGAGACAATAAATAAAGGGAATGAGACTGGTTCTGTTAGAACCAAAGTTCCAAGAAAACCAACTAAAGTTTATAGAAGAAATACAGAAAAGCAAGCCAAAAATAAAGGTAGGGCGGTAATAGAACATTAGATAAGTTATTTCTGTTTTTATATGAAGCTGAAATTTTATCATTATCTGCTGACAAAGGCACAGGGATATAGTACTTGCATTGTTCGTCTTGTCTTTCTGTCGGAAGCCCTCAATCTATGACATGGTTTGGGGTATTTAAATAAACATGGTAGAAATGTTAACTACTGTAAGGATATGCCACCCTGCAAGTTTCAGTGAGATATTAGATATATGCCTTTCAGACATGTATGAATATTACATATTCAATATTCATATTTAATATTATTCTATATCTATTTTATTTATCCAATCGTGAATGTTTATTTGCAACACGTGACCGTACAGTATATAACCATATTGGACGCACGAAAATACTGTATTTTTTCCGTATTTGGACAGTCCAACTGTCCCATGTTAAACATATGATAAAGCCCGAAACGCATGAAAATGTTCCAAATGTGAATCGGGTGAAGTAGGCGCTCTATGTACAGAGTATGATTATGCGTCTTGATATCAGGATTATTGTAAGTGTATCTCATGGCAAATATATATTTGCACTCATACCAAGCTGGGAAAATACAGAAAAAGGCAGAAATACAATATTCAGTGAATCATTTTTAATTAAAACTAAAATAGAATAGATATATAGAATAAAAAGGTTATTTAACATTGTACTGTACAATACAAGATATATTTGGACTTGTACCTAGCTGGGAAAACCATACTGAACTCGCCTAGCGGCTCGTCCAATATGGTTTTCTCTGCTGGGTACTCTCCAAATATATCTCCGTATTGTACATAACAATGTTAAATAACCGAATATTATATAGCGTTTTTATTATATTTTCACATGGTTTTAAGGATTTCAGTAAAACATGTGGCCCTGCAAGTTTCAGTTGGACTTGCTTCAGGAAGACAAGATTTATGGCCCATTGTACTTATATATATTATACATAAATAAAACATTTTCTGTCCTTCCAGAGTCATGTCTCAGACATGGTTTAATCGATTTCAATAACACATGAATGAGTGTTAACTGCTGTCGGGAAATGTTGCCCTGCAAGTTTGACACAGATTGCATGAAGAGAATTTAGAGATTTATGGCCCTTTCTTTCCTGTAAACATATTACATAAATTGATTGATTGATTGATTGATTGATTGATTGATTGATTGATTGATTATCTCATCTGATTTTTTGAAGAAAAAAAAATGATGAGTAATTGTCATCACTTAATCAGCGTCGTCGGCGTTGCTTGGTTAAGTTTCATGTTTAGGTCAGCTTTTCTCCTAAACTATCAAGGCTATTGCTTTAAAACTTGCAACGCTTGTTCACCATCATAAGCTGACCCTGTACAGCAAGAAACATAACTCCATCCTGCTTTTGGCAAGATTTATGGCCGCTTTTGTACTTAGAAAATCAGATTTCTTGGTTAAGTTTTGTGTTTAGGTCAGCTTTTCTCCTAAACTATCAAAACTATTGCTTTAAAACTTGCAACACTTGTTCACCATCATAAGCTGACGATGTACAGCAAGAAACATAACTCCATCCTGCTTTTTGCAAGAATTATGGCCCCTTTTGGACTTAAAAAATCAGATTTCTTGGTTAAGTTTTGTGTTTAGGTCAGCTTTTCTCCTTAACTATCAAAGCTATTGCTTTTAAACTTGCAACACTTATTCACCATCATAAGCTGACCCTGTACAGCAAGAAACATAACTCCATCCTGCTTTTTGCAAGAATTATGTCCCGTTTTGGACTTAGAAAATATCAGATTTCTTGCTTAAGTTGTATGTTTAGGTAAACTTTTCTCCTAAACTATCAAAGCTGTTGCTTTGAAACTTGCAACAGTTGTTCACCATCATAAACTGACTCTGTACATCAAGAAACATAACTCCATCCTGCTTTTTGCAAGAATTATGGCCCTTTTTGGACTTAGAAAATCATGGGTAGGACAATATTTCTTTTATACAGAGACAAAAAAATCAGGTGAGCGTCTGCACCCGCAAGGCGGTGCTCTTGTTTCAACATATGATGTATCAGTATAACAGTGTCATGGCAAAATATCATTATACATACAATAAACAATAAACAAGTTTGCATGAATATAAATTGAAATGTGCCAGGTCACAAAACATTATATGCCAAGGATAACACAAAAAAAGAGTAAAGATAAGCTCAATACACTTATTTCCATTATGGTCTGTAAACAGGTTTTTATTAACTTGTCTGATTTAAAAAAAAAAAAATCTACCAGGTATTTTTTGCCAATAAAAAAAAACTGTGAAAAATAAATAGTAACATTTTTTCACAGTTTTATTGAAGGGCATTCCAGATTCACACTTCATGTCCTGACATGCACATGTACATTATGTTATAGTTATATTTGACTTTTGCATGTCTATTTTAGTGTTGTTTTTGTTTCAGATATACATATTCAGTATATCTGTCCTGGATGTGGATTAAAAATATAGAATAGTTTGTAAAAGGATATAATATTATGTAACAAAAATCATATCAGGGCTTTAATAAGTTTTTAAGTGCCATCCTTTTTATTTTAATAGTGCTTAGAAAATGTTTGTGTTGACCAAAGTGAAGAAATTACTGTCAGATTCCAGTAAGGATGTCACTTATGATAAATTGCGGCAACAGTCAAAAATCTTTCATTATATAAGAAGAAATGGAAGAAAAGTTCAAAGTTACAGAAAAAATATACATGAGGAGATCAAACATTGTCAGTGTCAAGGTTATCTATACTATATTATTTGTGTCTTATTAAGGTAGAAAGATCATGTTTATCAGTCTGTAAAATGCTGAAAAGTACAAGTTAACTTATAAGGAAGCTGTTTGATATTCATTATTTAACTTGTGACACTTTCATGCACCAGTAAATTGTATGTCCTAAATTTTTGTTATCCATAGTTTAAATTTAAAAAGTAAAGCAAAATTATGAAGTGCATGTAACTTTTTAGTACCTGTTTATATACTGCCCTTTTTTCTAGGTTTAAAGATTGTCAAGGAGTGGGGTGTGATATATTTTGTTAAATTTCTAACTCTCAAGTAAGCCTACATTCAACCTGCCTGGATGAGGTGTTAATTAAGTTTGAAAATCCTGTGGAAAATGCTGGTCATGTCTGTAATGGATACTTGAACTTGTATGGTTCTAAATTAGTTTTTGTGCCTCCACTATGAGTGGTGAGAGCATATTGATTTGGTCTTGTCTGTGTGTGCATCCGTCCTGTCCTTCTGTCTGAAAAAATGATGCACCTAGCTCAAAAAGTATTTAATATACATTGAAGAAACCTTGCATGTACTGTCGCAAACGAGTTCACTTCCATGGGGGGTAGGTGGTCTACGAATGTGCACATCGCAAACTATATATCAAAATGTTTGTAAGAGTCTTAAGTTTCCAAAACCAGTTGATGCCAGAATGCAAGTGGTGGGCAAAGTGCTCAAATTCAAGATGGCCGCCAATATGGCCGCCGAAAATTAAAAATCATACTGTACATATTGACTGGACAATGTATTTCAAATTTAAAGGCATCGTCCTAGTCTTATACTAGTTTCTGTTGCAGAATAGATTAAAACATATTATATTTCATCTTTAACTAAATTGAAATAAATTCTTACAAAATATGATGGATTTTGCATGCAAAATGATCAGAAAAATTGTTGTTTTACATACATCCTTTTAATAACTCTACCACTTTTAATTACTTAATTATATTTTACAAGTTTTATGCTTTATAATGTTCAGAATTTCCTAAACTATATCATAAGTATTTGACATGACAACTTTTAATTAAATTATTATCTGTTAATCCAGCAATCAATGGCTAAGTAAACAGCTTAGTGGGTGGGGTAAATCTATGTACACTTACATAAAATATGTGTAATACCTTAAAATTCATATTAAGTGAAGGTGCAGGTTTTTATGCCCCCGGCATCTACTGATGCGGGAGACATATAGTGATTGTCCTGTCCGTCTGTCCGTTCGTTCGTCCGTCTGTCCGTCCGTCCATCCGTTCGTACGAGGTTAACCAGATGGGACCGTTTCGTCTAGCATCAGTACCCTAACTAGAATGACTTGATACTAATGCAGATGTAACCTGTGACCATTCCTCATCTTCAGACATCACCTGACCTCAGTTTGACCTTGACCTTGAACTATTACATGAATAAAATGTGTCATATACACCGACATTAGTAAAACTAAGTTACATAATTGGTGTGGGTAATCAGTAAATGATGAAAATATATCATTTTCACATTATGACACGGTTCGATCTTTAAGTAAACATATGTACGCTAAAAGTAACTAAAACATGCTGAAATGTAAATTCGAAGATTAATTTAAGATTAATAGAATATTTCTTTAGCAATCACATAAAATACTGATTTAAACTTATTCGTTTTCTTGTAAAACGACAATGTAAAAATTATTAATATACAACATACGAAATAATGTCTTCACATTTTATGTTTAGTTGTAAGCTTGTGAGATATGATAATATCAGTAAAATATGGAATACTGCTCTGCAATGACATCTTTTTAAGATTTGAATAAATAACCTTTAGAATGTTATTAAATTCTAAAAAAAAAACATACATTGAACACATATTGATTGATACAGACTGACACAATATTATTTAAGTAATCTACATGTAAGTCATGGTTTTGAAACAGCAACTTCTGAATTTTATTTATTTGTTATTTAAGAAAGCATATGTTTTCTCATACTTTGTAGTATGAGGTAATTATAGCAGAACAAAATGTAAGAAAGCCTTAAATTGAAGAAGGTCTTTGAGAACATATGCAGGAAGCTATCTAGGCACTTTTTAATGGGGTATCTTTGTATACGTCAAATACGCACAACTCATACATAAACTGTATTTGCGATTTAAAGTTTACTTGTAAGACGTAAGTAGTTTCTGTAAAAATAAAATGCTTACTTTTATCTATAGAAATGAGTTCATCTTCGGGATCGCATCACGCGAATATTCAGAGGGGCCAAGCCCCCGCCTCCCGTATGTCTGATCAAGCAATGCATACATCTTCGAACCTTATGGATGGCACGAGGGATCATACCCCTTACCGGAATACAAATGATATTAGTTCATCTTTGGTATCACATCATGCAAATATTCAGAGGGGCCAAGCCGCACCTCCAGTATTTCTAAACTGACGGGTCAAGCAGCATCGAACCTCTAGGCTGGCAAAGTGTGCCAGACTCCTGCTGCATATAAACCAGTTCTGACTATGGCATCAAGAGGTACTGGGGGACAAGTACCTCCGCTGGTACAAATGTGCCCACATCGGTTTCCGTGCCAAGTATTATTGGCACCGGAGGACAAGTACCTCCACATGGTACAAATACGCCCGCATACGTGTCTTAGTAGTGGTACCAGGGGCAAGTACCTCCGTCTGGTACGAATACGCCCTCATCAGCTTTTGTGTCAAATTATCTTTTGGGTGGTTCCGGGGAATGTGCCCCGCAGCAGGGTACAATTGTACCAGCATCCAAGTATATATGCCGCTTTATCCTATGAGTGGGAGTGGGGTACTTGACCCTCATCATGGTACAGCTGTACCAGTTTTGGGTACGGTACAACAATCTAATGCTGAAATATGGAATAGGCTGTGACCGCCCGACATAAAACAGTCCACTTTGGTACAACCACCCAATTATAGGGGAGGAACAGGGCTGCAGGGCCCTACAACAGGTTCAAATGTGCCAGGAACTGTGTTCGCACTACATCTTACAGGTGGCACTTGGAATCAATCCCATCCACTTGACGTGGGCCAGAACGCTATTGTTAGACCACCCTACCATATGGATAGCACAGGCGATCACCCCCTCCTATTGACACAAATGTACCCGCAACAGTTTCTGCACCAAAACCCAAAAGTTGTATTTAGAATAATATCCGTCCACCTGATCAAAACGCTCTGGTTCGACCAGCCTACCCTATGGTTGACACCGGGGTTCAGACCCCTAGAATTAGTACAAATGTACCGCCTATGGCTCCTGTACCACATCCCACCGGTGGAACAAACGGTGGTTCGAGCCTTTCCACATGGAGCTAGTGACCATGTTGTTGCACAAACACCCTACTGTATGAGTGGCACACTTAGTACAAATATACAAGCTCCCTCTCGCGTAGCGCAACCCAGGGGTAGTCATTTGTGTCAACCCCTGGGACCCGGAATAGGTATCGTTGGGGTTCAATCCATTCCAACCAGTATAGCTGGGTCCGGTCTGGCCTCAATCCAAAATACTACAGTTGCTGCACTGCCATCTTACCATACGACTGTGTCCTTTGCGCAAATGCCCGCTTATGTATCTTTAGTGGCCTCGACACCATACACTATGGCTGCTTCAATGCCACCTGATGCCGTGGCTACTCCCATGATCCACACCCCAGCTTATGCAATTATGCATGCTAGGACACTGCTCCAAGTGCCTGCCACAAGGGCACAGATCTTACCTAGGGTAAATGAGTCGATTGCGGCTCAGATCATGTACCCTTGGGTAGGTTCTGGTCTGTTATATTCGGATTCAAGAGCTACAACCCCTTATGAACATCAAGTGAGTGCTGTGGTTCAAGCCAATTTACCAACCAATGGTTCCATCTTGAACCAGGAAACCTGGGCCCTCAGGGTCTATTGGGGACTCAACAGCAGGCGCATTATGTGCTCTCCAGTAATTCTTGTTTGCAAGACTATAATAACTTGGGTGTGCGGTTTATGAACCAAATGGGGTTGCCCTCGCACAACCTTCTGCAAGACCCCCCCCCCCCCCCCCCCACACACACACACACACACTGAAAGATATCTAGTCAAAACTTCAGTCTGCTACACAACGCCCAGATGAGAGCCTTGACGATTGGTCAGATAGGGTGTTAGAATTGGCCACTGAGGCATTTCCATCCGTTGACCAGCCATTGATAGAATCACAGGCTGTAACCCGTTTTTGTTATGGAATGTGGGACGTAAGTGCAGCTGAACATGTGATCCATCTCAAACTAAATTCGGTACGCTCATGCTTAGAACGTACTAAGGAATTTCAACAGTGCCATAATGCATTACAGGGCAATCTGTCTCCGCATAAGGAATGTCCAAATATTAGGGCTAATAGGGAGTCAATTCCCAGACGTTCAGAGAGGCTTGCCTCCAGTACAGACTCAGATAGTTCAAGTCCGACTATTAGTTCTAAAGTCGCTCCAGCCCCAACGCAACATGCCCTCTCAGAGTTACTAAACAGTATGATTAAAGTCCAGGAGACCGCTAGCAAAAGCCAACTTAAATACCAAGAAAACGCTACTAAGCAGCGGACAGATTTGTTGAAAGCTATGTCTGAGCTTACCGCCAAAGTTGATCAATCATTGTCTCCCTCTCCGTGTAGTCCCGGAAGAAACAAGTCTCGGGAAACCTGTCCGGGTTGATCAGGTAGTCCTTAGTCGGAATGGGGGAGGCTGCTTTACTTGTGGGGGAAGTCATAGGTTGAAGAATCGTATTTTGCCTAGATCTCCAGGGAGATGCTTTAATTGTCAGGGAGATCACCTGAGAAGAGATTGCCCTGAACTGAAGGAGCAGAGTGATATGATGTAAGATATTAAACCAGGGAGGTTACCATTTTGTATAGTGTATGTTCTCAAGGATCTATTTCTCCCTGCATTTACCACATGGTTGGCAGGGAATGTCCAGGCCATTTTGAGTATTCACCAGGTTACCTACTGGAAATAATTAATTTCAATTTGTTGGGCATTTTGTCCATTGGGTTTTCCGATTTGCCAGCCCACATTTGTTGGGCATTTTGTCCTATGGGGTTTTCAGATTTGGCGGCCCACATTTGTTGGGCATTTTGCCCTATGGGGTTTTCAGATTTGGCAGCCCACATTTGTTGGGCATTTTGCCCCATGGGGTTTGCAGATTTGGCGGCCCACATTTGTTGGGCTTTTGACCATGGGGTTTTCCGATTTGGCAGCCCACATTTGTTGGGCTTTTGTCCTATGGGGTTTTCAGATTTGGCAGCCCACATTTAATGGGCAGTTTGTCCCATGGTGTTTCCAGATTTGGCAGCCCACATTTGTTTGGCATGACTGCCCAGACAGTGGCAGAAATTATTGGAACATGCACAATGGGTGTTTTGACCCTCACAGCCAAAAAAGATCGGGCCCTTTATTTCCATTGGAAGAGCGGACAGTTTCGTTATTTCCTGTAACTTTGGTGTAATGAAAGTTTCCCTTGATCTATGTAATTAAATTAAGCAGTGTTTATTCACTGTGTATTTTGGTGTAGGGGAAATATTCATTTATTAGATATTTGTATATGAATATTTACATTTATAACCTATATCTGGTATGTATGTATATACCTATGTTCTGTTTCGTTTGTTTTATAAATGTCCAAAAAAATATTACAGTTTACTCTATAAATCACAATACAATTAAATAATCAACATATGTAAGACTGTTATAACGCAAAGAAATCAACAAGCTATAGCATATTCTTCAAAGGTGTTGCTGCCGGTATAAAATATAAGTCATAGCAAAAACATTGCGGCAGCCATCTTGGCGGCCATTTTATAAATAAACTTGGTACGTTTCGTCTAAATATATATTTCGTACTTTATACATTGTTTTGATAATGAAACGATAGTATGATGTATACAAAACTGAAGATGATATCAATTTATTTTTTATTTTACCTGTTATTAGATATACATTGTATTCTATATTGAGTTACCCCACCCACTTATAAATATATATATTATCAATAATTTGAATGTATCCTTTAACAAAATAATAATGTTATTACAATTTATTATCACTTGTTCAACACGGGATTGCATTGTGTAAGGAATAAAAGTAAATAGAGGAATACAAACAAAGTATATTGACCGTAAATAGAATTCATCACACTAAATGCCATATCAAATTGGTATAAAATGTGTCAGAAATTTGTATTTCATATCGATAATGCATATAATATTGCAGATTTATAATTTTAACATTTTTATAATAACTTCAAATTAATTCAAAACAGTTAAATGCTTTTATTTTGCAATTTTATGCATTGGGTATCATTTTCATGTATCAGCTGCCATGTTGGCGGCCATCTTGAATTTGAGGACTTTGCCCAGTGACTAGAAACTGGCATCAGGCAGTTCTGAAAACTACATATTCTGACGAACATTTTGGTATGCAGAAGTTGATGTGCACATTCATAGACCACCTACTACCAGTTTTAAGCTACTTATTTGGCCATATTTGCAGCATGAATGAGTCTTTATCATGATATGAACTTGTACACATTATATGTTTTGTTTGGCTTCGCCCCCAATTTTCACAGTAACTGTTATGGCCCTTGAAATAGTAAAAAATGCACATTTTCGTCTTGTGGCGTACCTAGCTCAAAAGTATTTGATATAAATTGATGAAACCGTGCATGAGCCTTAATCATGGTATGAACTTGCGCAGCTCCTATTTTTTGTCTGGCTCTGCCCCTTATTTCCAGATTTATGGCCCATGAAATAGCCAAAAATGCACATTTTCACCTTGTGACACACCTAAGCTCAAAATATATTTCATATAGATTGATGAAACCTTGCATGAGTCTTTATCATGATATAAACTTGCACAGCTCCTATTTTTTTGTCTGGCTCTGCCCCTATTTTTAGAGTTATGGCTCCTGAAATAGTCAAAAATGCACATTTTCACCTTGTGATGCACCTAGCTCAAAATGTATTTGTTATAAATTGATGAAACCTTGCATGAGTTTTAATCATCATATGAACTTGCACACCTCCTATTTTTCATCTGGCTTTGCCCCTTATTTCCAGAGTCATGGCCACTGAAATGGCCAAAAATGCGTATTTTCACCTTGTGATGCACCTAGCACAAAAAATATTGCATATAGATTGATGAAACCTTGTGTGATTCTTTATCATGGTATAAACTTCACACCTGCTGTTTTCCTTCGGCTCCACCCCCTATTTCCAAAGTTATGGCCCCTGAAATAGTCAAAAATGCACATTTTTACCTAATGACGTGCCTAGCTAAAAAAGTATTAGATGTAAATTCATGAAACCTTGCACGAGTCTTTATCATGATGTGACCATGCACACTTGGCATTCTTCTTGAGATTTTATTGCTAATTACAGAGTTACAGTCCTTGATTTAATGGATTGTTTGTTTGTGATGCTCATAGCTCAAAAAGTATATGGCCTAAAATAATGAATTCTTTATATAACTGTTTGTTGAGGCAATACCCCCTTAAGACGACTGCAAACTTTTGAATTATTTCCCCTTATTTGTGACAAATGTACCAGTGGGGGAACACCCTGTATCCTACAGACACATTCTAGTTATAGCAGAACTAGATTATACAGTCCTGTCAAATGGTTTTATTTATTTCAGATAATGCTGGTTTAGAGAGTTCGGTAGAACCAACTCCGGTTGCCCCACCTAGACCAAGTAAGTCTGTCCTGCTGTACTTCATCTAGTATCAAGTTAATGTCATTTTCCGTAGTTGTTCACATGTATACAATATTGAGCTAACATAACCATTGACCCAAGAACTAACTGTCACCCTTGCTCAGTACCTCATGTAGAGATTCCACTGTGTTGTGGAACTGTCACCCTTGCTCATTACCTCAGGTAGAGATGCCACTGTATTATGGAACTGTCACCCTTGCTCAGTACTCTATGTAAAAAATGCCACTGTATTGTGCAACTGTCACCCTTGCCCCATAGCTCAGGTAGAGATGCCACTGTATTGTGGAACTGTCACCCTTGCTCAATACTTCAGGTAGAGATGCCACTGTATTGTGGAACTGTCACCCTTGCTCATTACCTCCGGTAGAGATTCTACTGTATAGTAGAACTGTCACCTTTGTTCAGGTAAAGATGCCACTGTATTGTGGAACTGTCACCCTTGCTCAGTACCTCAGGTAGAGATGCCACTGTATTGTGGAAATGTCACCCTTGCTGATTACCTCAGGTAGAGATGCCACTGTATTGTAGAACTGTCACCCTTGCTCAGTACTTCAAGTAGAAATGCCATTGTATTGTGCAACTGTCACCCTTGCCCCATAGCTCAGGTAGAGATGCCACTGTATTGTAGAACTGTCACCCTTGCTCAGTACATCAGGTAGAGATGCAGCTGTATTATAGAACTGTCACCCTTGCTCAGTACTTTAGGTAAAAATGCCACTGTAATGTGGAACTGTCACCCTTGCTGATTACCTCAGGTAGAGATGCCACTGTATTGTAGAACTGTCACCCTTGCTCAGTACTTCAAGTAGAAATGCCACTGTATTGTGCAACTGTCACCCTTGCCCCATAGCTCAGGTAGAGATGCCACTGTATTGTAGAACTGTCACCCTTGCTCAGTACTTCAGGTAGAGATGCAACTGTATTGTAGAACTGTCACCTTTGCTCAGTACTTCAGGTAAAGATGCCACTGTAATGTGGAACTGTCACCCTTGCTAAGTACTTCAGGTAAAGATGCCACTGTAATGTGGAACTGTCACCCTTGCTCATTACCTCAGGTAGAGATGCCACTGTATTGTGGAACTGTCACCCTTGCTCATTACCTCAGGTAGAGATGCAACTGTATTGTGGAACTGTCACCCTTGCCCAGGTTCACAGATAGAGATGTCACTCTTCTGTGGAACTGTCACCCTTGCCCAGTACATCAGGTAGAGATGCCACTGTATGGTGGAACTGTCACCCTTGCTCAGTGCATCAGGTAGAGATGCCACTGTATTGTTGAACTGTCACCCTTGCTCATTACATCAGGTAGAGATGCCACTGTTCTGTGGAACTGTCACCCTTGCTCAGTACATCAGGTAGAGATGCCATTGTGTTTTGGAACTGTCACGCATGCTCAGTACATCAGGTAGAGATGCCACTGTATTGTGGAACTGTCACCCTTGCTTAGTACTTCAGGTAGAGATGCCACTGTTCTTTGGAAGTGTCACCCTTGTTCAGTACATCAGGTAGAGATGTTACTGTTCTGTGGAACTGTCACCCTTGCTCAGTACATCAGGTAGAGATGCCACTGTATTGTGGAACTGTCACCCATACTCAGTACATCAGGTAGAGATGCCACTGTATTGTGGAACTGTCACCCATACTCAGTACATCAGGTAGAGATGCCACTGTATTGTGGAACTGTCACCCTTGCTCAGTACTTCAGGTAGAGATGCCACTGTTCTTTGAAAGTGTCACCCTTGTTCAGTACATCAGGTAGAGATGTTACTGTTCTGTGGAACTGTCACCCTTGCTCAGTACATCAGGTAGAGATGCCACTGTTTTGTTGAACTGTCGCCCATACTCAGTAATCAGGTAGAGATGCCACTGGGTGTTGAACTGTTGCCCATACTCAGTACATCAGGTAGAGATGCCACTGTTTTGTTGAACTGTCGCCCATCCTCAGAACATCAGGTAGAGATGCCACTGTTTTGTTGAACTGTCGCCCATACTCAGTACATCAGGTAGAGATGCCACTGTTTTGTGGAACTGTCGCCCATACTCAGTACATCAGGTAGAGATGCCACTGTTTTGTGGAACTGTCGCCCATACTCAGTACATCAGGTAGAGATGCCACTGTTTTGTGGAACTGTCACCCATACTCAGTACATCAGGTAGAGATGCCACTGTTTTGTGGAACTGTCACTCAGATAGAGATTAAAATACTTATACTGTAAAGCAGACTTGTTTAATGGTAGAGTAAGTATGTAAATAAATGTCACAGTTATGAAGAATTTACTGCAAATAGAATGTGTTAAATCTAACACCTTATTTGAGCGATTAAACAGCTTATACACATTACTGATTGAATGGTAGAACGATTATGTTAGCATTTGTTATATAGATAGAAGAGAGGCACCATCACTACCTAGAGAAGCAGCACCACTTCCAACAAGTAACAGACAACCAAAACATCGTCAGCTACCAGCACAACCAGAACCTGAAGAGGTTTGTGTAAATGTACTTTATTTTATATTCTCTCAATGCATGTTACAGATGCGGTATATTTGCAGCTAAACAAGAATTTGAATCTACTCACTCAAATTCAGTTTTAGGATGAAATTTCTATGAAACAGAGAAAGACATGAACACATTTGCTCAGAACATACACTGACGAATCCTTATTGAGCAGCAGACAGGACCTGATTATAAGTGCTAGGCACAACAATACTCCAGTAACTCCACAGACAGAGTTTCCCCCAACTGTTACTCAATTATGTATCTGTAATAAGCCAGCTCGTTTTCTTTTCATGTTTCTGGAAGAAAGTTAATTTCAAGTCAAACAGAAGATAAAGCTCTGGCTGGTAAGTTTATGCTTTGTAACAAGCTGTATTAAATATTTCTTTCAAACCTTTAGGAAGAATTTTATGAAGAACCCGAGGAAACTGCCCCTGCAGTTAGGGGTAGACCTCCAGTGCCTGATGTCCGGGGCCGGCCCCCAGCACCTGATGTTAGGGGTAGACCCCCAGTTCCTGTGCCCGATCTGGATGGACCTGATGAGGTAAGAGAACCATAGCTGTATGGAACATTTCTTATCATATTAACAATGTGGTAACCACCGTGGACATTTACCTACCAGAACTAGCTAAACCTATAAACTGTTAGGTAAATACTTTGGGAGTTAAATGTTAACATAACTGTAGTATGTATGATTGGAGCTAGCTAGAGGATAATTTAGAGCTAGCTTTAACCAGCTTATAGATGGCTAAAAGACATACTGATGATAATTTTATATGGATGATATAGCTGCTTGCACTGATAACCTGCTGGAATGATAACTCATCTTACTGCATGTACAAAGATTTTTTTTTATATAAATCTTGGTGCCAATTAAAGTGGGCTAGCTACTATATAACTTGTTATTTAACTGGAATAAACATTGGCAGAAGCTAGCATATTACTGGTAACACAAAGATTCACTTATATAAGTTGTCTTGTTTAAATAATTTGGAAGACATTACTTCCTTGTTTATGATTGTTTCTTTTGAGTTATGAGACCAGCCTTAGAATGCAACCTTTCCATTGGTAGATTTCAAAATTGTTCTCAGAAACAACCAACCATATGCTAGCAGATTTAGATTGGTTTCCAGTCTCTTTTTATTACATCATAGACTGGTTGATACAATGTAGAGGTAAGGTATATTATAATTTTAGGATTATGAAGATCCAGATGCAAACATTAAGGTATCAAATTTCCATGGTGGCCCCTTACCTAAACCACCAACACATGCCAATAAACCAATACCAATAGCTCAGAGAAAACCTCCACCTTTACCAGAGTCACCGAGAAATCCACTGGATACTGAATCTGAACCGGAGGTAACTATAAAACTTGAAATAATTTTTATTTTACCAAATATAGTCCTCAAAAGTCATGTTTCTGACAAAAGGTACTAATTCTCAGAATAGGTATGTGGGAGGCAGAGTTCACAAACTAAGAAAACTTTAAAGGTATCTTAATTTAAGGAAATACGGTAACTTGTTACTTTTCTTTATTACAGTAAAGTGAGATCAGATTTTGTGGAGGCATTGAAATACATTTTCTAATTCTTATTGCACAAAGACTGTGATATAAACATTAAATTGTGACACAAGTTTCCTAAATACAGGATTTTGTTCCATTAATTTAGTGGTTATTTCAATTGTTATAAAAACTCCCAATATCAGTAACTTAGAAAAGTTGTATACTGTAGACTGAAACATATTCACAGTAGTTTTATTTTGCTGATATAACCAGCAGAGCAACAACAGATGTATTGGATAACATATTGAGTATTATTATCTCCAAATAAAGTATTAAAATTTTGCAGTTGTTTTTCAAATCATGAATGAACGTTACCAGCCTACATAACAGCAGCTGTCAGAGTGACCAAAACATTTGTAAAAAAAGTATATGCAAGGTCGGATCTGCATGATTTGAAACAACAGAAATTTGCAAAAGATAACTTTCTATTATGTAAAGAGACAATCAAAATAAGTTATAATAAACTTTCTTTCATATTACAGGAAGAGTATGAGGACCCAGATAGCACAGTTGCGGCCAAAGGACCACCTCTACCGACTGGTCCAAGAAGACCCCCACCCCCACCTGCAGAACCAGAGGTAAGAACTGATTTTATCAGTCAAGTGATATATTTCCAGCCAGACTGGACTTAGAGGACTAACGGAAGACTAATGAATGTGTCATATGATTAAAGCCAGAAATCACACAACATAATTATAGTTTTCATTTTGAAATGAATAAGGCTACAATTAGGAAATGGTTAGAAAACTTGCTACAGAAAAGTGTTGAATAAATACTGTCATTTGGTATATTTCAAGTCCTGTTTTATGTTATGATTTAAAGAAATTGTGGCACGATTACAGGATATATTTTGGGAGAAAATGCTGGTTGAAATTGTATATTGTTTCCATAAATATAGGAAGTTATGAGGAATCTGATTTCACAGTTGCTGGTTGATAGTGTATATTGTTGTTTACATAAATATAGGAAGTTATGAGGAACCTGATGTCACAGTTGCTGGTTAATAGTGTATATTGTTTGTTTACATAAATATAGGAAGTTATGAGGAACCTGGTGTCACAGTTGCTGGTTGATAGTGTATATTGTTGTTTACATAAATATAGGAAGTTATGAGGAACCTTATGTCACAGTTGCTGGTTGATAGTGTATATTGTTGTTTACATAAATATAGGAAGTTATGAGGAACCTGGTGTCACAGTTGCTGGTTGATAGTGTATATTGTTTGTTTACATAAATATAGGAAGTTATGAGGAATCTGATGTCACAGTTGCTGGTTGATAGTGTATATTGTTGTTTACATAGATATAGGAAGTTATGAGGAACCTTATGTCACAGTTGCTGGTTGATAGTGTATATTGTTGTTTACATAAATATAGTAAGTTATGAGAAACCTAAGTCACAGTTGCTGGTTGATAGTGTATATTGTTGTTTACATAGATATAGGAAATTATGAGGAACCTTATGTCACAGTTGCTGGTTGATAGTGTATATTGTTGTTTACATAGATATAGGAAGTTATGAGGAACCTGATGTCACAGTTGCTGGTTGATAGTGTATATTGTTGTTTACATAGATATAGTAAGTTATGAGGAACCTAAGTCACAGTTGCTGGTTGATAGTGTATATTGTTTGTTTACATAAATATAGGAAGTTATGAGGAATCTGATGTCACAGTTGCTGGTTGATAGTGTATATTGTTGTTTACATAGATATAGGAAGTTATGAGGAACCTTATGTCACAGTTGCTGGTTGATAGTGTATATTGTTGTTTACATAAATATAGTAAGTTATGAGGAACCTGATGTCACAGTTGCTGGTTGATAGTGTATATTGTTGTTTACATAAAAATAGTAAGTTATGAGGAACCTAAGTCACAGTTGCTGGTTGATAGTGTATATTTTTGTTTACATAGATATAGGAAGTTATGAGGAACCTTATGTCACAGTTACTGGTTGATAGTGTTTATTGTTGTTTACATAAATATAGGAAGTTATAAGGAACCTGATGTCACAGTTGCTGGTTGATAGTGTATATTGTTGTTTTCATAGATATAGTAAGTTATGAGGAACCTGATGTCACAGTTGCTGGTTGATAGTGTATATTGTTGTTTACATAGATATAGTAAGTTATGAGGAACCTAAGTCACAGTTGCTGGTTGATAGTGTATATTGTTGTTTACATAAATATAGGAAGTTATGAGGAACCTGATGTCACAGTTGCTGGTTGATAGTGTATATTGTTGTTTACATAAATATAGTAAGTTATGAGGAACCTGGTGTCACAGTTGCTGGTTGATAGTGTATATTGTTGTTTACATAAATATAGGAAGTTATGAGGAACCTGATGTCACAGTTGCTGGTTGATAGTGTATATTGTTGTTTACATAAATATAGGAAGTTATGAGGACCCTGATGTCACAGTTGCTGATTGATAGTGTATATTGTTGTTTACATAAATATAGTAAGGTATGAGGAACCTAAGTCACAGTTGCTGGTTGATAGTGTATATTATTGTTTACATAAATATAGGAAGAGTATGAGGAACCTGATGTCACAGTTGCTGGTTGATTGTGTATATTGTTGTTTACATAAATATAGTAAGTTATGAGGAACCTGATGTCACAGTTGCTGGTTGATAGTGTATATTGTTGTTTACATAGATATAGTAAGTTATGAGGAACCTAAGTCACAGTCGCTGGTTGATAGTGTATATTGTTGTTTACATAAATATAGTACGTGATGAGGAACCTGATGTCACAGTTGCTGGTTGATAGTGTATATTGTTGTTTACATAAATATAGGAAGTTATGAGGAACCTGATGTCACAGTTGCTGGTTGATAGTGTATATTGTTGTTTACATAAATATAGGAAGTTATGAGGAACCTGATGTCACAGTTGTTGGTTGATAACGTATATTGTTGTTTACATAAATATAGTAAGTTATGAGGAACCTAAGTCACAGTTGCTGGTTGATAGTGTATATTGTTGTTCACATAAATAAAGTATGTTATGAGGAACCTAAGTTACAGTTGCTGGTTGATAGTGTATATTGTTGTTTACATAAATTTAGGAAGAGTATGAGGAACCTGATGTCACAGTTGCTAAGAAAACTGCACCGAAATCAGTGGGCCAGAGGAAACCCCCTCCTCCCCCAGTGTCATCAGTACCAACATCTCGTTCTGTTAGAAACCGACCTCCTGTACAGGAAGTAAGTGTTCCATCTGACCACTTGAAATTCTTTGTTTAACATTTCATTCTCAGTAACATTTGCACATAATTTATTAAAATGAAAATCTGAATAAATGCAAATAGAGGATATTACGTAAGTGTCTTTTCATATTGATTTATTAAACAAGCTTAATTAAATAATAAAATGCTCGCATTTTATTAATGTTATTCAACTTGTTTATTAAATTCAGTGTGGAAAGTCACAAATGTAATATTTTTTTTATCACATGTTAACTTTTCCAGTTGAAACATCAAAAATTCTACCTTCTTTTACTATATAAACAAGTCAATTTGACCGACGTCTCCTATAGCATAAATGACGTCGACGTCAAAGCTTTATTACACTAGTGTATTATCATTTTTATGTAATGGCTTTATTACACTTCCGCGAAGTCATACATGTGATAAAGTTAGTAATTATAAAAGAAAATGATTAAGAGTTTAATTTCAAAATTTGATGTATTCTATTTGTGATGAATACTTTGATTGATGCTTGAAACATGAATAGTCTTTATAATGGTAAATACTTCTTCAGTTATCTCCAGTTATCTTCAGTTCATTGAAATGAAAATTTTGAAGTAATACATGAAATACAAAGTCACAGTTCTAACTTCAGCATGTTAATCTTTTAATTCTTTATGTTCTATTGCTAGATATGTCTTGAAAGAATTTTGAATCTATACGATTATTCATTTGTAATGCTATCTTATCACTAGCCATCTTTGCATTTATGTATTTCAAAATCTGATGTGTCCAACTTTTCAATAAATATTTTGTCTGATTATTTCACATATGCTTACAGAATAGTATATGTTGGATATTATTCATGATTCCATAATCACAAACAACTTATACATGATTCTGTAACCAGAAATGCCTTATTTTTTCTATTGGTTATTCACCTTAGTAGGCTGTGATAGTGCCCCGAAAATGGTAAATGATATTATATATGTGGCTAAACCTGTGTTAGTAGTCAGCAGTGAGTGACAAAATCTGGCTTCTGACGACAGGTGTCTGCTTAAGAAAAATTGATAACAGAACTGGCAAGTGACTGTTTTATACAGGTGCCTGCAAGGACAAGTTTAACTGTATTTGCAAATCCAACCATGTATATATGTTGAAAAAACAGAACCCCTTGTAAATACTATTCAGGCTATGCTGTTATAACTATTATATTTCTTGCATACCAGATGGGGATTTCCGGTATTTTTACCAGTGCTGGAAAACTCCATCTTATACCCCGGGGTGTGAGATGGCTCTCATGCTGTTAATGACATATTACGTACTACATATCGCGGGCTTAGCGCAAAACGGTTGTAACTCCTTCTTTATTTCATATAAGTTACAACCGTTTTGCGCTAAGCCCGCGATATAGTAGCAGGTTTATGTAGTAATTTATAGTTTATTTCATGAAACAGAATAAAAATCTAATACCTTGATAGTTCCTCTTTGTTCCTTATAGTATATTTCTCGATTTAAATAAAGTAAGTGTGGTAAAAAAACATAATGTTACATTGCAAGCGATAAAACAAAACCGGAACTGAACATTATTACATGTATTTGTATTTGAAACGTCATGACATCTTACCTTTTATGGACGTTGCTTTCCCACGCTTTGTTTAAATACGCTGCTGTAGGAAAAAGTTCTAAAAAGAAAGTGATTCATTTGATTTTATTTCTACTATTATTTCTTGAATTTGATATGCAAGAAAAAGATTCTATCACTGGCTTAAGTGCAGATGAGAATATCCGGTTCTCGGGGTAACTGTTTATGTGGTAACTCGGCATGGAGCCTCGTTACCATCTTAAACAGGTAGCCTTAAGGCCGAATATTCCCATCTGCACCTACAACCAGTGAAAGAATCTTATAAGATTCACATTAATTTTGTGAATTTACTAAATTGTCAGAAAGATTAGCTGTGAATATTAGTCAAGGTGCATTTTGATAAGAAGACAGAAGTTGGTTATCTAGCTGGTCTATTGCAGGAAGAGTACGAGGATCCTGATGAAAACATGGCCGCTAACCACAATAAACCACAACCTCCTCCTTTGTCAAAGATACCTAGAAAACCCTCAGCAACTGCAAGTGTATGTTCTGTCATTTTACAGGCTTTCAGGATTTAGATATAGGAACAATTCATGCATTATTAATGTAGCATCTCAAAGTGTAAAGTGTTAATAGCCCAAAGTTAACATTGTATTCAAAACATTGTCACATTGTCATTTTTAGCCTTTTTCTGTTGTTTTTTTAAGCATTTTTCTGTACAGTTACCTGCTATTAAACACAGAATATTTAGTTTTTCAAATGTTCCTCCACCACCATAACAGAATGTTTTGAAACATTTGAACAAGTTCTTTGCATGCATGATTTTATACATTTCATCTAACATGTTCTTCATTATCCTTGCATGTGTTTTCAGTTTGTGTAATATTTCTTAGACAACCTGTTATGTCAGTGCATGGGTTTGTGTGTTTAGTGTATGCTTTTGTATGTCACAAAAATATCTGTTTTTAGTTAACATGCAAATATTTTAACCATTTTGCAGGAATTACCAGCGTATGAGATGCCCGAGGGGGAAACTGCGCCACCTCCTGTTCCCCGTAATGTTCCACGAAAGAAACCTCATGAACCAAAACTACAACAAGTATGTACTTAAAAACACAATAAAATGTTGAGTAATGCTTCTTATTTAGTTTTATGCAATTAGTTATTTGAGTTAAATGTATAATATATCATACATCTGACTCAGTTATAACATGCAACATGTTTGTTAGAAATTTCAATTGATTAAGTTGGCTATACGGTTTGAAAAATTGCTTCTGTACTCCTCTGATATAACCCTTCGGGTGTATATTGCCTTACTCCGTGGAGCTCTTATTCCATTTCTGACATCATTAGCCATTTCTCTCATTGTTTTGCCATTCATTGCATAATTGCGCATTTTTCACAACAGTTTGCCATTTATTACATCATTAGCCATTTCTCACATCTATATGGCAATTTCTCACATCATTTTGCCATTTATTACATTATTTTCTATTTTTACTCCATTTTGCTATTTATAACATCATTTTTCCCATTAATACATTATTTTGTAATTTCGTATCTCAGTTCTTTCATCATTTGCTATATATTAAATCATTTTGCCATTTAATTCATCATTTTGTCATTTCTTACATCATTTGCTTTTCTTACATCATTTATGCCCCTTTTTAGCTCGACTTTCAAAGAAAAAGTATAGCTATTGCACTAACCCCGACGTCGGCGTCGCTGTTGGTTAAAGTTTTTGATAAAGTCACTATCTAAGCTATTGCTTTGAAACTTAGAATTGTTATTTACTTTCAAAGTCTACACCAGGACAATCCCCATAACTCTGATTTGAATTTTGACAGAGTTATGCCCCTTTTTAACTTGACAGTATAAAGTAGGGTCCTTGCATGATAATTTGAGTATTAATAAACGTGTTAATCATGTACATACATACTATGTACTCATAATATTATACTATTTTGGACATTGTATTTCAGGAAGAAACTTACGAGATTCCAGATGAAACTGATTCTGCCCCATCAAGACCTGTCCCCAAAAAATACCAAAAACCAGTACAGGTAATGATAAATCAAATTTGTTTGAATTCCTTCTCTGTAAACATGTGTATAGGGTACCTATAGAGACTGCCAAAATGTCTGTTAACCAGTATAGTAAAGAACATGTACTGCCTTATGACATAACTATCATCTGTTAAGAAAGCTGAGTGTTTTGTTGGTAGGATATCTACTCAGTTTGTACTTTTTGCCCAGATCTCAGAGAATTTCCCTGCTTTCCCCTAATCCATGCATGTAATTTTATGACCATTTAATGGACATTATTTAATCAAAAGCTGTTTATTCAGACAAGGTGCAAATTGATATGATCAGTGGTAATGCCTCACCTAACTATGGTTAAGAAGGGATCCTGGAAAACCTGGGATGGGCTCATGGGATGGGCTCGTGGGATGGGATGGGATGGGCTCAAGGACATGGGCTGAACTTGTTTGGCCCTAAGATTTTCTCAGATTCTCGAAGGTTTCTTAAGGTGAACAGTTCTCTATAAAATAAATGATACTCCTGGGAATTCATGCCATATTGTCAATAAGATCTGGCCGAGAGTAACAAAATGGGTTAATGTCTTATTCTGTAGGCTAATAACAGTATATTGTTATCATTATTATTGTTAATTCTCTTGATTCAGTCAGTAGTACACTTAATTAATAAAACAGTAATAATTTTAAAGTAATATTATGAAAAATAAAAACACGTAGAACAGTAATAATTTTAAAGTAATATTATGAAAATTAAAAAATATATACTTCTTGCATGTGTATTTATAATTGATACCTTTATGAAATAAAAGTAGACTTATTATTATAGCAGAAGAAGTTGAATATCAAAACAAAACAATTTGGTATAATGAAGAATTATGAAGATAAAGGGTAGAATTACATGTATATATGTCACAGGGAGAAAAATGATGAATTCAGCAGTTGACCTCTAACCCA
Source organism: Mercenaria mercenaria (assembly GCF_021730395.1). Classification (NCBI taxonomy): domain Eukaryota; kingdom Metazoa; phylum Mollusca; class Bivalvia; order Venerida; family Veneridae; genus Mercenaria; species Mercenaria mercenaria. The sequence continues at coordinate 40,914,690 of NC_069369.1, forward strand.
AGTAAGAGAATGAACCTACAACATTAATGTTTGATGAAAATTCATTTTGAGAGAAAATATGAAATGGAACTTATGAAATATCAGTTCTGAAAAAAAAGTTACTGAAAAGAAAACAATAATTGACAAATTTCAGAATTAAAAGATGACAGAAATGAATTTAATATATTAGACATATTATAACATATGAAAAGGGGGATTCTCAAACATATGACAGTTTTAAATTTATTGGTAATAGATTTTGATGTTTACATTAACACCAAGTGGACAATAAATGATTATATTTTATCCAAATTAATTGCTTTTTTTTTTTTTTGCTTTAAATATAATAAAAAATGATGTTTATATTAACACCAAATGGACAATAAATGGTCATATTTTGTTCAAAATAATTGCTCTTTTGCTTTACTTATGATAAAAAATACAGTCCATAAATTTTTCATCACTTATATTGGAACCGTAGAAGTACATTCTAACAAGTTAGAAGACTAAGTGTTGGTATTTTCTTTCTTTGTTTCCCTTCTTGGCAGCCAATACAGTGTGAGTCTCACTCTGGGAATTGTAATTACAGGCTGTGTCCCTGTTATCCTTAGCTGACCTCTTAATTGCCCAGTTGAACTTTTAATTCATGTTTCTCACTATATATTTCTCTGACCTTGGGCCCACGATCCCATGACCTTCAGCCCATCGGCATGTTCTAATCTCTGGCCTGGCCTGGCCCGGCCTGGCCTGGCCTGGCCTGGCCCGATGAGCCCAATTTTCGACTGAGCCGGGCCAGGCCAGGCCAGGCCAGGCCAGGCCAGGCCATAGATTTCAATTTCGTAAAAGGTGAAAGTGATTTTTATAGCATCTTTAAAATCTGACTTTTGGAATAAGTTTGGATATTTCAGACATTATATAAATACATTTTGAACTCCCACTCTGTAAAATTATACACCTGGGAATAAGCATGTAGCTAACACAACTATTATGTCTAATTTAAAGGTGATGCCTGATTAATTGTTATGACTATTATCAGGGGATCTCCACCTCAATTGACTCTTGACTGGTGGCTTGGTTTTCCCCCAATTGAATAAGCTAACTAAGTTTATTATTTTGTCTATTGAGGATTATTTAGTATTGTCCGAAATTATTGAACTAGCACTCAAGAATATTCCATATGCTTCCGTAATAAAATCGGTGCCCAAACATAAATAAAAATATAAATATTGAAAACCAAATAAAATATAAACATTTCTTTACTGCCAGGTTGTACATGCAGATAAAGTTGTGCTGACAAAACGTTCAGCTACCAATCTCGGGACTGTAAGTTTGAAATCGTGACCTGTTTGACCATTTTCATTATCTTTTTTTTTTAATTTCCTCTGTAAACTTAGAATGCAGGAAAATTGTCACTTATCGTGATTTATTGTTCATTTATTGAAAGAAATACACAAGTATTTGACATTCTTCTACATACAAGTTATTACCATAAAATGTTGTAAGAATAAAACCAGTATCAATAAAATGACATTATATTGATTTAATGAAAACAATCTGAATTGAAATCGAACCCATGGTATATAACATGTGTGAAAGTCGCAGAACTTATCACTACGCCACTGTGTCATTGGTAAACTTTGCATGTTATTTTGGTCAATTTAGATATTTTCAGGTTACAAATATGGTGTAAAATAAAGAGTGGCACCTGTCAATACTAACGGACAACAACTTTCAATTTCTAAAATAATGCTACCTCCGTTCTAGAATCTGGGATAGTATGGTGCGGGGAAGCGATATATAAATTTTGTAGTTTAGGTTATACATATACTGAATATTTTTGTAAGATTGTTTTTATATTGATCTAAGTATGTGGAAAAAAATCCTACAAAGTTTTGTGAAACAGGCTCAAGAGCATCTTTTAGCATTAAATATATCACTTAGAAATAACATAAACACAATGCACCATTATTTTTTTGTGCAAGACAAATATCAATAATCTAAAATGCCAACACCCTGACAATGAGTTAGAGGTCCCACAATGAATATTATTTTCATTACTCTTCCATAAATTGAACATCAGCTTAACTAAACCAAACACATTAAAAGTTCAACTGAACAGTTAAAAGGTCAGCTAAGGATAGTAGGGACACAACCTGTAATTACAATTCCCAAAGAGATGCATGCAAATATTCAGTTATATTCCAGCAGGTAAACTTATCAATGAAATTAGCCATTAGTTTTAAAACCAAACTTGTGTTAAAGTTGACTTTAAGTAATTTGATCTCAGAAAAAAATGGGTAGTTATCATTTAGTAAAACTATTTTCTTCAGTGCAAATCTGTATTCCAAATAAGATGAATGATGGCTAAGTAATGATTCTCCAGGGGACTGGTTTCTCATTTTGTTTGACATGCAGCAAGTAAACAATGCAGGTTAATACTGCCTGCTCTTGTAATTGTATATTTAGATTTCATATCATTCATTTCTCTATGTACAATAAAATCTGGCCTGGCCTGGCCTGGCCCGGCCCAGTCGAAAATTGGGCTCATCGGGCCAGGCCAGGCCAGGCCAGGCCGGGCCAGGCCAGGCCAGAGATTAGAACATGCCCAGCCCATCCCATCCCATCCCATGAGCCCATCCCACGAGCCCATCCCAGGTTTTCCAGGCTGCCGGTTAAGAAACCACTGCATGGCTATCCTATCTGCAGAAATAAGACCCACCAGATATATGATTTTATAATTTATCTGTTCATTGGTTGAGAGATTCCAACAATACTACACTTTTGTTTTCCATCTGTCTGAGTACAGAATGTTAAGCAAAATGCATGAAAAATACTTGAATTTAACAGTTCTTGATTTTGTTTTATTCTTTATGAACACAGCACTGTTTTTAAAAGTAATCATAAAATCATAAATTTATCTGAAAGCAGCATAAAGTTACTGGAATTATAGCTGTAGAAAAAATAAAAAAGGTTTTATGAATAAAAAGCTTTGAGTGCATGGTATAAAGTTTTATGGTACATTCAACTTCATTTGCAAGAACTCAGCCTGCTTTACTCTTGAACTCCACCTATGGTCGTTATAAAACCTCTATCTCCATATGGTATACAATTAATGTGATTGTTTTTGCATAAGCATAAAACTGTAATTCATAGCATTTCTATAATTTCTTTAGTCAATTGCTTAGAAAGATATGCAGTACATCATGTTTCTCTAGTAAGTCTTACCTAATTATATTTGAAATGCAGTTGGTTCGAACTACCTCGAATAAATTTGATGATTTCTTTTTTTCGAGTAGTGAGTTTCGAGTTAAAAAAGTGAGTTTCGAGTTAAAAAAGTGAGTTTTGAGTTAGAAAACTGAGTTTCGAGTTGGAAACGTGAGTTTCGAGTTAAATTTTAAACTCACCCCTGTGGGTTGGAAACGTTGCTTGTGGTGCAGAACTCTCGGGTGAGGAAGCCATCTAACTGGATGGTTGTGCTTGAAAGAATGCATGGAAGGGCACCTGGGATCTTCCTTAAGTACCATGCATGGAGGGGCACCTGGGATCTTCCTTAAGTACCATGCATGGAGGGGCACCTGGGATCTTCCTTTAGTACCATGCATGGAGGGGCACCTGGGATCTTCCTTAAGTACCATGCATGGAGGGGCACCTGGGATCTTCCTTAAGTACCATGCATGGAGGGGCACCTGGGATCTTCCTTAAGTACCATGCATGGAGGGGCACCTGGGATCTTCCTCTGGTACCATGCATGGAAGGGCACCTGGGATCTTCCTTAAGTACCATGCATGGAGGGGCACCTGGGATCTTCCTTAAGTACCATGCATGGAAGGGCACCTGGGATCTTCCTTAAGTACCATGCATGGAAGGGCACCTGGGATCTTCCTTAAGTACCATGCATGGAAGGGCACCTGGGATCTTCCTTAAGTACCATGCATGGAGGGGCACCTGGGATCTTCCTCTGGTACCATGCATGGAAGGGCACCTGGGATCTTCCTTAAGTACCATGCATGGAGGGGCACCTGGGATCTTCCTTAAGTACCATGCATGGAGGGGCACCTAGCGTCTTCCTCTGGTACCATGCATGGAGGGGCACCTGGATCTTCCTTTAGTACCATGCATGGAGGGGCACCTAGGGTCTTCCTCTGGTACCATGCATGGAGGGGCACCTGGGGTCTTCCTCTGGTACCATGTGTGGTGGGGCACCTGGGGTCTTCCTCTGGTACCATGTGTGGTGGGGCACCTGGGGTCTTCCTTTAGTACTATGCATGGAGGGGCACCTGGGGTCTTCCTCTGGTACCATGTGTGGAGGGTCACCTGGGGTCTTCCTCTAGTACCATGCATGGAGGGGCACCTAGGGTCTTCCTTTAGTACCATGCATGGAGGGGCACCTGGAGTCTTCCTTTAGTACCATGCACGGAGGGGCACCTGGGGTCTTCCCCTGGTACCATGCATGGTGGATCACCTGGAGTCTTCCTCTGGTACCATGCATGGAGGGGCACCTAGGGTCTTCCTTTAGTACCATGCACGGAGGGGCACCAGGGGTCTTCCTCTGGTACCATGCATCGGTGGACCACCTGGAGTCTTCCTCTGATGACCCTAGATCGCTAATGAGAATTTCTATTTTTCGATGAGTGTGTTTCGAGTTTTAAAAAAGTGAGTTTTAAGTTAAAAAAGTGAGTTTCGAGTTAAAAAAATGGGTTTCGAGTTAAATTTAAGAAGTGTGTTTTGTGTTCTAAAAAGTGAATTTCGAGTTAAAAAAATGAGTTAAGAGAAGATAAGGGAACCAGAAACTGTGGTTTGAAATGAAATGGTACGGCCTGAAATACATAGTTTGACGTGGTATGCGTTCTAAATCCATGGTTAGACCTCAGATTTTTCTGTTATTTCTCTTTTTATATGTTCTGTTACATTTGTGTATATTCGAGTTTTCTGTTTGTTGGTTAGAACATGACAGATACGCCATGTTCATTTATAATACTTTTTAGCACTGAATTATAAAAGATAATAGGTAAGGGTAGATTTCATGGAAGCACAGCATCACAAACACAGCCTCAGAGCCACGCATTTGCAAAGTAAGCCCATAACAAAAAGAAGATGTAACGGAAAAATATTACAGACGGGTTGCTTCAAAAATCCAACAAGTATAAAATGCTTAATGAGTTTAAATAAAAATCTACAATATATATAAAAAATAAATAACTTTTTAACACGAATATCATTTAGTGCTGGTTTGTGATGCATTTACTCTTTTGACACAGCAGTATATACCGTCATATTTTACGCGGATGCCAAGCATGTTCAAGCTAATAGAACTGTTTTGAAGCACTAATAAGACATTATTGCATCATCTATCAAAGCAAATCTTTTAAACCTTACACTGCTAAATTTCTATAATGAACTTGTCCATCTTTCAATAAGAACAGTACCATTAACTGTAAAATTTAAAGGGATGTTTACCAAAAATATACTGGCTGAATGGCGAACAGTGCAGATCATGATTAGAGAGCACGAATATGCAGGCTGATCATGATCTACACTGGTCACAAAGGCAGAATTAATCGTGTCCAGCCTGGTACATGGCCAAACAAGTTGGAGCGCTTGAACAAGTTGGACTGTACTATATTTCGCTGAACAATTATTAAGTTATACATAAAATTTATTGGTACATCTTAATATCAAAACTTTCAAAACAGCAACATCTAAATTAAAGATACATGATTTTTTTTCAAAATCATGTAAACTACGTAAATGATGTGAATCATAAGGATATTTATTTCTAATTTTAACAGAATTCGCTCATCTGACTTTGACTGTTTGACCTTAATTGTGTATGACACGTTAGATCATAAATGGTTAGATCTGTAGGTTAGTGCCTTTAATACTTTTTCAATAAATGAACCTGAAACACTGTATTGCTTTCTCAAAGGGACTGGACTACAGATTTTGGCTAGAAAAGGACTTCCTTTTAAAACTGAAGGTTTTGTCATATTACGACTTTTATAACGGCATGTTCTAATCTCTGGCCTGGCCTGGCCCGATGAGCTCTATTTTGTACTGGGCCGGGCCAGGCCAGGCCAGGCCAGGCCAGATTTTATTATACATAGACAAATGAATGGCATAAAATCTAAATATACAATTACAATAGCAGGCAGTATTAACATGCATTGTTTACTTGCTGCATGTCAACCAGTCCTCTGGAGAATCATTAATTAGTGGTCATTCATCTTATTTGAAATACAGATTTGCACTGAAGAAAATGGTGTAACTAAATGATAACTACCCATTTTTTCTGTAATTAAATTATTTAAAGTCAACTTTAACACTTGGTTTTAAAACTAATGGCTAATTTCATTGATAAGTTTACCTGCTGCAATATAACTGAATATTTACATGCACTAAGAACACATCTCTATGGGAATTGTAATTACAGGTTGTGTCCTAGACTGGCTGCAGTCCCTATGTTTGTTCTTCTTTACATATATTATAAGTTTTATTCATTAAGAGGGACGTTACTCCAGCAGGTTGTTTCTACATTGATATTTTTTATTGCCCCTGGCTCCGAACATAGGGACTGGTGAAAGTTGGCTTTCAGTGTCTCACAAATATGTGAGACAAATTCCCATTAATTTCTTTTAGTGATTATCAGCAGCTATCACTGTGACATGTTATCTAAGGGTTTCATGTGCTAACCATCATTTAATGAGCCGCAGCTAATTTACTGATTTATGGCCTGCCCCCAGCATGTATAGGCTTATCAGACAACAGGAATGTGCTTCCGTAAGATCTGCGTCGGTATGTCTGCCAGAAGGACGCCTCGTTTCTGTCTGTGCATCAATTTGTTTTAAAATCTGATCTGTACATAAGGCACTTCTACTAACTCGAGAAATGGTTTTGTCAGTGAATATTCCTCTGAAGCTGTGGACTTCATTCTTAAAGACTTTATTACAATGTTCTAGGTCAAGGTCATTTGGATGATTGGAGTCAGCTCTTCCCCTGTGATTTACTGTGCGGTTCCATTTAAGGCGATGCGCCATACGGGCTGTTAACAAAATCTTTGTCTGACACTGTGTCTCTAAGAGACCATATGCATATTTTGGACAGTTTGCTTGTTTATACAAAAGAAACAAGTACTGATTGACAAGCATAATTCTATCTCCATCTGACATGCGCAGAGCATCATTGTGATTACAGCGTAACATGGCCAATGTCAAGCTAAGTTTAGTGTAGTTTAAAATCATATCCTCATCATGATGACTCTCCTGACTACTCAGTTGATTTGTTTGTACAGTTTGGTCATTTTGGGTCAGGATGTCCATGTGCCTTGTTTTCATGTTTCCTTAGACCTGCAGACTGTTTGTAAGATTTTCCGCAATACCGACATTTAAAGGTGTTTGACTGGGGTCCATAATTTGGGAGAGGCTTAATATCAATGCAAACATATTTTTGCAAAAATGACTTAGCTTCTCTCAGTAAATATGATTTCATGGCTGCCGAATCTCCCAATGCCCCTGTATATATATTGTCTTTTGGTTCACTTGCTACATTGTCCATTTGGAAATGGGCTATAGCTCCTGCAATAATGCATGCATCTGTAAATTTGTTTGCCATCAGCTCTGACGCATAGTAATTCCCTGATGGATCTGCAGATACATTTCTTGCATTTGTAATATTTCTTGCGGCAAACAGTGTCCCTATATCGCGTGAAGATACAGTTGAATACAAACTCTGCCACATCACCTGAAAGAAATCAGAAACTAAATTTAGACTTTTTCTTGTTTTGGCTTTGTCAGTTCTTAAAAATTTATACGAAAATGGTTATTAACTTTTACATATTTTGATAGTTATGTTCTTTTTAAGCAGAAAGTCACAAACATTTCTACCATGCAATTTTAAACAAAAAGGTAACTATGTAAGCTTTAACAACCTTTAGAAGTTCGGCTTGGTTGTGGAATTCCTCCATTTTTGGAACCAATCCTTCTAATCGTAATGAAGGTGTTCCATCATCTCGAACTGACATTTGGGCCTGCTTATGTCTTTCAAATGTCAAGTAGTCGCCACCACTGAATTTCCGGGCATATTTGTACTTCTTTCATCATGGCCTGGAACATATTTGTGCATAAACTTACATATGTCTGCCATATCTTCATTCTTTGTTTCATTTTTCTTCAAGACACCCATATTGACCTGAAAAATGCCATTTATATAATTTTGATTTTCGTTCCAATAAAATATTATTCATAGCAGCTGTTGTATTGTATGTTTCATTAATGACAGTTACGGTGAATCTAAGTTAATATATAATACAGACATGATAGTTACAATGATATAGAAATTTTCAATCAGTTAAAGTAGAATTGATAAAGTGTTGATGATAATAATTTATTTTACCCGAACACTTCGTTGTTTCGTTTCTGTCATATGGGGATGATCAATAAATTCAGGTATTGTGCTCGTGAATGGTCCAAAGAATGGTATATACTGGCACCATTTTTTTGCTACAAGGAATGCAAAATTATCAAACATTTTGTCCTTTTCTGTTTGACTTGGTAGCAGTTGTGAAAACAAAACTGCTGCAGGGTCTTGTAACTGTTTTGAATTATCAAATTCATTTCCACTAATTCTGTTTAAATATGCACACAGCTGATACATATGCTGATCTTTGTTTTTGTTAGTAACTGTCATTTGTCTTACTTTTGTTACTATGTCAATATTGTCCCCTACAAAATAGTACCCTGGGTGCATATTCTGTCTGTGATTTTGTAGCTCAGTTTCCAGAGAAATGAGTTCAAACTGCAGGTCTGTTGTATCAGCACCTCCAGCCCCACAAAGGTCAATCGTGTCCTTCAGATACTGAAGCTGGTGCATAATTTGAATTTCAGTTTCACTGTCAGTATAACTGCTGTTTTGCCATGTAAGTAACTCCTCATCCCATTTGTTAGCAAGACTATCAGTCATTTCAAGCGCTGTCCTGTAACTGTGACAATCACTCATGGCTTGTAATCTGGCAAAAACCTGACTTTTTTATCCCACCTTTAAGAAGCACTATATCATTAATAACTTGCATGGCTTTCATGTTCATATTATACAAATGCAAAAGTTTACTGCCAGCGGAAATTTGACCATACAGTAGATTCTCAGATTTTTTTACTTTATTTCTTTTCTCAGATCGAATATTTGTGGAAGAATATTTCAAAAATTTGTAAAAGGTTGGAGCCCTTTCCTTCCACTCATCCGCAATTTTTGAAAATGAAAAGTCTAAAAGACTGGTTTTGTCACTGTCCCTTAGAACGCTATTTCCTTCTTTTGAACATAATCCTTGTATTTCCAGTTTCAAGTTTTCAAATAACATGTCACTCATCCCATTACATAATGTCTCATTTTTCTGTAAATATTCCAAGCTTCTGTCTAAATCCCCATCTTGTAGTGCCTCTATTAGATCTGAAAACTCTGTTCTAGCAGAAGCACCCAGACATTGTCCATAAGCATCATCATCCTTCAATTAAAAAATATCACTCTGTTTTTATGACAACATTTTATTAACTTTCAACAAAAAATAATAGATTCTGCCTTGATTTTATAAAGGAATAAGAGTAAGTTATTCTTATATAATTGAGCCGCACCATGAGAAAACCAACATAGTGCATTTGCGACCAGCAAGGATCAAGACCAGCCTGCGCATCTGCGCAGTCTGGTCACAATCCATACTGTTCGCTTTCAAACCCTATTTCAATTAAAGAAACCGTTGGCGAACAGTATGAATCCTGACCAGACTGCGCGGATGCATCTTGATTGCAAATGCATTATATTGGTTTTCTCATGGTGCGGCTCATATAACATTAATACAGATCTAATGAAGCAAGCATTTGTATTTTGGAAATATAAAGTTTGCTTACTTTGCAAGCATCTTTTCTGTGAGCTTACTTTGATATTTTGTTACTTAGCCTTTAAATTGTCAAAAAACAACAACAAATCCATACTGCCAACTTTATATTTAGCCGGCTTCATAACAAAATATCTTGTAACTTTGCATACTTAAACTACTTAATGTTGCCATAGGAATGGGTTTTTTTTTTTAATTTTCACACAAAGAAAACAACAAAACTGTATTTTCCACAAAAAAAAAAAATGTCTAGTTCTTACTAAGACATATGTTCAAACGAGATGAAAAAATATATAGCTGCCAGCTATCTCTGCTCCATATTTAATTTATAAGAAATTGTACTTTTTAAATTATCACATGATCCACATTTTATAATTGTCAGCAAATGTTTGATACAATATGAAATAAAAGGATGTGCATTCTGCACTCTATCTGTAAATATTATCTTGTACTAAAGATATCCTCTGTGTGTTTTGCAGCGGCGGAGTAGGGGTGATATCAGAAGTCATTTCAGTAACATACCGCTAAGGGTCTAATGTATAAGTTTATGTTAATATTTGGCATGAGAAAACTGTATGAAAAAAATTACTTTATAAGTTGAATCTATATCTATATTACCTCAGTGTTGGTTGATGCTGTTTCTACTTCGCTGCTCCCCTCTGTAGAAAAAAGTGCTTTGCGTTTAGTGTTATGACTACTGTCCATAGATAACCGCTTGAATTTTTTAACTCCATGGCTCTGTATTAATTCGTTTCTGGATTTATCATAAGTTTCTTTAGTCATACGTAGCGATTTATCGGTGTTGTAGAGCTTTTTAGCACAATTTCTACAACAAATTTCGCTGTGGTCATCTTCCGAAATATTAATACCCAGAAGTCGCTCAATTATGTACCATAAGTCTGTTTTTTCTTCACCATGAAACAAGCGCTGTCTTTCTTTTCTATTTTCTTTCATTTCTCCACATAAAATACATTTGAACTTTTTTGATGTAGGGGTCAATTTTACCATAACACTTTCTTTAGTTGGAGTTTCCATAATTAGCATTTAATAAAACCTAAAATTCTTAAAAAGATCCTGAGTTTATGTTAATTCCAAATAATTATCCACATACATTTTCACACTTGCATTTACTAGTTAACAGTTGAATCATGAATGGGCTCAATATCATACTCTTTTCCCCGAAAATAACAACATCTTTGATGTTTTCTCAAATGACCCTTATCAAATTGGTAGGGAGAACTTGTCATTAGGTAGGATAGTTAATTGCCTTACAATTGATACGGTTCTCAGTAGTTTAACTGTTTACAGGGGTAATCTAGAGTTACACTGGCCAACTTTCACCAGGCTGTATGGTTCAGCCATCAGACAAAATGTGCTATTTTAGAGGCTTAAAATTTTATTATAAAATGTTTGCATTATTTATATAAAAATAACCATGCAGCCAGGGAGCCAGGCTAGCTGTAACAATACATGTACAGATAAAAATGATCCAGATACAAATACACCCCAATAAATCACTGTTGTGACCACCTGTCCTCCCATAACTCTACAGGGCCCAGGAATTTTTACTGCTATGGTGATAAGGTTAATTGCTTCACAAGTAAGCAGGGGCCCTAGTAGTTTCTACTAGGAAAACTGGGCAAAAGGAACATGCTGTACTCTGCTTCTGTCGTTTAATATTATGTGCTTGTAATTTTATGTCAAGAGTAAGAGGGAAGTTTGTGGTATCATTAAAGATTGAATTTAGCTAACTAGGATTTCTTTATTATGTATCAGTAAGTAACTGAAGGTGCTCAGCATTCCTTTTTTGTGTGGGTTTGTTGAAAACAGTATAATATTTTTATAGCAGTTGATAAGTTATTCTGTTGTTAATTTTCATACATTTAGAATTACTCATTACTATATAGATTGTCATTTATCTCTAACTTTGTGCATATTAAAATTCATATCAATAATCTCTACATTTTTTGTTACACCTGATAAAATCTCACAAGACAATATCTGCCTTACCCTTACAAATATTGAGATCCAACATAGATAATATCTGCCTGAACCCCTCAGATATTGAAACCCCTCATAGCTAACATCAGTCTACACCATTACAAATATTGAAATCCCTTACACACATTGATATCCACCATAGATGATATCTGACCACACCCATGCACTATTAGTTACACTGCTTGTTGGTGACAGGATACGGGATATACGCTGTCGAGGAAATCCATATCAGGTGAGAGTGAAGCTCGAGCCTGATATGGATTTTTGAGACAGCGTATATCCCGTATCCTGTCACCAGCAAGCTGTGTATCGATTTTATCTTACCGACTACCCTTTACTTACATGCTATAATCAACACATTTTGTAAATTAACAAAGCTACTTACAGTGCAGACTGGAATCTTACTATCATTTGTTTGGTCATCATGTTTTGTTTATAGTTGATTTACACCAGCCATAAAATGCACAATGACCTGTGTTTTGGTTAAATCACAAAACACAAAAGCTCATTTACACAGGTTTAGAGCTGGTTTAGATCAGAAACACTAAAAAAACTTCTTGTTCCATCCTTCGAAAGTCACCAGATTTTATGATGTCACAAATGTCTTGATGCTTCGGTTTTCATCCCGTTTCCTGTTAAATCATTTATCTTGCACGTAGATTAAATGATCCTACAACAAACTGCTGAGTGACAAATATGTCAGTTCCTTTATTTTACGATAATTTAACTTAAAACAAGATTACAACGTCCGTGTATCCTATTCAGAGTTATTCCGCTTTTACGGCTAACTTTTGTCAAACTTCATGAGCCTCAACTTAAGTAGGATGAAATCGGCAAGAAAACACTAAATTTACTCTCGGAAACGGTACTATCGCTGGAGCTAATAATCTGACTTGATTCAATTATGCCAGCAAGAAATGCAAGAAACTTGTAGGAGGCAAGATAAATACTGATATCCATCATAGCTGATATATGCCCACACCCATGATATCCATCATAGGTGATATCTGCCCACACCCATGCACACATTGATATCCATCATAGGTGATATCTGCCCACACCCATGATATCCATCATAGGTGATATCTGCTCACACCCATGCACACATTGATATCCATCATAGGTGATATCTGCCCACACCCATGCACATACTGATATCCATCATAGGTGATATCCGCCCACACCCATGCACATACTGATATCCATCATAGGTGATATCTGCCCACACCCATGATATCCAGCATAGATGATATCTGCCCACACCCATGCACATATTGATATCCATCATAGGTGATATACCCCCACACCATGCACATATTGATATCCATCATAGGTGATATCTGCCCACACCAATAATATCCATCATAGGTGATATCTGACCACACCCATGCATATACTGATATCCATCATAGGTGATATCTGCCCACACCCTTGCACATATTGATATCCATCATAGGTGATATCTGCCCGCACCCATGCACATATTAATTAAATTTTCATCATAGGTGATATCTGACCACACCCTTGCACATATTGAAATCACTCATCAGCTTAAAATTTTACAAAAATCCCATAGGTGATATCTGACCACACCCATGCACATATTGATATCCATGTAGATATTATCTGCCTATGCCCTCACAAATATTGAAATCTATAGGTAATATCTACCTGCATTTTACAAGTATTGAAATCCCTCATATTCCACATAGCCTATATCAGCTGTTACCCTTACAAATATTAAAATCTTAGTAATAAGGATCTCTTCAAATTAAAATTGAATGTGTCTTATTTACAGATTTTTGAAGAAATTTGACACTTTAGGCTGTACATTCTTAATGACTTGTGAAATATTTCTTTGCAGGAAGAAGAGACGTATGAGGTCCCGGACTCGGACGATTCAGAGGTATAGTAAATTACATTTAAGACATTTATATACATGAGGACAGCAACGTAACTTCCATAGAGCAAATAATACAGGCAATGTGAACAGTAGTCTTTGCTCTAGAGAGGTTTCTTTTACTAAGAATTTTAACCAACAGAAAATAAAAATGTCTGTCTTAGTTGGGGTGCTTGTTCATTAGAGATGTTAACAGAGGTTTTCTCACTTATCGGACAGAAAAATCTCTATTTTTAGAAATGCTGGAAAATCTTATCTCACATGGGTTATCTCACACTCCTGTGACGGACTACTTCATGCACTGAATAAACATATTATTTATGTAAAATAATTAAAAATCAGGTACTTTTATTTTTTCTCTCCGTTCCTTATAGTGTATTTCTCGATTCAAAATTCATTACTTTATGATAAGAACGTACCGTTACGCTACAAACGATAAAACTAAAGCAGAACTTTGTTATTGTGCGTCACTGAAATGTCATGACGTCACTTCTGCTTACGGGCGTCAGTTTCCCGCGTTTTAATTAGTTCCATATTTTCATGCTTGTTTTTATTATTTCTGTTGTTGTAATTTTTTGTAAGTGAGAAATAGAATCCATCATTGGTGTTCGGTGAAGATCAGAAATCCAAACCCTCGGGCGCACCGATCAAGTCTTAAACTCGGCACAGCCTCGTTTAAGACTTGAGCGGAGCGCCCTCGGGTTGGGATTTCCCGATCTTCACCGAAGACCAATGACGGATTCTCTATATCCTTAACATCATAACAGCTTTGTTGTTGTTATTCACAACATAATTTATAAGAAAGCTAAAAAGGAGTCCACATATGTGTCAGTGAAGTTAAATAATATACGGTATCAAGTTCTTATTTTTATAAATTTACTGAATAAAGTAATAAGGGTGCACTTTCGTAGAAATATATTAGAGCAGATTAAAATTCAAAGTGTTGAATATGTTTGAAATTGACTCTTACATTTGCAGTTTTGTTTGCAGTGTCTGACATAAACAGATTTTGCTATTTCAGTCTTGTAATGCAATGAATGCTAACAGGTTGGACTGTAATGTTTGTAATGAATTAAGTGTTTAAGATTTATATAACCCATACTACAGGAGCAAGATGATTATCTAGATATGGACCCTGATAATGCTGGACCTCCAAGTCAACAAGCACCGGTATAATCTATAGTTTAACCTTAGAGCTTCAGCATGCTTTCAATAAAATCTTTCTCCAGATTTGTTAACTCTGTTTGATTGTTTCGTATACCAAAAATAAGTTAACATGCTGTGCCATTTGTGAGAAGGCTTTGTGTTGAGATTTTGCTATTGATTAGAGTAAAAAAGAATCTTTAGGCTATTTATACACAATAGTATTATATCCAAATTGATACGTATTGATATGCTGTGGATTAGACTGGAAAGTCTTTATATTGTTTTCAACACTAAATGCATGACCTCCAGAGTTCTCTATAGCTCAGTGGTTAGTGCACAAAGGTCACAGGTTCACGCTTTGCGTAAGAATGGGTTCTCTTTATAAAGATACTAATAGTCTTTCTAGTGTGACTTTAAATTCAGGTCGTGTTTAGGTGCTTTACACCCTACACATTAAAAAACCAGGGAAGTTTCTGGAATTGAGCATCTTCTGTATCTTATGCTATCTGCTGAAATCTAAATTACTAACAGAAGTACAGTATATGGGCAGCTTGGGATGACAATAAATATTTCCCAGTGAATTATTTGGCATGATTGTTACTTCAGGTTTTAAGGTAAAAATGGAATGTTTCTTCTAGTTGTTATTAGTCCCCCTCTGGTTGGAAGTAAGTTTCAGGAACTATAGGATTGCACTTTTCCGCCATTCTGTTATTCCATCTACCCGCACTTTCATGTCAAGTCATCACTCTGTCATTCATCATTTCAGTATTATGTAACCCAGATATTCCTTATTGATTTATATGATGTGTCTTGCACAAACTCAGTGTTCCCTGTAATAATACAATATGTCTTGCACAACTTTCAGACCACTAGCTTAAAGGTCAAGGTCATACTTGGGAGTTCAGACACTAACTTGGTCTTATCATGGTCTGTTTCATGTCAGGTCCAGAACTCTGTCAGCCATTGAGGGATACAATATCACTTGGCACAAAAGTTCCCAATAATCAATCAGTCTGCATTAGTGTCTTGTGCAACACCCAGATCTCTAGCTCAAAGATCAAGTTCTCATTTGGTTCAGCCCGTAACTCTGTCATCCATTAAGGGATTTGAAAAGTTTTACTTCAAAATGAGATGACCTGTCTTGCACAACACCCAGATGCCTAGTCTTGTCCGGTCCATAACTCTGTCATCCATCAAGAGATTTTTATTTTTATATGGCACAAATGTTTCTCTTAATGAGACCACTTATATTGCTCAATGCCCTGACCTCTAGCTCAAAGGTCAATGTCAGTGTTTTCTTTTACTGTTCAGTCAGTAACTCTGTTTTAGAGATGTTCCCATAATGAGACAACAATCTTGTGCAACACCAAAACCTTAGCTTGAAGGTCAAGGTCAAATTTGGAGGTCAACAAACAATAGTTCCTATGCAGTCCATAACTATGTCATCCATGAAAGGATTTTTATATTATCTGGCACAAATGTTACCTATAATGAGGGGAACTGTCATGCACAATATCCAGATCCCTAGCTCAAAGGTCAAGATCTCACTTTGAGGAAGATTTTTTTTCCTGTGTGGTGTGTCATCCATCAAAGGGTTTTAATTTAACTGGGTAAAAATTTTCCCATATTGAGACCATGTGTCATGCACAACATGCAGATCCCTGGCTCAAAGGTTAAGGTCACACTTGGTGTTTTCCTGTCCAATCTATAAAATATTTTAGATCTGTTTTCTTGTCCTGTCTGTGGCTTTTTCGACCATGAAAAATTGTGATGTTTATTTTTGTAATTAGTTCCCAAGTGTATTTGTATATTTATAGGTGTTATAAGCAATCAGCAACTGTAGATTTTATATCCAAATTTGAATCCAAACATACATTTTAACACGTTGTAGCACAATATTATAGCTGAATATTGTATACCAGTATATACCATTAACAGATATCAGTAGAGATAATAAGTCACCTTCAAGTATGGGTCTTTAATACTGCATTCACTTCTCTGTCTTTGATTTTTAGCTCACCTGAGCCAAAGGCTCATGGTGAGCTTTTGTGACCACTCAATGTCCGTCGTCCTTCGTCCGTCCGTCAACATTTTCTAAAAAAAATCTTCTTCTTGAAAACCACTGGGCAGAATTACACCAAACTTCACAGGAATGATCCTTGGGTGGCCCACTTTCAAAAGTGTTCAAAGAATTGAATTCCAAGCGGAACACTGGCTGTCATGGCAACCGAAAGGAAAAACTTAAAAAATCTTCTTGTCTAAAACCACAGTTCATAGGGCTTTTATATTTGGTATGGAGCATCATCTAGTGGTGCTCTACCAAGATTGTTCGAATTATCCCCCTAGGGTCAAATATGGCCCTACCCTGGGGGTCACATGGTTTACATAGACTTATATAGGGAAAACTTTGGAAATCTTTTTATCCAAAACCACAGGTCCTAGGGCTTTGATATTTGATGTGTAGCATCATCTAGTGGTCCTCTACCAAGATTGTCTTAACTATTTTCCTAGGGTCTAATATGGCTCTGCTCTTGGGGTCACATGATTTACATAGACTTATATAGGGGAAAACTTTGAAAATGTTCTTGTCAAAAACCACAGGGCCTAGGGCTTTGATATTTGGTGTGTGGCATCATCTAGTGGTCCTTTACCAAGATTGTTCAAATTATGCCCCTGGGGTAAAAAGAGGCCCTGCCCCAGGGGTCCCAAGTTTTACATAGACTTGTATAGGAAAAAAACTTTAAAAATCTTCTTGTCTTAAACCACAAGACGTAGGCTTTTGATATTTGGTATGTAGCATTGCCTGGTGGTCCCCTACTAAGATTATTCAAATTATTACCCTGGGGTGGAAAGAGGCCCTGCCCTGGGGTTCCCAATTATACATAGACTTATATAGGAAAAAAACTTTAAAAATCTTCTTGTCTGAAACCACAAGATCTAGGCCTTTGATATTTAGTATGTAGCATTTCCTTATGGTCCTCTACCAAGATTGTTCAAATTATTACCCAGGGGTGAAAAGTTGCCCCACCCCGGGTTCTCAAGTTTTACATAGACTTATATAGGAATTTTAAAAAAAAAATCTTCTTGTCTGAAAGTTCAAGGCCTAGGCCTAGGCCTTTGATACTTGGTATGTAGCATTGCCTAGTGGTTCTCTAACTAGAATATTCAAATTATGCCCCTGGGTGAATAGAGGCCCTACCCCAGGCGTCACTTGTTATATGAGTTATATAGGAAAAATACTAAAAATTTTCTGATCATATTTCCTAGACTGTTTTATTATAATTACCTGATGACCCCAAGTAATTAGGGTTCACTTGACTTTGACCTACTGACCTCCTTTTTAGCTCACCTGTCACGTAGTGACAAGGTGAGTTTTTGTGATCGTCCGTCGATCGTCCGTCGTCCGTCCGTCCACAATTTCAACACAATAGAGACCACATTTTTTATTTGATTTTAATCATACTTGCACTAAACTTGTATGGGCATGATATTTTTGTTCCTTTCGAAAACTGGCCAGATCTCGTCGTGGGTTCCAGAGTTATGGCCCTTTAAAGGGCCAAAATTTGCTATTTTTGGCTTGTGAACACGATAGGACAACATTTTGCAATCAACTTTGATCAAACTTGCACACAACTTGTATTGGTATAATATCTCGGTTCCTTTCAAAAACTGGCCAAATCCCATCATGAGTTCCAGAGTTATGGCCCCTTAAAGGGCCAAAATTTGCCATTTTTGGCTTGTGAACACGATAGAGACCACATTTCGCAATCAACTTTAATAAAACTTGCACACAAGTTGTATTGGCGTAATATCTCGGTTTCTTTTCAAAAACTGGCTGGATCCCATCATGGGTTTCAGAGTTATGGCCCCTTAAAGGGCCAAAATTTGCTGTTTTTTGCTTGTGAACACGATAGAGACAACATTTTGCAATCAACTTTAATCAAACTTGCACACAACTTGTATTGGCATAATATCTTGGTTCCTTCCAAAAACTGGCCAGATCCCATCATGGGTTTCAGAGTTATGGCCCCTTAAATGGCCAGAATCGGCTATTTTTGGCTTGTGAACACGATAGAGACAACATTTTGCAAGCAACTTAATCAAACTTGCACACAACTTATATTGGCGTAATATCTCGGTTCCTTTCGAAAACTGGCCAGATCCCATAATGGGTTCCAGAGTTATGGCCCCTTAAAGGTCCAAAATTTGCTATTTTGGCTTTTGCAGCCATATAGAGACTTCATTTATGGTTTGATTTGATACAAACTTGCAAAATATCTTCAGCAACAATAAATCTTGGATGTCAGATCCAGTCATCGTTTCTGGAGTTATTTTATATCTGGTTACCTCCCCTGATTTTAATCAAAATGGATTTATATCAGTAAGTACTTATAGGACTCATATGAAATTTCATTATTGTCATTAGTTGGACTCAGACAATCAGGGTAGATAACTATGGACTAATTAAATGTCAAATTACCTCCCTTTATTTCAAATTAAAATGGGTATATCTCCGTAACTAATGAAGATACTGATCTGAAATTTCATTTATGCCATCAGATGAACTTGGACAATCAGTGAAGATACATATTGACTGAATTTTTGACAAATTACCTCCCTTTGTTTTTTATGTAAATGAATATACCTAGTAGATTCTAATGAGATTGGTTTGAAATGTTATTTATGTCTTCCATGGTAAGAAAGTTCTACTTTTACTTACGTTTCTAATATATTGTTGTAAAGGCTTGTACTCTGTATCTTCTACATGCATATACCAATGCATGATTACCTCCCCTGATTTTAATCAAAATGGAATTATCTCAGTAAGTATTTATAGGACTCATTTGAAATTTCATTGTTGTCATTAGTTGGACTGAGACAATCAGGGTAGATAACTATGGACTGATTTTATGTCAAATTACCTCCCTTTGTTTCAAATTAAAATGGGTGTATCTCAGTAACCAATGAAGATACTGAATTGAAATGTCATTTTTGCCATCAGATGGACTCGGATAATCAGGGTAGATAACTTTTGACTGAATTTTTGACAGATTACCTCCCTTTATTTTATGTAAATGAATATACTTCTGCAGCATCTAATGAGATTGGTTTTAAATGTTATTTAAGTCTTCCAGGGTAAGGAATAGTCAAGCTAGTACAAAAATGTAGCATTTGAGCCTAGGACCCTCAAACCTGGTATGGAGATTGGCCCTGACTAGTATGTGACCCATAGGTCAAAAAGGACTGTTACAAGAAAATATTTATCCTGATGCTATTTAATGTAATGTGTATGCCTATGTGATCTATGTCAAAGCTTGATCTTATCATTAAGAGCTATGGTACTCATGTGAGCGATATAGGGCCATCATGGCCCTCTTGTTTGTTTTTTAAGATTGAGCCTTGAAATTTGGATGACAAATACAGTTTTGCAAACCGATCTTAATACTGACTTGCAGTGACAATGAATGTGACATACTGATCTTAATATTTTAGCATCAGTTTGACTTTTGAAACATGTAGCTCATATTAGTCAGGTGAGCGATCCAGGGTCATCATGACCCTCTTGTTTCAGTTTGGGTAATTGATATGCCCTCTTGTTGTATTCTTGTTTTTGCATTGTCACATGTTTATTGCCACTGTTCCCTCTTAAATCATCAAAAACATCTCTAAACATATTATCATTTTGTGTTAGACAAAGAAAGTCATTTTCTGTACCCCAAAAGTTAGGTTATTTTGTGTAAGACAAGGATAATTCTGTCTGCATCTCTTCATCTGTATGCCTGTACATGTACTTAAAATACAGTTGAAACTCGATATCTCAAACTTCATGCTTATCTCAAAATTCTGGCTAACTTGAAGATATCTTCAAGTTTCCAAAACGGGTGTACAAAATATCATTTTAAGTCAAATTTCGGCTATATCGAAGTAAAACACTTGATGCCTTGGAATATGAGATATGGAGTTTTAACTGTATATATTTATTCAACCTGATGTAACAATACTTTCAGTTACAACATTTACGTAAATACAGATTTGAATACATCTCAAATACAGCAATATTTTTGTGTATTTTTGTAAAGATTATATCTGCAGGAGAAGAAGAGTTCACACTACGTATAATTTCCATATGTTTAAGTAAATATATAATGAAAATACTAAAGTCTTGCTTCATTGCTGCAGGATTATTTAGATATTACAGATGAAAATTTTGGTTTGCCAAAGAAACAAAGCTTGGTAAATTAACGTTGCATCCAAACCTCAGTTCATACTAACCTCTGTCTTGTATGTAAAGGAGTTAATTATATTGCTTTCCCTGTTAGCAGCTTTATGCACCTTCTCACATTTACTTGTGATACATTTTATGGCACTGCATTAGTGCATTCCCTTACCAATTCTAAATTGTGTTCTCAGCAGCTACATGCAGTCTTTCATGTTTCGTCATGCTTTACAACATACATGCAACCCCATTTATCCTCATAACAATATGTGGAGCACATAAACTTTAATGGTCCCTACCATAAAAGAACTTTAAGTGCACTTTGTGCGCTTATATGCACCATAACTGTGTGCAGGCATGCAAAGTGCACCTTCAGCGATATTTGATCATATTTTATTTATGTAGCCTCGCTCACAGCACGACGCATTTTGTTAGAAAGTGAATAAAATACTTTAATCAGAAAATCATGTTTGTCATGATTTTGTATGTTAGTACCTTTGGTATATAATACAGAAAGGTGTAACAGAAAAAGGCAAGGGAATGAAATAAGAACCCCTCCTTTGTTGGCTGCCATTTTGAGTATTAATCAAGTTCCAGTTATGAAATCACAGGAATGATGTTCTTATAAATGAAAACAAAAACAAACACCAACTACAGCTGTCAAATGTCAAGTTAAGATTTTAGCTCACCTGAGTACGAAGTGCTCAAGGTGAGCTTTTTTGATCGCCCTGTGTCCATCATCAGTCGGCTGTCCATCGTCAACAATTTGACTGTTAACACTCTAGAGGTCACAATTTTGGCCTAATCTTAATGAAACTTGGTCAGATAGTTACCCTCAATAAAATCTTGGATGAATTTGATATTGGGTCATCTGGGGTGAAAAAACTAGGTCACCAGGTCAAATCAAAGGAAAAGCTTGTTAACACTCTAGAGGTCACAATTTTGGCCCAATCTTAATGAAACTTGGTCAGAATGTTACAATCAATAAAATTTGGACGAGTTTGATATTGGGTCATCTGGAATCAAAAACTAGGTCACCAGGTCAAATCAAAGGAAAAGCTTGTTAGCACTCTAGAGGTCACTGTTTTGACCCAATCTTAATGAAACTTGGTTAAAATGTTACCCTCAATAAAATCTTGGACGAGTTCCATATTGGGTCATCTAGAGTCAAAAACTAGGTCACCAGGTCAAATCAAAGGAAAACTTGTTAACACTCTAGAGGCCACCTTTATGACTATATCTTCTTGAAACTTAGTCAGAATGTTACTCTTGATGATCTTTAAGTCAGGTTAGAATCTGGGTCATGTGGGATAAAAAACTAGGTCACCAGGTCAAATCAAAGGTAAAGCTTGTTAACACTCTAGGGGCCACATTTATGACTATATCTTAATGAAACTAAGTCAGAATGTTAACCTTGATGATCTTTAGGTCAAATTCAGATCTGGGTCAGGTGGGGTCAAAAACTAGGTCACCAGGTCAAATCAAAGGAAAAGCTAGTTAACACTCTATAAGCCACATTTATGACCGTATCTTAATGAAACTTGGTCAGAATGTTAATCTTTATGGTCTTTAGGTCAAGTTTGAATCTGGGTCATGCGGGGTCAAAAACTAGGTCACCAGGTCAAATCAAAGGAAAAGGTAGTTAACACTCTATAAGCCACATTTATGAACATTTCTTAATGAAACTTGGTTAGAACGTTAATCTCTATGATCTTTAGGTCAAGTTCCAATCTGGGTCAGATGGAGTAAAAAACTAGGTCACCAGGTCAAATCAAAGGAAAAGCTAGTTAACAATCTAGAGGCCACATTTATGACTGTATCTTAATGAAACTTGATTAGAATGTTAATCTTGATGATCTTGAGGTCAGTAGGTCAGGTGAGCGATACAGGGCTTTCATAGCCCTCTTGTTTTCATTGTGTTGCAGACAGAACTACTGCTACTCTAATTATACCTCCACAAAACGAAGTTTGTGGGGGGTATATAGGAGTGAGCTTGGCGGCCGGTCGGTCTGTCCGTTGGTTTTTGTGGTTTCCGGATGATAACTCATGAAAGGCTTGACCGATTTGAATAATTTTTGGTACACAGGTGTAACATCAGAAAATACAGGTCAAGTTCGAATTTGGGGTCAATAGGTCAAAGGTCAAGGTCACAGTGACCCTGAACAGTTAAACAGTTTCCGGATGATAACTTGAGAACGCTTGGGCCTATGATCATATATTTTGGTACTCAGATGTAACATCATGAAATACAGGTCAAGTTCGACTTTGAGGTCTGTAGGTCAAAGATCAAGGTCACAGTGACTCGTAACAATTAAACGATTTCCAGATGATAACTTGAGACCGCTTGGGTCTAGAGTCTTAAATTTTTGTACACTGGTGTAACATGATTAAATACAGGTCTTGTTCGACTTTGAGGTTAGTAGGTCAAAGGTCAAGGTCACAATAACACAAAACAGTTAAACAGTTTCCGGGTGATAACTTGAGAACGTTTAGGCCTAGTATCATGAAAATTAATAGCTAGGTTGGTTATGACCAGCAGATGACCCCTAATGATTTTGAGTTCAGCAGGTCACAGGTCAAGGTCACAGTGACCCGGAACACTTAAACGGTTTTCGGACAATAACTTCACAACGCTTCGGACTAGGATCACGAAATTTAATAGGGAGGTTGGTCATGACCAGCAGATGATCTGTAATTATTTTGGGTTCCAAAGGTCAAAGGTCATTTAAACCTTTTCCGGACGCTTGGGCCGAGGATCATGAAACTTCATAGGGAGGCTGATCATGACCAGCAGATGACCTCTATTGATTTTGAGGTCAGTAGGTCAAAGGTCAAGCAAGTTCAGCTTTGACATTGGTTTAGTTCTGTGACAAGGCCATATTGTGGGGGTATAATTCGTCACTCCTGTGATAACTCTAGTTAACATTATAAAGGACTGTATCTTACGCCGAACCACCATACTGGAAACTGAGGTTCACACTAAAACAATACAAGGTATGTTGGCAAAATCTAGTGATAAATGGGATTACTTAAAATATCAAAACTATTTTTTACAAACACAGAAAAAAAAATCTAACCTGTCTGTTACTAAACTTGCATTGATTGTCATCCTGGTAAAAATTTTAGTTACAAAACCAGAACAGTTGGTTTGTAGCATTATTGTAAACCAAAAAATTCAACAAAACAGCCGTTTCTTAACTGTCAACATTACTATTCAAACAATAAAACTTAAAATTAATCAAACTACAATGAAATGCAGCCAATAAATTTATTTAAACTTCCCTCTCTGTAGCAACGGTCAAGCTTGGCCAGTTGTTGCGGTCGGTTATAAACTTCCAAGAACTGCTAAAGTGCATTCTATCACAATACCTTTCACAGTACCCACATGCAGTCCCACACAACAGCTATATGCTGTCCCTCACAGCAGCTACATAAGTCCTGCACAGCAGCTACATAAAGTCCCTCACAACAGCTACATAAAGTCCCTCACAGCAGCTGCATACAGTCCCTAACAGCAGCTGCACACATTCCTTCATGACAGCTACACACAGTCCCTCATGACAGCTACACACAGTCCCCCACAGCAGCTACATACAGTCCCTCACAACAGCTACATAAAGTCCCTCACAACAGCTGCACACAGTCCCTCATGGCAGCTACACACAGTCTCTCACAGCAGCTATACACAATCCCTAACAGCAGCTACACACAGTCCCTCACAGCAGCTACACACAGTCCCTCACAGCAGCTACACACAGTCCCTAACAGCAGCTATACACAGTCCCTCACAGCAGCTATACACAGTCCCTCATAGCAGCTACACTTAGTCCCCAACAGCAGCTACACACAGTCCCTCACGGCAGCTACACACATTCCCTCACAGCAGCTACATACAGTCCCTTGCAGCAGCTACATACAGTCCCTCACGGCAGCTACACACAGTCCCTCATAGCAGCTACATAGAGTCCCACACAGCAGCTACACACAGTCCCTCACAGCAGCTATACACAGTCCCTCACAGCAGCTACACACAGTCCGTCATAGCAGCTACATAGAGTCCCACACAGCAGCTACACACAGTCCCTCACAGCAGCTATACACAGTCCCTCACGGCAGCTACACACAGTCTGTCATAGCAGCTACATAGAGTCCCACACAGCAGCTACACACAGTCCCTCACAGCAGCTATACACAGTCCCTCACAGCAGCTACATACAGTCCCTCACAACAGCTACATACAGTCTCTCACAGCAGCTACATATAGTCTCTCGCAGCAGCTACACACAGTCACTCACAGCAGCTACATACAGTCCCTTGCATTCCATTGTAGCAACATGCTAGTAGCTTCTTACAGTCCCTCATATCTCCCTATGACAGTATGCTGGCAGCTACTTGCAGTCTGTCATATTTTGTTATATCGGCATGTTAGCAGCTACTTGCAGCCTTGCACATTTCGTTATGACATTTTTCATAGCAGCTTGTTTTTAGCTCGACTTTTCGAAGAAAAAGTAGAGCTATTGCACTCGCCCCAGCGTCGGCGTCGCCGTTGGTTAAAGTTTTTGATAAAGTCAAATATCTCTGTTACTATCAAAGCTATTGACTTGAAACTTATCAAAGTCTACACCAGGAGAAACAATCCCCATAACTCTGATTTGAATTTTGACAGAATTATGCCCCTTTTTAACTTAGAATTTTTGGTTAAAGTTTTTGATAAAGTCAAATATCTCTGTTACTATCAAAGCTATTGACTTGAAACTTAAAATAGTTACTAACTATCAAAGTCTACACCAGGAGAAACAATCCCCATAACTCTGATTTGAATTTTGACAGAATTATGCCCCTTTTTAACTTAGAATTTTTGGTTAAAGTTTTTGATAAAGTCAAATATCTCTGTTACTATCAAAGCTATTGACTTAAAACTTAAAATACTTATTTAACCATCAAAGTCTACACCAGACGAAACAATCCCCATAACTCTGATTTGAATTTTCACAGAATTATGCCCCTTTTTAACTTAGAATTTTTGGTTAAAGTTTTTGATAAAGTCAAATATCTCTGTTACTATCAAAGCTATTGACTTAAAACTTAAAATACTTATTTAACCATCAAAGTCTACACCAGACGAAACAATCCCCATAACTCTGATTTGAATTTTGACAGAATTATGCCCCTTTTTAACTTAGATTTTTTTTTAAATTTTTTGATAAAGTCAAATATCTCTGTTACTATTAAAGCTTTTGACTTGAAACTCAAAATAGTTAATACAATCAAAGTCTGCACCAAGAGATACAATTCCCATAACTCTGGTTTGAATTTTGACAAAATTATGCCCCTTTTTAACTTAGAATTTTTGGTTAAAGTTTTTGATAAAGTCAAATATCTCTGTTACTATCAAAGCTTTTGACTTGAAACTTGAAATACTTATTTACCATCAAAGTCTACACCAGGAGAAACAATATTCATAACTCTGATTTGAATTTTGACAGAATTATGCCCCTTTTAACTTAGAATTTTTTGTTAAAAGTCAAATATCTCTGTTACTGTTAAAGCTTTTGACTTGAAACTCAAAATAGTTATTTACTATCAAAGTCTACACCAGGAGACACAATTTCCATAACTCTGATTTGAATTTTGACAGAGTTATGTCCCTTTTTAACTTAGATTTTTTTTTACTGGCAAAACTCTAAGATATTTGGTATGAGGCATTGTCTAGTAGACTTTTACCAAGATTTTTCAAGTTGTGATCCCAGGGTCAATAGTGGCCCAGCCCCAGGGTCCCTTGAATTTACACAGAGTTCTATAGGAAAAACATGAAACTGAGAGGCACACAGCTTAGATATGTTACATGTGGCATTATCTAGTGGTCATTTACTAAGATTGTTCAAATCATCACCCATGGTCCATTTAAAGCCCCTCCCTGAGATCACTTAGTTTTTATATGAGTTGTATAGGAAAAAATACTTCAAAAATTATCTGATAATATTATCTAGACTTTTTAGCTCACCTGTCACAAAGTGACAAGGTGAGCTTTTGTGATCGTGTGGCGTCCGTCGTCCTCCGTCCGTCCGTCCGTCCGTGCGTGCGTGCGTAAACTTTTGCTTGTGACCACTCTAGAGGTCACATTTTTCATGGGATCTTTATGAAAGTTGGTCAGAATGTTCATCTTGATGATATCTAGGACAAATTCGAAACTGGGTCACGTGGGGTCAAAAACTAGGTCAGTAGGTCTGAAAATAGAAAAACCTTGTGACCTCTCTAGAGGCCATATTTTTCAAGAGATCTTCATGAAAATTGGTCAGAATGTTCACCTTGATGATATCTAGGTCAAGTTCGAAACTGGGTCACGTGCGGTCAAAAACTAGGTCAGTAGGTCTAAAAATAGAAAAATCTTGTGACGTCTCTAGAGGCCACATTTCTCAATGGATCTTCATGAAAATTGGTGAGAATGTTCAGCTTGATGATACCTAGGTCAAGTTCGTAACTGGGTTATGTGCGGTCAAAAACTAGGTCAGTAGGGCGAAAAATAGAAAAACCTTGTGACCTCTCTAGAGGCCATATTTTTCATGAGATCTTCAGGAAAATTGGTGAGAATGTTCACCTTGATGATATCTAGGTCAAGTTCAAAAGTGGGTCACGTGCCTTCAAAAACTAGGGCATTAGGTCAAATAATAGAAAAACCTTGTGACCTCTCTAGAGGTCATATTTTTCAATGGATCTTCATGAAAATTGGTCAGAATTTTTTATCTTGATGATATCTAGGTCACATGTGCTCAAAAACTAGGTCACTGTGTCAAATAATAGAAATAACGATGTCATACTCAGTTCAACACTGGGTCATGTGGGGATAGGTGAGCGATTCAGGACCATCATGGTCCTCTTGTTAATTATAATTACCTGATGACCCCGAATAATTAGGGGTCACTTGACTGTTACCTTGACCTACTGACCTACTTTCTTGTTTTTTAAGATACAGCCTTGAAATTTTGATGACATACACAGTTTCGCACTGATCTTTAAACTGACTTTCAGTGACCATGAATGTGACCTACTGACCTACTTTCTTAATATTTTAGCATCAGTTTGACGTTTGAAACATGTTCACACAACTGAGAAAAGATTTGAATGCTAACAAATATTTGACTTTTTTACCTGATCTCTTACACTTGTCCATGTAGCTCATATTACTCAGGTGAGCAATCCAGGGTCATCATGACCCTCTTGCTTTTAATCAGCTCAACAAAATGGTAAAATGTTTTAAATTTTTATGCCCATGGGCATAAAGCGATTGAACTGTCAGTTTGTTCATCCATCAGTAGGAACCAGATTGTCAAAAGAACACATTAATGACCCGAATTTATTCATACTCACACTCAACAATGTGACAAGACCTTCAAAAAATTGACCAAAACAAACTTAAAAAAAAAACCATCTTTGGTCATACACTGGGTGGGGGGGACATTTTGTTTCCTTCTATCCTTCTTGTGCCAAAATGATAAAAGTACAGTAAGGTATATATGTGGATGCATCACTGTCTTCAAGAAGAAGTTAATGATGTAGATTCTGTGAATATATTTGTATGTGCTTACTGCAGCTCTGTCTTTGCACAACCAGTTGAAGCTTTGTAAATGTTGACAGGATAGTAACTGTACTAAACTTTATAGAAATCAAGTATTTTCAAGCCTTCCTCTGCATTTTAAGCTTTTGTTAGTTGAGTTGTGTACAGTACATTGCTTCTGTACATTTTACACAGTAGTGAGTGAATATACAGTTAAAGTTGGCCTTAATGATTACCTGAAGTAAGCAGTCACCTGTCCTAAGCAGCCTGTCAGCTAGTTCCACTCTGTGACTCTAGTTACCTCCCCTGACTGTCCGACCACAGAGTCACAAGTAACGACATAATTGCAAGCATAATGATGATTTAATGGAGAAAAGAAAAATATTTGTGAATAGCAAATTTATTCTTGTGCTTGTTTTTGTAAAATACATGATATTTCATGTCATGAACAATTCGCAGTACCTAAAAGCAGTCACCCACTGACCTGTATTATCGATGTGTTTTTCATCATTGATGATGTCACAGCTTTATTACGTTGCTATTGGCCCATTTCATTCACTTTCAGGTACCGGTACTGGATAGCAGATAATGGAGAGCACAACGTCTCAGGCTAATTCTAAGTGTATTAGTGCAATATTATTTGTATATTTACAAGTATCTAAAGCTAAATTACAACATTTGAAAACAAAACAGATCTGGGGAGAGATCTATTAATATCAATTCTCATGTGCTTGTTCCTTCCTGAACTCCCGGAATAAAGTTTGGTGAACAAATCGAGCACGACTTCACACTGTGCTAAATACTGTACCTTCATGCATATATTTGATAGCTGTTTTTCTATAGGTTTTATGCAGAACATGTCAAACAACGTTTCTGTTCAAGAAATAAATGTATTACCTACAGCAAAGTGAAATATTTCTTTCATTTTTCTTACTTTGAAGCTTACAGTTTATGTTAGAATGTTAATCACTAATGATTACTCCTATTTTTAGCCGTGGCTGAGTTTGATGTAATATCAGTCTGAAATGAAATAAAAGTGATAATTACTTCACAAGTTGGACTACCTGTCAGCTGACTTACCAGATTGACATCTTGTTATAATGTTAACTTGTCTGAAGCAGCCGCCTGTCTGATGTAGCCGCCTGTCTGAAGCAGCCGCCTGTCTGATGTAGCCGTATTGTGTCACTCTCTTGACTGGTTGCTTAATACAGGTTGGACTGTATAATCAAGAAATGCAGTTTCTGCTTATCTATGGAATAATCTCGAGATCTTATTTTTTTTACCATAAACTCTGCACTATTTGTTTTATTAGCTCACCTGTCACATAGTGACAAGGTGAGCTTTTGTGATCACCCTTTGTCGGTCGTCCGTCATGTGTCCGTGCGTCAACAATTTCTTGTCTGCACGATAGTGGTTTCATTTATGATTTTATTTTAACCAAACTTGCACACAACTTGTATCACCATAAGATCTCGGTTCCTTTCTTGAACTGGCCAGATCCCGTTATGGGTTCCAGAGTTATAGCCCCTGAAAGGGCCAAAATCAGCTATTTTGACCTTGTCTGCACAATAGCAGCTTTATTTATGATTTGATTTTTACCAAACTGGCACACAACTTGTACCACCATAAGATCTTGGTTCCTTTCTTGAACTGGCCAGATTCCTTTATGGGTTCCAGAGTTATGGCCCCTGAAAGGGCCAGAATTAGCTATTTTGACCTTGTCTGCACAATAGCAGCTTCATTTATGATTTGATTTTAAATAAACTTGCACACAACTTGTATCACAATAAGATCTTGGTTCCTTTCTTGAATTGGCTAGATTCCATTATGGGTTCCAGAGTTATGGCCCCTGAAAGGGCCAGAATTAGCTATTTTGACCTTGTCTGCACAATAGCAGCTTCATTTATGATTTGAATTTAATCAAACTTGCACAAAACTTGTGTTGCCATAAGATCTCAGTTCCTTTATTGAACCGGCCAGATTCCATAACGGGTTCCAGAGTTATGGCCCCTGAAAGGGTCAGAATAAGCTATTTTGACCTTGTCTGCACAATAGCAACTTCATTTATGATTTGATTTTAACCAAACTTGCACACAACTTGTATCACCACAAGATCTTGGTTCCTTTCTTGAACTGTCCAGATTCCATCATGGGTTCCAGAGTTATGGCCCCTGAAAGGTCAAAAATTGGCTATTTTGGCTTTTGCAGCCATATAGAGACTTCATTTATGTTGTTTTTTTTTATACAAACTTCTAAAATATCTTCAACAACAATAAATCTTGGATTCCATGACAAATCAGATCCAATCGTAGGTTCCAGAGCTATTTTATATCTGATTACCTCCCCTGATTGTAGTCAGAATGGATTTATATCAGTAAGTACTTATAGGACTTATTTGAAATTTCATTATTGTCATTAGTTGGACTGAGCCAATCAGGGTAGATAACTATGGACTGATTTTATGTCAAATTACCTCCCTTTATTTCAAATTAAAATGGGTATATCTCCGTAACTAATGAAGATACTGATCTGAAATTTCATTTATGTCAACAGGTTTATTTGGCAGATCCTTCTTTTGTTCACTTACAACAATTTTCTTTTTAATTACTTCCCTTTTACGTTACTATAAATAGCTTATTTTTAGTAACTTTTTTAATATTGGCCGTCCGGAAAAACCGATACCACTTTTCTGTGGTACAACATACCTCCAATTTTTAGGTGTATTTTGACATATCTGTACCTTGTAAGAATTTTTTTTCTTTTTGGTTAAATTTCTTTCCTTTGTTGTTCCTGGCTTTTGGACTTAGATATTTTTTCTGAGGATCTTCTTGTCCTCAAGTGCAATGGTAACAGGTGAGCGATATAGGGCCATCATGGCCCTCTTGTATCTGTTTACTAGTAAATGTTGCTATTTTGGTAAGGGTTCTGTTGATCTTTGTTTAAGGTTATATATACAATGTAACAGTTTGTATTGCTAGATAGCATATCAGTTTCTTTTTATTCAATTTAAGGTATCAAGTGGACCTCGAGGAAGACTAGATGTGGGGCCTAAAAGGGCCGCAATGCCCCTTCCTAATGAATCGAAATCCCATACAACAAAAACAGCTGCTGATAGAAAGGTTGGTTGGTACTTGTGTTATGTTTTTCTACTGATTTACCTGTACCCTGCTAAATTTCAAAAATGGACAAGTCCATCATTCAGTTTTAGCAGTACCAGTTATTATTTGAAGGGATTTTTGCTCTAAAATTTCCTGACTGAATAGCAAACTTTGCAGACTGCACAGATATGCGGTCTACACTGGCCACAAAGGCAGGATCACTTTCTGCCTCCAAAGCTAAAGGTTAAAGAACTATTTTCAGATTATAAAATGCAGCAGAAGTCCCTGTCTGTTTGTCTGCAATATTGTGAAGACATTTTAACACTTTGGTTGGGATATTTTCAGCATCATTGGTGCTCATTATTGCATTATATTTGAGCTGTGCCATGAGAAAACCAACATAGTGGCTTTGCGACCAGCATGGATCCAGACCAGCCTGCGCATCCACGCAGTCTGGTCAGGATCCATGCTGTTCGCTTTCAAAGCCTAATGGAATTAGAGAAACTAATAGTGAACAGCATGGATCCTGACCAGACTGCGCGGATGCGCAGGCTGGTCTGGATCCATGCTGGTCGCAAACCCACTATGTTGGTTTTCTCATGGCACGGCTCATTTATTCCTCGTGAAAAACATTTGCTTTTACAGTTTTATGAATTTTTCCAAAGTATTTCATTTAGAAAAGGGAAAAATAAAACCATATTTTCCTAGCATATTAAAGCAGAGTTATAAGAATTAATTTTAATTACTCATTTGAAAATGCACTTTTCACAGGTAGATCTATGCAGAATTTATATAAATACGACAAAAATGTTAGAAATTTGTTTAGTAGCATTTAGTTCATAAATCATTGTTGGTAATACATTTTTTGTTAATCTTTTGGTATGAAGATCAGTTACATAAGAGCATGTCTTTCTCCATCATATGAAATTATTTAAATATATTGCAGGCTCCTGTGGAACCTCGAGATGAGGGAGACATTAAAGGTCAGTAAAGAAATGTACAGAAATCTTTGATACTGTGAAATCATTTTGTTTTGTTGACAGAAAACTTCCTAGATTTCAAATATTAAAGGTAAAGTAAAATGAGCGTGATTTAATTTTTGTGGCTGCCTTGTGACATTAAGTCTTCAGAACATATTGAAGGAATGAGAATTAAGGTATTGGACCCCTAATAGTAATGTTTAAAAAATGGCATTTGCTTGGTATATTCTTAAAGCTGACCATGTTTCGCACTGTGTTGCAAATTTTAAACAACTTTTACCGTGCCGTTTTTTGTAAATTTTGTATAATTTATGGTATTTCCTCAAGCTCAAGTAGAGACAAATTTCAGTGTGATGGCCACTATCTAAAACATTTGCAGAGAATTCATTACAGCATTAATTTTGATAAAAGAAACATCAAACTATTGTTAAACAATTATAAAACACAAAATAAAACTGTAAATATCATTTTTTCTAGGGTGCCTCAAGTAAACAGATTTAATGAGACAGAATTCTAACTCCAACCTTGAAAAATTAAGGTCGAATCCTGTGGGTCTGTTTTGAATTTTGCTCACTTCATTCAAAAATAACCTTGGGGCAGAAGTAAAACCTACCTGCATTTCTTCCACAATATGTATTCTAAAGAAGGAAGGCAAAATAGAGAACTTTTACTGCATATAACTCAGTATTTTTAAAGATGTCTAACTCTACCCCTCCTGATTCAGAGGTAAATTCACTTTGAACAGCAAGAAATCGCTTATAAAATGAAAACTTTCCACTTTTGTACAATACATCCATAATATGTCTTAAAAGAAGTAAAAACTTACTAGAAAAAAACAGTGGGGCTTGAACCTACACCCCCCCCCCCCCCCACCATTGAAAATTGCAAAGTAAGAATGTTCTTAATTGTTGGACAGTTAATTTTAGCTAGCTGAAATACTTGTCTGAAAAATTTGGTATATATGTATTCATACTGTTTTTTGAGGTGGTAAAGTACATGCTGATCTTATGTTTTCAGTTCCACAAAAGAAGAAAGTGGGTGTTCAAGTTCTGCCAGACATGAAACTATCAAATGGCAAGTTATATATTTTAATCACATGTTGTGTGTAATAAAGCGATTAAATAAAAATGATAATAAAGCCTTTATGTCGACGTCGTTTATAGTATAGGATACGTTGGTCAAATTGACTTCTTTATATGGCAAAAGAAAGTAGAATTTTTGATGTTTCGACACAACAGACTAACATGTGATAAAAAGAATATTACATTTGTGACTTTCCACATTGAATTTATTAAACTTGTTGAATAGCATTGATAAAATGTTCGGCAGAGCCTCGCATTTTATTATTTTATTCAACTTGTTTAATAAATTCAATATGAAAAGACACTCATGTAAAATCCTTTATATAGATACATATATCAGGTCATAACGGGACTCACAGTGCCACTCCAGACAGACAGGCTGTCACTTTGCTAGAATCACTAAAGGTCTACTAACTAGCTGAATATCTGCCTCATGTGGAGCAACTGACCCATGTTGGATTTGAATCAATAAGAGTCGATGGACGAGTTTTTCTTAACCACTCAGCCATGGAGTTCCCCTAACTAACAACTCACTGCAAAATTATGCATAGTCATTTATGTCTAGAACATCTGATATCTATCCTTGATGTCATATCAGCTAACAGACTTGCAAAACATGGGACTTCTAAATAACAGGATTCTCAGGTAAACAGGACTTCCAGGCAAACAGGACCTCCAGGCAAACAAGACTTTCAGCTAAAAGACATCAAATAAAAAGACTTCCAGGTAAGCAGGACTTCCAGGCAAACAAGACTTTCAGCTAAAATACTCCCAGATAACAGGACATCCAGACAAACAGGACTTCCAAGTAAACAGAACTTCCGGGCAAACAGGACTTCCAGCAAAAAGACTTCCAGGTAAATGGGACTTCCAGCAAAAGACTTCCTGATAACAGGACTTTCTAGCAAACAGGACTTCCAGCAAAAAGACTTCCAGGTAAATGGGACTTCCAGCAGAAGACTTTCTGATAACAGGACTTTCTAGCAAACAGGACTTTCAGCAAAAAGACTTCCAGGTAAGCAGGACTTCCAGGCAAATAAGACTCCCAGATAACAGGACATTCAGACAAACAGGACTTACAGCTAAAACACTTCCTGATAACAGGACTTACAAGTAAACAGAACCTCTAGGCAAACAAGACTTCCAGCTAAAAGACGACTTCCAGATAACATGACTTCCAGAGAACAGGACTTTCAGGTAAACAGGACTTCCAGCAAAAAGACTTCCAGATAAGAGGATAAGAGGACTCTCAGGTAAACAAGACTTCCTGGCAAACAGGTCTTCCAGCAAAAAGACTTCAAGGTAACAGGACTTCCAGCAAAAAGACTTCAAGACAACAGGACTTTCAGGTAAACAGGACTTCCAGCAAAAGACTTCCAGCAAAAAAGACTTCAAGGTAAACAGGACTTCCAGCAAAAGACTTCCAGATAAGAGGACGTTCAGGTTAACAGGATGTTCAGGCAAACAAGATTTCCAGGTAAACAGGCATTCTAGGCAAACAAGACTTCCAGCAAAAAGACTTCCAGATAACAGGTCTTTCAGGTAAACAGGACTTCCAGGCAAACAAGACTTCCAGATAACAGGACTTCCAGGTAAACAGACCTTTCAGGCAAACAAGACTTCCAGCTAAAAGACTTCCAGATAACAGGACTTTCAGGTAAACAGGACTTCAAGGCAAACAGGACTTCCAGATAAGAGGACTCTCAGGTAAACAAGACTTCCTGGCAAACAGGACTTCCAGCAAAAAGACTTCAGGGTAACAGGACTTCCAGCAAAAAGACTTCAGGATAACAGGACTTTCAGGTAAACAGGTCTTTCAGGCAAACAAGACTTCCAGCTAAAAGACTTCCAGGTAAACAGGCCTTCCAGGCAAACAAGACTTCCAGCAAAAAGACTTCCAGGTAACAGGACTTTCAGGTAAACAGGACTTCTAGGCAAACAAGACTTCCAGCAAAAAGACTTCCAGGTAAACAGGCAAACAATGCTTCCAGCAAAAAGACTTCCAGATAACAGGTCTTTCAGGTAAACAGGACTTCCAGGCAAACAAGGCTTCCAGATAAACAGACCTTTCAGGCAAACAAGACTTCCAGCTAAAAGACTTCCAGATAACAGGACTTTGAGGTAAACAGGACTTCCAGGTGAACATGACTTCTAACAGGACTCTCAGGTAAACAAGACTTCCTGGCAAACAGGACTTCCAGCAAAAATACTTCCAGGGAACAGGACTTCCAGCAAAAATACTTCCAGGGAACAGGACTTTGAGATAAACAGGACTTCCAGATAACAGGACTCTCAGGTAAACAAGACTTCCTGGCAAACAGGACTTCCAGCAAAAATACTTCCAGGGAACAGGACTTCCAGCTAAAATACTTCAAGATAACAGGACTTCCAGCAAAAATACTTCCAGGGAACAGGACTTCCAGCAAAAATACTTCAAGATAACAGGTCTTTCAGGTAAACAGGACTTTCAGGCAAACAGGCCTTCCAGGCAAACAAGACTTCCAGCAAAAAGACTTCCAGGTAACAGGACTTTCAGGTAAACAGGACTTCTAGCAAAAAGACTTCCAGATAAGAGGACTCTCAGGTAAACAAGACTTCCTGGCAAATAGGACTTCCAGCAGAAAGACTTCAGGGTAACAGGACTTCCAGCAAAAAGACTTCAGGATAACAGGACTTTCAGGTAGGACTTCCAGGCAAACAAGACTTCCAGCTAAAAGACTTCCAGGTAAACAGGCCTTCCAGGCAAACAAGACTTCCAGCAAAAAGACTTCCAGGTAACAGGACTTTCAGGTAAACAGGACTTCCAGGCAAACAAGACTTCCAGCTAAAAGACTTCCAGGCAAACAAGACTTCCAGCAAAAAGACTTCCAGGTAACAGGACTTCCAGGTAAACAGGAATTCCAGCAAAAGACTTCCAGGTAACAGAACTTCCAGCAAAAGATTTCCACCTAAAAGACTTCCAGGTAAACAGGCATTCCAGGCAAACAAGACTTCCAGCAAAAAGACTTCCAGATAACAGGTCTTTCAGGTAAACAGGACTTCCAGGCAAACAAGACTTCCAGATAACAGGACTTCCAGGTAAACAGACCTTTCAGGCAAACAAGACTTCCAGATAACAGGACTTCGAGGTAAACAAGACTTCCAGGCAAACAGGACTTCCAGCTAAAAGACTTCCAGATAACAGGATAGCAGTTTTATTACAGGTGACATATTATCAGACCAAATAATGATGACCTATCCTGTAGAACTTTGAATGTAGATACAGTTTTCCAGATAATTTTTGTTTGTGAAGTAGCAATGAAGTGTCTTTTATGAAACATGATATTTTACAGGTACAAAAGAAAACACTCCAACACATCCAGCAAGACCAGGACGAACTTTACCCCCACCTCCTGCAGGTCAGTTAAATATCTACTTTGTCTTTTTAAGTTTTCATTGTTAGATTGGGGTTAAGCTTTCAGTTGGGCAGGCCTCAAATGGTTTCTTTCAGTAACTTTAGTTCAGAAATATTGTCACCAAATTTGGTAAATAGCAAGCTTATGTGTATACCTAGATTGGGTTATTTTTATAGCTAATTCAGACAAGGTTTCTGTTTGTAAAAAAAGTGGGGGGGGGGGAAATGTTCCCACTCAATAACTTTAGTATGTTACATTGTTATATCTCATGTTTTCACTTGTGAAGAGTGCTCATGAAAATATAGAAATTGTTTTCTTGGTGAGATATACCGGTATACTCCATATTCACCAAAAACAAATATATCTTCTACGTATATGAAAATTCAGTGAAAAATATGTGATTAATATAATTATATCTTTTTCCATTGAAGTTACACCAGAGAGAAAGGATCCAGAAAAGAAGGAACAAGTCAAGCCAGTTGCTCAAAGTACACCACACAAGGCAGAACTTACCGAGGTAATTGTGTCTCTTTTACCTAATATCAATCACTGACCCACTGTCTCTTTAATCAGAAAAAAAACTCCCTGCCTTCCACTCTCTTTTACCACACAGTAATCCCTGCCTCCTCTCTTTTAACACAACTCAAGAATGCTTGGGCCTAGGATCATGAAAGTTGATAAGGAGGTTGATCATGACCAGCAGATGACCCCTATTGATTTTGAGGCTATTAGGTCAAAGGTCAAGGTCACAGTGACCCGGAACAGTTAAACGATTTCCGGATGATAACTCAAGAATGCTTTGGTCTAGGATCATGAAAGTTGACAGAGGTTGGTAATGACTAGCAGATGACCCCTATTGATGTTGAGGTCAGTAGGTCAAAGGTCAAGGTCACAGTGACCCAGAACAGTTAAACCATTTCCGGACAGTAATTGAGAATGCTCAGACCTAGGATCATGAAACTTGATAGGGAGGACCAGCAGATGACCCCTATCGATTTTGAGGTCAGTAGGTCAAAGGTCAAGGTCAAAGGTCAAGGTCAGTGTGACCCAGAACCGTTTCAGGATGATAACTTGAGAATGCTTGGGCTTAGGATCAAGAAACTTAAGGATAACATGGTGTAATAGCCATATTCCATATCTTGTAACTGGATGGTAATATTTAAATGAAATTTGGTCACTTTAAAGACATTCAAAATTAAAAACGTTTCGCTGAGAGATTTTTTGAATTTTATCATTTTTAGGGGAGATAATCGGTATTGAAGTTAACATTGATGCCTATAGGAAATATATAATTTCTTTGATTATGAGAATTTGAGAGTTTCAAGGAAATTTTGCAGTAGATAGCTGCATTATATGATTCTGATACAAATATCAAAAAGAAATCTAAAATTCCCTGTAGGGAAAAGGAGAAAAATATTTTTCTGGTTTTCAGGGGAGATAACTCATGAAAAACCAAAATTATAAGGGGAGGTAATCTAAAGGAAATTTTTGAGAACTTCTGTCACTATATAACTTGTCAATATGCACCTTATTTCTATCGTTGACATTTTCAAAGCTTACATTATCAAGTTGTATGTACGCCTTTGGTGAAATTGAGGCCTATTACGGGTAGTCATCCTTAATAGGGAGGTTGATCATGACTAGCAGATGACCCCTATTGATTTTGTGGTAGTAGGTCAAAGGTCAAGGTCACATTGACCCAGAATAGTAGAACTTTGGTGTACAGTGACCAAATAATTTCTGTTCCTTGTGCAATTACTGAATGCACCAAGGGGGGCATTTCGTGTTCTATGAGCTCTTGTTTTGTGTTAGATGTTCAAATTAAAGTTTTTCTATACAAAACATAAACATTTTGTGTTATATTTCTTTATTTTCAAATAGAATATCAAAATGTATGAAATATAAAGCAAATGTAACGCCATTTAATTTAAAAATGCGACAGATACGTTTATACGAAATGGGTAGACCGTTTTCACCAAAAACACTGTATTTTCGGATATATCTACAAACCAACGGTAATATTGTTCAAATAGTATGTTTCCCTCATCAATGTAAATACGTTAATCCACATGATGATACAGATCTTATTTCATAATCTAATATGAAGTGCGTTTTATGACAACTGATATATGTGTAAATTACATTATTTTTCCATACAATTTAATTTATTTTATCAAACATAATATATAAATAACTTCATTTCTTATTAAAGTATAAAAAGTATTTAGTCTGAACAGGTAATAAACAGACACAGATATTGTTATGTGTTATATCAAATTATTTTTAGCTTGACTATTCAAAGAATAATAGAGCTATTGGACTCACCCATCCGTCCACGTCCGCGTCCCGATTTGGTTAAGGTTTTGTATGTAAGCTGGTATCTCAGTAACCACTTGTGGGAATGGATTTAAACTTCACACATTTATTCACTGTTATAAACTGACCTACATTGCACAGGTTCCATAACTCTGTTTTGCTTTTTTACAAAATTATGCCTCTTTTTCAACTTAGAAATTCTTGGTTAAGGTTTTGTATGTAAGCTGGTATCTCAGTTACCACTTGTGGGAATGGATTAAAACTTCACACATTTATTCACTGTGATAAACTGACCTACATTGCACAGATTTTATAACTCTATTTTGCTTTTTTACAAAATTATGCCCTTTTTATACCTCCACCAAACATGTTTGGGAGGGGGGGCTATATAGGAGTCAGTGTTGTCGCGTGCCGAAATCTGTTACCTCAGTTATTACTAAATGGATTTGATTCAAACCTAAAATAGATGTTTCACCTTATCACCCACATCATGTGACACAATGTGCATAACTCTGACACCAACTTTTCAACTTTTGATTCAAACTTAAAACAGATGTTCCTCGTCATCACCCACATCATGTGACACAAGGTGCATAACTGACACCAATTTTTCGTGAATTATGCCCCCTTTTACTTAGAATTTAAGATTAAATTTGATGCATTTTCACTATATTTCTTTCTGATTGGCTTAGAGCCAAAGGGAAGTAACCTTTTTTTAGCTCAACTTTTTGAAGAAAAAGTAGAGCTATTGTACTCGCCCCGGCGTCTGCGTCGCTGTTGGTTAAAGTTTTTGATAAAGTCAAATATCTCTATTACTATCAAAGCTATTGACTTGAAACTTAAAATAGTTATTTACTATCAAAGTCTACACCAGGAGATACAATCCCCATAACTCTGATTTGAATTTTGACAGAATTATGCCACTTTTTAACTTAGAATTTTTGGTTAAAGTTTTTTATAATGTCAGATATCTCTGTTATTATCAAAGCTTTTGACTTGAAACTTAAAATCTTGTTTACCATCAAAGTCTACACAAGGAGAAACTATCCTCATAATCTGATTTGAATTTTGACAGAATTATGTCCCTTTTTAACTTAAAATGTTTTGTTAAAATTTTTGATAAAGTCAAATATATCTGTTACTATTAAAGCTTTTGACTTGAAACTGAAAATGGTTATTTACTATCAAAGTCTACACCAGGAGACACAATTCCCATAACTCTGGTTTGAATTTTGACAGAGTTATGTCCCTTTTTAACTTTAATATTTTTTTTACTGGCAAAGCTCTAATTCAGAGTCAAGCACTGAGAAAAGTCGAGCAGGCTTATGGACAGCTCTTGTTAAAAATTTTGTACTGAGCTACTTCCCCTTAAATTCTAAGAATTAGTTTATTTTTTTTAGATTTTCAATATTTTAGGTATTTTTCTAACTTTTTTATTATTAGCCCTATGTAAAAAGTAAAGACATTTTTCTGTGGTAACACGTGTCGGTAAGACATTTTTTTTGTATTCATTTGTAGTGTATCTCTAATATTAGAGATTTTTATATTTACCTCATCCCTCATCCTGGGCACATATACTAGTATTACTTACATGTGCCCAGGATGAGGATGAAGTACCCCAAAGACAAGTAAAAAAATTTTTTAAGTATTAAGTTTTTTTTACGTTTTATATTATTCTTAGTATTTTTAAAATTTCTTATGGTTGCCATTCTTCTGTGACAAGACCATATGGTGGGGGTATAAGTCACTTCTGTGACAGTTCTAGTTCAACTTAGAAATTTTTGGTTAAGGTTTTGTATGTAAGCTGGTATCTCAGTACCCACTAATTGGAATGGATTGAAACTTCACACACTTGTTCACTGTCATGATCTTACATGCACTGTGTAGGTCCCATAACTCTACTTTTAATTTTTACAAAATTATGCCCTTTTTTCGACTTAGCAGTTTTTGGTTCAGTTTTTGTATGTAAGCTGGTATTTCAGTATCCACTAATGGGAAAGGATTGAAACTTCACACACTTGTTCACTGTCAATATGCAGGTTCCATAACCCTGTTTCCCATTCTTACAAAATTATGCCCCTTTTTCAACTTTTGTATTCATTCAATTGACAAAGCTGTTGAATAGTCGAGCGTTGCTGTCCTCCGACAGCTCTTGTTTGAAATGAAAATTCGCAGTGTAACTTATCAGTCGCTGATTTACAGCTATCTTTGCAAAATCAATGAAATAACAAAAATTGTTGATAGTTAACTAAAATATTTAATTGGTGTACTCCAAAGGCCTGAAACTACTAAATGAATACAAATCTGATTATATTTAGGAACATCAGATGTGGGCACATTTTTGCTGTCCAAGCCGCTCCTCTATGTGTAGAATGGACGAATAATCCATGCTCCCCTCTCTGACTACTAAACAATCCCTGCTCCCCTTTCTCTTTGACCACACACACAGTAAGTCTGGACCCAAGAAAATGATGCAGATCAGTATGATTAAAACCTAAACAATGTATTATCAGGTACAAAATGTCTGTATGTTTTGAACAGAAACACAGCTGACATTAAATGTTTGGATATAGTGTAACTGCAGTAGCTTGTGTAGTTGTTCACAGTTTGATGGACATTAATATTTGCACTTCTAACACTTTATTCTATGATGATGGTTATATTTTCGATGATTATGATGCTTAAAGGGCAAGGAAAGCCTGACAGTAAGTTAATTTTATATGAAAGCCATCCTCAACGCTGAAAGAATTTTTAAAATCAAACTAACTGTTGAAAAAGATATGGCATTTGAAATTTAAGAAAATGGCAGATAAAGTGTGTTGCATATTATCTTTAAAAGATATTTTACCTGAAGTTATGAAACCATGTACAGTGACAGGAAGTGGGAACACTATTGTCCTATAGATACATATCTAGTTAATAAATTAGTATGAACTATTTTGTAAAGCTAGTGTTTTTGTTTCTTTTATAGTCTGACCTCCTTCGACAGAAATGGTACCATGGAAACATCAAAAGAGTTGATGCAGAAGTTAAATTAAAACAGCTCAGTATTGTAAGTTGTAGCTGTAGAGTTGTCCTAAGGTTTGTTTTAATTCAGCCCTCCATAATTTATGACTTAACAAGGTGAACTTCAGACATCAAATCAAGGTAGCTTGCCTACCAGACAGGTTTTTCAGGTGTTTCACTGGTGCTAGAAAACTCATGTTTAACCTGGGATTATAAGATGACTTGTGCTGTAAATGACATAAAGTGAACTGTATCCATAGAGCAATACAAAATATTTGCAGTAATTTATATCTAATTACATAAAATGGGTGGGAGGCAGCCTCCACATCGGCTGACTACATATCACTTGCCCCTCACAGATTTAGGTCAAGCCTCTCTTGGAACATAGAATTCTTTATATGATGAAGCCAGGTATCTGGCTTACCGAAGGTCGGTGGTTCTGCCCAGATGCTCACCCATGATGAAATAATACCAGGAAGGACACCTGGGGTCTTCTTCCATTATCAAAAGCTGGAAAGTTGCCATGTGACCTATAAATGTGTCAGTGTGACGTAAAAACCAACACAGAAACAAACAAATAAACATAAAACA
The DNA here is from genome assembly GCF_021730395.1 of Mercenaria mercenaria. Lineage (NCBI taxonomy): Eukaryota > Metazoa > Mollusca > Bivalvia > Venerida > Veneridae > Mercenaria > Mercenaria mercenaria. The sequence continues at coordinate 40,957,836 of NC_069369.1, forward strand.
GGATAAAATACTTTGATAGTTCCTGTTTGTTCCTTATAGTGTATTTCTTGTTTCAAAATTATTATTATTATTATTATTTTACCAGATTTATATAGCGCCCTTTTCATGGTAAACACGTTCAAAGGCGCTTTACATATAGCAAACAGGGCGCGAAATTCATCCTCTACTAGTACAGACACAGAGCGATCTGACCAGAGGAACAGAGTGAGATAAAGCCCTAAGAACAGACAGAGAGAACAGAGAAAGATACAGGCCTGTCCCGCTAACTTAGCCTAGCTCTTTGCAAATAGACAGTCTGGTTCTTTAACGTGCCCGGTGTATAGCACAGATACACACGAAGCCGTCTTTCCTGGGAAGAACCAGTACAGGCCTCTTAGTCAGGTGGGAGACACTCAAGAGCATCTCAGAAATTTCCAGTTCCTGGGGTGGGATTCAAACCTCGGGCCTCTGGATTGGCAGTCAAGCGTGTTACCACCAGACCACGGGCCCACCGGCAAGATATTACTTTAAGAAAAATACATTATGTAATGCTGCAAGTGATTAAACAAACCCGGAACTAAACATTATTACTTGCCTTTGAAATGTCATGACTGCTTTCCTGTTTACAGATACATTGTACTGATTTCCCACTCTGTTTGAATACACTGCTGTAAGGAAATAGTGCTATAAAGAAAGTCATCCATTTGATTTTACGAGGGTTGTTCAATAAATATGTAGATTGGCTTATTTAATAACCATAGCAACGTGCTAGTGGCCCGGGTGACATTTTGATGCTTTAAATGTAAAACATCTATAGCTGCAAATAAAATTACATAACTTTTTTGTAAAAGAAAAATCACATCCACATCCTGAGTATATCTTTATGATATTTAAGTGATATCTCCATAAAATTTAAAGTCAGTAGATTATTCAAGTTTAAAATAAACAAAATTTTATCTAGGGCTGTCATATGTGGTGATACATAAAAATGGCAGTACATGGATTAGATGTACTTGACACATATTTCAGGAATGAAGGTACTTGATACGTACTAGTTCTCTGTATTTCAGGATCAGATTAACTTGATATATATAATTCTCTGTATTTTAGTGTTGGATGTACTTGTTATATAATAATTCTTTGTATTTCATGGTCAAATAAACTTAAAGCAGCATGCCTCCAGATTTGGCTAAAAAATAATCTTTCTTTCAATTTGAAGTTTGGTCATATTATGAACATTAGAAGATGAATTTTTGTTTCTAAAATATTTTAAAAATTCCAAATCAAGAAAAAAAGATGATCGCGTCGGGAATCGAACCCCGGACCGCCACGGCAATAAAGACATTTTCCCATCGTCGTAACCAATGGCGCTATAGCTGAAGTAGTGAATAATGACTTCAAAATATAGATATTTATAATCGAGACAGTTTACCTGGAGTAAAAGCGTGACAAACGCTTTTCAATTTTCATCGTAAAAAGTAGTAAAAACAGCAAATTCTCATGTGTTTCCATAACATAGTTTGTCAGTAATTAAGTTTTAAAGCCTTCTTAAGAAATATAGCATTTATTTCAAGATATCTAAAAAATATATTTTTTTTTGTTGTCGAATGATCTGGAGGCATGCCGCTTTAATACGTAATAGTTCTTTGTGTTTCAGAATCGGATGTACTTGATACAATCATAATAATTCACTGTATTTATGCATGAAATGCACTTGATACATATTAGTTCTCTATATTTCAGGACAGAATGAAGTTCTCTTTGTTACAAGCTGAAATGTAGTGTTTGATAGACTGTACTTGATTTGTAATTGCTCTCTGTATTTCAGGATGGAATGTACCTGATACGTAAAAGTTCTCAGGGTAGTGATCAGCCTTACACTTTACAAATTTTCTACCGAGGAAAAGTTTATAACCTTCCAATAAGACGAAGATCTGACAACTTGTTTGCTGTTGGCAAGGAGGGAAAAGATAATGAGAAGGTAATAAATTGAGATCAAGCAGACCCACACCCCTAGCTGCAAGCTCAAGGTAACACTTAGAAGTCAAAGGTTAACAGGTATCTGGTTCATAACTCTGGCATTCATCAAGGGATTTTGAAATTACTTGGCATAAAAGTTACCCATATTGAGACAATGTGTCATGGGCAAGATCCAGACCCTCTTGCTCTAAGGTCTAGGTCATACTTAGAGGTTAAAGGTTAAGATTGTTTTGTTTCTTGTCTGGTCCATGACTCTGCTATCGATGAAGGGATTTTAAAATTACTTGGCATAAATTTTCTCTATAATGAGATGACATCATGCGCAAGACTGAGACCCTTAGCTCCAAGGTCAAAGTCACACGTAGAAGTCAAAGTTTAACATGGTCTTTTTCTTGTCTGGTTCATAACTCTGTCATGTATCAAAGGATTGGAAATAATCTGACACAAATGTTAGACATACTTAGAGGGTGTGTTGCGCTTATGACCCGAGTCTCTTGGATCAAGGTCACAAAATGATTTATACCTAAACTATTCTGGCATATTTTGCACAAACAACTGTAGAATTCTTGGGCACGCTTCAGGGGCATTTTTCACTAATAGTGACAGCTCTTGTCTTTCCTCTCCCATTCATAAATTTGTCATGCAAAACAGGATTGTAGTATTACCCTGGCATCAGCATTGGTTAAAGTTTTTACAAATGGTGATATATTGTATACCATCAAAGATATTTACTTCAAACTTTGAATACTCATTTATTGAAACAGTTTCTACCTGTAGACAAAAGTTCATAACTATTTGAAGTATTTTGGCTGAATTATGGCCCTTTTTGGACTTGGACATTGGTTCAAATTTCGTACAAATCAACATTTTGTCAAAACTATTCGAAATGTAGCTTTGAAACTTTGGACACTCATCATGATCTCCATCTGTAGGCAAGAGTACATAACTCTGTCAACTATTTTGGCAGAATTATGGCCCTTTTTGGACTTGGAAATCGGTTATGTTTTTCATACCAGTCTATATTTTGACTAATCTGTGTGTCATATGGCTTTGAATCTTTGACCACTTGTTTACCAGCATAGTTAGCTCAGTTTATGGCTCTTTTTTTTTTGACATAGAAATGAGTTAAGTTTCAAATACCATTCCACATTTTATGTAAACTGTTTGATACATGGCTTTGAAACTTTGAACCCTTGCTTACCATAATGGTCACACATTGCCATATGGTGCAAGACTTACCCAAATCCACAAATGCAGGTACATTGTTTGTCTTAGCTATTTTTCTTCTTCTGTCTGAAAATCACTGGTAATATTTTGACCCCATACTTCCATCAATTCTCCAATAGACAGCTCTTGTTATCAAAATTGAAATTAAATATAGATGTTACAAGCAGTCCACAACTGAAGATTTTTATTATGCCCTCCCCCCCCCCCCCCCCCCCCCCCCCCCCCCCCCCCCCCATTTGAAAAAGGTGGGGGTATATTGTTTTGCAGGTGTCTGTGGGTCGGTCAGGCCATAGTCCGATCAGTTTCCAGATGATGATGATAACTCAAGAACACTTGGGCGTAAGATCATGAAAGTTGATATAGAGGTTGGTCATGACCAGCAGATGACCCCTAATGATTTTGAGGTCAGTTGCTCAAAGGTCAAGGTCACAGTTACCGTGAACAGTAGGTCAAAGGTCAAGGTCACAGTCACCCAGAACAGTTAAATGGTTTCTGGAAGATAAGTTCTGGGGAAGCTCCAAGATAAGGACAGCTTGGATTTATTGGGAGTCCTATGCTAAATACTGACACATCATGTTTACAGTTGTTTTTCATTTTTTAGCTCACCAGAGCACAAAGTGCTTAAGGTGAGCTATTGTGATTGGTCATTGTCTGGCATCCATCATCAGCCACCATTTGCCTTGTGAACACTCTAGAGGCCACATTTGTGACCCAATCTTTATTAAACTTGGTCAGAATGTTAGTCTTGATTATCTCTAGGTCAAGTTCAAAATTGGGTCATGTGGGGTGGGCCGGTGGTCTAGTGGTAACACGCTTGACTGTCAGTCCAGAGGTCCGGGGTTCGAATCCTGGTCCAGACACTGGAAATTTCTGAGATACTCTTGAGTGTCTCCCACCTAACTAGAGGCCCGTACTGGTTCTTCCCAGGAAAGATGGCTTCGCGTGTAGCAGTGCTATACACCGGGCACGTTAAAGAACCAGACTGTCTATTCGAAAAGAGCTAGGCTAAGTTAGCCGGACACGTCTGTATCTGAAAAGTTCTCTCTGTCTGTTCTGGAAGCTTTATCTCACTCTGTCCCTCTGGTCAGATCGCTCTGTGTCTGTACTAGTAGAGGATGATTTCGCGCCCTATGTGGCTGCAGTATATGTAAAGCGCCTTTGAACGTGTTTACCATGAAAAGGGTGCTATATAAATCTGGTATAATAATAATGATAATAATAATAATGTGAAGTCAAAAACTAGGTCAGTAGGCCAGATCAAAGGAAAAGCTTGTGAACACTCTAGAGGCCACAATTTTGACTCAATCTTTATGAAACTTGGTCAGAATGTTTACATTGATGATTTCTAGGTCGAGTTCAAAATTGGGTCATGTGGGTTCAAAAACTAGGTCACCCAGTCAGATCGAAGGAAAAGCTTCTGAACACTTTAGAGGCCACAATTTTGACTCAGTCTTTATGAAACTTGGTCAGAATGTTTGTCTTGATGATTTCTAGGTCAAGTTCGGAAATGGGTCGTATATGGCTGCGAAAGCCAAAATAGCAGATTTTGGACCTTTAAAGGGCCATGACGGGATCTGGTCTGCCATGAAAGGAACTGAGATATTATGCCAATACAAGTTATGTGCAAGTTTGATTCAAGTTGATTGCAAAATGATGTCTCTATTGTGTTCACAAGCAAAAATTAACACATTTTGGCCCTTTAAGGGGCTACAACTGTGCAACCCATGATGGGATCTGACCAGTTTTCTAAAGGAACTGAGATATTATGCCAATACAAGTTGTGTGCAAGTTTTATTGAAGTTAATTGCTAAATGTGGTCTCTATCATGTTCACAAGCCAAAAATGACAAATTTTGGCCCTTTAAAAGGCCATAACTCTGGAACCCATGACGGGAGCTGGCCAGTTTTTGAAAGGCACCGAGATATTATGCCCATACAAGTTGTGAGCAAGTTTGATTAAAATCAAATACAAAATGTGAGCTTTTGTGATCGCCCTTTGTCCGTCCGTCTTTCATCCATCCACAATTTCCTTGTGAACATGATAGAGACCACATTTTGTATTTGATTTTAATCAAACTTGCTCACAACTTATATGGGCATAATATCTCGGTTCCTTTCGAAAACTGGCCAGATCCGATTATAGGTTCCAGAGTTATGGTCCCTTAAAGGGCCAAAATTTCCCATTTTTGGCTTGTGAACATGATAGAGACCACATTTTGCAATCAACTTTAATCAAACTTGCACACAACTTGTATTGGCATAATGTCTCGGTTCCTTTAGAAAACTGGCCAGATCCCATCATGGGTTGCAGAGTTATGGCCCCTTTAAGGGCTAAAATTTGCCATTTTTGCTTGTGAACATGATACAGACCACATTTTGCAATCAACTTTAATCAAACTTGCACACAACTTGTACTGGCATAATATCTCGGTTCCTTTCGAAAACTTGCCAGATCCCATCATGGGTTCCAGAGTTATGGCCCCTTAAAGGGCCAAAATATGCTATTTTTAGCTTGTGAACATGATAGAGACCACATTTTGCAATCAACTTTAATCGAACTTGCACACAACTTCTATTGGCATAATATCTGATATTTGATTTTAACCACACTTAAACACAACTTAAGTCACAATAAGATCCTGGTTCCTTTCGAAAATCGGCTAGATTCCTTCATGAGTTCTAGAGTTACTGCCCCTGAAACGGGCAAAATTTTCTATTTTGGCCCATTCAGCCATATAGAGGTTTCATTTTTGCTTTGATTTGATACAGACTTGCACAGAATGTTTATCTTGATGATCTCTAGGCCGAGTTTGAAACTAGGTCATGTGGGGTCATAAGCTAGGTCTCCAGGTCAAATCAAAGGAAAAGCTTGTTAACATCCTAGAAGCCACATTTATGACCCAATCTTCATGAAATTTGGTCAAAATGTTTATCTTGATGATTCCTAGGCCAAGGTCAAAACTTGGTCATATGGGGTCGCAGTCAAATCAAAGGAATAGCTTGTAGTAGAGGCCACATTTATGACCCTATCTTCATGAAACTTGGTGAGAATGTTTATCTTGATAATTTCTAGGCCAAGTTCGAAACTGGGTCATGTAGGTTCAAAAACCTATTCAAAAAACGTTCATTTGATGTGCATGTAACTTGGTCAGAATGTTTGTCTGCATGAAATATCATATGAATTTTTATATGGGTCAAGTGGGGTCAAAAACTATGTCACAAAGTCAAATAAAAGAATAAGCTTGTTTACACCATAGGTGGCACATTTTTTATTAGCTCACCTGTCACATAGTGACAAGGTTAGCTTTTGTGATCACCCTTCGTCCGTCTTCCGTCGTCTGTGCGTGCGTCAGTCCGTCAACAATTTCTTGTCTGCACGATAGTGGTTTCATTTATGATTTTATTTTAACCAAACTTGCACACAACTTGTATCACCATAAGATCTCGATTCCTTTCTTGAACTGGCCAGATCTGCTTATGGGTTCCAGAGTTATGGCCCCTGAAAGGGCCAGAATTAGCTATTTTGACCTTGTCTGCACAATAGCAGCTTCATTTATGATTTTATTTTAACCAAACTTGCACACAGCGTGTATCACCATAAGATCTTGATTCCTTTCTTGAACTGGCCAGATCCGCTTATGGGTTCCAGAGTTATGGCCCCTGAAAGGGCCAGAATTAGCTATTTTGACCTTGTCTGCACAATAGCAGTTTCATTTATGATTTGAATTTAATAAAACTTATACAAAACTTGTGTCACCATAAGAACTCAGTTCCTTTCTTGAACTGTCCAGATCCCTTAATAGGTTCCAGAGTTATGGCCCCTGAAAGGGCCAGAATTAGCTATTTTGACCTTGTCTGCACAATAGCAGCTTCATTTTTAGCTCGACTTTTCGAAGAAAATGTAGAGCTATTGCACTCGCCCCGGCGTCGGCGTTGGTTAAAGTTTTTGAGAAAGTCAAATATCTCTGTTACTATCAAAGATATTGACTTGAAACTTAAAATAGTTATTTATTATCAAAGTCTACACCAGGAGAAACAATCCCCATAACTCTGTTTGAATTTTGACAGAATTATGCCCCTTTTTAACTTAGAAATTTTGGTTAAAGTTTTTGATAAAGTCAAATATCTCTGTTACTATCAAAGCTATTGACTTGAAACTTTGAAACTTAAAATACTTCTTTACTATCAAAGTCTACACCAGGAGAAACAATCCCCATAACACTGAATTGAATTTTGACAGAATTATGGCACTTTTTAACTTAGAAATTTTGTTAAAATTTTTGATAAAGTCAAATATCTCTGTTACTATTAAAGCTTTTGACTTGAAACTCAAAATAGTTATTTACTATCAAAATCTACACCAGGAGACACAATTCCTATAACTCGTTTGAATTTTGACAGAATTATGCCCCTTTTTAACGTAGAATTTTTAGTTAAGGTTTTTGATAAAGTCAGATATCTCTGTTACTATTAAAGCTTTTGACTTGAAACTTAAAATACTTATTTACTATCAAAGTCTACACCAGGAGAAACAATCCCCATAACACTGAATTGAATTTTGACAGAATTATGCCCCTTTTTGTACCCCCCGACAACAAAGTTGTAAGGGGGGGTATACTGGTTTCAGGTTGTCTGTCTGTCTGTCTGTCTGTCTGTCCGTCTGTCTGTCCGTCTGGCCGTCTGTCTGTAGACGCAATCTTGTGCGCACCATCTCTCCTCATCCCCTTGACAGAATTTAATGAAACTTCACACAAGTGATCAGTACCAACAGTAGTTGTGCATGGGGCATGTTAGGTTCTTTTAGAAATTTTTTTTGCAGAGTTATGGGACTTTGTTTTTTTGTTACTATACTATATACATAGACACAATCTTGTGCGCACCATCTCTCCTCATCCCCTTGACACAATTTAATGAAACTTCACACAAGTGATCAGTAACAAAAGTAGTTGTGCATGGGGCATGTTAGGTTCTTTCAGCGACAAAAATTGCAGAGTTATGGGACTTTGTTTCTTGTTAACATACTATGTACATACAGTCTGCATATGCAATCTTGTGCGTGCCTAATCTACCAAACCCTTACACACAATTTAATGAAACTTCACACAAGTGATCAGTACCAACCCTAGTTGTGCATGGTGCATGTTACATTCTTTTAGATAAATATTCTGCATAGTTATGGGACTTTGTTTTTTGTTACTATACTGTTTAGTGTATACATACAATCTATATACATACAGTCCACATAATTATGCAATCTTGTGTGCGTCAAATTGCAATGTACTGTGTCAGTGCATGCGGGGGGTACATTCATCACCTTTAGTGATAGCTCTAGTTAACTTAGAAATTTTGTTAAAATTTTTGATAAAGTCAAATATCTCTGTTACTATTAAAGCTTTTGACTTGAAACTCAAAATAGTTATTTACTATCAAAATCTACACCAGGAGACACAATTCCTATAACTCTGGTTTGAATTTTGACAGAATTATGCCCCTTTTTAACTTAGAATTTTTAGTTAAAGTTTTTGATAAAGTCAAATATCTCTGTTACTATTAAAGCTTTTGACTTGAAACTCAAAATAGTCATTTACTATCAAAGTCTACACCAGGAGACACAATTCACATAACTATAATTTGAATTTTAACAGAGTTATGCCCCTTTTTAACTTGGATTTTTTTTTACTGGCAAAGCTCAAATTCGGAGTCAATCACTGAGAAAAGTCGAGCGCGCTGTCTTACGGACAGCTCTTGTTGATTTGATTTTAACCAAACTTGCACACAACTTGTATCACCATAAGATCTTGGTTCCTTTCTTGAACTGGCCAGATTCCATCGTGGGTTCCAGAGTTATGGCCCCTTAAAGGTCCAAAATTTGCTATTTTGGCTTTTGCAGCCATATAGAGACTTCATTTATGGTTTGATTTGATACAAACTTCCAAAATATCCAACAACAATAAATCTTGGATTCCTTGACAAATCTGTCAGATCCAATCATAGGTTCCAGAGTTATTTATATCTGATTACCTCCCCTGATTATAATCAAAATGGATTCATATCAGTAAGTACTTATAGGACTTATTTGAAATTTCATTATTGACATTAGTTGAACTGAGACAATCAAGGTAGATAACTATGGACTGATTTTGTGTCAAATTACCTCCCTTTATTTCAAATTTAAATGGGTATATCTCCTTAACTAATGAAGATACTGATCTGAAATTTCATTTATGTCAACAGATGGACTTGGACAATTAGTGAAGATACATATTGACTGAATTTATGACAAATTACCTCCCTTTATTTTTTATCTAAATGAATACACCTTAGCAGCTTCTAATGAGATTGGTTTGAAACGATCATATCAAATTGAGCAATGGTACTCAGGTGAGCGATACAGGGCCATCATGGCCCTCTTGTTCTATCTTCATAAATTTTAGTCAGAATGTTTTTTATCATGGAGTCTTGGAGGATTTCAAAGCTGTGTCACGTGGGGTCAAAAACTACGTCACTAGGTCTAATCAAAGAAAATGCTTGTTTACACTCAATAGGCCGCTTCTTTTGGTCCAATCTTAATGAAAATTGGTCAGAATATTTGTCTTCGTGAAATCACTAGGTAAAACATGTTTACACTGTTTGGTGTGTTACAAGGTTGAGCGACCTAGGGCCATCTTGGCCCTCTTGTTGTCCCAATCTTCCCGACACTTTGTCAGAATGTTTGTTTTCATGAAATTTTGGACAAGTTCGAATCTTGGTCATGTGGGGTAAAAAACTAGGTCACTAGGTCAAATCAAAGAAAATGCTTTTTTACACTGAAGAGGCCATGTTTTTTGATCCAATCTTAATGAAAATTGGTCAGAATAGTTGTCCTCATGAAATCACTAGGTAAAACATGTAACACTGTTATAGTGTGTTACACAGGTGAGCGACCTAAGGCCCCTCTTGTACTAAGAATCACCTGACAAGTATTTTTCCGTTTAAAAGGTGAATTAAGGCCATAAAGTTTACATGACTTTGATATATTCACTCAATTTCTTTGCTTTAAATTGTTGTTCACTATCTGTTCTATCCATCTATTTAAAACATGTTTATTAACTACTCTAGGAAGGAAGAATAAATAATTTAATTAGTTTGAAATGTTCTTCGTACATTATGTTGCACACACAGTTTATAGATATTTGTTTCTTTTTATTTCAGGCATGTCCCTCACTACTAGACTTGGTGAACACATTTAAACAGAACATTCTAGTGTTGTCAGGAGGTGCAGAGACAAAACTTGTAAAATCTTTACCAAAATCGTAGTGCTGCATCATTTATTACTTATTTTCATTCTGTTTTATGGTAATACCTGTATGGTCAGTATTATAGTTACTAACAACATGTCACGTGGCCATAGGTTTGATATTAGATGTGCAGCTTCATGCCAGATAGGGGATACGAAGCAGGGGCACTAGGAGTGTCTTCCATGAACCTTTAAAACCTTCAACATATAACAGTGCAGTCTTAGTGTATTTCATTTTAAGATATATCATCTAGTTTGGAATACTTGTTATAACTCCTGCTATACGAAGCATATGTCCTACTCACCATTGCCTCCAAATTCAGATTCCTGGTTAATTTTTTTATGCACTTTAGTAGCTGCTATATCTCTGCTATTAGTGGATTTGATTAAAACTTGAAATAATTGTTCCTCAACATCACACACATATTACTATATATTTTACTCAGAATTCCAGGTAAGTTTTCTTTCTATTTCTGTTACTACTGCATGGATTTGATTCAAACTTGAAACAGTTGTTCCCCACCATCACCCATATCATTTAATACAAGGTCCATAACTGGCATCAATATTTTATTTCTTATTCCAGCATTAAGTTTTTATCTGCTTTCCCTTTATCAGTGTTAGTACTGCTAAACAGATTTGTTTAAAACAGTTATTGTACATCATTGCATGCTTATATGATACGAGATCCAGAGCCCCTGCATCATTATATCTTGACTAATGGACCTTTTCGCTTAAAATTTCAGGGGAAAGTAACATTACTTAATGAATTTGATTCCAATTTAAAACTACAAACATTACTCACACCAGTAAAAGCTCAAGTTTGTTACTTAACTATTAAATATTGGAATAGTCAGTTGTGCTGTCTCCTCTGACAGCCCCTGTATTTCTATTGGACAAACTATTTATTACACAGTTTGTGCATATTCAGGGTAATGTCTGTGTTAAAAATTGTATGTGGACCAAAACGCACTCAGAGAAAAATTTATTTCTCATTTTTCCGTTTATATTATGATTAACTTTGAACTGTTATGTCTAGATATTGTTGGGTACTGTTTAAGAGTGATTCATTATTTTTAGCTCACCTGTCACATATTGACAGGGTGAGCTTTTGTGATCGTTTGTCGTCCATCCATCGTCCGTCCATTCACAATTTCCTTGTGAACATGATAGAGACCACATTTTGTATTTGATTTTAATCAGACTTGCACACAACTTGTATGGGCATAATATCTCGGTTCCTTTCGAAAACTGGCCAGATCCGATTATAGGTTCCAGAGTTATGGCCCCTTAAAGGGCCAAAATTTCCCATTTTTGGCTTGTGAACACGATAGAGACCACATTTTGCAATCAACTTTAATCAAACTTGCACACAACTTGTATTGGCATAATATCTCGGTTCCTTTAGAAAACTGGCCAGATCCCATCATGGGTTGCAGAGTTATGGCCCAAAATTTGTCATTTTTGGCTTGTGAACATGATAGAAACCACATTTAGCAATCAACTTTAATAAAACTTGCACACAACTTATATTGGCATAATATCTCAATTCCTTTAGAAAACTGTTCAGATCCCATCATGGGTTGCACAGTTATGGCCCCTTAAAGGGCCAAAATGTGCTGCTTTTGGCTTGTGAACACAATAGAGACAACATTTTGCAAACAACAAAGACTTGCACAGAATGATTATCTTGATGATCTCTAGGTCTGGATCGAAACTAGGTCATGTCGTGTCAAAAAGTAGGTCATCAGGTCAATTCAAAGGAAAAGCTTGTAAACAACCTAAAGGCACCATTTATGACACTATCTTCATGAAACTTGGTCAGAATGTTTATCTTGATGGTTCCTAGGCCAAGTTTGAAACTGGGTCATATGAGGTCAGAAACTAGGTCACCCAGTCAAATCAAAGGAAAAGCATGTTAACACTGACTGTCCATTTGATGTGCATGATGCGGTTGGTCAGAATGTGTTTGTCTGCATGAAATATCGTATGAATTTTTATCTGGGTCATGTGGGGTCAAAAACAAGGCCACCAGGTCAAATAAAAGAATAAGCTTGTTTACACCCTAGGGGGGCACATTTTTGATTCTGTCTTCATAAATTTTGGTCAGAATGTTTGTTATCATGAAGTCTTGGACAAGTTCATATCTGGATCATTTGTGGTAAAATAACTAGGTCACAAGCTGAAATCAAAGAAAATGCTTTTTTACACTCAAGATGCCACGTTTTTTTGTCCAATCTTACTGAAAATTGGTCAGAATAGTTGTCTCCATGTAATCATTAGGTAAAACATGTTTACACTGTTATGGTGTGTTACATAGGTGAGCGACCTAGGGCCATCTTGGCCCTCTTGTTATATGATAAAGGTGGATGGTCTGGTGTCCATCAAAAATATATATTTAAAATATTGCTGCTCACGAACCACCTGATGAAACTTCATCAAACTTGGTATGAAGTGTCATTTTAAGGTCCTCTCCTGAAGGATTGCAGCAACACAGTTGCAGAATTGTTGTTAGTGGCCGAAAGGATTGCAGCAACATTATTGCAAAATTGTTGTTAGTGACTTAAAGGATTGCAGCAACACTTTTGCGATATTGTTGTTAGTGACTGAAAGGATTGCACCAACACTGTTGCAGAATTGTTGTTAACAGCCAAAAGAATTAGAGCAATGCCATTTGCAGTATTGTTGTTAGTGGCTGAAAGGCTGAAAGTATTATAGCAGTACTATTGCTAATGTGGTGTTCTAGATTGCCATATGTTCACAATAGTTCTTTGCTGCTCCAGTGGCTATTTCACAACATTTTTTGAAGATATGTGTTTGTTTCAGTGCAAGATGGAAAGTATTTCAACACACAAACACTTGATAAGTGAATATGTAAATTCTGATGTTCATGAATTTACTAATATTTACTAATTTTCTTTTTATTTAATATCTTATTGATGGTTTTGATCAGATTATACACATTTTATCTACATTGCATCTTGCAGTGCCATGGTGTCACAATGTTTCATCTTAGAAAGTAAGATAGTTATATAAATTCAATATATACACTTTAACATTTTTAGCTCGACTATTCAAAGAATAGTCTAGCTATTCTCTCACCCTGGCGTCGGCGTCGGTGTCACACCTTGGTTGAAGTTTTGCATGCAAGTACATACAGCTATTATTTAAAAGCATAATATATATATAGTTTTGAAGCTTATTTTTTCTTTTTCTAGGTCAATTACCAACCTCACTGGGTCAAGTTCCATAACTCTGACATGTATTTTGAGCAAATTACGTCCCCTTTTGGACTTAGAAAATCCTGGTTAAAGTTTTACATGCAAGTTACTATCTCCAAAACTAATGCAGATATTGAATTGAAACTTCACATGTGTCTCCATGGTCCTAAAACTAATTGATAGCATCAAGTCCCATAACTCTGACCTGCATTTTGGTCAGATTATGCCCCCTTTTGGACTTAGAAAATCCTGGTTAAAGTTTTGTTTGCAAGTACATACAGCTATTGCTAAAAGGCATATAGCTTTGAAACTTATTTTTTCTTTTTCTAGATCAATAACTAACCTCACTGGGTCAAGTACCATAACTCTGAAATGTATTTTGGGCAAATTATGCCCCTTTTTGGACTTAGAAAATCTTTGTAAAAGTTTACATGCAAGTTACTGTCTCCAAAAATAATGCAGATATTGAATTGAAACTTCACATGTGTCTTAGGGGTTATTAAACTAGTTGATAGCCGCAAGTCCCATAACTCTGACCTGCATTTTTGGCCAAATTATGCCCCCTTTTGGATCTAGAAAATCCTGGTTAAAGTGTTGCAAGCAAGTACATACAGCTATACTTATAGGCATATATATTTGAAACTTATTTTTTTATTTTTATAGATCAATTACCAACCTCACTGGGTCAAGTCCCATAACTCTGCCATGTATTTTGGGCAAATTATGCCCCCTTTTAGACTTAGAAAATTCTGGTTAAAGTTTTGCGTGCAAGTTACTATCTACAGGACAAATGCAGATATTAAATTGAAACTTCACTTGTGTCTTCAGGGTAATAAAACTAGTTGATAGCATCAAGTCCCATAACTCAGACCTGCATTTTGGCCAAATTATGCCCTCTTTTGGACTTAGAAAATCCTGGTTAAAGTTTTGCGTGCATGTACATACAGCTATTACTAAAAGGCATATAGATTTGAAACTTATTTTTTCTTTTTCTAGATCAATTACCAACCTCACTGGGTCATGTCTGAAATGTATTTTGGGCAAAACTAATGCAGATACTGGATTGAAACTCCATAGATATTTTACATTCAGGGTAATATTTTCCTGCTTCTGGGAAAATAATTCTAATAGTCGAGCATTGGCTGTCTTATGGACAGCTGTTGTAAAATCAATAGTCTTATATTTTTATGTCATTGTAAGAAGTTGTTTACATCTAAATTTTTACCAAAATATATTTTTTGATATGAAAAATTATGCTGATCATTTGTGTCAGGCCACGAAAAGCGATTTTCTCTAAAGCTCATTTACCGCATTTGGGCCAAAAGTCTCGTGGCCTGACACATTTATTTTTCACATTTTTCCTGTATTAAATGTATTAGTTTCCTACCAGTGAAATCATATTTCATACTCAAACAGTGAAATGTTATTTCATACTCCCATTGTTGTTGACACAGTGAAATTATATTTGATAATCTCAGTATTTGAAACAGTGAAATTATCAGGATGATAAACGACTGAAAAATGTGTTTGTTTCAGTGAAATATCAAAATATATTTCCACAAGTGAACACCAGATGCAATGTTTTCACAACACTTAGCCATGAGTGAAAACGTTACATCTTGTTTCACGAGTTAAATGTATTCAATCTCACATATAAAACAAACAATTTTTCTTTGTATTAGTTTAAACCAAATTTTGTATATTTGATATTTTCAACTGATGAAAAATATTTTTGACTTTTTTCTATTTCACTTAAAGTGAAATTAAATGTTAAAGAAATGGAAAAAGTGGACTATGCTGACAAGTGGTCTAGCTTAGTTTTATGGTAGTTATGCATGTTCTGATCTTTTTTTTTCCATGGTGAAGAATTTGATTAAACCACAATTTTCAAAATATCAAGATGTACTAAGAAAAATTGGCCAAAAATGGATAAGGTCGTGAGCTTGAATTTTTGCTAGACCGAAGCAGCTTGATTTTTTTGCTAGACCGAAGTGGCTTGATTTTTTTGCTAGACCGAAGCGGCTAGAATATTTGCCTCCATCAAGCTTTCGTAATTGGTGTCTAGAGATAATCTCATTTTTGATGAACTTTTTGCATACAGAAAAAATTCCATTATGACAGAAGCCTTCAAGGATTTATCAATAAACAAAGGTTGCAATTTATTCATGGACTGTATGTATGTATGGCAGATCCAGGCTTTATTCTATGTTTACTGATAAATGATATTATGCAATTGCTTCCTCTTTTCAGATATGCAGATACCTTAAGTGTCTTTATTGACAGGTTGTAAAAGACTGTAAAGGTTAAGATTCGAAATTAGGTAGTTTTTCACATTTGATAAACCAGAAGTAATGGCATATAACATCATTTATCCTGATAACATAAAAAATGCCTGGACTCAGCATATTGAAACAAAAATCATTTTATATATAGCATCCCGCCAGTAAAAGTATCAAAATGGCAAAGTTACTGCCATTCTCAATATGACATATGATATAAAAAAGTTTGACATGTTGAATAACTCAAAGTAATGTCTTAAAGTGGAAGTGTGAAGATCATGGGCAAATATCTCAAAAACAAGCACATGGACATATATTTTTTATTTCATAATGTTATACACTATTATGTAAATTTGTCAGTGTGAGAAGTTACATCTAAATCAGCATTTTAAATTTTTATCTATCAAAATTGTGATTTTCCCATAGACTCTCATTATGAAAACTTGTCAAGCAAAACAATCAAGCACACAGCCTTTTTTATTTGCCGAATTTTCTAAACATATAAGGATTTAATTATTGAGACTTTAGGGTTACAATTTTGTAACTGTTCCGGCTCAATAAATCTATGTCTTATTGTTGTAAATGATCATTATCACTGCATTGGTAATATATGTCAATATTTGTCAGAGATATCAACAAAAAAGTATGTAGTTAGAAATGATGTTAAGGTTGCAGTGAGGTTTTTTTCCATGTTGATTGCATGTTTCATTCCCCTTCATATTTGCATAAAATGCAAAACATGTCTGCTATGCTTCCACATTCATTTATAATTTTCTGTGAAAGTTGTTGATAATATTTTTGGAATTTTTACTAAATAAAACTTGTTATTTAATGTATATTTTACTTGTTTTAGCTCATTTTTCATACAAAAGCGAAAGAACAATGAATTTTATAATTAACCTTGTCTATTTTGTTTCATTTCTCTGTTAACACTATCTTATCATTCTGACTGGCAGTAAGCAAGAAATTGAAAGTCTCCTAGCCCATGCAATCATCACAGGCAGTTAACAAGAAATTTCTCCAAGCAGATTCAAAACTGTTAGATTGCAAGAAATTGAAAATCTTATAGCCCATGCAATCACAGGCAGTTAACAAGAATTTCTCCAAGCAGATTCAAAACTGTTAGATTGCAAGAAATTGAAAGTCTCATGGTCCATACAATCATCACAGGCAGTTAACAAGAAATTTCTCCAAGCAGATTCAAAACTGTTAGATTGCAAGAAATTGAAAATCTTATAGCCCGAGCAATCATCACAGGCAGTTAACAAGAATTTCTCCAGTAGCCCATGCAATCATCACAGGCATTTCTTTAAGCAGGAACAAAACTGTTACTTAGCAAGAAATTGAAAGAATCCTAGCCCATGCAATCATCACAGGTAGTTGACAAGAATTTTCAAGGTAGGTTCAAAACTGTTTGTTAGCAAGAAATTGAAAGTGTCATAGCCGATGCAATCATCACAGTTAACAAGAATTTCGCAAAGCACTTACAAAACTGTTAGTTAGTAAGAAATTGAAAGTCTCCTAGCCCATGCAATCATCACAGGCAGTTAACAAAAATTTCTCTTAAGCAGAAACAAAACTGTATGCAAAACATTGAAAGAATTCTAGCCCATGCAGTCATCACAGGATGTTTACAAGAATTTCTCCAGGCAGTCTCGAAACTGTTTGTTAGCAAGACATTGAAAGAAGCCTAGCCAATGCAATCATCACAGGCAGTTAACAAGAATTTCTCTAAGCAAATACAAAACTGTTGGCAATTAAGAAATTGAAAGTCTCCTAGTCTGTGCAATTATCACAGGCAGTTTACAAGAATTTCGCCAAGCAGATTGAAAAATGTTAGCAAGTAATTGAAAGTCTCCTAGCTCATGCAATCACCACAGGCAGTTAACGAATTTCTCCAAGCAGATACAAGTCAGTTAGCAAGAAATAGAAAGATTCCTAGTCCATGCAATAATCACAGGCAGTTAACAGGAATTTCACCAAGCAGATTCAAAAATGTTAGTTAGCAAGAAATTGAAAGTCTCCTAGCCCATGCAATCATCACAGGCAGTTAACAAGAATTTCTCCAAGCAGAAACCAAACTGTTACTTAGCAAAAAAATTGAAAAGTCATAGCCCATTCAATCATCACAGACAGTTAACAAGAATTTCTCTAAGCAGAAACAAAACTGTTCAAGGCAGATTCAAAACTGTTTGTTAGCAAGAAACTGAGTCTCCTAGCCAATGCAATCATCACAGGCACTTAACAAGAAATTCTCCAAGCAGATTCAAAACAGTTGGCAAGAAATTTTAAGTTTCCTAGCCCATGCAATCATCACAGGCAGTTCAAAAGAATTTCTCTAAGCAGATATAAAACTGTTAGTTAGCAAGAAATTGAAAGTCTCATAGCCTTGCAATCATCACAGGCAGTTAACAAGACTTCCTCCAAGCAGATCTATACAAAACTGTTTGTAAGCAATTATCACAGGCTGTTGATTTCTCCAAGCAGAAAAAAAACAAGAAATTGAAAGTCTCTTAGCCCATGCAATCATCACAGGCAGTTAACAAGAATTTCTAAGCAGATACAAAACAGCAAGAAATTGAAAGACTACTAGCCCATGCAATCATTGCAGGTAGTTAATTTCTCCAAGCAGAAAAAAGCAACAACAAGAAATTGAAAGTCTCCTAGCCCATGCAATCATCACAGGCAGTTAACAAGAATTTCTCTAAGCAGAAACAAAACTGTATGCAAAACATTGAAAGAATTCTAGCCCATGCAGTCATCACAGGAAGTTTACAAGAATTTCTCCAGGCAGTCTTGAAACTGTTTGTTAGCAAGAAATTGAAAGAAGCCTAGCCAATGCAATCATCACAGGCAGTTAACAAGAATTTCTCTAAGCAAATACAAAACTGTTGGCAATTAAGAAATTGAAAGTCTCCTAGTCTGTGCAATTATCACAGGCAGTTTATAAGAATTTCGCCAAGCAGATTAAAAAATGTTAGTTAGCAAGTAACTGAAAGTCTCCTAGCTCATGCAATCATCACAGGCAGTTAACAAGAATTTCTCCAAGCAGATACAAGTCAGTTAGCAAGAAATAGAAAGATTCCTAGTCCATGCAATAATCACAGGCAGTTAACAGGAATTTAACCAAGCAGATTCAAAAATGTTAGTTAGCAAGAAATTGAAAGTTTCCTGGCTCATGGAATCATCACAGGCAGTTAACGAGAGTTTCTCCAAGCAGATTCAAAACTGTTAGTTAGCAAGAAATTAAAAGTCTCCTGATCATCACAAGCAGTTAACAGGAATTTCGCCAAGCAGATTCAAAACTGTTACTTAGCAAGAAATTGAAAGTCTCCTAGCTCGTGCAATCGTCACAGTCCATGCAAGAATTTCTCCAATCAGATATAAAACTGTTAGTTAGCAAAATACTGAAAGTCTCCTAGCCTATGCAGTCATCACAGGCTGTTAACAAGACATTTCTCAAAGGAGATACAAAACTGATCAAAGGCAGTTAACAGGAATTTTTCCAAGCAGATACAAGAATGTTAGTTAGCAAGAAATTGAAAGTCTCCTAGCCCATGCAATCAGCACAGGCAGTTAACAAGAATTTTCTAGGCAGATACAAAACTGCAAGAAATTGAAAGACTACTAGCCCATGCAATCATCACAGGCAGTTAGCAAGAATTTCTGTAAGCAGAAACAAAACTGTAAATAATATAACTGCTAGTTAGCAAGAAATTGAGTCTCCTATTCCATGTAATCATCACAGGCAGTTAACAAGCAATTTCTCCAAGCAGATACAAAACTGTTAGTTAGCAAGAAACTGAAAGCCTCCTAGCCCATGCAATCATCACTGGCAGTTAACAAGAACTTCTCCAAGCAGATTCAAAACAGCAAGAAATTGAAAGTCTCTTAGCCCATGCAATCATTACAGGCAGTTAACAATAAATTTCTTCAAGTAGATTCAAAACTGTTAGTTAGCAAGAAATTGAAAATCTTATAGCCCATGCAATCATCACAGGCAGCTAACCAGAATTTCTCCAATCAGATTCAAAACTGTTAGTTCGCAAGGAATTGAAAGTCTTGTAGCCCATGCAGTCATCACAGGCAGTTAACAAGAATTTCTCCAAGCAGATTCAAAACTGTTACTTCACAAGGAATTGAAAGTCTCATAGCCCATGAGGCAGTTAACAAGAGTTTCTCCAAGGAGATACAAAATTTTCATGAACCGCTTGATGGATCTTCATCAGACTGGTCTGTAGCATTATTATAAGATCCTGTCACATGTTTGTTAAAATGGGGGCTCTTGGCCCCTTTTAGAGGCCGCTAGAGCCAAAATTAGAAAGACCTTTAAACAACTTCATCTAAGGATGTTCATAAAACTTAATTGGTATGTAGCATCATAAGGTCTGCTCTCAAGTTTGTTCAAAAGGGGGCACCTGACCCCTTTTAGGGGCTGCTGGAGCTAAAATTAGAAATACCTTTAAATAACTTTTCTTCTCCCAAATTTGTGCAAATGGGGACAGTCATCCCCCCTTTTAGGGGCCATTACAACAAAAATGTAAATGCCTTCAAAAGACTTTTTCTCAGGAACTGCTTGATGGATCTTCATCAAACTTGATTTGTAGTATTATTATTAGGCCCTTTACCAATTGTTTTCAATTGGGGACACCTCGCCCCTTCTAGGGACTGCTAAAGCTAAAACTAGAAATACCTTTAAACAACTTCTAATGAATGGTTAGATGGATTTTCATCAGACTTGGCTTGTAGGCTGATTATAAGGTCCTCTCTAATTATTTTTTTTCAAATGGGGGGCAGTTGGCCCCTTTTAGGAGTTGCTGGGGCTAAAAGTAAAATACATTTTAATGACTACTCATTGTGTACCACTCAGTAGATCTTCATCAAACCTTTTTGTGGCCTCAATATAAGGTCCTCTCATAAATTTGTTCAGTTTTGGGGTGTTGGCCCCTTTTAGGGTCGTTTTCAGGTGAGCGACTTAGGCCCATTTGGGCCTCTTGTTTGACATTTCTACTTAATATAGACAGGACTCAGAAGTTTTTAATTTTATGGTACCAAAGCAGGATCCCTGACACACAAGAACAAATTCAGACGTTCAGCCGACAAATTACACACACCCGCTGATTAATTTTGTTGCTTACTTACGGTTTTTCTTAGTGAAGAAAAAAAAAATCTGAAAAAAAATATAACGCTATTAACAACATTCACATGTAGTCAGTCCAGGGCTTAAACCCGGAACCCCTCACTTACAGGGCGAGTACCGACCGAGCTAACCGTCCGCCTGACATATTTTCTCCTCTATCGTTGTGTCATACACCCTAACAAATTTGAAAGCGGGTGTATCTTTATGATAGCCTCGTAAGACTAGCCGGGCAAGCAATGTCACGACCCTGTGTTAGGTCCGAAACCGGGACTACTGTGTAAGCCTCTCTACTCGACACAGTGTGTCCCCTTATATGACCAAGTCCGCATATGTGCCATAAAAGGTCTATCATGAACTATTGTTAGTTGCACGAAATCAACGGGACTACATCATTTGATTTACGGTCTCCTCCTAGTGTAGTCAAAATAATTCAACGTTCTGATTGTTTTATATTTGTGACGGGGCAATCTAAGCGAGTGGTGATATTGCCCATATGAAAAAATATCTCAATATTTCCTAGGATCGCGTCAAATAAGTTGGACTACTCCCAGTGTACATCGACAGCCTGATACACACAAATATTGCATATACACGTCGACTAATCCAGGCCTTCTTACAAAGTTTCCGGTAAGACTATTTTTATTACACGACTGAAAAACAAGTTTTGACTTTGGAACAGTTAAATGTAGTGTTGAAAACTAGTAGCTTAGTTCCAATTCTTCATAAAATTTGAAAAATCTAGACAAACCGGACAAAAGTACCAAATTTTGCACACAGCTAGTTTGGACCAACACAAGACTTTTGGCTGTAAGGGCCAAGGTCACAGCTCTTTGGAATTCTATTTTTAGAACATTCAAAATGGCCGCCATTAAAACAAATAGCTGTTTTAGCAAAAGTTAGTTTTTATCTTATTCTTGGTACATATTTATGCGTAAACTGATTCATACATACTCTAAGAGTCAAGTGATACATTGACAGGAAGTGATGTCAATTTTCACGTCCGTCTGTTTGTAAATCCGTCCGTCTGTATGTCAAAAATGCTGTTTATAAACAGCATACTTGTGATTATAACTATAAGATGAGCCCCGTAATGTGCAGCTTGACTTTAATTATGTATTGGTGCAGCTGAAAAAAAAATCTGTCTGTCTGTCTATTTTTGGGTGAAGCATGTTTTTATTTGTTCCGTCCGTCTGTCCGCCCATCCGTCGCAAAATTCATATATTTCAGAACAGCTTTTTTGGCTAAATCTGAGTGTTTTTTAAGATTTTTGACATTATTTATTCTATAAATTGTTAAATGTCTATTGACGTTTGGAATATCCAAGTGACTGTTCCTGAAATACCCTGTTAAAAATGAAAACGAAATGTATAAAAACGATTTGTTTTAACTGTTTATAGGGCCATAATGGCTTTGTTTATTATGTGACTGCCGCATGTGCTGTTATAAACATAAAATATATTAGTAACTTGTTAAATCTTATTTTTGATACTTTATTAATAACATATTTTTCAAAGATATTTAAAGTATGATTCATAAAGTATTACTGAGTCCGTTCCTTTTTATAACCTCCCTTTATGCAAAACGATAAATACATGTGCAGTACTGAAAGAAGTGCTTTTCCAACCATGTAATTACCATGCATATTCTCTTTTTTTGAGAGTTGCTGTATCGGGTTTTAACATTATGGAATTTTAACACAGTGAAGTTCGCCTAAACAGACGTGACAAAATATCATATTGAAAAGTACTTTAGGCATACTGAACAACTGTTAAAGATGGTTGAGGGGAACATTTTCTTAATGTCTATTCAAATCATGTTTGATACATGTACCTATTTCTTAATGTCTTATATAGAGAGCACCAATTACTACATGTACCTATATTATCTAAAACAACTGTGTAGATGGCAAAGTTTTTAATGGTGAGATTATCTTTTATCTATGTGTCAACGGGGCTGTTGCATTCTAGGGGTTATTTGAAGGTTAGAGAGTTAGGTGTAAGGTAATTTCATAACATTACTAACTGCAAATTGCTTTATTTATCAATATAATGGTGATAATTGTATATTACATTGTATTTTACATGTTGAGAAAGAATGCTATGCTTATAAATGACTTATGCATAGATCAATCATTAATTTAAGTATATCTGAAATAAATTACCTAACTGCCCGAACAATGCCATTTTAAGCCAGTGTGATGCAAACATATTAAATTAACATTGAAGATAAGGGAAACTAGTTTATTCCATTTTTTATTGCTGGTGTAAATTCTGCATGCTGTTTTCAATCTTTTAAAAATGAATTGAGGTCATTAATCTAAGTGGGACATTTCTAAGTATTTAAAAGGCAAGACATATATGCTGCAATCAAGGCTTTGACTGTGTCATTATGCTTTACAATTTTGTTGCATAGTATTTCCATTTATATATTCATAAGGAGTATGTCATAAAGGTGCATATACTTCTGATGATATAAATTGTAGAGTAATAGCATAATTACTTGGGAGCTTTTAGTGATAAATGTCAGCATTCTATATCTCCTTTTGGCTTTTAATCATCATACAGAAGAAAATGTCTATATAAAAGAAGAGGCTTTTTAAAATAGAAATAAATCATAATGTTAAAAAAATGCATGTGCATACATCTATTCCTCTCTTGTCTATATGAATAACTATAGCTTTTTAGTTTATACTAATTTTTTTAAGCTCAGTTGTGATGAAAGCTAGAAGCCACACTCGAATCCTGGAAAACCGAGTACTGGTGTCATTTGAGAAGGCTTAGTTATGATCCAAGTCGGTATCAAACTCTGGGCTGAGCGGCCAATACCTTAACCTCTAGACAACCGCTTCCCTTACCTATAGTTTATTGACGAGTGACTCATCCCAACAAAAATGTTCCAGTACCAGAAGGCTCTGGCATGATATGTGACCAGGATAAACATGAATAGTATCACACCAGAAGATGTCGGTTTGATAATTTGAACAGGAAAAATGTCCTGTGTGGTCAAAGCTTTTAGTTGCAAGTAATGTTTAATTTGTTTGAGGCAACTATTTGTTCATGCAAAAGATGAAGAAAGGGTGCATATAAACCATGCAAACACCTCTAAATGATAAATTATAACAAGAACCCAGTAAATAAAAACATAATCATTAAGTAAAAGTTTTAACTTTCCATTACAATTATAAAGCTTTTCAAGATACATGTATATAGATATGACCATATTGATACTTAGCTATATCAAAGTAAAACTATTTGAATATAGAGATTTTATATAAATATATGTAATATGAGTTCTATTATGGGAATTACAAAGCTAATCACAAAGCTTATTTAGTCACCGTATGACCTAGAGTTGTGTTAATGCGATGCTAAAACTACCAAAAAAACAAAAGAACAAAGCTTATTATTTGATACATGTATATGATGCAAAAGAACCATAAATGAAAATGAACCATTTCTCCCAATATACTTTATTTCAATAGAAGGATGAATGGAATTGCCATCTTCATGTTATCTGAGGCACTAGCGGACAAGAAATGCTGCCTTTATATCATTTGATCTACACTGTACAACAGTAATATTAAACTGATGTTGCGTTCCACATGCGGTTTCATTATGACTACAAATACAGAGCGAACACGATTTTGCGATAGACAGACAGACAGACGGACGAACGAAACAAAATGGAACATATTTTCTACAAACCTTTAGTCGGTTACACATATTTGTCACCTCTAGATCGAGATCAAGCAGCACATTACAGGGCTTATTATGTAAGCACGTAAAAGCGTATGGTTTTAAAAAAGAAGACATTTTAACGTACGTACGGACGAATGTACAGACAGACTGTTATGTAGCATGACCTAACTTTATGAAAATGCATCACTTTACCCTAAGAGTAAGTATGAATCAGTTTACACATAGATATGTATCAAGAATAAGACAAAACTTATATTTTTCTAAAATAGCTATTTGTTTTATTGGCGGCCATTTTTAATGTTCTAAAAATAGAATTCCAAAGAGCTGTGACCTTGGCCCTTACAGTCAGAAGTCTTATATTGTTTCAAGCTAATGTTGTGACCTTGGCCCTTACAGCCAAAAGTCTTATATTGTCCCAAGCTACCGTGGTCTCGTTATGACTAAAATACAGAGCGGACACGACTTTGCGATAGACAGACAGACAGATAGACAGACGGACGAACGAAACAAAAATGGAACATATCTTCTACAAAAATTAGTCTAAAGTTACACATATTTATCACCTCTAGACCAATCGAGATCAGGCAGCACATTACAGGGCTTATGATGTAAGCACGTAAAAGCGCATGGTTTTAAAAAAGATGACATTTTTAACGTACGTACGGACGAATGTACAGACAGACTGTTATGTAGCATGACCTAACTTTATGCAAATGCATCACTTGACCCTAAGAGTAAGTATGAATCAGTTTACACATAAACATGTATCATGAATAAGATAATAACTAACTTTTACTAAAATAGCTGTTTGTTTTAATGGCGGCCATTTTGAATGTTCTAAAAATAGAATTCCAAAGAGCTGTGACCTTGGCCCTTACAGCCAAAAGTCTTATATTGCCCCAAGCTACCGTTTTACAAAATTTGGTACTTTTGTCCAGCCTGTCTAGATCTTTCAAAATTGGCACTCTACTATAGCAAACAAACACGTTGGACCGGCGACATGTATATATAGGGATCCGAGCCATGTAAGAAATGTCATTTTATATTTTCGTGAGGTTCAAAAAACAAACGTAAGATGTCTTTGTATTAGTCATTTTTAATTAACTATAAATATGTAGTGTTTACTTAAAGCTGCAAAATGATAATGTCGCAGTTTTCTTGCGAGCTATATTATTTCCTTTACAACAAAGTTATCAATATTTAACATATAAGTTGCCATTTCCGAAACTAAAACACAGGAAATGACTTATCAAAACTCATTCATGTAGTGATACTGAATAGAAACGTTTGTTCACTGATTCAGACATTTTAAAAGTGTACTATACATGTAATACTTAAATCCTATGGTCATGTCCTAAATAAAGAACAAAATAATAATTTATTCCATTATTTGCGATAAATCAAAAACGTGCTATTTTCAGGTGCCAGAGGCGTACGTGTTCTTATCAACAGCCTGAACTAGGGTCCGACCTTTTTACCCGTGTCTATTATCATCATAGGGAACGAATGTAGGACAGAACTCATGCCTGCTCAATATGACAATACCCTCTTCGTTTTTCTTGAATAAAACGGCTTTAAAAGTAAAAAGGTGTTAAATTTAGAATTAAACTAGAATTGTGTCCATAGGACGCGGATGCCCTCATACTGCGCCATCCTCTTAATAAAGTTTTTATTAAGAAAGGGTCATAATTCCAGAATGAAATAGCCTCAGAAAAAAAAATCCATTATTTATGGTCATCTTCACATGAAGGTCCTTCATCTCTGAAACTTTCAAGCATATCCTTTCAATAGTGTTTGAGGAGCTGGACACAGGATTTTCTCTTATTCTATATAGTAAAACTATCAAAGAGCCATAAATGCGGTAAAAATAATCACAGAAAGAAGTTCTTCTTTCACGGTCATCTGCACATCAAGCTTGTTCATCTGTGAAAGTTTGAAGCAAATCAAGCTAATAGTGTGGGAGGAGTTGGGCACACAAGATTTTTCTCTATATTCTAGCAAAATTATGGAAGGGCCATAATTGCGGTAAAAATAGTCACAGGAAAAAAAACTTCCTTTACAGTCATATGTACATAAAGGTTTTTCATCTGCGAAGTTTGAAGCAAATCGGGCTAATAGTGTTGGAGGAGTTGGACACCGTGACAAGATTTCGGGACGTACGGACGTACGGCCGGACAGCAGCAAGGCTGTATGCACTCCCCCCCCCCCCCCCCCCCCCCCCCCCGACGCCACACCTCGAGGATCAAAATTTAACTTCATAGCTTGCCAAATTTCGATCCCGAGCTAACCATAAAGTAAAGATCGAAATTCAAATTTTCAAAATGTATAATTTTAAAATAGCATTTTCGACAGACTCTAAGTTCAATGCTGACTCAAACTTTTCACTGAAAATTTCAGTTTGGAGTTTCCATTCAGATCCAAAGCCGAAGCGAACTCAAATTATTCTTTTTGAAAATTTGAACTGCTGATTAAAATTGGCTATTCATCGTAAACAAAATCATATTGTGGGGCGTCCACTATTTGCTAAATCCGTACTATACTCTACAAAATGCTTAAAAAAGACCATTTTCTTCTCCAGTTGATATGAAACAATAGGCCTAGTCAATGGATATAGATCACCACTTTTGCAATGGTCTTATAGGGCAAATAATAAACTATTTATTCTTTGTCAAACAGAAGTAATTCCAGCAAATTATCCGTATTTTACTACATTACTAGACATAAAGTCCATTTCCTTTTTAAAATATTCATTAGAAACACATCGTTTCCAAAGCTAAAATATCTATTTACTTTTACCATAAATAAGAATTTATAAACTTCTTTGCGCTATATAAAATAGTTTTACTCGTGCGAAAAATTGATGGGTTTAATCTTCTCAAAACTGAAAATGCATAAATTCTTTTTTTTAGCAATGTACGAGAACGGAAAACTTATTCACTGGTACTTTGAATAAGGAAAAGATGAAAACATAATCTTTATTATACAGAAAAAAATATATTCAAAGCGGATTTCAATAATAACACGATTAGTATATACGCACAGTTGTCGCACTGAGACCGCGACCTATACACTTTTAAGATCTCTTTTTCTCATGAGCCATGCTTCGTTTCACATCTATGTCGAATCTGTGCAAAGATCAGAATATGTCTTTTACTGTGGACAGTCTGTATTACAATATGCTAATAGTTATTTGTATCTTGGTATTACTTTATCCGAACACCTTGACTATGGTATTACAGCAAAAGTAGTTGCTCAGAGTGCTGGCCGTGCCCTGGGACTTCTCATTGCAAAGTTTAAAAGTTACGGTGGGCTACCGTATGATGTATATACAAAATTGTACAATGCCTATGTTGTTCCTGTAATATCACATGGCGCGGCCTTGTGGGGAGTGAAATCCTACTCGTGTGTCAATGCGGTTCACCATAGAGCAATGAGATTTTACCTAGGCACGGGCAAGTACACCCCAAATGCAGCTATACAGGGTGAAATGGGCTGGAAGCCTATTTTGCATGAGCAGTGGAAAGTGATCTTTAAATCTACATATACTGTCGAACAATATTGTAAATTAAACATGTAATTTGGGCATAGGTCTGCGTTTGCTAGATTCCGGTGTGGTGTGACACCACTTCGCATAGAAACTGGGCGCTATGAAAATTTGCCTGTAATTGAAAGAAAATGCCCATTTTGTGTGGACAAGGTTGAAACGGAAATGCATGTTTTACTTGAATGTCCAATTTATGTGTTAGATAGGCAATTGCTATTTGAAAAAGCTAACTCTGTCAGTGCTAGTTTTCATACTTTATGTGATACTGATAAGTTACAGTTTATATTCACCCACCCAGATATGATAAGGATTTTAGCAAAAAACTGTTATAACATTTTAAGACTCAGAAATAATCAACTATATAGTACAAATAATACATGTAGTTGATTGTATAGATATCTAATAGTTGCAACATTATTATTGTTTTAAAATGAAGAATTCTTATACACAGTATCACTGATAATTGTAGTGTTGCCGCGCGGGCGGGGGCTTTACGTGGTTTGTGCATCGTCTTGTGTTGGTCGATGAGTGGCTGTAACATAAACTGATTGTATCCCCTCGTTGACTGATGGGAGATTGTGCGTACGGCTGTTGAGATGGCCTTCTGCCGCGTTGTACGGGTACAATTATCTATGTGTATACATGTAAAATATTTTTGCTAATCCAACTACAGATGATCTGATCATATGTAGATTCATTATTTTAGCTCCATTTCTTATTTTGAAGTGCATTAGTACCCTAATACAATTTTCAGTATCTTAATATCTTCTACTTTTATGGCAGATTTTAGACTATGATTAGCAAAGATATTTTAACTTTTAATTGTATAAATTTAAATAGCACGGTGAAAGTTCATTGATACTTGATCTTAAGCACAGGCTAAATCACAGCTAAATAGAGTCTCTTGGTAATGTGGTATTTTCATCTGGAGTGGGGATGAGGATCATGATCTAAAGGTTTATGATTGTCTCTCTTGCTCCACAGTGGAATGCTCCCAGTTGTGATAGAGTATGTGCTTTTGGTTAAGTGATGAAATGACAAATGTGATAAGTTAAATATTTCTGTGATATGTCTCTTGTAGTTCTATGTTACAACGGCCATTTACATGTCATTCTCGTTTAGCGTATTTTTTATTCAGCTTTTTGCGCCAGTTTTGCCTCTCAGTTTCTTACTTCATGTTTATCTTAAGCAGTTCTTAGGCTTTTGGTCAAGCGCAGCAGGTCTTTCACAGGTTTAACTTCATGTTGGATTGCTACATGTAATTTTGTATACTCCTGTTATTTTACAGCTTGCTTACTATATGTTTTAACTGTTTATCTCTGTTATATATAGTCGGTTAAAAAGCGCTTGTCGCTTATGTTGTATTGTTTCTCTGTCTTGCCGACTTAAAATAAAATTTATCTTATCTTAATCTTATGTCTTGTTAGTCAATTTTATGTAATGTTTTATGTATTGTTTTATGTAATGTATGTAAATGGATGAGACAATAATAAACAAATAAAATACTGTGAATTGATAAAAAGGTGTCAAAAGATAACAATGATTCTGTTTGATATTTTGGTTGACAAAACTAATTATGTCACACTTTAACTGTTATTATGAATTTGCGCTTTGGAGCTGTCCCAGATTTTAAATGTATAGTTCAATGCATTAATTTGCATTAGATACACTGAATGTTATTGAAAATTTAATTGGTTACAAACAAATAGTGCTAGTGTTTTAAGTAAAATTGTATGTTCAAAAATGTTTCATAACTAGTCCATATATGATTTAAATTTCATCAGTATTTAAGCAGAATATTGTGCATACCTGAACATTTGGATTGTGTTTTATTTCCTTCAGATTGAGGTTTGTGGTATATCTCTGGATCTGATCTGGTTCACACCAAGTTAACTTGTACCTGGGATTTCCAGTGATACAGAAAATAATGCCTAAGTAATGCTAAGGATTAGCATTAGCATTACTAACTTTGGCATTAAATTAGCATTATTTTTAATGCTAAAATTGGGCATTAATCATTACTTGGCATTATTTGAAAAAAAAATAATGCATTATTAATGCATTAGCATTATCATTATCATTACTACAACCCTGGTCCACATAGGCCTATTTGTACATATTTTACACCAAATGGACGCTAATAGACGCTTTGAAGGCTTGCAGAGAAAAAAAGTTACAGAACTACCAAAAATGTAAAATACGCATTTAATCAGAAATGTGATGTATTTTAGTTAAAAAAAGATGTCGAAACGACACCCTTTGACTTCAACTTCCTGGTTTGTCAGAAGAAATCTTACCTAATATCTATGCATAAAACATCCCACTAATTTTGCGCTAATTAGTGTTCAATTTCTGATATTATCAAAATTGTCAATTTGCAGATAGAAAAAAACATCAACAAAGAACCGTTAGACTGGATTCCCAGGCTATTTTCTATGTGTTTCGCAGTTAGATACGTACTGGTACAGTCCCTCATGAAAAACTTTTACCTAATGTTATGGATTTGATGGTAATACCTTACTGTATTAAGAAATAATTTATACTAAAAGTGTTAAAACATGCTTTTGCTATAAGTTATTTCGATTCTAATATGCTCTTAAGCAACAAAAACTTTGACGTCATCGCACGTTAACGTGACCTCATTCTAGCGTAAGAGTGCTTTAACAGAGACAAGCATGTATATGAATTACATTATGCACAAACTATTTAAGCATACAGGCAAAAAATACAACTGATATGCTAACACTCATGCAATGGCTTAGAGAAATAAAAAACAAAAGCAACATAAAAAGCATAACAAAGATACAGACACAGGTTTAACTAAGCGGAAACAAAAGATGAAAAATAAGCACAAGCAGGACAACCCACATCTTATTGTTTGTATTCGCTCTTCAGTGCGGGTTTTAAGCTTTTACTTTCACTTGCAACGTAATAAAATATAATGAATATGTATAGAAATGAAGTTTTCATTAATTTCAATATGGAACCAACCGGCAGAAAATGTGTGAAGAAGTCTTTTAAAAATAAATCCAAGAATAAAATTCAATTTTATCCGATATTTTAT
The DNA here is from genome assembly GCF_021730395.1 of Mercenaria mercenaria. Classification (NCBI taxonomy): domain Eukaryota; kingdom Metazoa; phylum Mollusca; class Bivalvia; order Venerida; family Veneridae; genus Mercenaria; species Mercenaria mercenaria. The sequence continues at coordinate 40,989,243 of NC_069369.1, forward strand.
TAGAAAGAACGATTATTACGGTAGTCTGCGCCTCGTTTTGGATAACAATGTGCAGATAACTCTGCATGTATTGTTTTAAACCACGGAATGGGAGAAGGGTCTATTAGAATTTTTAACATTTACAAGCACGTAACCTGTCAAGATGTAGTGTTGACATATTTACTTTTGTTAATAGGGTATCATTTATAAGAGAATACTTAAAAACAATTCTAAGTGCCCTAAACTTGTAGCTTTTCTAATTTTTCTGCATATTGGTTTTAGGGCAGAACTGGTCGAACGAGCTACAAACGGATCCAATCGGTGTGCACACGTACTGAAAATGACTCCCGATCGCATTACGTCATACTACGTCTCTCTTTGTACGTCCGTATAGGCCTAAATGCAGGACGGAATGATCGGCGATTGGAGCAGGCTCAATGTTCTTGAGCACAATTCCTGTTCAGTCCGAGTCAGTCGATAAAGTTCTTTGACAGCTACTAAAGACTTAAACTTTACGCTGTTCCGTTGGCACACAGTTTGAGCCCGTTCGACTACTTGAAAACGAGTGATGGTCTTTACGTCGTTATTTTAAACGATTATTACCTGATTCGAGTAGTCGTTGTTGTGTTTTGTGTAATCAATAATAAACAATTCAATGAACGGTAATGACGTTCCTTACTTGGTTATTAGCACTTTAGATACCTATGTCGACTCTGTTGCATTAGGTTACATTCTACCAATCAAAGAAGTATAAAATACAATATTTTTATAGCTCTTTGTACCAATTCAGTTCCTTCTTTATGTCAAATAACAATAAATATTCATACCTCATTTTCAGCACTTTAGAACATTTCAATGATACGAAAACCATATATGGTCATTTAGTATGACATGTCTTCTAATCAAAGATAGAAAAATATTGACATTTTATGTTACATATAAGAAAAATAATCTGTTCTGAGAAACATCACCCTCTAAAAATGCCCCCATGAAAATAGCCGTTCAGCAATTACGCGTATGTAGACATTTTCTCAAAGAATAAAACTTATTTCAGGAAATTCACAATGAAAATGGTCTAGATCTTTCCTCAATACAATATAAAGCAATGACAACTAAGCCAAAAATATACTGTCACCTCCTCTGGCTCATATGACTCATTATACCAGAGTTCATCCATAGCTTGGAACTACATTTTGTCCACTGCTGGGTTGTTTTTTTTTTATCTCGTAGATCTAGAACTTTATTCTGTTCTGTATAGATCTAACATAACACAACACACACTACAATTGTAAATCGAGGGGATGTATTGTGTACCAGCGCTCCCCTGACTTCGCCGCCCCAATTTAGCTATATGTGTATTTCTGACGACATGCAGTGTTACACGGGATGATCCATCGATTTGCTTGGTTAGCCTAACGTGACATATAATACCGGCTTATTACATGTTCAGGGCGACGTTTCTGTTAATTCTCTCGGTTAACTAACAATTTTCAACAAAACTCGAAGGTATCTTTAAAGAGAAAGGATTTCTAGATAAGGTAATTTTAAACATTATATTACATATTTGCCTTTTTACGTGACGATTTAACAAAAAAACAGGTTTCACTTATACGCCGATAATGGCGGTTATAAATATACTACATTGTTGTACATTTGGAGGAGTGCCGCGTTGCGAATTATAGATTTTAATATAGGTCTAATACGAGCGTTTTCATAAAAAAAAATCAGGTAATTCTAGTAGGGCGGACTAGGGATATTTATTGATCAGATTGGTAGGATTATATAAAGGAATGTTACTGATAGACAGTTCGATAAAAATCAGACATGTGGGTTAGTGTACAGTTCGGGAATGTTCGGTGCCGTTTGATCTTGCGAACAAATTGATTAGCATATATGACTGTGTATGACACCGTCTTCCCTTTTTGTTGGTTGAATGTATGGGATCAGGGGTGTTGAGAGGAAGGAGCGAGAACTGGTCAGCTAGAGGGAAGTAAGGTACATGGGCTTCCTTTACACGATGACTAAAGTCGCCTGACAAATAGGAAAGGGAAGTTATCCAATGAGCAAGCGGATAAAGGAAATTTTTGAACTGTTTATACAGGCTGACCTAAGAAAATCATTAACAAAAAAGTAGGTGGCAAGTGGGGTACCCTTACTCATTTGGCTTATCTGGATGGCTTATTTTGTGAGCTGATATTTTTTAAGTTTCAGGATCATGTGGAGTGTTTAGTTTCCTGCACCATGTTCAGTATTCCCATTGATTAGGCCTACTAGACTTCCAGTACTTATTTGACTTATCGAGATGACTTATTTCATGATCTGTTATTTTATAGTTGTCATCCCTCTATGAGGCAGGGTTTTTTCTTGCTGTTTTAGGAACATACTGGTTTCCCAGTAATTTCCGGACCGAAATCGCTATGTTTTGCCAGTAACTTTCAAACAAAACATAGTAGAAAGTTAAAAACATAAAATTTTCACAGAATAAAGCTAGGTTCTTCATAAACACCATGCAGAATTCGTATTGTTCTTGCGTTCATTAACACAAATGTAGATGAGGCCTCAAATGGGGCAATTAATTCCATTAATATCTCAGTTAGTCCGAGTAGTTTTACGGACCTTTCATTGTAACAGTTGTAACATTTCTGTTAGAGCAAACATTTCCGATTTCGTAATATATATTCAAAATTAAAACATAATTCTAAGGCGTGATGATCATATGATTTGAAATGTTTATTTCAAGAATTTAACAAATACTAGATAAAATTTGTAATACGCTCATTACAGTTTCCTCTAATTATAGTATACGTTTGAATGACATTTGCAACGTCACGCTAAAATGACGGAACGTATTAAGTGGACTGGTAATGTTACAAAAAAAAAAGAAATTAAGAACTTTTTATATAATTAACAACTTTAAAAAAAAGAACAAGACCGGTCTCAAAATTGGTAGTCTAACACCCTGACCACTCGGGCATGGACACTGCTGCTAAACATTTGATTGATCTACAGTATTGTACCCGTCTATTTTGGTTCCTATTTTTAATCGATAATTTAATGCCGTGTAGGGCTGTCATCGATAGAAACGATATCGATGTATCAACGATATTTTTTGGTCGATCGATTATCGATTCCCATTTTAAAAAATCGATATTTTACACAGAGAAAAAAAACTATATAGATAAACACTCAGACCCTCTAAAACAACTTTACTGCCTGCAAAAATGCGCCCTTAGTAACGGAAGTTGTCAATAAAGGTCATGTCTAAACTTATACCGTAGCAGTCTTTTCCAACTAGTCGGCACTACCTGTATGGGGAAATACATAAATACAAATAAAAAACATGAAAAGCAGACAATTAAACTAAAAATAACATTAACAAGAAGGTATATAGCATGTACATGAACAAATAGGTTGTTAGTCTAACTTAATAATCGATATATCGATGTATCGTCGATATCTGTCTTCCGATATATCGGTATCGTCGATATGACAAAGACCCAATCAATGACAGCCCTAATGCTGTGAATAGGTCATTTTTTTCTGACTTTCTTCGTTTTATTTTATTACTGTCGGAATGTTTTTACTGTATTGCCTGTAAATGGGAGCATCAGTTGACTGATGTTTACCTTCAAGGGGTCTCAATTTCTGCGCATGCGCACTGTAACTGGAATTCCACTGCAGTTGACAATCGCTTGTGTAAACAATTAAATCAAAGTAAGTTAAAACAACCGGGATATTCAAATAATAAATAAGTTGGTAATGCTAGGTTTTCGCTGCTATGTAAATGCAGCAAAGGTCTAGATGATATGATATTGTTACTCAGATGCTTTACGACGGCATAAAGTCTATACAGCACGAAATGTAAAAGGTCTGGAAAACTACTTGGGTCCGGAAACTACTGGGAAACCAGTAGCCTAATACCGCCAACATTAGGAATTTTGACGTGTAACGTCCATTCAACACATAGAGGAGCAACTTGGACAGCAAAAACATGCCCACATCTGATGTTCCCAAATATAATCAGATTTGTATTTATTAAGTTGTTTCATGCCTTTGGAGTACACAAATTAAATATTTTAGTTAACTATCGACGATTTTTCGTTATGTTATTGATTTTGCAAAGATAGCAGTAAATCAGCGACAGGTACGTTACTGGTACTGATGATAAACCCGGACAAGATGATAAAGTCGACCACCTTGGAAATATTTTATTGCAATCAGTTATTTATAAAATTGAATACACCATCTAATAGTTTCCATTTACAACACCAACTGGTGTAAATAAAAACAAAATTGGTAAATATTCTGTATAAATAAATGACTTACATTTATCTGTATAAAAAATATTTATCCAAAATTACTGGGGAAGAGGGTGTTTTTTTGCGCATGCTCTCTGTCGCCACATGAAGGCCTGACATTGGGTAACTTTTCATTACTTGATCAGGAATGACTGTTGCAGCTTTTTGGGGAAAGTTTCAATATACTAGTATGAAGAAAATTTTGTAAATGACAAAGTGTTCGAATTTATCATCAGTCAACCTGCTTACAGTCCCCATTTTACTAACCCCTTTCAGGGCCTGACTTCGTGTGAGTTTGCTAACTAAATATAAATTTGAATTATGTAAAGTTTTCAGCAAATGTTAAGCTTTATTTTGATACCAACCATTGATTACAAATTGCAGAAATAAAAAAGTTACAGGTAAAAAACTCATTTTCTGTTCGGGTTTATCATCAGTACCAGTACACTGCGAATTTTCGTTCAAAAAAGTATTTTAATATAACATAACAATATTTGTTACACAAATATCAGTTGTCAAAACACACTTCATATTGGATTATGAAATAAGATCTATATCATCATGTAGATTAATGTACTTACATTGATGAGGGAAACATACTATTTGAACAATATAACTGTTGGTTTGTAGATATATCAGAAAATACAGCCTTTTTGGTGAAAATTGTCTACCCATTTCATATAAACGTATCTGTCGCATTTTTAAATTGATTAATTGGCATTACATTTGCTTTATATTTCATACTTTTTGATATGATTCTACTTGAAAATAGAGAAATATAACATAAAAATGTTCATGTTTTGTATAGAAAAACTTTTATTTGGACATCTAACATAAAAAAATAGAAATTGTAACGTATCTGTTTTATTCAATATTTATGAAGTCTAATTAACTTCAGATATCAATAATAAAACCCGTCACCAACTTTTATTCTAAAACTTTAAGTTAAGGTGATGACTATTCAAACAATTCACACATTTTTAGCTCACCTGAGCCAAAGGCTCAGGGTGAGCTACTATTGTGATCGCTCACCGTCGGGTGTCTGTCCGTCCGGCGTCCATCTGTCCACACTTTCCTTTAAACAACATCTCCTCCTAAACCACCAAGCCAATTTTGATGAATCTTCACAGGGATGATCCTTGGATGGTCCTCTTTAAAAATTGTTCAAAGAATTGAATTACATACAAAACTCTGATTGCCATGGCAACTGAAAGGAAAAACTTAAAAAATCTTCTTGTCCAAAACCACAAGGCCCAGGGCTTTGATATTTGGTATGTAGCATCATCTAGTGAGCCTCTACCAAGATTGTTCAAATTAATCCCCTAGGGTCAAATATGGCCTGCTCTGGAGGTCACATGGTTTACAGGGCTTTTTTCCCCTATAAATCTACCTCCGGTAAAAGGAGGTAATCCCAATGCAAAAAAGTATGTTTTTTTCCCAAAGTTGAATTTAAAATTCCCAAATGGTTATACCTTTTAAGGTTTTTGCTGTTTTAAGATAGTTTTGCTAATTTGTATGTATATTTAGGTAAATTATAATACTGTTGAACAATTACTGAAATGCAATTCATTAATACTTCACACAAAAACACATTTATGTAGATTTTGGTAATTTGCAAATTGTCCGAATTAAGACAATTTCCAAGAGCATTTTCCCAATTCCACCGGTATCGGTGGCATTCCCAAATTGATGAAAAAAAGGCCTGGTTTATATAGACTTATATAGGGAAAAACTTTAACAATCTTCTTGTCTGAAAGGCTTTTGATATTTGGTATGAAGCATTGCCTTGTGGTTCTCTACCAAGATTGTTCAAATTATTACCAACTGTCAATAGTAGTTCTGGAACATGGCATTGCATTACGCACCTGAGTATTAGAAGTGAATAGGTGTTGTAACGTATCTGTTGTCCAAATTGCCAACACACGCAGTCAATATACAAATGATTGTCGCATATTGAAAAAGGCGATGTTTTGTTCAAGATGTATATCATTAACTAATCATTTGAGCATAACAGTTTAGTAATGGTCTTGATATTTGAATTTGAGTACAGGGTTTTTTCTTCCTGTTTTGGGAACATAGCCTATACCCCCAATATTGGGAATTTTGACGCGTAAATGTTACAAATTGGGAAATATTTAGTCCAATAGGATACAGTAAGGATGTTTTTAAGTACTTTCTCATACACTTGTTTCACATTGTACAACCTCTTTAAGATACTACCATTACAAAATTGTCCATAATTTGGTCAATGTTTGTGCAATTTTGATGAGATTTTTTTTCAGAATGTAGATTGGGAATTTTTGCACTCATTTTGGGGAAAATACATACTTTTTGGCATTGGGAATATAGCCCAATAACGGTATAAAAACGACCTAAAAAAAACCCTGGAGTACCATGCAATTTAATTTAACCCTAGATCAGCGACATAGATTTTTGATGTCATGTGCATGTGTTAAATGTCTGATTTCGAAAATAAGTTATCTTTAGTGGAAATTTCACTGCGATTTTAGACAGTATAAAACATGCCTCCTTCATTTTGAAAGCTAAATAGTGATACTACCAAAAAGTATAAAAAGTTGAACTGTGCCGACATTTTTAAACTGGAGTTGCTCCTCTGTCTGTAGAAAGGACGTTAAATGTTCCAGATTGGGAATTATTAAGTCCCATAGGATATAGTAAGGATGTGTTTAAGCACTTTCTCATACACATGTTTCACATTGTACAGCCTCTTTAACATACTGCCATTACAAAATTGTCCATAATTTGGTCAATGTGCGATTTTGATGATTTTTATGCCTCCGAAGGGAGGCATATTAGTTCTCAACTGTCCGTCCGTTCGTTAGTTTGTCACAACGTTAACTTTTTGCATGAAGGCACTTTACTCGCGAACCACTGCATCCAGGACCTTCAAACTTCACATGCTGATAGTACTTATTGAGTATACCATCCCTACTGACTTGGGGGTCACCAGGTCAAAGGTCAAGGTCACAGGGGCCAATGTTAACTTTTTGCATAAAGGCCTTTTACTTGAGAACCACTGCACCCAGGACCTTCAAAATTCACGTGCTGATAGTACTTATTGAGTACACCACCCCTACTGACTTTGGGGTCACCAGGTCAAAGGTCAAGGTCACAGGGGCCAACGTTAACTTTTTGCATGAAGGCACTTTACTCGCGAACCACTGCACCCAGGACCTTCGAACTTCACGTGCTGATAGTACTTGTTGAGTACACCACTCCTACTGGCTTCGGGGTCACCAGGTCAAAGATCAAGGTCACAGGGGCCAACATTAACTTTTTGCATGAAGGCACTTTACTCGCGAACCACTTCACCCAGGACCTTCAATCTTTACATGCTGATAGTACTTTATGAGTACACCAACCCTACTGACTTTGGGGTCACCAGGTCAGAGGTCAAGGTCACGGGCCAACGTTAACTTTTTGAATGAAGGCACTTTACATGCGAACCACTTCACCCAGGACCTTCAAACTTTACATGCTGATAGTACTTATTGAGTACACCATCCCTACTGACTTTGGGACCACCAGGTCAAAGGTCAAGGTGCTGCGGGGGGCATTTGTCACCATTACTTTAGTGACAGCTCTTGTTTTTTTTCCGGAATGTAGATTGGGAATTTTTAAACTCATTTTGGGAAAAATACATACTTTTTGGCATTGAGAATATAGCCGAATAACGGCTATAAAAACGGCCCAAAAAAAACCCTGTGACGGGACAGCAACAGTCAAAAGTTATCCCATATATATGCGGTCCCAAAACGTCCCATTATTTGGACTAATTGATTACTGGACCACACATGTTGTCTAGACGTCCTGTTACCTGACCCTTAGATACTGCCTTGTTTTATATGCCTGTTTTGCATTAGTCCGTCACTCTAACTGTCCATCCGTCATAATTCATGTCTGGAGCATTAACCATTAAAGGTATTGACTTGTAACTTGGCATATAGGTAGATGGCAATGAGACAATGTGTAGAGCACTTGAACTGGCTCTGTTGGTCAAAATTCAAGGTCTCGATTTAAGTTAAAAGATCAAAACTGTCCATCATATTTTGTGTTCAGAGTATAACAAAATAAGTATGCAAATTTAAAGGTGGATAATCAGATTTTGGCTAAGTAACGGATTTGTTTTAAACTTTAACATCTGATCATTTACACTCATTTTTGTTCAGTTAGCGCTTAATTAATACAAGTTAGGTTTTCACTGGAGATATTTTTAATAATTGGTTTTCCTATTGCAGTTGCCCAACCAAGATCGAGTTATTTTATCATAAGTATAAATGTGATAAACATACTTTACCTAAGAAAATGTATAACTAACCGATATATTGTATTATATTCGTAAAATAATTGCATTAACAATTACATATATAGATTGAATTCATTAGAAATGCAAGTTTGAAAAATTATTATTACCTCCCATTGCCTATCTTGGTTGTGCGAATGGAAAAAAATGAAATTCAGACGCTACATGCATTTTAAAACCCATCTTTTGATTCAGATTGTTAAATATTTGGTATATCTATCCAATGCGAATGTAAAACTCGGAATTATATGGAAATAAAAAGAAATACCTAGCATTTTAAATATTTTCATATTAAAGGGGAGTAATTACAAATTTTTATGAAAATCAATAAAGTATACATTTCTAACAGGGATCTAACTCTAAGTAATTGGTATTTTTGTTTTTTAAATAAATCTCTAACAGAATATACAAAAAGTAAAAAATTTCACTAAATTTTGCTTAAATGTGATTGACCACCTTTAAAGTATTGACTCCAAACTTGGCATGTGGGTAGGTGGTAATGAGACAATGTGCAGGGCATGAGTCACAAATTGAGCCCAAAGGTCAAATTTGTCCATTATATTTCGTGTCCGGAGCATAACTTATCAACCCTTAAAGGTATTGACTTTAGACTTGAGATGTAGGTAGGTGGGCAATGTGATGATGTGCAGAGTGCATGAACCAAGGTGGTGGTTCAAAGGCCAAGGTTACAGCAAGATCATATCTGCCAGTCTTATTTTGTGTCAAGAGCATAACTTTAAAGGTATATCCTGTCTCCAACACCGCTGCACACGCACACCCTGCTTCACAACCCCACCCCAAAACAGACACACACACCCCCCCCCCCCCCCCCCCCCCCCCCCCAAAAAAAATTCTTTAAATTTTGCTTTTGTCTTCTGATATAACCCTTTCTTGTGTATATTGCCCCACTTGGCGGTGCTCTTTTTTTCAAACATATTTTTTCTTCAACTTTGCTTTGGTTATGTTTGGAACATTTTTGTCTAGGTACTCCCAGTATTGAAAATGGTTAAAACAGCCCTACCTTATATAATTAATATGTAACATACGCGGATCCAGCCAAATTTCTTAGAGGGGGTCCAACGACCCCTTACTATGAGTATGACCAGGAAGGTCTAATATGTATAATCAGTCGTTCCAGCTATGACAAACATGTGTCTTTATACACATAATTATTTGATGTGTGTGTTTTGTTGTTGTTAGCCGTTTACAAGGTTGTCAATAATCATTCCCCGCAGATGAAATCGGGAGTGGGGTATTAAAATGGCGTCCGTCCGTCTGCAGCCATTTCTCAGTAACTAGGAGGTAGAATTTCATAAAACGTGAAATAAACATGAACCAACATACTGCGATGATGCCCATCAAGCTTTTATCTGGGTCCGCCCCTTATTTCCAGAGTTATGGCCCCTGAAATAGTCAAAAATGCACATTTTCACCTTGTGATGCGCCTAGGTCAAAAAGTATTTAATATAAATTTATTAAACAGGGATATAAATTAGCAGGGGCCCAGTAGCCCAAGGCCCCTAGATTTTTGGCTGGGCCCCTAAATATTTCGAGAAAATGCCCATATACCTAATGTTAAAACATTTATTTTTGACAGTCTGGGCCCCTAAATAAAAATAACTAGTTTATATCCCTGTTAAACCTTGCATGAGTCTTTATCATTATATGAACTTGCGCGCCTCCTATTTTTTGTCTGCCTCCGCCCCCTATTTTTAAAGTTATGGCCCCTGAAATAGTCAGAAATTCCCATTTTCACTTTGTGACGCACCTAGCTTAAAAAGTGTATGATATAAATGGATGAAAACTTGCATAAGTCTTTATCATGATGTGACCTTGAACACTTGGCATTCTTTTTGAGAATCTTAGTGTTTATTACAGAGTTATTGCCCTTGAAATAGCCAAAATATTGTAATTTTTGTTTGTGATGCTCATAACTAAAAAAGTATATGGCCTAGAATAATGAATCCTTTTCATAAAATGTTTGTTGAGGCTATACCCCCTTAAGACTTTGCAAACATTTGAATTATTATCCCTCATTTGTGACAAATGTACCAGAGGGGGGCACACCCCTTGTCCTACAGACACATTCTAGTTCTAGGTCTAGCATCAATACCCCTTACAAGAATGAATTGATACTAATACAGATGTAAACTGTGACCATTCCTCATCAAGGATGCCACTTAGGGCATCAAGGGTTTATTGAACGCAGCTTCTTGTTTTCATTTTTAATTTTCCATCAATATTTATAATCAACATGTGAAGTTTCGTACCCTCACCCGGTCACCCCTGCCACGCCCGCCTCTCAAATTTTTTTTTTCCATTCCTTTTTTTTTTTAAAAATGTTCAGACCTTCAACATCCACACCCATCTTGCTGCCAGCCATGTTCAAGATATCTTACTTGATTGTGCTCTCTTAAATCTCATCTCATTAGTCAGGATCAGCATAACATACATTTATTATGTACGCTTAAAATATTTATTTTCTGTTAAATTGATTTCGACTAATGAAATTATTTGCTTCTTAGTAACATCCTTAACTTTTTGCCGGATATATTTTTGCCATTCCTCACCACAAACCCTTTCGGTGGGGGATACCAATTCATCGAATTTGCTTGTTTTTTAGCTCACCTGAGCAATGCTCAGGTGAGTTTTTCTGATAGCTCGATGTCCGGCGTCTGTCTGTCGTCTGTCGTCCGGCGTCTGTCGTCCGTCAACATTTAGCTTGTGTATGCGATAGAGGCTGTATTTTTCAACTGATCTTCATGAAACTTGGTCAGAATGATTACCTTTATGAAATCTAGGCCGAGTTCGAAAATGGGTCAACTCGGGTCAAAAACTAGGTCACTAGGTCAAATCAAAGAAAAACCTTATGTATGCGATAGAGGCTGTATTTTTCAATTAATCTTCATGAATATTGGTCAGAATGATAACCTTGATGAAATATAGGTTGAATTTGAAAATGGGTCATCTCGGATCAACAACTAGGTCACTAGGTCAAATCAAAGAAAAACCTTGTGTATGCGATAGAGGCTGTATTTTTCAATTGATCTTCATGAATATTGGTCAGAATGATTGCCTTGATGAAATCTAGGCCGAGTTCGAAAATAGGTCATCTCGGGTTAAAAACTAGGTCACTAGGTCAAATCAAAGAAAAACCTTGTGTATGCGATCGAGGCTGTATTTTTCAATTATCCTTCATGAATATTGGTCAGAATGATAACCTTGATGAAATCTAGGCCGAGTTCGAAAATGGGTCATCTCGGGTCAAAAACTAGGTCACTAGGTCAAATCAAAGAAAAACCTTGTGTATGCGATCGAGGCTGTATTTTTCAATTATTCTTCATGAATATTGGTCAGAATGATAACCTTGATGAAATCTAGGCCGAGTTCGAAAATGGGTCATCTCGGGTCAAAAACTAGGTCACTAGGTCAAATCAAAGAAAAACCTTGTGTATGCGATAGAGGCTGTATTTTTCAATTGATCTTCATGAATATTGGTCAGAATGATTGCATTGATGAAATCTAGGCCGAGTTCGAAAATGGGTCATCTCGGTTCAAAAACTAGGTCACTAGGTCAAATCAAAGAAAAACCTTGTGTATGCGATAGAGGCGGTATTTTTCAATTGATCTTCATGAAATTTGGTCAGAATGATAACCTTGATGAAATCTAGGCCGAGTTCGAAAATGGGTCATCTGGGTTCAAAAACTAGGTCACTAGGTCAAATCAAGGAAAAACCTTGTGTATGCGATAGAGGCTGTATTTTTCAACTGATCTTCATGAAATTTAGCCAGAACGATTACCTTGATAAAATCTAGGCCGAGTTCGAAAATGGGTCATCTGGGGTCAAAAACTAGGTCACTAGGTCAAATCGAAGAAAAACATTGTGTATGCAATAGAGGATGTAGTTTTCAATTGATCTTCATGAAATTTGGTCAGAGTGATTGCCTTGATGAAATCTAGGTCGAGTTTGAATATGGGTTATCTGAGATCACAAACTAGGCCACTAGGTCAAATTAAAGAAAAATCTTGTGTATGCGATAGAGACTGTTTTTTTCAATTGATTTTATGAAATTTGGTCAGGATGATTGCCTTAATCGGCTTAATGAAATCTAGGTCGAATTTGAATATGGGTCATCTGAGGTCAAAAACTAGGTCACTTGGTCAAATCAAAGAAAAAACTTGTGTATGTGATAGAGGCTGTATTTTTCAATTGATCTTCATGAATTTTGGTCAGAATGATTGCCTTGGTAAAATCTAGGTCGAGTTTAAACATGGGTCATCTAGGGTCAAAAACTAGGTCATATCTAAGAAAATGCTTGTTTTATCGCAAGAGACCAGTTTTTTGGTCCAATCTTAATGAAAATTGGTCAGAATATTTGTTTCCATGAAATCACTAGGTCAAACATGTTTTACACTGTTATGGTGTGTTTCTTAGGTGAGCGACCTAGGGCCATCTCAGGGCCCTCGTTTGCCGATTTTTGGGGCCGAAATTCGGCCCCATTCCCCCCTCGAAATAGTATGTTTCTTTCCCCCCAAGTATAGAAAAATTCCCCCTCGAAAGAAAAAAAAATCAAGAAAAAAATCGATACCCGATAGTCTTAGGAGCCCGGGTCCGGGAGATTTTCAAAAGACGCTCAAAGGACCATGATAATTGCCTGTGCGTCACTCGGGACCCGGAGACATTTTCCTTTGATAATCCTTCCTCTTATCAGTCATTTCCCAAAGTAAAACTATGTCCACGATAAACACGTGTATTCAAAGTAAACACTCGCGGTCATGCCCTCCTTCCTGCCTTTGATCTTCTGCTAAATTCCCGCCCTTTATCCTGTGGACATGCCACGCTGATTTTTCTTTATCAGCAAGTTACGTCACGGCGAGTGCACATAGGTAATGAGAATCAATGAAGTGTTAACATTAATTCATTGATAAAGCGTTACCCGTATTGAGCCTGCATACTGTCAAAAAGGCGCCAATTATTAAATTATCGTAATTAAGCGACCAGCTGATTACCGAGCATGTGAAAAGTGTCCTGCAAGATTTCTTCATGCAAACTTTAAATTAGATCATTGTTTAATGATTGTACCTTAACTTCAACGAGAAAATCCACAAATTTAAATGAATTTGGAAAGTAAAAATAAGTATAGAATGTCCATTCACGATTCTAATTACACCCGATGACATATGCAATTTTTCCAAAATTCACTTAAAAACTTGACTTTCAATGCAATTTTTAATGAAAAGTAGCATCATTATTTGAGGAACTATCTCTGGTTTACCTTAGTGGACCAAGTAACTGGCAAAAAACAACATTTCAGACGACATTCCAGAAGTGTACCAGTATCCGGATAGTACGTTTTTGGATACATTTTTACAGAGTGTTTTAGCACTTTTCTGCTAACAAACAAAAATATTGAAGAAAAACCTCATCAAATTAAAATGAATTTTGATAAAAATTTATTTACAATATGAGATTATATGACCTGAAACAGAAATTGTTATTATGCTGTAACATGTTCTTGGTTGTAGTAGCTATTAATTACGTAGTATTACTTTATAAGAAAATATAGTCAATTGTATCGATGTGTTGGGGCAGGACTCTTGTATTTTGAAAAGGGACCCTTCAAAATTTGGACCCAAGGGTCCCGGGACTCTTTGGTTTTCAGGTCTAGTGGAACCCCTGGTTTTACTGATCCGTATAATACGCTCGTTTTTCAGTTCCCCGGGTGCGTGTATGCAAAGTTACTTCCCTTTGAAAAAAAATGTTGCATAATGTACATCATACAGTAAAAAGATCACAGATGCAACTGGGGCGAAATGCGCAAAAATAGATTTGCTTTTTAAGCAGCATGCTCTCAAAAAACAAACTACTGTCACGGACACCGCTGTTTCATCAGGGCCAGACATGCACAATCAGGTAGATATGACGAAGGGAAGCACTGCTCCGGCTGCTGCTGAGACAATGTCCGTGGATACTGCTAGTGCTTCCGTTAATGACGACATGTGAACCTCGATTGGATGTCACCTAATTGATTTAATAAAAGAAAATAAAAGTTGCCTGTTTTCAATAGATTATGTTCTGTACAATACTTCAGATATATTCACATTAGTTTGATATCTGTAATACTCAATTGACCTTAATTTAAGGGGTTATGTTCAGATGTCATATCTCCAGAATGAATTCCCCCCTCCCTTGAAAACGACGCGAAATTCCCCCCTCCAAGGGCCCCGGCCCCAATCCCCCAAAATGTAGAGAGGGCCCTGGATCATCTTGGCCCTCTTGTTGTTGAAATAGAAAATTAGCGGCCCAGCTAGTGGGTGGGGGGAGGGGGGGGGGGGGGGTACTGGAAAATTTTGAAATTCAGCGCTTCATTTCACATTCTTATGAGCTAACCTGTTAAATTTGGGAAAAGTAATTAAATAAAAGTAAAATTCTTAGTTTCTTTGAGATAATTAACATAAAGATGAATTATGTTGGGGTTGTATGTAGCAGCAGCCACATACACTTTTGTGGTCGTAATGTTGCCTTTTCATAAAACCATTTTCTTTCTTTCTTGTCTTCTTCCCTTTTTAGCTCGACTATTCGAAGGATAAGTAGAGCTATCCTACTCACGTCGGCGTCTGTGTCGGCGTCGGCTTCACACCTTGGTTAAGTTTTTCGTACCAGTCCACATTTTGACAAAGTCTTTTGAGATAAAGCTTTGAAACTTTCAACACTTGTTTACCACCATCATGGCCAGTTATAGACAAGAGCACATAACTCCATCAAGGATTTTGGCTGAATTATGGCCCCTTTTGACCTAGAAATCATGGTTAAGTTTTTCGTACCAGTTCATATTTTGACAAAGTCTTTTAAGATAAAGCTTTGAAACTTTCAACACTTCTTTACCATCATTATGGCCAGTTATAGGCAAAAGCA
The DNA here is from genome assembly GCF_021730395.1 of Mercenaria mercenaria. Classification (NCBI taxonomy): domain Eukaryota; kingdom Metazoa; phylum Mollusca; class Bivalvia; order Venerida; family Veneridae; genus Mercenaria; species Mercenaria mercenaria. Next base: position 41,004,761 of record NC_069369.1, read on the forward strand.
CATAACTCCATCAAGGATTTTGGCTGAATTATGGCCCCTTTTGACTTAGAAATCATGGTTAAGTTTTTCGTACCGGTTCATATTTTGGCAAAGTCTTTTAAGATAAAGCTTTGAAACTTTCAATACTTGTTTACCATCACCATGGCCAGTTATAGGCAAGAGTACATAACTCCATCAGGGATATTGGCTGAATTATGGCACCTTTCGACTTAGAAATCTTGGTTAATATTTCGTACCAGTTCATATTTTGACAAAGTCTTTTGAGATAAAGCTTTGAAACTTTCAACACGTATTTACCATCACCATGTCCAGTTATAGGCAAGAGTACATAACTCCATCAAGGATTTTGGCGGAATTTTGGCCCCTATTGACTTAGAAATCTTGGTTAAGTTTTTCGTACCAGTTTATTAGCTCACCTGTCACAAAGTGACAAGGTGAGCTTTTGTGATCGCGCGGTGTCCGTCGTCCGTCCGTCCGTGCGTCCGTCTGTAAACTTTTGCTTGTGACCACTCTAGAGGTCACATTTTTCATGGGATCTTTATGAAAGTTGGTCAGAATGTTCATCTTGATGATATCTAGGTCAAGTTCGAAACTGGGTCTCGTGCCATCAAAAACTAGGTCAGTAGGTCTAAAAATAGAAAAACCTTGTGACCTCTCTAGAGGCCATATATTTCACAAGATCTTCATGAAAATTGGTCAGAATGTTCACCTTGATGATATCTAGGTCAAGTTCGAAAGTGGGTCATGTGCCTTCAAAAACTAGGTCAGTAGGTCAAATAATAGAAAAACCTTGTGACCTCTCTAGAGGCCATATTTTTCATGGGATCTGTATGAAAGTTGGTCTGAATGTTCATCTTGATGATACCTAGGTCAAGTTCGAAAGTGGGTCAAGTGCCTTCAAAAACTAGGTCAGTAGGTCAAATAATAGAAAAACCTTGTGACCTCTCTAAAGGCCATATTTTTCTTGGGATCTGTATGAAAATTGGTCTGAATGTTCATCTTGATGATATCTAGGTCAAGTTCGAAACAGGGTCATGTGCGGTCAAAAACTAGGTCAGTAGGTCTAAAAATAGAAAAACCTTGTGACCTCTCTAGAGGCCATACTTGTGAATGGATCTCCATAAAAATTGGTCAGAATGTTCACCTTGATGATATCTAGGTCAAGTTTGAAACTGGGTCACGTGCCTTAAAAAACTAGGTCAGTAGGTAAAATAATAAAAAAAACTTTTGACCTCTCTTGAGGCCATACTTTTCATGGGATCTGTATGAAAGTTGGTCTGAATGTTCGTCTTGATGATATCTAGGTCAAGTTCGAAACTGGGTCAACTGCGGTCAAAAACTAGGTCAGTAGGTCTAAAATTATTAAAACCTTTTGACCTCTCTAGAGGCCATATTTTTCAATGGATCTTCATGAAAATTGATCTGAATGTTCACCTTGATGATATCTAGGTCAAGTTCGAAACTGGGTCACGTGCGTTCAAAAACTAGGTCAGTAGGTATAAAAATAGAAAAACCTTGTGACCTCTCTAGAGGCCATATTTTTCATGAGATCTTCATGAAAATTAGTGAGAATGTTCACTTGATGATATCTAGGTAAAGTTCAAAACAGGGTCACGTACCTTCGAAAACTAGGTCAATAGGTCAAATAATAGAAAAACCTTGTGACCTCTCTAGAGACCATATTTTTCAATGGATTTTCATGAAAATTGGTCAGAATTTTTATCTTGATAGTATCTAGGTCAGGTTCAAAACTGGGTCACATGAGCTCAAAAACTAGGTCACTATGTCAAATAATAGAAAAAACGACGTCATACTCAAAACTGGGTCATGTGGGAAGAGGTAAGCGATTCAGGACCATCATGGTCCTCTTGTATTTTTATGAGTTATTAGATTGGGGTATGTCATTGGTCGGGCGGGCGGGCGGCGGATGGGCGGCGGCGTCAAACGGTGTTTCCGGTCAATAACTTTTGTTTCGGTAAAGATATTTGAATAAAACTTGGTATATATGTAGCATATATCAAGAGAAAGGCTGGGATTGATTTTGGGGTTTCTGGGGTCAAGGTCAAGGTCACTGTTGCTTAAAATAGAAAAAGGGTTTCCGGTCAATAACTTAACTTAGGAATGAGCTCTCATGATGAAACTTGGTGTATAGAAAACTTATATAAAGTTGTAGCTTGGGATTGATTTTGGGGTTTCTGGGATCAAGGTCAAGGTCATTGTTACTAAAAATAGGGTTAGGGTTAGGGTTGTGCTTTAAAGTGGTGCACTGTGATTCAGTATACTTTTTAGCTCACCTGTCACGAAGTGACAAGGTGAGCTTTTGTGATCGCGCAGTGTCCGTCGTCCATGCATAAACTTTTCCTTGTGACATCTCTAGAGGTCACATTTTTCATGGGATCTTTATGAAATTGGGTCAGAATGTTCATCTTGGTAAATTCTAGGTCAAGTTCGAAACTGGGTCACGTGCCTTCAAAAATTAGGTCAGTAGGTCTAAAAATAGAAAAACCTTGTGACCTCTCTAGAGGCCATAATTTTCAATGGATCTTCATGAAAGTTGGTCAGAATGTTCACCTTGATGATATCTAGGTCAAGTTCGAAACTGGGTCACGTGCCATCAAAAACTAGGTCAGTAGGTCTAAAAATAGAAAAACCTTGTGACCTCTCTAAAGGCCATATTTTTCATGGGATCTGTATGAAAGTTGGTCTGAATGTTCATCTTGATGATATCTAGGTCAAGTTCGAAACTGGGTCACGTGCAGTCAAAAACTAGGTCAGTAGGTCTAAAAATAGAAAAACCTTGTGACCTCTCTTGAGGCCATATATTACATGAAATCTTCATGAAAATTGGTCAGAATGTTCACCTTGATGATATCAAAATCAAGTTCGAAAGTGGGTCACATGCCATCAAAAACTAGGTCAGTAGGTCAAATAATAGAAAAACCTTGTGACCTCTCTAGAGGCCATATTTTCCATGGGATCTGTATGAAAGTTGGTCTGAATGTTCATCTTGATGATATCTAGGTCAAGTTTGAAAGTTGGTCACGTGCCTTCAAAAACTAGGTCAGTAGGTCAAATAATAGAAAAACCTTGTGACCTATCTAAAGGCCATATTTTTCAATGGATCTTCATGAAAGTTGGTCTGAATGTTCACCTTGATGATATCTAGGTCAAGTTTGAAACAGGGTCATGTGCGGTCAAAAACTAAGTCAGTAGGTCTAAAAATAGAAAAAACCTTGTGACCTCTCTAGAGGCCATACTTTTGAATGGATCTCCATAAAAATTGGTCAGAGTGTTCATCTTGATGATATCTAGGTCAAGTTCGAAAGTGGGTCACGTGCCTTCAAAAAGTAGTTCAGTAGGTCAAATAATGAAAAAACGTTGTGACCTCTCTAGAGGCCATAAATTTCATGGGATCTGTATGAAAGTTGGTCTGAATGTTTATCTTGATGATATCTAGGTCAAGTTTGAAACTGGGTCAACTGCGATCAAAAACTAGGTCAGTAGGTCTTGAAATAGAAAAACCTTGTGACCTCTCTAGAGGCCATACCCTTGAATGGATTTTCATGAAAATTGGTCAGAATGTTCACCTTGATGATATCTAGGTCAAGTTTGAAACAGGGTCACGTGCCTTAAAAAACTAGGTCAGTAGGTGAAATAATAGAAAAAGCTTGTGACCTCTCTAGAGACCATATTTTTCAATGGATCTTCATGAAAATTGGTCAGAATTTTTATCTTGATAATATCTAGGTCAAGTTCAAAACTGGGTCACATGAGCTCAAAAACTAGGTCACTATGTCAAATAATAGAAAAAAACGACGTCATACTCAAAACTGGATCATGTGGGAAGAGGTGAGCGATTCAGGACCATCATGGTCCTCTTGTTTATTCTTATGAAAAGTGTTGAAAACCGGTTTTGTGGCATTGCCGCGTTTCTTGTTTGTAAAGTGTTTGACATATGGCTTTGAAACTTTTATCACTTGTTTAGTATAACAGTCTCTGTCTGTAGGAAAGAAAAAATAACTCTGTCATCTATTTTGGCTGAATTATGGCCCTTTTTGGACTTTGAAATTGGTTCTGTTTTCATACAAGTCAATATTTTGTCAAAACTATTTGACATATGGCTTTTAAACTTTGAACACTTGTTTATCATTATGATTTCCATCTGTAGGCAAGAGTACATAACTATTTTGACTGAATTATGGCCCTTTTTGGACTTTGAAATTGGCTCATATATTGCCATTTAGTGCAAGACTTATCGAAATCATAGTAATACAGGAACATTGTTTGTCTAATCTATTTATTTCTTTTGTCTGAATATCCGTGGAAATATTTTGACCCCATTCTTCAATCAATTCTTCGAATAGTCGAGCGTGCTGTCATCAGACAGCTCTTGTTAGCTCACCTGTCACATAGTGACAAGGTGAGCTTTTGTGATAACCCTTTGTCCGTCGTCCATCGTCAATCCGTCCGTCCGTCCTTCTCGTGCGTCCGTGTGTCAACAATTTCTTGTCTGCACGATAGTGGTTTCATTTATGATTTTATTTTAACCAAACTTGCACACAACTTGTATCACCATAAGATCTCTGTTCCTTTCTTGAACTGGCCAGATCCCATTATGGGTTCCAGAGTTATGGCCCCTGAAAGGGCCAAAATTAGCTATTTTGACCTTGTCTGCACAATAGCAGCTTTATTTATAATTTGATTTTTACCAAACTGGCACACAACTTGTATCACCATAAGATCTTGGTTCCTTTCTTGAACTGGCCAGATTCCAATATGGGTTCCAGAGTTATGGCCCCTGAAAGGGCCAGAATTAGCTATTTTGACCGTGTCTGCACAAAAGCAGCTTCATTTATGATTTTATTTTAACCAAACTTGCACACAACTTGTACAGGGTTTTTTCTAGCTAATTTGGGAACATAGCCTATACCCCCAAAATTGGGAATTTTGACGCGTAAATGTTCCAAATTGGGAAATGTTTAGTCCCATAGGATATAGTAAAGATGTGTTTAAGCACTTTCTCATACACTTGTTTCACATTGTACAACCTCTTAAACATACTGCCATCACAAAATTGTCCATAATTTGGTCAATGTTTGTGCAATTTTGGTGAAATTTTTTTCAGGATGTAGATTGGGAATTTTTGCACTCATTTTGGGAAAAAAACATACTTTTTGGCATTGGGAATATAGCCGAATAACGGCTATAAAAACAGCCGAAAAGAAACCCTGTTGTATCACCATAAGATCTGAGTTCCTTTCTTCAACTGGCGAAATTCCATTATGGGTTCCAGAGTTATGGCCCCTGAAAGGGCCAGAATTAGCTATTTTGACCTTGTCTGCACAATAGCAGCTTCATTTATGATTTGAATTTAATCAAACTTGCACAAAACTTGTGTCACCATAAGATCTCGGTTCCATTTTTAAACTGGCCAGATCCCTTTATGGGTTCCAGAGTTATGGCCCCTGAAAGGGCCAAAATTAGCTATTTTGACCTTGTCTGCACAATTGCAGCTTCATTTATGATTTGATTTTAACCAAACTTGCACACAACTTGTATTACCACAAGATCTTGGTTCCTTTCTTGAACTGGCCAGATTCCATCATGGGTTCCAGAGTTATGGCCCCTTAAAGGTCCAAAATTAGCTGTTTTGGCTTTTGCAGCCATATAGATACTTCATTTATGGTTTTATTTGATACAAACTTCCAAAATATCTTCAACAACAATAAATCTTGGATTCCATGACAAATCAGATCCAATCGTAGGTGCCAGAGTTATTTTATATCTGATTACCTCCCCTGATTGTAATCAGAATGGATTTATATCAATAAGTACTTATAGGACTTATTTGAAATTTCATTATTGTCATTAGTTGGACTGAGCCAATGAGGGTAGATAACTATGGACTGATTTTATGTCAGATTACCTCCCTTTATTTCAAATTAAATATCTCCGTAACTAATGAAGATACTGATCTGAAATTTCATTAATGTCAACAGATTTATTTGGCAGATCCTTCTTTTGTTCACTTACAATATTTTTTTTTTAATTACTTCCCTTTTACGTTACTATAAATAGCTTATTTTTAGTAACTTTTTTATTATTGGCCGTAGGGAAAAACCGAGACCACTTTCTGTGGTACAACATGGATGGTACCTCCAGTTTTTAGGTGTATTTTGACATATCTGTACCTTGTAAGAATTTTTTTTTTCTTTTTGCTTAAATTTTTTCCCTTTGTTGTTCCTGTCCTTTGGACTTAGATATTTTTTCTGAGGGCCTTCTTGTCCTCAAGTGCAATGATAACAGGTGAGTGATATAGGGCCATCATGGCCCTCTTGTTTTAACCAAACTTGCAAAAAACTTGTATCACCATAACATCTTGGTTCCTTTCTTGAACTGGCCAGATTCCTTTATGGGTTCCAGAGTTATGGCCCCTGAAAGGGCCAGAATTAGCTATTTTGACCTTGTCTGCACAATAGCAGCTTCATTTATGATTTGAATTTAATCAAACTTGCACAAAACTTGTGTGACCATAAGATCTGAGTTCCTTTCTTGAACCGGCCAGATCCCTTGATGGATTCCAGAGTTATGGCCCCTGAAAGGGCCAAAATTAGCTATTTTGACCTTGTCTGCACAATAACAGCTTCATTTATGATTTGATTTTAACCAAACTTGCACAAAACTTGTATCACCACAAGATCTTAGTTCCTTTCTTGAACTGGCCAGATTCCATCATGGGTTCCAGAGTTATGGCCCCTTAAAGGTCCAAAATTGGCTATTTTGGCTTTTGCAGCCATATAGAGACTTCATTTATGGTTTTATTTGATATAAACTTCCAAAATATCTTCAACAACAATAAATTTTGGATTCCATGACAAATCAGATCCATTCGTAGGTTCCAGAGTTATTTTATATCTGATTACCTCCCCTGATTGTAATCAAAATGGATTTATATCAGTAAGTACTTATAGGACTTATTTGAAATTTCATTATTGTCATTAGTTGGACTGAGCCAATGAGGGTAGATAACTATGGACTGATTTTGTGTCCGATTACCTCCCTTTATTTCAAATTAAAATGGGTATATCTCCGTAACTAATGAAGATACTGATCTGAAATTTCATTTATGTCAACAGATTTATTTGGCAGATCCTTCTTTTGTTCACTTACAATATTTGTTTTTTAATTACTTCCCTTTTGCGTTACTATAAATATCTTATTTTTAGTAACTTTTTTGTTATTGGCCATAGGGAAAAACCGAGACCACTTTTCTGTGGTAAAACATGGATGGTACCTCCAATTTTTAGGTGTATTTTGACATATCTGTACCTTGTTAGAATTTTTTTTCTTTTTGGTTAAATTTCTTCCCTTTGATGTTCCTGGCCTTTGGATTTAGATTTTTTTTTCTGAGGACCTTCTTGTCCTCAAGTGCAATGATAACAGGTGAGCGATATAGGGCCATCATGGCCCTCTTGCTTAGGATTTCCCAGGGGACACCCCCCCCCCCCCCCATTTAAGAACACCTTTTCCACTGCAATTTTTAATTTTATATACAATATACCCCTTATTTTCACATTTTTATGAGCTAACCTGTCAAATTTGGGAAAAATAATTAAATAAAAGTAAAATTCTTAGTTTCTTTGAGAAAATTAACATAAAGATGAATTATGTTGGGGTTGTATGTAGCAGCAGCCACATACATTTTGAATGTGGTGGTAATGTTGCCTTTTCATAAAACCATTTTCTTTCTTTCTTGTCTTCTTCCCTTAAATTTCTTAGGATTTCCCAGGGGACACCCCCGCCCTTCTCCCCCCCCCCCCCCCCCCCCCCCCCCATTTAAGAGCACCTTTTCCACTGCAATTTTATATACAATATACCCCTTATTTTCACATTTTTATGAGCTAAAACCTGTTAAATTTGGGAAAAATAATTAAATAAAAGTAAAATTCTTAGTTCCTTTGAGATAATTAACATAAAGATGCTCTGGATCTACACATGTGTTAGGCACACAATAACCATCTATGCATTATGACAAAATATTTATAAACAGTTATATGAAATATTAGAGCATGGGCAGTCACACCACAAGCTCACTTCAACAATATCTCTTGAAAGCCTCTTTTACTGGTTTAATTTACACATTTTGGATTTAAAAACTTGCATATAAATCTATTCACTGGAGGGGAGGTTTTAAAGGACCCTTGATGTTAATGATTGTGTTTCAGTGACCGTAAGATTAAGTTTTTAGGATGCTTTATTTATTTGATGTTTTGAAGAAATTACCCAGAAGTGTTGTTAAATCTTACAAACTGGTTTATGAAGGGTATTTTAGGTTTAAACTTAATATAAAGTAATAACTACCAGACCTCTTTCTATAGTTTATACACACTACATTCAGTCAAGACTTCCTATTCAGTTATTTAGTGTATGGTGATGAGATAAAACCCTGAAATACTGTTTACTTTCATTATGTAGGTTACTTGTGCATAGATATAAGCTTAAATAAAAGTTTGTGTTGTGTTTTGAAATATGTATTTATTAGGGTGATAAATTATTTGAATGTTTACACTAGCAGTTAATCCTGTTGAGGACAAACTTAAAGGCTAAAACACGGCATAGATTTTCATGGCTGCTGTGGATATGATAGGGAGACTTATAGTCATGTCCATTAATTTTTCCACATAGGAACAGTCACAAAATAGAAGAAGGGGCCAGCCAGCTAACCTACCTATAATTTTTCCTGAATGTTTTTGGAGACCTAAAAAAAAATGAATTCTTTTCCTTTTTAGCTCACATGTCACAAAGTGACAGTGTGAGCTTTTGTGATCGCGCAGCGTCCGTCGTCCGTCCGTGCGTCCATCCGTCTGTGCGTAAACTTTTGCTTTTGACCTCTCTAGAGGTCACATTTTTCATGGGATCTTTATGAAAGTTGGTCTGAATGTTCATCTTGATGATATCTAGGTCAAGTTCGAAACTGGGTCACGTGCGGTCAAAAACTAGGTCAGTAGGTCTAAAAATAGAAAAACCTTGTGACCTCTCTAGAGGCCATATTTTACACAAGATCTTCATGAAAATTGGTCAGAATGTTTATCTTGATGATATCTAGGTCAAGTTCGAAACTGGGTCACGTGCCCTCAGAAACTAGGTCAGTAGGTCAAATAATAGAAAAACCTTGTGACCTCTCTAGAGGCCATATTTTTCATGGGATCTATATGAAAGTTGGTCTGAATGTTCATCTTGATGATATCTAGGTCAAGTTCGAAACTGGGTCAGCTGCAGTCAAAAACTAGGTCATTAGATCTAAAAATAGAAAAACCTTGTGACCTCTCTAAAGGTCATACTTTTGAATGGATCTTCATGAAAATTGGTCAGAATGTTCACCTTGATGATATCTAGGTCAGATTCGAAACTGGGTCACGTGCCTTCAATAACTAGGTCAGTAGGTCAAATAATAAAAAAACCTTGTGACCTCTCTAGAGGCCATATTTTTCATGGGATCTGTATGAAGGTTGGTCTGAATGTTCACCTTGATGATATCTAGGCCAAGTTCGAAACTGGGTCAACTGTGATTAAAAACTAGGTCAGTAGGTCTAAAAATAGAAAAACCTTGTGACCTCTCTAGAGGCCATATTTTTCACAAGATCTTCATGAAAATTGGTCTGAATGTTCACCTTGATGATATCTAGGTCAAGTTCGAAACTGGGTCATGTGCCTTCAAAAACTAGGTCAGTAGGTCAAATAATAGAAAAACCTTGTGACCTCTCTAGAGGCCATATTTTTCATGGGATCTGTATGAAAGTTGGTCTGAATGTTCATCTTGATGATATCTAGCTCAAGTTTGAAACTGGGTCAGCTGCGGTCAAAAACTAGGTCATTAGGTCTAAAAATAGAAAAACCTTGTGACCTGTCTAGAGGCCATACTTTTGAATGGATCTTCATGAAAATTGGTCAGAATGTTCACCTTGATGATATCTAGGTCAAGTTTGAAACTGGGTCACATGCCATCAGTAACTAGGTCAGTAGGTCAAATAATGAAAAAACCTTGTGACCTCTCTGGAGGCCATATTTTTCATGGGATCTGTATGAAGGTTGGTCTGAATGTTCATCTTTATGGTATCTAGGTCAGGTTCAAAACTGGGTCACATGAGCTCAAAAACTAGGTCACTATGTCAAATAATAGAAAAAAACGACGTCATACTCAGTTCAAAACTGGGTCATGTTGGGACAGGTGAGCGATTCAAGACCATCATGGTCCTCTTGTTGACAATATTTTATCAGTACAACTAAGTGCTCTCTCTCTCTCAATATGGTGTCTGTGATACAGCTCTTCAATGGGTAGACTCCTATTAAAGGCCTTGTACTTGTAAGATTAATATCAACTATGTATATTCATCAGACCGCCATCTTGAATGCAGTGTGCCCTAAGGCAGTGGCCTTGGTCCGTGGCTGTATCTCACTTATGCTGGAACTCTTTTTGGTGACCGTTCAACGTTTTTGAGATACAGAAAGGGAAAACCGTAAATACTACAACCATCGGTTATAACAATAGACTTCTCCATGTTTCGATTGTTGTACATTTAATAATATAGGTGGTGGGGGTTAGTGGAAAATTCATAATTATGGGTAGTGGGGTTGGAAGAAAATTGAAAATCATGGGTAGTGGGGTTGGAGAAAAATAAAAAAATTATGGGTGGTGGGTTTTTTCAAAAAGTGCCTTCCGACCCTCCCATACAATTCAGTTATATGTACAATTCATAATGCAAGGGTACCGATAGGTTTCATTGTTCAAAGGAAGGTATACTTATATATTTAAGATCAAGAAAAATCACAGTAACCTCCCTTGTATAAGAGAACATCAAGTGGATGGTCCATTGTCCACAGTTTACATATTAAGCATCTCCTCTAAACCTAGAATTACACCATACCTCTCCAGTTTGTTTAAAGAAGCGCTGCAGAATAACTGTTGTATTCTTTTGTGTTTCCGTGATGGTAATTATGCATAATTTTTATTTTGTATAAAAAACTGAGAAATACAATTGTCTGATATATATTAGGCCAAAACAATGTCTTTAATATCTAAATGCTTATTGGATGAATGTGGCAGTCCGCACAATTTTTGATGTATTAAGTTGATTTTAGAGTACAATTTTTTTTTCTGTTTCCAGTTCATAACTTGAGAACCACTAGGCCCAGAATGTTGAAACAGTGGGATGATTGGATATGCCAAGTAGATATTGCAGCCAACCATCAATGTCTCTTTGACTCACTCTTGTCCCCTATTGACTTCTTGTCTACACGACTTTGCATTGGGGGAGACCTGCGCTTTTTTACAAAAACATCTTCTAGTTTATTTCTGTTTGCTGTTGTATTGCCTACTCAAAATAAAATATACCTGATAGATCGTGTCTATTCTTTTGAAGTAAAGAAACGTGCAAACACCTACATGCCCCCTAGCATGGGCATAATTACATTTTAAGGAGTTCAGAATTTTAATAAATGTTCGTAATTCAAGACTTAAATTAATAATTTTGTCTTTTTATCTTACAGAAAAGCATCATGTCTTGGGATAGTTACATCGACAATTTGACTGCACAGACCAAGGATGCCAGTGGAACTGCCCATTGTGATAAAGCTTGTATCATTGGATTGGATGGTGGTGCTCCCTGGACAACTGCAACTCCTGCTAATGCCCTGAAACTGCAAGGACAGGAGGGTGTCAACATAGCACAATGTTTCAAAGCAAAAAACTTCACTTCCTTTCAAGCAGGTGGGATGTATATTGAGGGAGTAAAATACCAGTTTTTAAGGGAGGAGGACGGTAAACTCGTCTTGGCAAAGAAGAAGGACAAAGGCGCAATCACCTTACAATCTTCCAAAACAGCTATTGTTATAGGTCATACTAAAGAAGGTTGCCAGCAAGGTTTTGTTAACAAAGGTGTAGGAGTTATTGCCGAATATCTAGAATCACAGGGCATGTAATCTACAGACCATTTCTTTAACTACAGTTCCACAAATAGGACATCTGTTATGCTCATTTTGTGTAAACATAACATAATGGATATTGTTATTATTACTTTATTAAGAAACACTGGACTTGAGCTTCTTAACTTTAATGATTTTACAATGATTGAAATAAACAAGTTTATCAAGACTAGCCAACAGTGGAAATTGTGCCGAAAAGTGACTTTTTGAAGGAAATTTTTTTTATTCTTAAGCGTAACAAAGTAAATAACATGTAGTGTTGAAATGAGTTAATATATTTAAATGCAGTCAGAATTCTAACTTTGAAGACGGAGGTAACCTGATCCTGATCATATTGGATATAATACACTCTCAAAGTGATAACTGTATACATAGTCACATTTAGATCTGATTATTGAGATATATAAGTTACATATGATCTTAAATTTGTTAAATGACATGCACATGATTCACATATGCTAACATGTTTCAACCATGTGTAATTGAAATATGCAGTGGCATGCACTGTTAATGTTATTTTCTTTTACATCTCTTTTTTTTTCTTGTATCTAATTCATGTATTGTATAAACTGTGTGTATCTAGTAGTATATTAACCATTTACTTTTGTTAAGGTCCTGTAATAGTTTACACTTGAAATAACTACAACAATGGCTGGTTAGAAATAGTAACATCTAGTTTTTGTCCCAATAAGCAAGCTACATACAAGGAGTAGTCGGAATACAGTTATTTGATAATTCAGTAAAAACACAAGTGTTTTGATTTAAGTTTGTGTTTAAACACCACACATAAAATGTCAGGAAATCTACTTGTAATTTGTATCTCTTAAAATGTAATTTGTCATAAATTTATTACCTCACCATGATAGCTGTGGACAGCTAAATGTTACTATTTTTAGCCTTGTAAGAGGACCATAAAGAGGGTGTTTGTAAAATACAGGAAATGTTTTGATTTCCACCAAACTTTGGGCTACACTTTAGATCTGAGAAGAGAATATCGCATATTATGCCAATAAACTCATTAATAAATGAAATGTTTGTTACTTTGAGACTTGACTTTACCATCATTCCTTGTTGTTGATTTTATTGTTAGCTCAGCTGATCACAAAGTTCTCGGGGTGAGCTATTGTGATCACTCGCTGCCCAGTATCCGTTTGTCTACACTTTTCTTCAGATGACATCTCCTCTGAAACTGAGTGGTGGAAGTTCATGAAACTTGACTTGGATGTTCCTTGGATGGTCTTCTTCCAAAATTGGTCAAACGGTTCCTTTTGGTTGCAGATAGGGGCTGCCAGAACTAAAAATTTTAAAAAATCTTCGAACAACATCTTCTAAACCTCTAGTCTGATTTCTGAACAATTTAATAGAAATGGTCCGCTACCAAGATTGTTCAAATTCTAAAAATTCGTACAAGAAGATTTTCCACTGTATACATAATAATGAAGGCCTAATTTTTAGCTCACTTAAACTTTGTTCAGGGTGAGCTGTTGATATAGGTGGATAGTGCAGCTTCCTGAGTCAACAGTTTTACTAAAACATCTCCTCCTCTGAAACTACTGGTCAGAATTACACCAAACTTGGTCAGTAGCATACTGGCATGAACCTCTATAAAGTTTGTTCGAATGGTTCACCTTTTAGGGGCTGCCAGAGCTTAAAATAGAAAAACCTTTCAAGAACCTTCTCATGAACTGCTTGATGGATCTACATCAAACTTTGTAGCATCATTATAGCTAAAATTAGAAATACCTTTCAATGACTTCTCATGAACCACTAGATGGATCTTCATCAAACTTGGTCTGTAGCATGATTATAAGGTCCTCTCCCAAGTTTGTTCAAGTTGGGCCACTTGAGCCTTTTTAGGGGCCACTGTAGAGTTAAAATAGAATTACCTTTGAATAATTTCTTCTGATGGTTATGCGTTTTTTGTGCGTGACAGCAAAATATAGAGAAAACTTCTAGATATCTTTTGTTTTAATGAACAGCTTAATGGATTTTCACCAAACCTAGTAAAAAGCAGTCAGATGCAGGGCTTCGGAAATTTGCCGGTTTGTCTGTTTTGGACCGATTTTTGACTTTTCAGACCAGGGCTCCGGAAATTTTGATAACTCAATCGGTCCGAAACGAAAATCCTGACATCGGCGCTACCCCACCCACCGCATTCCCAATATTACATATTTTGTAAAACGTGATAGGGTAAAGAAATAAGCATGTCAGGCATTAAAACTGAGTTACCAGTCACCGCGCGTTACCATACAATGAAGACAGTTATTCAGTGTTATGTGTGATCGTTACTTTGTTTAAATTTCGATGTTTTTCCGAGATAATACGAGGCATTGACACCGTGTGCGTAACTAGTCTAAAAGCCAACGCACGTGACTTCGATACCGTATACACGGCAGATACTTTGTGATGTTTCCTCATTCTTTGACGGAATTCTATAAAATACAATGCGTCAAAGTGAGTTACACGACACATATTCTCTGCTAAACAGCCTCAGTATTTAAAGAATACTCTGCCGCGGACCGAATGTGTACGTTATTCTGAACGCTGAGATCGAATTTCCTGCATGTATAGTACCAAAACGTCACGCGGGTTGGCCACGGATATTTCATTTCACTTACGTTGTACTTCAATAAGCAACTACATTTTATAAAGTTATATGTTCTCTTCTGATGTAAACAAAATTTCATTTTGAAACGTTTTTTAAAAGACCGATTTGATAAACAGTGCCACGCCGGTTTTCTTTATCATTCGTGGTTGCCCGTCCATTTTTTTCTTTTTTGTACAGTCGGGTTGCAAAGACGATTTTCTGCATTTGTTTCAACTGGAGCCCCAACAAATGAATCATGTAATTTTTTCAAATCAAGTAATTATAAAAATTATTTTTATCGGTTTTCCGTGTGATGTCTCATTAAATCAATCAATAAATAAATGTAATGTACAATTATAGCTCTTTGATTAAATGCAGCGACCATTTGTTTGTTACCGTGATCAAACATAGCCATTTGAAATAAACCATCCGTCGGATTCTAAATAAAAGAAGTGGATCCCCGTCGAAATGATTTGGATCCAGTCAGAACAGTTAGGAAACCAGTCAAAAATGTTTAATACACCGCAGTCGGCTGTCTGCAAACATTAAAGGATGTGCCGCGCGAGCACTGATTGCGTCACGCGCTAATTACGGACCGATTATCAAAGTGACAATCAGACCGATTGACACGTTTATTGATTATCTGAAGGTGCGACCAACAATTTCCTACTTGGCAGGTGATCGTGTATTGAGATATCAGACCGAAATTGATACTTTTCTCCATTTTTACGGGACCGATTTTTTTCGTTTTTTCACTTCACGAATCGGTCTGAAAAGTCAAAAATCGGTCCAAAACCGACAAACCGGCAAATTTCCGAAGCCCTGTTTCAGACCGATTCGTGAAGTGAAAAAACGAAAAAAATCGGTCCGGTAAAAATGGAGAAAAGAATAAATTTCGGTCTGATATCTCAATACACAATCACCTGCCAAGTAGGAAATTGTTGGTCGCACCTTCAGATAATCAATAAACGTGTCAATCGGTCTGATTGTCACTTTGATAATCGGTCCGTAATTAGCGCGTGATGCAATCAGTGCTCGCGCGGCACATCCTTTAATGTTTGCAGACAGCCGACTGCGGTGTATTAAACATTTTTGACTGGTTTCCTAACGTTTCTGACTGGATCCAAATCATTTCGACGGGGATCCACTTCTTTTATTTAGAATCCGACGGATGGTTTATTTCAAATGGCTATGTTTGATCACGGTAACAAACAAATGGTCGCTGCATTTAATCAAAGAGCTATAATTGTACATTATAGGTCTTTGATTTAATGAGACATCACACGGAAAACCGATAAAAATATTTTTTATAATTACTTGATTTGAAAAAAATACATGATTCATTTGTTGGGGCTCCAGTTGAAACAAATGCAGAAAATCGTCTTTGCAACCCGACTGTACAAAAAAGAAAAAAATGGACGGGCAACCACGAATGATAAAGAAAACCAGAGTGGCACTGTTTATCAAATCGGTCTTTTAAAAAACGTTTCAAAATGAAATTTTGTTTACATCAGAAGAGAACATATAACTTTATAAAATGTAGTTGCTTATTGTGAAGTACAACGTAAGTGAAATGAAATATCCGTGGCCAACCCGCGTGACGTTTTGGTACTATACATGCAGGAAATTCGATCTCAGCGTTCAAATAACGTACACATTCGGTCCGCGGCAGAGTATTCTTTAAATACTGAGGCTGTTTAGCAGAGAATATGTGTCGTGTAACTCACTTTGACGCATTGTATTTTATAGAATTCCGTCAAAGAAATGAGGAAACATCACAAAGTATCTGCCGTGTATATGGTATCGAAGTCACATGCGTTGGCTTTTAGACTAGTTACGCACACGGTGTCAATGCCTCCTATTATCTCGGAAAAACATCGAAATTTAAACAAAGTAACGATCACACATAACGCTGAATAACTGTCTTCATTGTATGGTAACGCGCGGTGACTGGTAACTCATTTTTAGCTCACCTGTCACAAAGTGACAAGGTGAGCTTTTGTGATCGCGCGGTGTCCGTCGTCCGTCCGTGCGTCCGTAAACTTTTGCTTGTGACCACTCTAGAGGTCACATTTTTCATGGGATCTTTATGAAAATGGGTCAGAATGTTCATCTTGGTAAATTCTAGGTCAAGTTCGAAACTGGGTCACGTGCCATCCAAAACTAGGTCAGTAGGTCTAAAAATAGAAAAACCTTGTGACCTCTCTAGAGGCCATAATTTTCAATGGATCTTCATGAAAATTGGTCAGAATGTTCACCTTGATGATATCTAGGTCTAGTTCGAAACTGGGTCACGTGCGATCAAAAACTAGGTCAGTAGATCTAAAAATAGAAAAACCTTGTGACCTCTCTAGAGGCCATATATTTCATAAAATCTTCATGAAAATTGGTCAGAATATTCACCTTGATGATATCTAGGTCAAGTTCGAAACTGGGTCATGTGCCTTCAAAAACTAGGTCAGGAGGTCTAAAAATAGAAAAACCTTGTGACCTCTCTAGAGGCCATATATTTCACAAGATCTTCATGAAAATTGGTCAGAATGTTCACCTTGATGATATCTAGGTCAAGTTCGAAACTGGGTCACGTGCAGTCAAAAACTAGGTCAGAATGTCTAAAAATAGAAAAACCTTGTGACCTTTCTAGAGGCCATATATTTTACAAGATCTTCATGAAAATTAGTCAGAATGTTCACCTTGATGATATCTAGGTCAAGTTCGAAACTGGGTCACGTGCCATCAAAAACTAGGTCAGTAGGTCAAATAATAGAAAAACCTTGTGACCTCTCTAAAGGCCATATTTTTTATGGGATCTGTATGAAAGTTTGTCTGTATGTTCATCTTGATGATATCTAGGTCAAGTTCGAAACTGGGTCACGTGCGGTCAAAAACTAGGTCAGTAGGTCTAAAAATAGAAAAACCTTGTGACCTCTCTAGAGGCCATATTTTCCATGGGATCTGTATGAAAGTTGGTCTGAATGTTCATCTTGATGATATCTAGGTCAAGTTCGAAAGTGGGTCATGTGCCATCAAAAACTAGGTCAGTAGGTCAAATAATAGAAAAACCTTGTGACCTCTCTAAAGGCCATATTTTTCAATGGATCTTCATGAAAGTTGGTCTGAATGTTCATCTTGATGATATCTAGGTCAAGTTCGAAACAGGGTCATGTGCGGTCAAAAACAGGTCAGTAGGCCTAAAAATAGAAAAACCTTGTGACCTCTCTAGAGGCCATATTTTCCATGGGATCTGTATGAAAGTTGGTCTGAATGTTCATCTTGATGATATCTAGGTCAAGTTCGAAAGTGGGTCATGTGCCATCAAAAACTAGGTCAGTAGGTCAAATAATAGAAAAACCTTGTGACCTCTCTAAAGGCCATATTTTTCAATGGATCTCATGAAAGTTGGTCTGAATGTTCACCTTGATGATATCTAGGTCAAGTTCGAAACAGGGTCATGTGCGGTCAAAAACTAGGTCAGTAGGCCTAAAAATAGAAAAACCTTGTGACCTCTCTAGAGGCCATACTTGTGAATTGATCTCCATAAAAATTGGTCAGAATGTTCATCTTGATGATATCTAGGTCATGTTCGAAAGTGGGTCACGTACCATCAAAAAGGAGGTCAGTAGGTCAAATAATGAAAAAACGTTGTGACCTCTCTAGAGGCCATATTTTTCATGGGATCTGTATGAAAGTTGGTCTGAATGTTTATCTTGATGATATCTAGGTCAAGTTTGAAACTGGGTCAACTGCGATCAAAAACTAGG
Source organism: Mercenaria mercenaria (assembly GCF_021730395.1). Classification (NCBI taxonomy): domain Eukaryota; kingdom Metazoa; phylum Mollusca; class Bivalvia; order Venerida; family Veneridae; genus Mercenaria; species Mercenaria mercenaria. Next base: position 41,023,091 of record NC_069369.1, read on the forward strand.
TCAGTAGGTCTTGAAATAGAAAAACCTTGTGACATCTCTAGAGGCCATACCCTTGAATGGATCTTCATGAAAATTGGTCAGAATGTTCACCTTGATGATATCTAGGTCAAGTTTGAAACTGGGTCAGGTTGCCTTAAAAACTAGGTCAATAGGTCAAATAATAGAAAAACCTTGTGACCTCTCTAGAGACCATATTTTTCAATGGATCTTCATGAAAATTGGTCAGAATTTTTATCTTGATAATATCTAGGTCAAGTTCAAAACCGGGTCACATGAGCTCAAAAACTAGGTCACTATGTCAAATAATAGAAAAAACGACGTCATACTCAAAACTGGATCATGTGGGAAGAGGTGAGCGATTCAGGACCATCATGGTCCTCTTGTTAATGCATGACATGCTTATTTCTTTACCCTATCAAGTTTTACAAATATGTAATATTGGGAATGCGGTGGGTGGGGTAGCGCCGATGTCAGAATTTTCGTTTCGGACCGATTGAGTTATCAAAATTTCCGGAGCCCTGGTCAGATGGTTAAGGTTTTATTCAGGTGAGGGACTTAGGCCCATTTGGGCCACTTGTAAAATTAATTCACACAAATGGTCCTTGTGTGACCCTCTACCAAGATTATTCAAACTATTCTGATTCCTTAAAACATGGCCACCAGAGGGTGTGGTCACTTTTCCCTATATGTATATAGTGGAAATTAAAAAAAAAATCTTGTATGAAACTGCTGGCCCTATTTTAAAATAATTTCACACAAATGGTCCTTGTGTGACCTTTTACCAAGATTATTCCGATTTGTCAAAAACATGGTCATTTTTCTTGTCAGAAACAGCACACCCAATTTTAGAATGATTTTACACAAGTGTTCCTTTGGTGGCCCAGCATGAAGATTGTTCAAGTTACTCCGATCCTTCATAAAAACATGGCGTGGTCACTTCTCTCTATATTTATATAGTGGAAACTTTAAAATCTCATTGTCAGAAACTGTTGGTGCTATTTCTCCTCTGAAACTTCTGGTCAGAATTACACCAAACTTGGTCAGAAGCATCCTGGCATGGACCTCTATCAAGTTTGTTTAAATGGTTCACATTGGACCCTTTTTAAGGGCCACCAGAGCTAAAAATAGAAAAAAATAGAATAAAAGCTTCTTCTCATCTGCTTGAAGGATCTTCATCAAACTTGGTCTGTAGCATCGTTATAGGGTCCTCTCCCAAGTTTGTTCAAATTGGGGCATTTGGCCCTTTATAGCGTCCGCTAGAGCCAAAGTTAGAAACACCTTTAAACTACTACTTCTCATGAACCGCTGGAAGGATCCTCATCAAACTTGGTTTATAGCATCATTATAAGGTCCTCTTCCAATTTTGTTCAAATGGGGGCACTTGGCCCCTTATAGGGGCCACTAGAAGGAAAAATAGAAATGGCTTTAATCGACTTCTTCTCATGAACCACTTCATGGATCTTCATCAGACTTGGTCTGTAGCATCATAATAATGTCCTCTCCCAAATTTGTTCAAATGGGGGCTCTTTGCCCCTTTTAGGGGCCGCAAGAGCCAAATTTGAAATACCTTTAAACAACTTCTTGGTTTGTGGCATTATTATAAGGTCCTCTCCCATGTTTATTCAAATGGGGGCACTTGGCCCCTTTTAGGGGTCACTAGAACTAAAAATAGAAATACCTTTAAACGACTTCTTCTCATGAACCGCTTGGTGGATCTTCATCAAACTTGGTCTGTAGCATCAATATACGGTCCTCTTCCAAATTTATATAAATGGCAGCAATTGGCCTCTTTTAGGGACAACTAGAACTAACAAGAGACCCAAATGGGCCTAAATCGCTCACCTGAACCATCTGACTGCTTCTAACTATGTTTGGTGAAAATCAAATTTTTAACCAAACTTGCACACAACTTGTATCACCATAAGATCTTGGTTCCTTTCTTGAACTGGCCAGATTACATTATGGGTTCCAGAGTTATGGCCCCTGAAAGAACCAGAATTAGCTATTTTGCCCTTGTCTGCACAAGAGCAGCTTCATTTATGATTTGAATTTAATCAAACTTGCACACAACTTGTGTTCCTTTGTTGAACCGGCCAGATCCCCTAATGGGTTCCAGAGTTATGGCCCCTGAAAGGGCCAAAATTAGCTATTTTGACCTTGTCTGCACAATAGCAACTTCATTAAAATTTTATGATTTGATTTTAACCAAACTTGCACACAACTTGTATCACCACAAGATCTTGGTTCCTTTCTTAAACTGGCCAGATTCCATCATGGGTTCCAGAGTTATGGCCCCTTAAAATTTGCTATTTTGGCTTTTGCAGCCATATAGAGACTTCATTTATGGTTTTATTTGATACAAACTTCCAAAATATCTTCAACAACAATAAATCTTGGATTCTATGACAAATCAGATATAATCGTAGTTTCCAGAGTTATTTTATATCTGATTACCTCCCCTGATTGTAGTCAAAATGGATTTACATCGGTAAGTACTTACAGGACTTATTTGAAATTTCATTATTGTCATTAGCTGGACTGAGCCAATCAGGGTAGATAACTATGGACTGACTTTATGTCAAATTACCTCCCTTTATTTCAAATTAAAATTGGTATATCTCCGTAACTAATGAAGATACTGATCTGAAATTTCATTTATGTCAACAGATTTATTTGGCAGATCCTTCTTTTGTTAACTTACAATAATTTTATTTTGAATTACTTCCCTTTTACGTTACTATAAATAGCCTATTTTTAGTAACTTTTTAGCTCACCTGTCACAAAGTGACAAGGTGAGCTTTTGTGATCGCGCGTCGTCCGTCCGTGCGTCTGTAAACTTTTGCTTGTGACCACTCTAGAGGTCACATTTTTTGTGGGATCTTTATGAAAGTTGGTCAGAATGTTCATCTTGATGATATCTAGGTCAAGTTCGAAACTGGGTCACGTGCCTTCAAAAACTAGGTCAGTAGGTCTAAAAATAGAAAACCTTGTGACCTCTCTAGAGGCCATATATTTCACAAGATCTTCATGAAAATTGGTCAGAATATTCATCTTGATGATATCTAGGTCAGGTTCGAAACTGGGTCACGTGCCATTAAAAACTAGGTCAGTAGGTCTGAAAATAGAAAAACCTTGTGACCTTTCTAGAGGCCATATATTTCACAAGATCTTCATGAAATTTGGTCGTTCATCTTGATGATATCTAGATCAAGTTCGAAACTGGGTCACGTGCCTTCAAAAACTAGGTCAGTAGGTCAAATAATAGAAAAACGTTGTGACCTCTTTAAAGGCCATATTTTTCATGGGATCTGTATGAAAGTTGGTCTGAATGTTCATTTTGATGATATCCAGATCAAGATCGAAACTGGGTCACGTGCCCTCAAAAACTAGGTCAGTAGGTCTAAAAATAGAAAAACCTTGTGACCTCTCTAGAGGCCAAATATTTCATGAGATCTTCATGAAAATTGGTGAGAATGTTCACCTTGATGATATCTAGGTCGAGTTCGAAAGTGGGTCACATGCCATCAAAAACTAGGTCAGTAGGTCAAATAATAGAAAAACCTTGTGACCTCTGTAAAGGCCATATTTTTCATGGGATCTATATGAAAGTTGATCTGATTGTTCATCTTGATGATATCTAAGTCAAATTCGAAACTGGGTCATGTGCGGTCAAAAACTAGGTCAGTAGGTCTAAAAATAGAAAAACCTTGCGACCTCTCTAGAGGCCATACTTATGAATGGATCTCCATAAAAATTGGTCAGATTGTTCATCTTGATGATATCTAGGTCAAGTTCGAAACTGGGTCACGTGCCATCAAAAAGTAGATCAGTAGATCAAATAATGAAAAAACCTTGTGACCTCTCTAAGGGCCATATTTTTCATCGGAACTGTATGAAAGTTGGTCTGAATGTTTATCTTGATGATATATAGGTCAAGTTTGAAACTGGGTCAACTGCGATCAAAAACTAGGTCAGTAGGTTTTAAAATAGAAAAACCTTCTGACCTCTCTAGAGGCCATACCCTTGAATGGATCTTCATGAAAATTGGTCAGTATGTTCACCTTGATGATATCTAGGTCAAGTTTGAAACTGGGTCACGTGCCTTAAAAAACTAGGTCAGTATGTCAAATAATAAATAAACCTTGTGACCTCTCTAGAGGCCATACTTTTCATGGGATCTGTATGAAAGTTGGTCTGAGTGTTCATCTTGATGATATCTATGTCAAGTTTGAAACTGCGGTCAAAAACTAGGTCAGTAGGTCTAAAATTAGAAAAAAAAATGACCTCTCTAGAGGCCGTATTTTTCAATGGATCTTCATGAAAATTGATCTGAATGTTCACCTTGATGATATCTAGGTCAGTTTCGAAACTGGATGACATGCGGTCAAAAACTAGGCCAGTAGGTATAAAAATAGAAAAACCTCAAAAACTAGGTCACTATGTCAAATAATAGAAAAAACGACGACATACTCAAAACTGGGTCATGTGGGAATAAGTAAGTGATTCAGGACCATCATGGTCCTCTTGTTTGGATTTTTGATTCCAAAGCAATGTAGAACAGACTGAATACAAGAAAAATATATCAACAGCTGCATACTGATAAAAGGAAGCAAGATTCCTGTTTATTTCATATTTAATGTTTGGTCCAGGAAAATTTTGTTCGGTCCGGCATGTCTACGAACGCAGGTTTGTTTCAAGTGGGTAGGGTAAACATTTTTTGATGGATAGCTTAATAAACAAGAGGACCATGATGGTCCTGAATCGCTCACCTCTTCCCACATGACCCAGTTTTGAGTATGATGTTTTTTCTATTATTTGACATAGTGACCTAGTTTTTGAGCTCATGTGACCCAGTTTTGAACTTGACCTAGATATTATCAAGATAAAAATTCTGACCAATTTTCATGAAGATCCATTGAAAAATATGGTCTCTAGAGAGGTCACAAGGTTTTTCTATTATTTGACCTATTGACCTAGTTTTCGAAGGTACGTGACCCTGTTTTGAATTTTACCTAGATATCTGACCTAGTTTTTGACCGCAGTTGACCCAGTTTCAAAGTTGACCTAGATATCATCAAGATGAACATTCAGACAAACTTTCATACAGATCCCATGAAAACTATGGCCTCTATAGAGGTCACAAGGTTATTTATTATTTGACCTACTGACCTAGTTTTTTATGGCACGTGACCCAGTTTCAAACTTGACCTAGATATCATCAAGGTGAACATTCTGACCAATTTTCATGAAGATCCATTAAAAGGTATGGCCTCTAGAGAGATCACAACGTTTTTTCATTATTTGACCTACTGACCTACTTTTTGATGGCACGTGACCCACTTTTGAACTTGACCTACATATCATCAAGATGAACATTCTGACTAATTTTTATGGAGATCCATTCACAAGTATGGCCTCTGAGAGGTCACAATGTTTTTCTATCTTATACCTACTGACCTAGTTTTTGACCGCACATGACTCATTTTCGAACTTGACCTAGATATCATCAAGACGAACACTCAGAGCATCTTTCATACAGATCTCATGAAAAGTATGGCCTTTAGAGAGGTCACAAGGTTTTTCTATTATTTGACCTACTGACCTAATTTTTGATGGCACATGACCCACTTTCGAACTTAAACTAGATATCATCAAGTTGAACATTCTGACCAATTTTCAAGAAGATCTCATGAAATATATGGCCTCTAGAGAGGTCACAAGGTTTTTCTATTTTTAGACCTACTGACCTAGTTTTTGACCGCACGTGACCCAGTTTCGAACTTCACCTAGATATCATCAAGATGAACATTCAGACCAATATTCATACAGATCCCATGAAAAATATGGCCTTTAGAGAGGTCACAACGTTTTTCTATTATTTGACCTACTGACCTAGTTTTTGACGGCACGTGACCCAGTTTCGAACTTGACCTAGATATCATCAAGGTGAACGTTCTGACCAATTTTCATGAAGATCTTTGAAATATATGGCCTCTAGAGAGGTCACAAGGTTTTTCTATTTTTAGACGTACTGACCTAGTTTTTGACGGCACGTGACCCAGTTTCGAACTTGACCTAGATATCATCAAGATGAACATTCTGACCAACTTTCATGAAAATCTTATGAAATATATGGCCTCTAGAGAGGTCACAAGGTTTTTCTATTTTTAGACCTACTGACCTAGTTTTTGACGGTACATGACCCAGTTTCGAACTTGACCTAGATATCATCAAGATGAACATTCTGACCAACCTTCATAAAGATCCCACAAAAAATGTTTAAAAGTTTACGGACGCACGCACGGACGACGGACACCGCGCGATCACAAAAGCTCACCTTGTCACTTTGTAACAGGTGAGCTAAAAATGTTTGCAATTGATTTTTAGCTCATCTGATTTTTAGCTCACCTGTCACAAAGTGACAAGGTGAGCTTTTGTGATCGCGCAGCGACCGTCGTCCATCTGTACGTGCGTGCATGCGTGCCTGCGTAAACTTTTGCTTGTGACCACTCTAGAGGTCACATTTTTCATGGTATCTTTATGAAAATTGGTCAGAATGTTCACCTTGATGATATCTAGGTCAAGTTCGAAACTGGGTCACGTGCGGTCAAACACTAGGTCAGTAGGTCTAAAATAGAAAAACCTTGTAACCTCTCTAGAGGCCATATATATTTCACAAGATCTTCATGAAAATTGGTCAGAATGTTCACCTTGATGATATCTAGGTCAAGTTCGAAACTGGGTCAAGTGCCGTCAAATAATAGAAAAACCTTGTGACCTCTCTAAAGGCCATATTATTCATGGGATCTGTATGAAAGTTGGTCTGAATGTTCATCTTGATGATATCTAGGTCAAGTTCGAAACTGGGTCATGTTCCTCAAAAACTAGGTCAGTAGGTATAAAAATAGAAAAACCTTGTGACCTCTCTAAAGGCGATACTTGTGAATGAATCTTCATAAAAATTGATTAGATTGTTCACCTTGATGATATCTAGGTCAAGTTCGAAAGTGGGTCACGTGTCCTCAAAAAATAGGTCAGTAGGTCAAATAATGAAAAAACCTTGTGACCTCTCTAGAGGCCATATTTTTCATGAGAGCTTCATGAAATTTGGTCAGAATGTTCATCTTGATGATATCTAGTTAAATTTTGAAACTGGATCATGTGCGGTCCAAAACTAGGTCAGTAGGTCTAAAAATAGAAAAACCTTGTGACCTCTCTAGAGGCCATTTTTTTCATGGGATCTGCATGAAAATTAGAATGTTCAACTGGATGATATCTAGATTAAGTTTGAAACTGGGTCATGTGTGGTCCAAAACTAGGTCATTAGGTCAAATAATAGAAAAACTTTGTGACCTCTTTAGAGGTCACATTTTTCATGGGATCTGCATGAAAATTGCTTAGAATTTTCATCTTGATGATATCTAGGTCAAGTTCAAAACTGGGTCACGTGCGGTCAAAAACTAGGTCACTAGGTCAAATAATAGAAAAACCTTGTGACCTCTGTAGAGGCCATATTTTTCATGGGATCTGCATGAAAATTGGTCAGAATGTTCACCTTGATGATATCTAGGTCAAATTCAAAACTGGGTCACATGCGGTCAAAAACTAGGTCACAAGGTCAAATAATAGAAAAACCTTGTGACCATTCTAGAGGCCATATTTTTCATGGGATCTGTATGAAAGTTGGTCTGAATATTCATACTGATGATGTCTAGGTCAAGTTTGAAACCGGGTCAACTGTGGTGAAAAACTACGTCTCTAGGTCTAAACATAGAAAACCCTTTGGACCTCTCTAGAGGCCATATTTTTCAATGGATCTTCATGAAAATTGGTCAGAATGTTCACCTTGATGATATCTAGGTCAAGTTCAAAACTGGGTCACATGCGGTCAAAAACTAGGTCAAAAGGTCTAAAAATAGAAAAACCTTGTAACCTCTCTGGAGGCAATATTTTTCATGAGATCTTCATGAAAATTGGTGAGAATGTTCACCTTGATGATATCTAGGTCAAGTACAAAACTGGGTCACATGCCTTCAAAAACTAGGTCATTATGTCAAATAATAGAAATACCTTGTGACCTCTCTAGAGGTCATACTTTTCATGGGATCTTTATGAAAGTTGGTCTGAATGTTCATCTTGATGATATCTAGGTCAAGTTTGAAACTGGGTCAACTGCGGTCAAAAACTAGGTCAGTAGGTCTAAAATTATTAAAATCTATAGAGGCCATATTTTTTCAGTGGATCTTCATGAAAATTGGTCAGAATAAACGACGTCATACTCAGTTCATGTGGGGATAGGCGATTCAGGACCATCATGGTCCTCTTGTTTATTATTGGCCGTAGAGAAAAACCGAGACCACTTTTCTGTGGTACAACATGGATGGTACCTCCAATGTTTAGGTGTATTTTGACATATCTGTACCTTGTAAGAATTTTGTTTTTCTTTTTGGTTAAATTTCTTTCCTTTGTTGTTCCTGTCCTTTGGACTTAATTATTTTTTCTGAGGACCTTCTTGTCCTCAAGTGCAATGATAACAGGCGAGCGATATAGGGCCATCGTGGCCCTCTTGTTTTCAAAAATATGTCCGTCATGTTTTTTTCATAAAACGAGTATTACCTTAGAATTCCTTATTGTACAGTGCGATTCACAGTGTACAGTGCGATTCACTCTCTAATCTAAATAAAGCATCACTTTTTAGCTCACCTGAGCACAAAGTGCTCAAGGTGAGCTTTTGTGATCGCCCTGTGTCCGTCGTCCGTCCGTCCGTCCTCAACAATTTGACTGTTAACACTCTAGAGGTCACAATTTTGGCCCAATCTTAATGAAACTTAGTCAGATTGTCACCCTCAGTAAAATATTGGACGAGTTCGATATTGGGTCATCTGGGGTCAAAAACTAGGTCACCAGGTCAAATCAAAGGAAAAGCCTGTGAACACTCTAAAGGTCACAATTTTGGCCCAATCTTAAAGAAACTTGGTCAGAATGTTACCCTCAATAAAATCTTGGATGAATTCGATATTGGGTCATCTGGGTTCAAAAACTAGGTCACCAGGTCAAATCAAAGGAAAAACTTGTTAACACTCTAGAGGCCACATTTAGGACTGTATCTTAACACTCTAGAGGTCACAGTTTTGGCCCAATCTTAATGAATGTTGGTCAGAATGTTACCCTCAATAAAATCTTGGACGAGTTTGATATTGGGTCATCTGGGGTCAAAAACAGGTCACCAGGTCAAATCAAAGGAAAATATTGTTAACACTGTTTGGGCCACATTTATGACTGTATCTTCATGAAACCTAGTCAGAATGTTAATCTTGGTGATCTTTAGGTCCAGTTTGAATCTGGGTCATGTTGGGTCAAAAACTAGGTCACCAGGTCAAATCAAAGGAAAAGCTAGTAGAGGTCACATTTATGACCGTATCTTAATGAAACTTTGTCAGAATGTTAATCTTAATGAGCTTTAGGTCAGTTTTAAATCTTGGTCAGGTGGGGTCAAAAACTAGGTCACTTGGTCAAATCAAAGGAAAAGCTTGTTAACACTCTAGAGGCCTTATTTATGACTCTATTTTCATGAAACTTAGTCTGAATGTTAATCTTGATGATCTTTAGGTCAAGGTTGAATCCGGATCATGTGGTCAAAAACTAGGTCACCAGGTCAAATCAAAGGAAGAGCTAGTAGAGGTCACATTTATGACCATATCTTAATAAAACTTGTTCGGAATGTTAATCTTGATGATCTTTAGGTTAAATTAAAATCCGGGTCAGATGGGGTCAAAAACTAGGTCACCAGGTCAAATCAAAGGAAAAGCTAGTTAACACTGTATAAGCCACAATTATGACCGTTTCTTAATGAAACTTGGTCAGAATGTTAATGTTGATGGTCTTTAGGTCAAGTTTAAATCTTGGTCAGGTGGGGTCAAAAACTAGGTCACCAGGTCAAATCAAAGGAAAAGCTTGTTAACACTGTAGAGGCCACATTTATGACTGTATCTTCATGAAACTTGGTCAGAATGTTAATCTTGATAATCTTCAGGTCAAGTTCGAATATGGGACATGTGGGGTCAAAAACTAGGTCAACGGGTCAAATCAAAGGAAAAGCTAGTTAACAATATAGCTTTTAGTTTAAATTTTGGACCTATCTTTTTCCAGCCCAACAACATACATGTTTGTGTCACAAATCTGGCTTGTCCTCGAAATCAGTGTCAAAGGTTACTAGAACATAAATACAATAAATAAACAATCGCTTACTGTGTTCCTGTAAGTCCCGTAAGATGAAACGGCTCGTGTTTATACATTCATATATATTCCATATCGGGAACATTGACAATCACAGTTCGATCTTTTCCACGATCATGTGAAATTTACTTTTATTCCTTTATTTACATTTCAAGCATGACGATTCATATATACGTTCAAGAACGTAAATTTCGTGCTTTCCGACCCTCATGGTGTGTAAACTTTTGTAATTAAAAGTATGGTGTATTCGACAAACCATTTGTAATTTCTGACGGTAAATACCATTGAGAGTATCATTATGTTAACGAAATTTAAATGAATATATAAGTTTAATACTTGCAAAAGAGAAACGTAGACATAATTGTTCAATTTACAGGATATGAAAATCAGCGTGAATATTTCATAATGGTAAATACTTCTAACGTTACTTCTATAGATGCCTCCATGACCGGATGGCCGAGGTCGCTTAGTTCGGATTCCTTGCAACACCTTACTTGAGGTGCAAAAATTCTTCACGTAAGGAAGCCACCAGCTGACTTATCGATGGTTGTTTGTTTGTTTATATTTTTATTTAAATGAATATGCAAAAAGGGTATTTGTTTGTTTCAGTGTAACGTCAAAATATAATATTACAATTATACATCAACAGTGAACGCCACATACATAATATTTTCACGAGGGGTTAATGCTTTGATGTTATATGTATAACAAACATATCCCTTCTGTATAAAGGTAAAGGTCTTGTTTATTATAGTGTCACCCCTATTGAAAGGGCTTACCAATTTGGCTTATGACACTCCCAACTCCTACCACTATGCCAGGCGCAATGCGGATAGAGTCTTTAATCATTCATTTAACTAGCTCGCGGCTGACGAACCGGCCTTTTCGGAACGAGTCCCATGATCCCAGTGCAAAATCATCCAAGCTAAATAATACGTACGATATGTTTGCTTTCTCACTCTCTAACATTTCCGAAACGATCTATTCGATTTTTATCGTAGAGTTCTAGTTTATTTTTCACCTTTAATTAAAGGGTAAAGAAAGCTTGAAATTAAGTTAATTTTATATGAAAGTCATCATCAAGCAGATGAAATTAACATCAAAACAAGATTGCCTTTCCCTTTAACATTAGAACAATGTTGCCATTCCTTTTAAAGCAAAAATCTTTAATATAATTTTAAACTTAAACTTTGAAGTTTAGTAGGTTGTAGCATTCTCTAGGTCAAGCGTAGTTTTATTACCGTGATATTCCTTCTGTTGTCAGTTACACAAATGTATTGTAAAAATGCTTTTTTAACCAAAGTGGAAAATATCAGGAACTTGAAAATACAGCTTTCTAAAAGGCCAGTTAGAATTCTCGATGTCATTTGTCAGACATACGCTTGTAAATAAATATTACAAAATTAATAATGCTATTTCTTTTGGTGCACTTTACGGGCTTATGATAAAGTTAAATATATATATTAATCTGAGCAGTACACTCGCTGTAAATGCGCACTACGTAAGCGCTCAGGCCCTTCTCGCACAAAAATGAAAAATTTTACCGACACCTGGTTAATTGTAATGTGTTTTTTTAGAAAAGTAATAAATGAAAATAGAAAAATAGCTCTCAGCTCATTTACACGGATAGTTCAGCTTTATCATGTATGTTATACTTTTTCGCATTTATGCTTGATGATATAGAACACTCACACCGAAAATTGTGACCCTAACATACTGATAACTTTTCCCACTTTAGTCTTTTAATAAAAGTAAGAGTTCAGCACTGCATGGTTTTAATGTATTGTCACATTGGAAAAAAATTTGTTTTACAGTAACTTTGAAATTCCTCAGAAATAATATCATGTACCCTACCCACCTAATTCAGAATTTCAAAATAGCATAGGCCTTAAGGTCCTCTTCAGTTGAGCAACTTAGGCCCATTTTCACAATGCTATATGCCAAATATTTAAGCTTGACACGGGTGTCAAAACTAGATTACTAAGACAAAACATAGGAAGAAAAGTCATTATTACCCCTAGAAATCTCATTTTCACTAGACCTTCATTGGTTGAACCCAATCTGACATTCTCGTGTCTTTTCCGGAGTAGAATCTGACTGCTGAAACTAAGACAGTAAGCGAAAACATGGAATAACCTTGTTGATACTGCAGAGCCACATTTTTCACCAGAAATAGCCACCACATCCACATAAAACTTGGTTAGAATGTGTACGTCATTATGAAATAACGACAGTGTTAAGCTCGTCATTATGCAGATACAATGATCTTTGTGTTAAACCAGAACGGTACTTTTATAAGTGTACTTAACAAATAGTTCATTTTTAAAAGTTATGTGAGATAATTATTCTGTCACAGACCCGTTGAAGTAAGAACATTTCGAAAGGGGTTGGGATGGTATCTCACCTTTAAACAACTTCTCATGAATCGCTTGATGGATCTTCATCAAACTTCGTCGGTACATCATTATAAAGTCCTCTCCATATTTTGCTCAAATGGTGTACTTGGCCTCTTCAAGGGGCCGGTAGAGCTAAGAGCAGAACTACATTTAAAGGGTTTCTTCTAATGAACCACTGGATGGATCTTCATCAAACTTTGTAAAATCATTATATGTAAATTAATTAAAATGGGGACAGCCTGTCCTTTTACAGGTTACTAAAGCAAAAAATAAAAATACATTTTAACGATTTCTTCTCATGAACCTATCAATGGATCTTCATCAAATCTTCATCATTATAAGGTCCTCTCTCAAATTTATTCAAATGGTGGCCACTGGAGCTAAAAATCAGAATTACCTTTTAAACAACTTCTTCTAATGAACTGCTGGATGTAACTTCATCAGACTTGGTCTATAGCATTAATAAAAGGTTCTAGCACAAATTTGTTAAAATGGGGGCACTTGGCCCCTTTTTGGGGCTGCTAAAAACTGTTAATGACGTCTTCTCATGAATTGCTTGATGGATCTTGATCAAACTTGATTTGTAGCATCATTATAAGGTCCTTTACTCACTTTGATCAATTAGGGGCACTTTGTCCCTTTAAGGGGCTGCTAGAGCTAAAAACAGAAGTACCTTTATACGACTTCTCATGAACTGCTTGATGGATAATTATCAAATTTGGTCTTGAGCATCGTTATAAGGCCCTCTCCTAAATTTCTTTAAATGGGGGCGCTTGGCCCCTTGTAGAGGCCACTAAAGCTAAAACAGAAAAGCCTTAAAGTGACTAAAGAACCACTTGATGGATCTTCATCAAACTTGGTCTGAAACATTATGAAAAGGTCTTATGTCAAATTTGTTCAAATGGGGACACTTGACACCTTTAAGGGGTCACTACAGCTAAATAGAAATACCTTTAAACGACTTCTGATTAACCACGGAAGGGATATTCATCAAACTTGATTTGAAGCATCATTGTAAGGTCTCCTCCTAATACTGTTCAAATGGAGACGTTTGGTCCCTTTTGTGGGTCATACACAAGCTAAAAATGGACCTACTGACCTACTTTCTTGTTTTTGAAGCTACAGCAAAGAGATTTGGACCACCTGTATAATTTTTAACAGGTTGCAGCAGTTATCTTTTTACCCTTTAGTACTTTAGAATTCAGCTAACAGAGATAAACTGAAAGATTAAGAGAGGTCGAAAAAAATGCAAACAATCTACATACTTAGAGTGGACAGACTTGAAAGTTTAAACCACACAAATTAGTTACTGACTGTAAAACAAGACTACGACAATGACTCTTTCCCCCCCCCCCCCCCCCCCCCCCCACCACCAAATATTGACGTGATGATCTGCTCAATATTGTATCATAGTCTGATTCAGTTACTTGGTAAGCAACAATTTTCGGGCTAAAAGTCGCTAGCAAGACATTTCAACCCCAATTCGACCCCAAGACATTTCAACCCCAACTCCTTGGACATTTTGACCCCATTCAATGATATGCCTGAAAACATCTAAGAATGCCGTCATTATTATAATTAAGCTTTAATCTATAGATAATTGAGCAATTTCAAAATGTAATAACGCCTTATTACCAATTAAAATGTTAAAATAAGATATTTTTTTTACGAAAATGAGCCATATTTGTCTAAATTTCTTTATTTTCTAAAATTCTTTTTTTAAAGTTCTTAAAGACTATATTAGTACATGCCTTCGTATGAAAAATGAGTGATTTTTATCTCACAAGAACGAAATAATCATCATTTATAAATTATTCTTTTATTGACGAAAATAACGGGATTTATGTATCAGCCGCGTTTATTACGTAAATAATTTATGAACAAATCGTTCTGATTATCAATCTTAAAATAACCTTCATATAACATATTTTCATACTTGGTGTTTATTTTTTTTTTTTTCAAATCATCTTAAAGACTATTTTAGTACACGGCTTTATTCCAAAAAAAAATAATGATTTTTAAATCATGTTCCGATTTCGCTGATTTTAATTACGAAAATAACTTTAATAAAGTCACATCCTTAATACCTCTTTATTTATTTATTTATTTATTTATTTGTTTGTTTTTTTTTTGGTGAAAGATATATGCATCTCATTTCGATGGGATTCAACCAAATATATAAATAATTATAATGTAATTCATAGAAGGTTAACATATTCATAAGTGTATATTTAGATTGGAACAGGGTTTAAAATGTAAATCTGATATTGACAATACTTATGCTGATATATGTGGTATTATCAAACAAGAAATGTATAGCAAGACAAGTTACAAAACGGTCAAATTAAAAAGTGGAAATTCTAATAAAAAGAGAAGAGTAGGTAAGCCTTGGTGGAGTGAGCGCCTAACCTTTTTATGGAATAAGTAGTGCGAAGCGGAAAACTCATGGTTGAAATGTACGTTTGCGTCCGATAAGCGGATATATAAGGCAAATTTGATAATAACCATGAAGAATTTTGGAAATCCATAGGCAGGATAGGCGTTTCTCAGTCCAAGAAAAAAGCTATTCCTATGGAAGTAGCCACAGAGAATGGTATTTCAAACGATGTTGATATTGTTCTGAACAAATGAAAAATGGATTTTAGTAAGCTATTTACCAGACCAGTAGATACTGATATTATGCAAGATGGTCCTAATCATATGAATAATAATGAGAGCTATATCCATACAAATAACAATTGTAATGTTCTCAATGAAGAAATATCCATTTTTGAAGTACGTAATGCAATCAATAATGCAAAAAATAATAAAGCGTGGGGCTTCGATAACATTCCAATGGAGATTCTAAAAAATGATTGTTCTGTATCTTTTTAGCATATATTGTTTACTGTATGTTTCAATAAAGGTGTTGTTACGTCAGATTTGGGCAAAATTATTATAAGTCCTATCCCTAAATCCAATACAATAGATCAAAGGGATCCAATGTCATACAGAGGTATCTCGTTATCATGTACTATGTATAAGATTTATTGTTCAATTTTAAACCACCGTTTGTCTAAATGGACAGGGAATAATGATATTTTATCTGATGAACAAAATGGTTTTAGAAAAAATAGAAGTACAATTAATCATTTATCGTCGCTAACCAATATTATTGATACGAGGAAAAAGGCTAAACAGTCAACTTTCTGTGCTTTTTATATTGATTATAGGAAGGCCTATGATTTTATAGATAGAAGTATTCTTTGGAAAAAATTTGGTGATTTTGGTATAAATGGCAATATGTTTTTGGCATTACAATCACTGTATCAGTCTGTATTCTCTTGTATTAGACTAAATGGCCTAAACACCGACTGGTTTGATGTCCACTGTGGATTACGTCAGGACTGTTCTTTGTCTCCAATGCTTTTTAACCTTTTCATTAACGATTTAGTTACATGTATAAAGGCAGTTGGAGTAGGAATCCATTTAGACAACGAATGAGTTTGTATTTTATTATATGCTGATGACGTAGTACTTATTGCAGAAAACGAAGATGATTTGCAAAGTATGTTAGATGTATTGGATAACTGGTGTAATATGAATTCTATGATTATTAATCGAGATAAAAGCAATATTGTACACTTTCGTCCACAGTCGACTAATAGAACTACATTTAATTTCACGTGTGGTGGTCATGCTTTACAAATTGTAGGACAGTATACATACTTGGGTCTTTTACTTACTGAACATTTAGATTACAAGAAATTCGATGAATTGGTATCCCCCGCCGAAAGTGTTTGTGGGGAGGAATGGCCAAAAAATATATCCGGCAAAAAGTTAAAAATGTTACTAAGAAGCAAATAATTTCATTAGTCAAAATCAGTTTAACAGAAAACAGATGTTTAATTAAAGAGTACATAATAAATGTATGATACTTTGATCCTGACTAAAGAATTTATTTTGAATGGTATATGTTTACTGTAATAAGTTTAGCTTTTAAAATTAAATGCAGTTTATTGAAATGTGTGCTTGAAGTTTAGTAGGAACGAAATATTGTCTTTGAGTGGTTTGGCACCATGCGTTGCTGTTTAACATGTACATGAACTTAAAAGAACAGATGTCCTTAAGAGAACACAATCAAGTAAGATATCTTGACATGGCTGGGGGCAAGATTGGTGCAGTTACAACTTAACATGTTGAAGGTTTGAACATTAAAAAAAAAAGGAATTTAAATATATATATTCTTTTTTTTTGAGGGGGTGGGGGAGGAAACAAAACTTTCACTTGTGGATTATAAATATTGACGGAAAATCAAAAATTAAAAAAAATTAAAAAATTGGGTGAATGTGTGTGTGTGTGGGGGGGGGGGGGGCAGAGGATGCATGATCGGTAGTGGGCATGACTGGGTGGAGGAGCGAGGTGGGAAATGGTACAACTTGCATGTTGATAAATATTCATGGAAGGTTTGAAAAAAATCTAAATTAAGGAATGAAAATCTTTTTCTTTTTTTGGGGGTGGGGGGGGGGGGGGGGGGGACCAAGGCAAGTGGGTGACCAGGTGTGGAGGCACAACTTCACATGTTTATAATAAATGTTCATGGAAAAGAATGAAATAAATTTAAGGAAACTCTACCACATGGAAAGTTTGTTATGTACAAATATGTGGATTTTTAAACAATTAAAGGGCAATAACTCTGAAGTTACAAAAGAAATCCAAACGAAAGTGTGTGTGCACAATCACATTATGGTGCTCCAAATTCTACATAAGTTTCATAGTTCAAGGTCAAATATATCAAAAGTTATGATGCAGAAATTGCCATATTTAGAGTACCCTATATAGTTAACACTAGAAACTTCTAAGGGCCATAACTCTGGTGTTACTTGGGCAATCTGACTGAAACGTGACAGGCCCCATAACCTCATAGTGGTGGACATGTATATGAAGTTTGTTTGAAAAAAATCTAACAAAATAAGGAATGGATTTTTTTTTTTGGGGGGGGGGGGGGGCGTCGGGAGGGGGTATGACCAAGGTAAGGGTGGGGGGGGGGAGGACCAGGTGTGGATACACAACTTCACATGTTTACAATAAATGTTCATGGAAAAGAATGAAAGAAATTAAATGAAATTCTACCAAATGGTAAGTTATGATGCAGAAATTGCCCTATTTATAGTACCATATATAGTTAACAGTAGAAACTTCTAAGGACCATAACTCTGGTGTTACTAGGGCAATCTGACTGAAACTTGACGGGCCGCAAAAACTCATTGTGGTGAACATGTATATGAAGTTTTATACAAATATTCCCAACCACTTCCTAGATATGGCTCCGGACGGACGGAAGGACGGACGGACGGACGGACAACGCCAAAACTATATCCCTCCGACTTTCGTCGGGGGATAATAAAACAGCTAAATGTGTAGCTCAGGGTGCGAGCAGGGCTTTAGGGTTACTGATTGCTAAATCAAAATCTTTTGGTACACTGCCATATAATGTATTTGTTAAATTATGTGATTCAACAGTATGGCCAGTTATTGCATATGGAGCTTCAATATGGGGTCAAAAATCGTACTCGTGTATCAATGCCGTACAAAACAGAGCTATGCGATTTTATTTAGGGATCGGAAAGTATACACCTAATGCTGCTGTTTATGGGGAATTAGCCTGGCAACCACCACATGTGAAACAGTTAAGATCTGTTAGTCAACAATGGCATAGATTTATGAAAATGGAAACTAATAGAGTAAATTATAAAGTTTTCAATACAGGTATGTTGAAAAGTGGTCAGAGATGTAAAAATTGGCAATTTGAGTATCTTAGGTGTTTAGAGAAGTTAGATTTAGTTGAAGTTTCAAGACAGTGTGCCAATATGTCATCTAAAAACTACTGTAATAAAATTGTAGCAGCAGCTATGTTAGTTTATAAAGCTGAATGGAAAACTCTTATTAATCGAGACACTGGTACAAACAGAAGAGGGGGAAATAAACTAAGGACTTATAAATTACTAAAAGAGGACTTTGTAACTGAAGATTACATGAGCTTGAATATGCCTAGGGTGACTATAGCAAAAAAAGAGGCCTATTTCAAGGGGTAGGTTGTCACAAAAGTATAACAAAGGATGTTATATACCAAAATGTTGGTAAATGCCTGAAGTTTATGATTCTGGAAAAAAAGATTGTCTCAAGTCAGAGCAGGCCGAGAAATCCAAGATGGCGTCCAAGATGACTGCCGATTTTGTCTTATATGACCAATATTAATTAAAATGGATCTTTCCTTTCCAAATGTATAAAAGATTTACATTTTTCAAATATCATACAAAGATTTAGTCAGTTTAAAATTTCTGTCAAAAAATGGGTATTGGATGGTTAAGGTCAAGGTCAAATTCAAGGTCAAACCCATAATTTGACTGAAAAAAAAAATGTATTTTGAGTATATATCATTTTCATTTTTTTCTTTGTATTCTGATTAACCTGTTATCGATCATCATACTAGGCAACAATAATGCATGTAAAGTATTTTCTACATAGCAGAACTCTCTCATGTTGGTTACTGTAGAAAAATTCAATATGGCATCCAAGATGGATGACATTTTCGCAAAACTGTGCTCGGAACAATAAAATATTACATCTTATTTCTTTCAAAATTATCTAATATAAAATATTTCAGCTAAAACAAGCAGGAAATAAAAACATCTCAAAATCTTCAAGAATGTTTGTTAGAGTGTTCAAGGTCAAGGTCAAAGTCAAGGTCAAATTTAATGTCAAATTCAAGGTCAATACTATCTATGGCACTTTTTTGCATTTTGAGTACATATAATCAATATTTTTTAATAAAGTTTGACCAAAGTTATACCTCAAAGCAGCATAAAGTAAACTGTATTAGTTAAATAACAGTATTTCTCAAACAATGTACATGGAGAATTACAAAACGACATCCTAGATTACCGATATTTTCAACACAAAAAGGAAAAGAACACCGTAAAATGTAATTTGTTATATTTACTGTTTATCATCATAACGGATGTCAAGGAAAACAAACAGCAAAGGATAAATTATGTTTTGAAATCTTCACAGACATTTTTGAAAAACTTTAAGGTTACAACTCAAATTCAATACCAAGTCGCGTCGCTAAAATGTCATTTTGATGGCTCATGTGCCGAAGACCCTGGGAGACATACAGTATTTAACAGTCTTTCCATCACTCAATTTTGTATATTCAGCTTCACTTACAGTGTTCATCCAATTCAAATAAAACTGTATGTCAATATGAAGTGGTCATGTCCATATTGACAAAACTTTCGTGTTTTATTTGTTTTGAGATATGTCCCATTTTTCTGGATATAGCCCTATTATAACTACATTCGCCCTAGAAACGAATTTGCCCATAACCCGAGTGGACTCGTCGCAATGTTTGACACGCATGCGTTAATAATAACCACAGTTCTTCGTTGCCCCATACTTTTTCCGGGTTTCGGGTACAAAATGTATTTTGATTCAACGACAGCTTTTATCAACCATCCCTCAATCGTTCTCACCCAGGCGATGTCATTGGTGACTTCAAGTCAAAGTTACAAAGCGGGAAAATTCAATTTTTTTAATTGGTAAAACTTTATTTGTCTAGAATTTCAAGTGACTCTGGATCCATATTAACCGTAAGCTGTTCTTTTTTATTATATTATTTTAACAGCTTTATGAAAACTGATTATTTTTTAATATATGTAAGAAGAAACCATGTGTACTCAACTCCTCTTACAGATTCTAGATACACTGCAATCCAATTAAAACTGTGTTGCTAGCATGATCTGGACATGCACATGTTATCTGGGACCGTATTCATAAAGCATCTTAAGTATAAGAAATTGATTATTTACTTAAGTATTACTTAGGTAAGAAATTTATTTTACTTAAGTATATTTGTTATTCATAAAACAACTTGATAAGTAATTCTTGGCTTTTATTGTGGACGAAAACATTAAAAAAACACATTAATTTCAGACAGATACAACATGCACAATTATGTTTAAAGTGCTTTTATCTGAAAAACAACACTTTAATCGTACTCAAATAGGACTCAAGTTTTTTACTTAGACTTAAGCTGAAATCACCATAAACTTAAGTAAAATCTTCAACTATAGTCAAACTTATACTTAAGATGCTTTATGAATACGGCCCAGGACTTTATTGTCCAAGTATTTTTGTCTTGAACTTGGCCAAATTAGAACTACCTCTGTACCTTGTGTATTCATCTTCTAGAGTTTCATTCAGATTCAAATAAAATGTGGTAAATATTTAAACATTGCCAACATGAAGCGGACATACGCATATTGTCGGGATCCATGTCCAAATATCTTTCTTTAATTATGCCTCTTTTTAAGAATATAACTATTACATTTATACATTATATATATGCACTGAACTTTACTTACAGTTTTACATCCATTTCAAATGCAATTTTCATGGTTTCCATCGTCGGCAATGTATATGACATGCAACTATTATTGGGAATTCTTATATCAGATTATTTAGGGTTTGCTCCTATTTTCAATTTATACTTTATTCTATCAAGCATTCTAACAAACGTTTTCAGTTAACATGTGTCAAACAAGGTTGACATCATTCTTGTCAGTATGTAAGATACACATGTTGTTTTTTTTTCAGTATCTTCATAGCAATTTGATAAATTGTGTTATTTCAATGCCTCATAAACTGTATTATGTAATTAATAAAAAACATACAGATAATTATTTTCATTTGTTAAATAAGTAGTGTTAATTCAGAATCTTGAGAAGATTGCAGGTAAAATGTCAAAATGAAACTCTATATTATTCATTTAACGTTTTTGCTAAAATTTATGTTAGTGTTCAGGGCTATTTTACAGATTATTTATGGGTTATCTTATGCCATTCAGCAAGAACATTTACATTTTTTGTTTCTTTTTCACTTGATCCCTTTTCTAGTAGACATATAAAATAAATATTCCTTTTTCTAAATGATACGTTTTGTTCTGTTAATCAGTAAGTTACAGACCTCAGTGTAAATTCAAAGGTTTGGCAAAAGCCAATTTGTCTAGGGCGCTGATGAGGCTATAATATGTGTTTGATCTACCAGTAGATTTTTAAAAAAGCATTGTATGGGTTTTTGTCTATTATGTAATAAATGAAATGTCAGAACATTTTAAAACATGGTAAACATGTTTTCGGATTTGGTATTTTGGTGAAAGTAATGGAAATGATAATGTTGTTGTGTAAGTCAGTTGGAAAATGAACTACTAAATAGCCAAACTGTAAAAATAGTAAGTATATGTATATCTATTTATAGGTCTTTAACCAGTATATAAATGAAAGTTTGATCTCTAGAAGAAAGTTTTGTTTTGCCAATAAAATAGTCAGGTTGCTAGAATATATTTTAAATGGGCCTGCAGCCATTTGATACTAACCTGACAATGATTTAGATTGTCTGCCTTTGCTTCTCAAGATCTGTGTCTTATTAGTAATAGTGTATATTTGAAGGGGTTAGATACTGACATAATACTTTTTCCTAAAGACCAACTTGGTTTTTGTTGTCTCAGAAACCCAATTTTGCTTCATTTCTCTCTAATAACAAATTTGATTGTGAAGGAGTATTCCATTAATATACTATGCAGCCTTTCTCTCTGACTGCACTGCTCTCAAAATAACTCATCAGGCCATTTAAATATCTATACACATTTTAGTCTGTCAACTAACTTCCAAACCTTTAAGAGCTGCCTTGGCTGTCTGTTACTACGAAAATAACAAATAAAGTGAGATTATGTCCATACCCCCACTAGTTTTCACTATATGGTATTATCACTATATTGTAATATGGTACTTGTTGAACATGCAAGATTAGATGGGCTTTCATATTGTCATGTGTTGGATGCTGGGGAGCACATCATCAGGAGGAGGGAGTATGCATACTAAAAAAATCACAAAGAAACACAAGATAAAAAGAAACTGAAAGAGTAAACAATTGTTTTTCTGAGAGTTCATATCCCAAATAAAACCCAAGGTGCACAACCTCAGCACTTTCCTGTAAAGTTTCAAGATTCAAGGTCATATAATTTTGAGATATGTGTGACAAAAGTTTATATGCCTTTTATGCATATTTTGACAAAACAATGTTAAGGGCCATAACTCTGGTCTGGTAGCGTGAATATCAAACAAAACTCCACATGCTATATAATAATCCTTTAAGACTCTATGTCAAACACATTTTAGATCTATATGCAACACAAAACGTTTAGACCATTTATGCATTTTTGACTCAGTCAATTGTAATTGTAATCTGCAAGAGTAAAATACCAAACATTACCTCAGGTGCACTACACTTATATGTACTATATAATATTTCTTTAAGATTTCAAGATGTAAGATAAAGTATGTTTTGAGATACAAATGTGAAATTAACTTTTAAGACAGACGCAAAGACAAATGTAAATCCATTTCAAAGAAAAAAGTAGGGAATGGCAAAACAAAAACGATTCTTATTTCGTTAAATGTATCTAGAGGCTGTAAACAGGGGGTTGTGTGATATTATAAAGCTTCCAAACATTACCATTTGAAGTGCTTCATAAAGGGAGGCATTAATATCATGATAACACTTTTCAAGACCAAGATTTTATGCTCCCGCACCTCCAATAATTTGGGTGCCATTAGATTTACTTTTGTCTGTTTGTCTGTCCGTCCAAACTTGTAGTATCCGTTTATCCTCTCTGTCCACACCCCCAACACCACTCCCACATCAACCCAAAGTAATATGAAAGTTAAGCCTTGCAATGCCAAAAAATTCAAAACCGACCAGACTTGATTTCCTATTAAATAGATGGGACTGAAAACTGTGTGTTATTATGAAAGAAATCACTGTTTGCACGCCACAATAATTACACCATATAGTGTCAAACGTCATAGCGGCGTGTTGGGAAAAAAAACCACACAAAACATATCTGATAAATGTTGTCAAGAATGTAAATAATAATCCTTGAATTCAAAATGGTATTTCAAACCCTGATTTTCTGTTGAATAACATCATAAATTTCTTTTAAATGCATTTATTATTATATCACTCGGACTGCGACCTCGTCATATTTCCTTTGCATCTGAACCCAAAACAGTGATTTTATTCAATGATAAATTGTTGTTTGGGATATATTATTCCTTAATTTATCGCTATAATCAATGAAATTTGCAAGATTTTTACATATTAAAATACATTCTAATACAAAAAGACCTCGTGTTTTTCACAAGAAAATTCAAATTTTAACTTAATACCTGACAATTTAGAGGTAAGCTAAAACAATTCAGCTTCAGAGATGTTATACGCTGTTTTGGATCTCTTAATGGACGCAGCCAACCGAATATGAAAATAGCGTCAGTTAAGTTTGGAAGCCAGAACAATTTAAAAGTTTGACGTTGAATTTGACTCTTACAATTATTAATGGCAAGATTTTAATAATAATTCTACCCATTTGGAGTTTTAACTAAAATATTTGAAAGTTAATGAATGTAAAAACAAAAACATATTTTGCTATACTTTAAAATCTCCGTAAAAGTTTACGAAAATGTCGGCCATCTTGGACGCCATCTTAGAATTTCCTGTAGAATGTACTAGTAAATTTTTGACGTTAACACAGTATATCACTCTTTTTGATGTTGCTTCCAACAGCAACAATGGTAAACAATAACATGTATTCGCTTGCTATGAACATACTACAGGTAATAATAGTATTCAAGAAAATCTGTGAAAAGATCCTTTGGAAGCATTGAACGTACAATGAAAAAGACAAATTCGAGATTTGACCTCGAATTTGACCTTGACCTTTTACTATCTCATAATCATTCTTTTCGACAGTTTAAAATATGTTCACCCTTTTATAGTTTTAACTAAAATGCTATCACCATGGAGACATTGAGAACCATTTTTAAATTATTTTCGCATTTAATGTTATTTTCGTAAGCGATTTTGACGCACACATCTAAAGTATTTGCTTTACAGAATACAGAATAAAATTTCTGTTGTTTACAAAGTGCTCTTTTCTTTTCTATGAACGACATTCCTCCCAGTTGTAAAATATCAAACACGAAATCCCCGTTACTGCGACATATAAGAATATGTGAGTACTGTTCTGTTAAGTACGGGGGAAAGTTATCATATTTCATATCTTTAAGGAAAATGTGGCAGCCTTATTACTTTTTTCTATA
The DNA here is from genome assembly GCF_021730395.1 of Mercenaria mercenaria. NCBI lineage: Eukaryota > Metazoa > Mollusca > Bivalvia > Venerida > Veneridae > Mercenaria > Mercenaria mercenaria. The sequence goes on from NC_069369.1 coordinate 41,047,920, forward strand.
TTAAATATTTTAGCAAATACACGTGATTTAAAGTATGATTTTAACAAGCGATTTATAGTGTATTTTACTTTTTTTCTATATTAAATATTTTAGCAAATACACGTGATTTCAAGTATGATTTTAACAACTTCAAGCGATTTCGGTCACACTTTAAACCGGAATCCACCTAAAAACCGGAATACACCGGAATACATTTACATCTGTATTTTGTAATTAAAAGTAATTTTGAAGGTTTTTTGAAATAATTCAATCATATATATCATAAATGAATATAACACGAAAGGAAAATAAAATACGTTCACGCAAAATGACTTTATACGAGATTGAAATTCGGCGACCGCGCGGGAAATTTCCATTACCGAAATACACACGTATTTTATTAATAAATGGTATTTTTGTAGTGTTTATTGCAGAAATCATTCGTGTGTAATATAAATAATAAGTTTCAGAAGGAAAAATAACATACTTTAACGCAAAACGATTTTATAAGAGATTGAAATTCGGCGACCACGCGGGAAATTACCATAACCGAAATACACCCGTATTTCTTCAACAAAAGGTATTTTTTGAAGTGGTTTAGACTGAATTCAAACATATATATCATAAATTATTATTTTTCAAAAGGAAATCAAAATACTTTTGCGCATTACGTCTTGTACATGATTGAAAATCGGCGTGCGCACTGGAAATTTGCGCATTCGTGAATGAATTTCCATGTCCTAAAATTCTCTAATGTACACACGTATTTCTTAAATAAATCGTATTTTTAGGGTTTATGACAGAATTCAATCATATCTCAAATAAATAATTAATTTACAAAAGGAAATTAAAATGCGCAAAACGTTTTTATACGAGGTTGACAGTTTGTTGAGCGCACGGGAAATTTGCGCACTCGTGGATGAACCACAATCGCCATAATTGTGTTAGCTTTTAAATAAAATAAAAGCTTATCATATTTAACTGCACTTACCTTGTTAGACATTATTTATCACATGTCACTTGTGTGTGCTAACAAATATACCGATCAACATTCTTGATATAATCTGTGTGATAATCCAATCAAACTCTATCAGGACTAATCAGAGGCACGTGTTTGTTACGCCGCATATATTCAAAGGATATTAATTGTGCTTATAGTGAGTAGGTTATAGGAAAATGATGTTTCCTTTTGTGAAGAAAGCACCAAAATTGGTATGTAACTATTTTGAAGTATACTGAATCCAAAAAAAGGAGGAGACACGCAATGTGCTAACCTCAATTAGCTTAAAATGAGGCCCCAAAAAGGGACCTATATTTTGTTTATTTTAATCATATATTTTTGAAATCAATGTCGAAAAGGTTAATTTATAACCTAAATAAGTAACTATCGTTGACATAATATTTATTTAGTCACATTTTATACACATTTAATATATAGTACACTGACAAATGACATAGATGAGGCCCTAAAAGGGGGGTAATTATTTAAAAATTTCATTTACAGGATGACTTTATTTTTAAGTGTGAATATTATATCACTCAGGTAAACAAAACTAATTTTAGTATTGATATATCAAAGTATTATTTAAATATTCTTTACATTTTGAAGTTTTCTTGTAATTCAGTATATCTAATTTAAATTCTTGTAAAACATATAAATTATACAAAACAGAATTTACATGTTTGTGAAGACAATTAATGACTTCAAGCTAAAGCATACGATCATCCTAATGCTTTCTTTACAACAAAAGAAAATGGAATGTGAACTAAATGTATTGTATTTACTATTGCTAATTTATACTATATTCAATGATACTAATTTATTTGAATTAGATTAAGATTTCAAGTTTCAGAATCAGTCTAAATTCCGTTTTGAAAATAGCACTGGTATTGTATGATAGATTAACCTTTGTACGGTTTGAACCAACGATCTTCCTATTGATCTGACAACACCTTTACCACTAGATGGTCTCTCCCACTGAACCCCTCCACAAAGCTTATAACTATAAACATTTCTAAAGTTCAGTGATTTACTGCAGACACCCCAAAAACACAAATAGTTACATATAAAAAATTGTTTAAGATGAAAATATGATACAGAAATAAAGAAATTCATACCAAATAGAGTTAGATGTAAATTTTTGAAGGTAAAGATTAATCGATTAGTTTTTAAACAATGTCTCCTTAAAATATACTGAGCTACAGTTATCTTGCATATTAAGCCTTTTGACAAATAACGAAACAGTGTATTTTCTGTCTTAGGTTTCAAATCGGCCAATATAATGATATCACGTATCTGATAAAGAAATGGTCATCAAGAACAGTTGAGTATACTCTGCATTTCGGTATAGCCGATGGAGCTCATTGCATGGGTAAAATGACTATTGCAGGCCGTCCTAGTTATAATCATAGCTGATATGTGCTCTTTGTGCAATACAGTGTTATAGCTAGGAATACCTCTCAGTAGTACAAAATTATAAGTCCTAGAATAATTGCTTGTTTAGGGTAATGTTCCAAGCATTTTTTCGTGAACTTACTAAAGTTGAAAGAAAAGTTACGATCAGGTTACCCTAAACAAACAACTTTTAATTTTAGGCGTAACAACCTTTTCAATATTTAACTAAAACTGTAATAGATTTGCCAGTATTTCACTCTCTAGCACACATGTAAGTACACAGGATTGGCTTGATACATTTATATCTGCCTTTGTATGTATTCTTGTAGTTTCATCGAATTGATGAGTTTCCTCCAACTTATAGCAGCTAATTATGAAGCGTATTACATAATTAAAGCCAAGTACCAGTTCTCTTGACCATTTCCATTTGACAGGATTAGCAATGTCAATGTATGCTATAAATGCCTGTCTACAACCTGCTTGATACAATGTTAGGTGAACATCTGTCAGGGGGGTTGCTTTCAATACGCCTAATTGCTTAAGAAAATATATTTTCTGGCTTCATTTTGATATTTCTTTGCATGATAGAACAGCCTATCCTTCCAGTTGTCAAGTGCGCTTCTTGAATCTTTTAACACGGCATAACCATAAGTAAAGATATCCTATGCTTTTGATGTGTCTTTTCAAAGGCATAGGATATCTTTTCTCGAAGCCACAACATGTGGTGTACTAACTGGTATGCCAAAAAGACGGCTTACTACGGAATCGGTCAGCGTGTTACAGAACTGTAACTCGTGGACCTAAACATGTGAATATTTTTTACTTTTTCGTTATTTTATACATAAGAGCCATGAATTCTGTTTCTTTACTTATGTTAAGTTCAGTAATATGATAATTTAATGATTGAAATAAATCAATTTTTGGTCATGGTTTGGTCTATTCAAGCCAACAAATCGTATATGTAGTCCATTTCTGACCCAGTATACTTTATAATAGTTAAACATAAACTTTCATGCATTCTTCATAACAAACATCTTTTCACACGCAGTTTGAAATACAATTAAATCTGATTACCTCCCTTTTTAGTATGTATCTTGAGAAATAAGAATTTTTTGTTTATATTTGTCAATACCAAATGGTTGTTTGTCTATGCTAGTGATATGTTATCTATGTTTAGATCATATGAAACATTACTTTATAGATAAATTTCAATTTAAAGGAAAAACATTTTATTTCAAGACATTTTTACCTCCCTTTTTTAAACTGATTTAAAAGGAGGTTCCAGAGCAGATATAGCGCGTCTCCTCCTCTTGTAGGATTTGGAATACCTTAAAGTAATTTCATGCAAAATTTGGTGCTTTCTTGACAAAGGGGAACATCTTTGCCATTTTTTGTTCTATATCTTACTCGCTATTAGGCAATATGTGCAGTAAACGTTTTTATATTCATATATCAAACATGATATAATTCTTTTAAAAACTGATAATTCATAATATATATTCTTCTTAAATTATCTTAAACATGAAGAAATAATTCAATTAGTTCCAATAAAAAAATACGGCCGGTCCTCTCCGGTCAGCGCGGTTTATTCACTGACATGTACTTTGTGTATGATTCAGTTTTAAATAGAATATTTATATAGATCTATATATTCATATTTTCTAAAATATGCAAAATGGAAGAAAAGTCCAAGTCTAAATTTCAGACTAATAACGATGATGAATACGTGACCAGCACCTTTTATTTACTAGCTAGTTAAATGCTTTCAGACTGGATCCGAAAATTCTGGACAGTCTGGACTTTTAAATTACCTCTCCATAAACAGATCATATATTTATACAAGTATTGTATTATTATTATCACCAGCTTTATGATTTCATGTCCTACGGTATGTTTCACTCAAAAGAATTTATTTCCACCAAGACAAAGAAGCCACGTTGGTACACGAACAAAATTAGGAATACACCATGAAAGCCATGTATGCCCAAACTGATCTAAAATCTTGTTGATTTGACGCATTTCCGTGGGTGTATGGCCTTCGGCGTCTCGAAGACTATATCTCCGAGCTAGATCGCAAGTCATTACAATCTTACCGCTCATTTCCATCAGCAGTGCATCCACAGCCATTGCCGCAATGCACTGTCCTACAAATTCTGGAGTTTCACCTTTTTCAAAGTACTCTAACATTTTTTCGCGACTTCTCATTGACACCGAGTTATCAACAATTCTGGGTTTCTTCAGACTGTCACGTAGATTTACCAACATATTTTCAGTTCCAACGGCGCCCGGCCATAAGCTAACAAAAGCAACATTATGTTTCTTTAACTCAAATCCACAGTCGGCAGCCATCCGATCACAGGCTTCTTTCCCAATACCGTAAGCTGCACCGATCATGTATCTGAGTCCGCCGCCGGAAGAAACATTTACGATCAACCCTTGTTTTCTAGGAACCATCATTCGGGAAGCATAAACGGAACAAATGTAATGGTTCCGTAGCCCTACTCTATTAACCTCATCCCATACTGACGGAGACAACTCCCAGAACTTAACTTTATAATTGTTGGCCAGGCTATTGACTGCCGAATAAGCATTGTTAACTAGAATATCCAACTGATTTTCATTTTCACGTTTCACTTGTTCAAACAATTGTTCAATGTCACTGTCTTTTGAGTGGTCGCATTTAACTGGGATACAGATTCCACCACGAGTTTCTATTTCATGTGCAGTTTCACGTAAAGATCCGCCAACTTTGGATTGTTTTGGTGGATCAAGAGTTCGTCCAGTAATGTAAACTTTCGCACCTTTCTGGGCGAGCTGGAGGGCTATCCCTTTGCCTATACCTCGTGTAGCACCAGTTACGATACAAACTTTTCCTGCAAGTGGCGATGCTGGCATTTTGTACAATTTACCTAAAGACAAAAAAGACAATCAGTTATTTTCACCCTGAGACCCTGGCATGCTAATTTCATGTTTTATTTCTTTTTACAGCAGCGACATACTGCAGTTTACACGGGTTTTTCTATCTTTACAATATGACTTTGATTTATCGAGATACCGCGAGCATCTCCCCTGCCAACATCAAAGTAACAGGCACAGGACCCTTCCCAGTTCAATAGAAACAAGAGCTGTCTGTTGACAGCGCGCTCGACTATTCGAAAAATTGATGGAAGTATGGGGTCAAACATTACCAGAGATTTTCAGACAAAAGGAGAAAAATAGTTAAGAAAAAGTTCTACTGTTCTGGGTAAATGTGACCTTGACCTTTGACCTATTGACCCTAAAATAAATAGAGGTCATCTGCAGGTCATGATCAACCTCCCTGTTGAGTTTCATGATCCTAGGACCAAGCGTTCTTGAGTTATCATCCAGAAACCGTTTAACTGTTCTGGGTCACTGTGACCTTGACCTCTGATCTACTGATCTCAAAATCAATAGGGGTCATCTGCTGGTTATGACCAATCTCCCTATCAACTTCCACGATCCAAGGCTCAAGCGTTCTTGAGTTATCATCCGGAAACGGATTGGTCTACATACCGACTGACAGACCGACCGACCGACAGACATACCGACATCTGCAAAACAATATACCCCTGCTTCTTCGAAGGGGGGCATAAAAACAATGTACCTGTATTTGTGGATTTGGATAAGTCTTGCACTATATGGCAATATGTGACCATGATGGTAAGCAAGTGTTCAAAGTTTCAAAGCCATAAATCAAACAGACAAAATATGGAATTGTATGCGAAACGTAACTAGTTTCTATGTCAAACAAGAGCTGTCTCCGTAGGATGACACATGCCCCCGATGGCACTTTGAATGAATAGTTATGGCCGATGTTAGAGTTTAGGACCTTTGACCTACGGAGCTGGGTCTTGCGCGCGACACATCGTCTTACTGTGTCACACATTCATGCACAGTTATTTTAAAATCCATGCATGAATGACAAAGATATGGACCGGACATGCCCATCAATGCACTATCATGAAAAATGATCTTTAACGTCTAAGTGTGACCTTGACCTTTGAGCTACGGACCTGGGTCTTGCGCACTGCACGTCGTCTTACTGTGGTACACATTCATGCCAAGTTATTTGAAAATCCATCCATCGATGACAAAGATATGGACCGGACACGCCCATCAATGCACTATCCTTTAACGTCTAAGTGTGACCTTGACCTTTGAGCTACGGACCTGGGTCTTGCGCACTGCACGTCGTCTTACTGTGGTACACATTCATGCCAAGTTATTTGAAAATCCATCCATCGATGACAAAGATATGGACCGGACACGCCCATCAATGCACTATCCTTTAACGTCTAAGTATGACCTTGACCTTTGAGCTACGGACCTGGGTCTTGCGCACTGCACGTCGTCTTACTGTGGTACACATTCATGCCGAGTTATTTGAAAATCCATCCATCAATGACAAAGATATGGACCGGACACGAAAATTGCGGACAGACCGACAGACTGACAGACCGACAGACAGACAGACGGTTCAAAAACTATATGCCTCCCTTCGGGGGCATAAAAAGGCCATAACTGAGCTAAAGTCCCCGTCTTGCCTACATATGTAAACTATGATGGTAAACAAGTCGTCAAAGTTTCAAAGACATATGACAAACAGGTTAGGCAAAATATGGACTGGTATGAAAAATTAACTGATTTCCAAGTCCAACAAGAGCTGTCCGTGAGACAGCACGCTCGACTTTTCTCAGAGCTTTGCCAATAAATACTTCATAAAACTTTAACCAAAAAAATCTTAATTAGGGATATAACTCTGTTAAAATTCAAATCAGAGTTATGGGGATTGTTTCTCCTGGTGTAGACTTTGATAGTAAGTAACTATTTTAATTTAAGTTTCAAATCAAAAGCTTTGATAGAACAGAGATATTTGACTTTATCAAAAACTTTAACCAAAATATTCTAAGTTAAAAAGTGGCATAACTCTGTCAAATTATGGGAATTATATTTCCTTGTGTAGACTTTGATAGTAAATGACTATTTTAGGTCTCGAGACAAAAGCATTGATAGTAACAGAGATATTTGACTTCATCAAAAACTTTAACCAAATCATTCCAAGTTAAAACGGAGCATAACTCTGTCAAAATTCAAATCAGAGTTATGGGGATTGTTTCTCCTGCTGTAGACTTTGAGAGTAAATATTTATTTCAAGTTTCAAGTCAATAGCTTTGATAGTAACAGAGACTTTATCAAAAACTTTAACCAACGGCGACGCCGACACCGGGGAGAGTGCAATAGCTCTACTTTTTCTTCTTCGAAAAGTCGAGCTAAAAAGGGCCATAATTCAGGCAAAATAGTTGACAGAGTTATATACACTTGCCTACAGATGGAGATTATGACGATTAATAAGTGTTCAAAGTTTCAAAGCCACATGTCAAATAGTTTTAACATAATATGGACTTGTACGAAAACTGAACCAATTTCCAAGTGCAAAAAGGGCCATAATTCAGCCAAAATAGTTGACATACTCTTGCCTACAGATGGAAATCATGATGATGAGCAAGTGTTCAAAGGTCAAATAGTTTGGCAAAACGTGGGCTTGTACGAAAACTGAACCAATTTCCAAGTCCATAAAGGGCCATTATTCAGCCAAAAAACTTGACAGAGATATGCACTCTTGCCTACAGGTAGAGACTAGGTGAAAAAAACTGCAAAATATGCATTTTTTCTCGCTCGTTACGCTTGCATTGGTATTTGTCTTTTGTTCTGGGTGAAAAATATAAAATATGTATTTTTTCTCGCTCGCTACGCTCGCATAGGTAATTTGTCTTTTGTTCTTGGTAAAAAAATATATAAAATATGCATTTTTCATTTCTCGCTACGCTCGCACAATACAAATCCAACAAAGTTTGCATGAGCTCCTATAATGCTCTTTACCATTTGTACAATATGCTAATAGCCCTTGGTAACCCCTCCCAATAAAAAAAACCTCAGAAATCCATTCGGGCTAAGAAATTCCATCCTGGGATACTTACGCAAGAATAATTCTGATAAATCATAAAACTTGGAATATAATTAGCATGTTATTTGGGTTGATTTTGTCACAAAACCTGTCCTTTTAAAATACTTAATAAAGTTCCTCAGAACGCCCAGAATGCACCGGAAGGATCCACTATTTTCAAAATTTTCAGGGGGAACATGTCCCCGGACTCCCCTAGTTGCGCCCCCTCCCCCCAACACAAAATCCTGGATCCGCCCTTGATTCTTGAAATTTGAATTTCCTAGTTGCGCAGCCATGATAGATTTATTTTAGCATATGTATACAAATAAGCATACGTTGGTTTAGAAATCATATGAACATAAGAACTATTGTATTATATTTGTCAAATATTTACATTAACAAATATATATTAAGCAGAAATTCATTAGAAATGCAAGTTTGTAAAAATATTATTATCTCCCTTTACCTATTTTGGATAGAATTCCGAAGCTACATACTGTTGTTAAAAAAGTCTTTTGGTTCAGATAGTTGAAATATCCCAATATGTATCAAATGCAAATGTAAAATTAGAAATTATGTTAAAATCAAAGCAAAAGTCCACTTTTTAATACTTTCGTAATAACGGGGAGTATTACGCAATTTCATGAAATAATATCAAAAACATACATTTCTAATAGGGATCTAACTCTATGGAATGTGTCCTTTTGTTCCTTAAATAAATCTCTCACAGAATATTCTAAAAACGAAAAAATGTCATAAAATGTTATCCAAACTTGATTGACCGCCTTTATACAACAGTGTGAAAAAATACAACATAGGCACAGCCCGGAGATAACGACGGGTACGCCTCCATTTTTTTCGGCAATTTTTAATCTACTAAAGTATGGTTTATACTATAAAAATAACGATCAAAGCTACAAGATTATCGATTTTTCAAATAAGGCTTTTCAGCAGTCGCGTTTAGTACAGAAAGTTCGATATGATCCATTTATGTTACGCTCGCCAATATCCAAATATATAGTTCTTCTGTACGTTAACTAAGCATATCGCAGGCAGATCGCAGGATAAAACAGCCCATCAAATATGATCTATTAACATCTGTTTATTGACAATGCGCTTGACTATTTGAAACTCCACATATTAATCGCTTACTTGTATGCTAAAGCTTTATCAAAATTTCCGAGTTGAACAAGAGACCCAAATGGGCATAAGTCGTTCGCCTCTGCACGACCTTGCTTCTGACCGTGTTTGGTAAACATTAAGCAAATCATTAAAATTATTTTAAAGAGTTCTAATATTTTGCTGTGTCGGCCAACCACAGCCCCTACTTGCAGTCAAGTGGAAACATTTAACTAAACTTTGAGAGAGGTCCTTCCAATAATGCAACAATCCAAATTTAGCGGAGACATATCAAGCGTTTCATGGGAAAAGGTTGTTTCAAGATATTTCAATTTTTAGCTTTAATACGTGGAACCATCTAAATAAAAAAGAGAGAGGTACACGTAAGGAAAATGTTTGGCGAGGATCAATCAAACGGTTCATGAGAACAAGTCGTTTGAAGGTGTTTTTATAGCTCTAGCTGCCCCTATACATATTTCCGAGAAGACCATTCAACAATACTACAGACCAAGTTTGATGAAGATCCAACAAGTGGTTCATAAGAAGGAGTTGTCTAAACTTTTCCACGTTTTAGCTCTAGCGGTCCCTAAAAGGGACCAGGCACAACAATTTGAACAGACTTGAAAGAGATCCATACAAAGATGATAACACATACCAAGTCTGGTGAAGGTCCATCAATCTAATTCATGAAATTCTTTTTCTATTTTAAGCTTTAGCTGTCCCTAAAACAATGAGATAGGATATACAAGGTTGCTAGAGACCAAGTTTGGTTACTATCCATCAAGATCTAGGAGTCGTTTAAGACAATTTCTATCTTTAGCTTTAGCGGTCCTTAAGATGGTCACAGCAGAACAGAACACGACCTGAATAAATTTAAGTGAGGACAAAACAAGGATGCTACAGGTCATGTTTTGATAAAGGTCAATGAGGTGACCCATAACTTGAAGTTGTTTAAGGACTTTTCTATTATTAGCTCTGTCGGCACTTAAAAGGGGCCAGATACAACCATCTGAACAAATTTGAGAGAGGTCCATACAAGGATGCTTCTGACCAAGTTTGGTGAAAATCCATGTAGTCGTTTATAAGAAGCCATTTAAGGTCTTTGTCTATTCTTTAGCTCTGTCGGCCCTTAAGATGGGCCAAGCATATATATTTGAATAAGCTCGAGAGAGGTCCATACAAAAATCTGTTTCAAGAGGAGAAGGCGTTTGAAGTTGATGTTTGTTTTTTCATCAGCTTTATAGGAGTACACTCATTAGATTTTCGCTGTTTATTTTTATAAAAGCTACTCTAATGTGTATTATATTATAAGGAGTAGAAAATAAAAATACTTTGGTATTCTAAATGAAAATTAGCCTGATGCCCCCACTTCGTACAAACCAAACACCAAAACAATCTTCTCCCTCTCCATGCATTCATATCAAGATTCAGCATGCAACTCTACCGCCCTTAAAATACCAACAAGAGGGTCATGATTGCCCTATATCGCTCAACTGAGTTTAATTACTTGCTTAAACAAATTTCTTTGCTTAAGCTTCACTAACAAAAACTAGGTGAATAGGTCATGGTAAAAATTATTCACGAAAACTACTGAAATCTGTTTAAAAATTAAATTGGTGGTCCAAATTTCTTTGCTGTAGCTTCAAAAACAAGAAAGTAGGTCAGTAGTTCAGGGTTAAGAATATTAAAGATCAGTACTGAAATCAATATCAAAAGTTATAAACGTGGTCCGAAGTTTTACGCTGTACCTTCAAAAACGAAAGTCGGTCAGGAGGTCATGACTAAGACAATTCCAGATGAATATTGAAATCTGTATCAAACATTATGCTTGTGGTCCAAATTTCTTTGCCACTGCTTCAAAAACAAATAAGTTTATGTAAAACAAGGGACCACCCGGGCGTGACCTATACTGACCCCTGGGTCATGATTTGAACAATCTTGGTTGTGCTAAAAACTCCATTCTGATGAAACATGAAAAGCAACAACTCTAAATAAGTAAAATTTAATTTAGTCTGTATTTAGACCAAATCCCCTTTAAACTTGGCATCCTACTGCATGATGAAACTACAAGATATATATAGAAAAAAAATATAATTCACCTCCTGAAAACAGTCAAAACTACACTAGAATGACGGATATCCATGTAAATATCAATGACATAGAACATGTCCTTTCAAATATTAGTCCTCAAAAGGCATGTTTGCCGGATAAGACCAAGCAAGTCATACTTAAACATTTTTAAAGAAATGATCCCCAATCTTTGAAAAAAAATGTGTCAGAAAACTCATTTATGACGGATCCATACCTTCCCAGTTGAAAAGTACAGAAATTAAAGTCACTATCTACAAGAAGGGCAACAAGTCAGACCAAGCCAACTACAGTCCCATACCCCTGGAGCATATAGCGTCCTTGTCAATTACTAGAAACATTTATTTATTTGTTTATTTGGGTTTTACGGCGCACCAACACAGTATAGGTTATATGGCGCCAAACAGGACTACAAATTTTGGTTCCACATCTCATTTACATCGAAATAAAAACATGAGGTATGGAATCAAAATTTGCATACCTGCTGGAATCACAGTTACGTCAAAACCAAGTGTTAAGACCCTATTAGTCGCCTCTTACGATCATGCAAGGGTAAGGCAGTGGTTCCAAGTCTTTTCATACACAGATCGTCCCAGAACCACATGGGCAATACTTGAAACACATTTTGCACCGCCTTCAATATGGTGTCCGGGAAAAAAAGATTTTGTTTGACCAAACTAATAATGCCTGTTCATGACCTTGTCAAATCTGTGTAAAACTACCATCAAAAAGCATTTGACAATGCGAGCCAACTATGGTATACGTGTTCAAACTTTTAATTGGATTAAGAGTTTTTTTGACAACCGGCTTCAATCTGCAATTCTAAACGGTATAAGCACAGAGGCCATACCTATCTTTTCTAGAGTTCGGCTGTGTCCGTGTTTGGGTCCCTGCTCTTTCTGGCAATATAAAAGACCTCGCCTCCCATAAAATACTCATCCTAAACGCACTAATTGTTATCAAACAATCAAAAGACTCCAAAATAACCTTAAAGTAGTAGAAAGACAAGAAACGTGGAAATTCCACGAGAACTATGTCTTCAAACTTTGCACCACGCCAAAAGGTTCTGTTTTAAAAATAAGGTCACGTTCTATTAAACATATCTGACTGCACCCGATCATGCTATTCGGAAGTACAGATATGAGAAAAGTAGATGTGTCACTGCCATATGTAACACCTGACTTGCGTCATTAGTTTGACCTTGACCCTATGGCAGAGTAAGGCCGACAGCAGGATATGAACTGCGACCTATTAATTCCACATTTTTAAACGTTTTTCATCGGGCGTTCTTAGATTAGAAGCAGGTATTTCACACATTATGATCTTTAATTATATTTTAGTCCCAGGCCCCCTCTGTTTCCTTCTCTATATCAACCAGCTACCTTCCTCTGTGTTAAAGGCTCAAGTTAGATTATTTATTGATGACACTGCTGTGTATCTCAACTCCTCCTCACATTCTCCAACACTCCAACATGATCTTAACAACACGGTACTATGGAGGAAAGCAGTGGGACATGGAGTTCAATCCTTCAGTGCCAAGTTATTCATATAACCAAAAACAAAACTGTGATGAAACATCAATATCTGCTCCATTGCCGAATCTGTATCTAATAAATAACTACATATCTCTGACTAGGCCTATCCGCTGACCTTAGGTTTAACACACACATATTGCTAGAGTAACTTCCAACGCAAACAGATCTCTTGGTTTCATTAAAAAGAATGTAACAACGAAAAATAAATCAAATCCCTGAAAGGACTAATAGCCAGTGCTTATATTGAGTGATATTTCAACCGATACACCTGGAGAATCGAAATTTCATTGTGCATAGACCGGTCATGATTTGAATTGGAAGAGGTAATGCTACATGCCAAATATCTAAGCTCTGTGCACTGTGGTTCAAGACAAGAAGAATTTTAAAGGTTTCCCCAATACAACTCTATGTAAAACTAAGTTTGCCCCATGGTGGGGCAAATTTCAACCCCTAACCCTAAACCCTTACCCTAACCCTAAAGCGGAGTGATTCCGAATATTTCGAATGTGAATATAAGGTTCAAAATTATTCTAGAATCTGTTGCTGCTTGCTTTTGTTGTTTAAAACTGTAGTCCTCAGTTGCTCACATACTCATACAATACCAAGATTATAAAAAAAATAAATATGGGACAATTTTTTTACACGTCCAGAATATTTGTGTGATGCGGTCATATAGAAATAGAAGGAAAACTCAAACGACGCGAGGCTGAAACTTGATAGTTGATTTAGAGCTATAGCCAGTTGTTAAAGCACTGGCTAAAAAGTCAGAGAACTAGCATATCTGGAGTCCCTACACTAACAATCCAACATTCACAAGGTAGAAATGGTCCGGAGACGTACAATACGATGGGTAAAGAGAAACTACTCCCCTCTCTCGGGTTTAACAGCCATGCAGGAAGACCTGGGCTGGCGTTAGACTAGACTGCAGGATCATCATGTTATATAAAATATACCGTAACCTAGTTGCAGTTAATCTCCCGCCATATATCCAAGTCCCTCATAGGTTAAAAAGACACATGCACCCTCTATCTCTACGACATATTACAGGTTTCCTCTGACTACCACAAGTACTCCTACTTTCCCCTCAGCATTGTACTTTGGGACAAACTCCCAAGTCACATTGCCACCCTGTCCGATCTTGATCAGTTAAAGCGGGTGGTTGCAAAGATGCAGTATTAGTCTGGCTCCCAGGTTTTTTTTTTACTTTTTATCCTTTTACTTTTTTCTCATTATTAACATTTTAATCATGACTTTAACACTTTCTGTCTCACTTGTCTCACTTGTACTGACATGTTTTCACTGGATCAGGTTTTATCTCTCTCTTTCACCTATTTACCAATAATCCGACGAGCATTTATTACCTGTATTTAACACTCGCGAGAGGGGTTGGCAGATAGTTGCTTGTTTCGATAAATGTATCATAACTTACGACAAAAATAGAACTTTCACCCACCTCAGGCTCAGATCCCATTATCTGCGGAAATTGTATTGCACGGTCTATGTCCGTGAAATTAGAGATAGTACCTTATTTATTCAAATCATAGGTATGAAGTAAAAAAGCTTCGAAATGAAGGCAAATGTCCATATATTTCTCAAAAATATATATACTGACAATATTTTAACCAGAAACGTATAGTTATGAGCACTAAAGAAAATTTTGTGATCAAGGAAATGTAACTCTTCTTGAACACGGAGAGTAGAAACATCAAAGTGACATAATATTTGAATATTTTCTATTTGGATGTATTTCATTTAATTAACATTCAGCAATATTGCTAAATAATGATCCATGATACAGTGATACTGTTCGCTAAAAATGTAGAACATATGGAACAGTCTGATAACCTGCAAATTCATGCTGTAACAGAATACAAATATTGAAGATTTCGGACCGGGACTCGAACCCAGGACATCTCACACCTAAGGAAGACTCTCTACCACTTCCCTATAACAGCATTAGTCATAGCCTGGCAGTTTAAGTGCACCCATATGTTCTCTTCCCGACTCCATTACATGAACTGGAACAATTTTGTGACAATAACATGTTCGGTGTAACCCGGAATATCGGCGTATTGGCTTCGTTTCCGAACGGCAATTTTCGTGTAAAGAAAAAGTATAATATAATTTTGCCGCAATTTTAATCGGTCAAAACTACCCAAATTCTATGACGTGTTCCTTAGAGTATGAACTTACTAACTGGTAGTACCAGTGAATTATAACTTACACCGAATCTTTTATATTTACCCTTTTAGCAGCAGGCGAACAGCAAAGACAGCGAGCTTTGTCCAAATTTAAGCAATGATTTTACAAGTTTCGAGAGGAGTTCAATTGATAGGAATTTACAGTTAAAAACTAAACACATTTCTGCAACACACGAAGTCATTACTATTCACTGTCAATCAGTACTATGACTAAGAATAGATCGACTGTCATTCATTCATTTCAATGAATCATAGACAGAGTCCGTTGTTTTTCTTTAGTCTATATAAAATTGACATTAGCACACATCTGGACCCATTTTAAATGTCTGTAACTTACATTTTCTTGAACTTCGGAATATTGTCGGTGCTTAATAAAAATCAAAAGAGAAGTGGGGGCCATGTTTGATGCAAGAAAAATATTTTCAGTCAAACACACAAACTGCAACATCAGCTAAAAAATGAGACCTCAAATTGTAATTGTGTTGTACGTTTGATCTGTTTCCACATGTAACCCCACCCCCTAGTAAAATATTGGTCTAAAAATAATGTATACTGTATACACAGTGTTGCAACAAGTTAAATACACCAAAGCAGTTGTACTTATTAAATAGCTAACATACCGTACAGTCACTGTCCTTCTTGGGCGCGTTCGATTTGCCGAGTCGAGAAAATAGGCTGAAAACCACTAAATCAAATTGTTCTGTTGCGTTTTCAAACAAACAGTGGCGTAAAGATAATCTTGGCTCTGGGAAAGTATATTTATTTCGAAATCATAAAAGCCACTTAATTGATGAGGTTATTCAAACATTTTACAAAAACGTCAAAGACTTAATATTCCCATAAAAAACTATAGGAAATACTTTAAATAATATTTGTATCTTGTAGCTAGAAAAATAAAGAAAAAAAAAGATAGAAAGAAAAAAGGCGTTAGCTTATTTGTAAGAAAGCTGCGCTTCATAACTACATTTATCAAAATTTACTTCTTTTTATCGCATTTAGACTCTTCCACGCGTTTATACTACATATTATTGCTAGACAGATCAGTGTAACAGACTACATCGCATTCAGTGCCTCTTTTCGGGACTTAAAATACTTACGCCGTCATTTCAATGTCAAACGTGACAGGAGCACGCAGATTTTGATATTATGCTATAAATTCATACAGACACACAGTGGAGTAACGCTATGCTTTTGCGATAGGACACGCGAATAGGAAGATAGGTTAAAAATTATTGTACATCAACTTACGTAGGCTTACATTTGATAAGGAGCTGATAAGCCAATAAAATGCTGTATTTTATAAAAATATCGTATCCGATAATTACCAGGTTGAGACACTGTATATAACGGAAGATGCATTTATAGACTACTTTGTGTAAGGCAGTTGTGGATCTGCAAAGGACTACATGATTACATTTTTCTTTGTCCAGCACTGGTTTTATCAAATGATACAGACTCATAATGAGAAAATTGATTGAAATGTGATATAACTTTAACGCAGTTTACATGCTGCGGTCATGTTTTTTTTCCTACGTAAAGTGCGAATGCGCGAAATTTTACTTCCGTTTCTAAGGAACTTCATCTATAGTTTACGTCTTGTCCATATGGCAATCAGTTAGTTCGGTTTGTAAATTGCATTCGATTGCAATAGATAGATGGAAAGTGCTTCAGGTACTACTAAAACCGAGGTGAAATTGAAAAGATGATCTTGGAATAGCTAATTGTATACATTTGTCTATTGTAATGCATTTAAGGTTGTGATGTTAATTACTGATAAGAAAGAATCATTGCAATCTTAAAATATTAACAAGGTTAGCTTTTTGTAAAAACTAGTCAGCGACCCGTTTGTTATGCTCAACATAACGGAGACTGAAAGTTCGGTGAAGTACATAATACCAAGGAGATAAATATCTACGTCATTTTACGTCCCTAATGATACTGTTATACTATCTATCAAATACACAAAATGGAAACAACTTTCATTCAGAGTCTCTTTGGAATTCGTTCAAATTGGATTCTGTATTCCTAGTTTACTGAAATCATGTAGAAATCGGGAAGGATTTTCGGAAACTTATTGGACGTTTTCAGTTAAATTACAAAAAAAAATGTTATTAGCAAAATGTACAAAAATCAGAAAATAAACAAGTTAACGACAAAGGATTCGAAAGTTGCAAAGATGAAATTCCTTTCGGCAGCTCAACACGACACTGTTTCCATAAAATATGCAGTGTAAAAAAGTCTTAATGGGATTCGATGGCTTCGGTCTTTCTCGTTGTTTTTAAACAAAAATGCCATCGTAATATCGTCCCGTCGAGACGGTCCGGAATCAAATTTGTTACTTACCATCTGAATCGAAGAAAAATGAATGCATTAAAAAGGAAATGTATATTTTTCAAAATAACATAATAAAATTTGCAGCGCAACAAAGATGTTACATGTAAAGTAATACTAATCTAGTATGGTGATTTTGTAAATATTAATGCTGCAAATCACTTTTGACAAAAGTTCAAACATTCCAATAGACAGGCTTTCAAGTGCAGACATACGGAAACAGACATGTCTATCAAATGATGCTAGGTGAGCCTTTTTCAAGTGGTTCATGCGGTGAAGCGTTTGTAATTTTAGATCTAGTTGTCCCTAAAGTGGAACTGTTTTAACAAATCTCAGAATAGTTTATAAAAGGATATTTCTGAATAAATTGATGGAACATCAATTAAGCAATTTACGAGATGACAGCTAAAGGTTTCTTCTATTTATTGCTTTAATAGCCCCTAAAAGGTCAAGCAGAACAACTGTAATACACTTTAACCAAGTGGCCTTAAGTAGCTCACCTGACCTTGACTATTTGATATTGAATATATTTATGACACACTGAATCATGAATTGTAACAACTGCAAAAAAACATAAAACAGGTCAAATAACCCCATTTGAACAAATGTGAGAGAGGGCCTCTACGGACCTAGTTTAGTGAAGATCCAACAATTAGTTCAAGAGAAAAAAGTATTTAAAGACATCGGAAATTCTAAGAATAATCAGGGCTATTGCACCCGCCCCAAAGCTAACTTATCAGTTTGCAATATCAAGTTGACATCCGTTCGTCATAATTTGTCATTCGACAGTACTAACTTGTTATTCGACAGAGCTAACCAGTCATTCGATAGTGTTAATTTGTCATTCTGCAATGCTAATCTGTCATTCGGCAGTGCTATCTTGTCATTCGGCTGTACTAATTTCTCAATCGGCAGTGCTAATTTGTCATTCGGTTATGCTAACTTGAAAGTATGTAGTAGTCATTTGTCATTTGGAAGTTCTAGCTTGTCATTTAGCAGTGGTAACTTGTCATTCTGCAAAGCTAACTTGTCATTCGGCAGTGCTAACTTGTCATTCGACAGTGCTTATTTATCATTTGGCAGTGGTTACTTGTCATTCGGAAGTGATTACTTGTAAATCTGCAGTGGTTACTTGTCATTCGGCTTCGCTAACTTGCCACTCGGCAGTAATTGCTTGTCATTCGTTTGTGGTAATGTTTCACTTTAAATTATGATGTTTACTGTGGTCGGCAGTGATAACTAGTCATTCGGCAGTGGTAACTCGTCATTCGGCAGTGTCAACTTGTCATTCGGCTGTGCTAAATTTCATTCTGATGTCACTTTACATATTGATGTGGTACATGATCTTTCTGATGTGGTTCTGTGTCATTCGTTAGTGCTAACTTATCATGCAGCAGTGACAACTTTTCATTCGGCAGTGCTAAATATACGTATCATGTAATCATGAATACCGTACTCAACATTTGCATGTGTGTACCCTACTCTTGATATACACGTATGTACCCTATCTGCCATATACACGTATGTACCCTATCTGCCATATACACGTGTACAGTTCCTGCCATGTATACATATGTGTTTCCTACTCTCCATGTGCATATGTGCACTGTATTCACCATGTATATACGTGTACCCTACTCACCATGTACATACGTTTATTTTGTTCGCCATTTACATGCATGTAGCCGACAAACCATTATTTACATGTGCGCTTTACTCTATGTCAAAACATATACCTGACAAACTGTGTTTTTATCATGTACCCTACTTGTTTTTATCATGTACCCTACTTGTAAATACATATAACCTATTCACCATGTGCAGATGTTAACATTAGTTACTCACCATGTGCAAACATATACTATGTACCCGACTAACCATTGATTTACACTTACCATACTTACCGTGTACTTAAGTGTGCCTAACAATCTGTTTACATCTACCCTATTTACCAGGTACAAACAGATACCCTACTCACCATGTACAAACAGATACCCTACTCACCATGTACAAACAGATACCCTACTCACCATGTACATGCGTGTACTTCATTCACAATGTATATATGTCATTTAGTCTGTTCCACTGATCTGTCTAGCAATACATTAATATGTAGTATAAACGCGTGGAAGAGTCTAGTACCTCATTCACCATGTGTATTACGTGTATATACCCTTCTCATTATGTACACAAATACCTTAACTCCTGCCATATAGGTAAAGTTTTAGTGAAACTTTAAAAAATTTGTAAATTTTACCGTGTAGCATTGCATGATAGTCCTCTATAAAAGGTTTTAACCGCCGGAGAGTCATTACCGGGGTCTAAGTAGTTTTACACAGACTTTTTTCTTTATTCTTACATAGATTCATCCACCGGAGGCTTGATATTTTTCCTTGTTTTTTTTATATAATAAGGACAGTTTAAAGGCTCATAATGCATTTGTTTAAAATGTGGCCGCCACATTTTCCATTATGAACATTAAATGTATTAATTTCCTGTTAAATCTTATTTCCGATAATTGTTTTTCTAATGTTTGTCAAAGGTTTGAATATTGGTGAACACAGAAGAAAGTTTTATTGAATCTATTGTTTTTATTACCTCACTTCATAGCTCTAATTGTAAAAGTTCATGATTGTGCAGTATGAAAATAGTACCTTTCTACCCGAATAATTATGCATAACATCTACTAGGGTAGCTGTTTTTGACATAAAATTTAAAGCCTTGTGGAACTTTAAAAGGAACTTACGAAAAACCTCTAAAATTTTTAGCCAGAAGAGTGAATCATACCTTCTTGGGTTTCACGTTATTTTGACTACTGGTATTATCATTGGTATTGTTGTTATTGTTGTCGTTATTCTTCTTCTTCTTCTTATAATTATCATCATCATTTCCCTTAAACGAGTTTATAATTAATCATTGTAGGGTTACAATTAATTTTCTAACTCATCGATTACACATGAAGTTGTAACAAAAATGTAAGATTAGTATAAATTGCAACAGCAAAATGGCAAGGAAGATTCGCCAGCTTTCAGCCATTTAAGGTGATGCCACATTTTGAATTTCCGGGGAATGAAAAATAAAAAAATAAATAAAAATTCAGTTGTTTAAAAAAAAAAAAACATTTAGAGTCAATCTAATATTTTTCTTCACCTATGAGAAAGCAACCACTTGTATGACCTAAGAATGAGTTTTAGTGCCCTCATTACAAATAATTTATCAAAACAATAGAAATTATTAAGTGACTTCAATGAGGACAATAAAATAATTTCAAGCACAAATATTGTTATAAAATTTATTGTTATGTTACACACTACATACTTGCAAAACCAATGCATGTGAAGAATTGAGTGATAAAACTAATTTTGACAGATCATGAAAACTAATGATAAAATTTAACAGGTGGTAAATGGTTCATGTGACTTAATCAAAAGTTTTATGTCCTTTACTTTTTCCAGTTCGATTTTCTTCAAAAAGGTTCTTCTATAATCTATTTTACAACTCATAAGTTAAAACAATAAAAGAATTGACTGTAAACTTAAACTTACTGTCGTTTTCTCTATCAAAATTATGTAAGAATTCCTCTTTCACAAATAAGGGCCATTCACAATATTGTTAATAGTAAAAAAGATACCTTTTTCACATACACATTTAGGATTTATGTGATGAACACATATATTGGTAATAAAATTTCAATACCTATTGTGTAATAAATCTCATCCGTGAATTGTTCCTGTTTACGATAACAGTGGAGGGAGGTGGACCTATAACGCTAAAGAATTACGAAGAATGAGCTTTACGGTTCGGATTTAGAGTGGACACTCTTCAAAGAAGGATGACGGAATGTGGCTTGAAAATATATCGCCGCATCACAATCCAGTATATAGGACGTTATAAGAGATGTGATGAACGAACATCTAAGTACTATAGTTTCTGATATCGGTTATATACAGAAACAAAGCAAGTAACCCGCCATTTGGTAGTTTGCATATGAGCAATTTCCTGAAAGAGTGCAATGGCCGGCATTAATTCTCCGACGCATTGAATGTATACGCACGCATTGGATGTATACCCTATTAAATCTTATAACCGTATAGTGAACACTCAAAAAATACTTTAGTATAGTTTGATTTTGACGTTTGGAATTCAATTTATAGACTCTTCTATATATATAACCAATCGAATAAATTCCAATAAATTGCTTTAAATATAAATTTAAACTGTTGAACATTGTATATGAAAAAGTTTCTATATATTATCATCGTGAAAAGTGCGAATAACAAGGCGGTCAGATTTTTCATCTGTCAACATGGGCAATGCGCAACTATGGACGCACCTCCAGTGTTACCGACATGTTGACCACCCTAAACTGGAGACGACTTGACCTACGTCGTATTGACCAACGACTGATTATGATGTATAACATCACCCATAACTCAGTTGCTATTCCTCAAGAACACTACTTAATTCCAAATAAAAGGGAAAGTCGTCTATCCCACTCTATGGCATACAGACAAATCCAAACAAGCTCTGACTTTATAAGTGTTCTGGGACTTTGATCAACTCAGTGACTAAACGAGAGATGCGCCTTTACTCTTTTTATTTTCTAGTTATAGCGATTCTCTGCAAATATAAAAATACAAACAACATTCGTACAATGTTATCCAAATATACATATACTCATATAAAGAACAGATGCACTTTTGAAACATATTTAACATCAACAAAGGTTGCACTATCCAATCATGCAGAAAAGTAAACTTAAAGTCTATATATTCATTCTATGTTATTTAACAAATTCAATATCATAACTTCGAGTTCAGTAATTACGCTTTTGTTACGCACTAAATTTCGTTGTTGTTTTCTTTAGACTTTTACGCATTGAATTACGTTGTTGGTATATCTGAAAGGATGGTTATTCTTTTGGCCTGTACTGTATAGTAATCATGGCCGTTGGATATAGATATAGGCTCCTTGCTACAAGAGTTTCTTTCTTTTCTTTCTCCGCCTCATGGCTAAGGCTGCGAGGATACTAAGATCTATAAAAAGAATAAAAATCGTGTCAGCTCCCAATAACATTTATTTTTCTACGAAGCCAGAGTTTGTTTGTTTTTTTTTTGTTTTTTTTTGTACAAACATCCATATAAATCAATACATAACATCAAGCATACATTCAATCAATGATCAATAAACTTAAGAAAATGATAAATAATTCACCAAGCCTAGAGACTAACTCTTTAATGAACTAGAAAATCATACTCTAAGTTTCTCAACCAATAGTTGTAATATTAAACAAAAATCCTACCATTCTGGTTTCTTACATTAAATCAACATTTATGCAACATAAATATCATGTATTCTAGTTTTTTTCTTATAAGCTTTGGAATGCCTAATAGTTATATTTTCAGTTGGCTTTAGTTTGTTTTTTTAAATATACATCTAAATTTGTTTTCCTACAAAGAGTACTCAATGCCTAGAATATTATTCCAATGGACGAAAAACGCAAATTAAATAAGTTCTCAATGAAAATACGCTTTAACTGATCGAGAATTAGAGTACTCAATACGTTTCTTTTCTCTATGTGAATAATAACTAGTTCAGATTTCATTATAAAACATAATTTCTGTAATAAATCAACAGTAAAAAGAATCTACTAAATCTTATTCATAAACAAAAATACTTTGAAGTTTTCTGAATAGCGAAATGCATATGTATAAAACTAAACTACAGAAGTACAAATCTTACACATGAACAACAAAAATACTAAGTAGCTATCTGAATAGCCGGGTAGATATAAAACAACCAATTCCAATACACATGTGCCTAGCATTAAGATAAGATCTCTGTTAAAATTTAAAAGTTACCAATCCAGATTTTACACAAAGTTGAAAAAAAAATACAGAGTACAAAATTTGACTTACCTATAAAAAGAATAAAAATCTTGTCAGCTCCCAATAACATTTATATTTCTACGAAGCCAGAGTTTTAGCTTTCTCGGGGTAGCTGATGTGCTTATAAAGAATTTGGAAACGGTTGATTTCTTCGAAATTATCCAACTAAAAATCTTATTACAAATTCAACTGACCAATGAAAAATACGTACATAAAAACTGGTTCGTCTCGGACCCTAAAACAGGATTTGGCAAGTAAGCAAATTAACTGCCATAAAATTGCCCGTAATACAGAAAAATGGTGTCTAAGTAAATCTTTGATGACCCAATCTAATCCCTATTTATTGATTAAAAGTCATGTAACTAGTGTGCTAATTGTAAAAATGTGTCTGATTAAAGTCATGTAACTAGTATGCTAATTGTTAAATGTGTTTGACATCTCAGTTAGATATTTCTGTTCAAAGGTCCTTATGCGTAATCACAGGTAATGTATTATTAAAGGGATATAGCGTTAGACATCTTCAGGCAAGAGATTTCCAACTTGCAAATACCGTTATTCAATTATATATCTATCTTCTATTTGTTTAGATCTACCTTAACATGTTGTATGTCTGTACATATCGAATTGCTTAGACTCCCAACTGCATACAATTATTAGAAATAAAAATAAAATTAAAAGAATTTCATATAATATAACAACAATTTACATCCCCTTACTTATAGTTTTTAAAATTAAAATTCATAAAGAATTTTATAAAATATACCAGACATTTACCGCAGAACACTTTGAATAAATTAACAGTATTTAGTTACCGAATTTGGTCTCTTACTTATCAAGTCTCTAGGCTCTTCCACGCGTTTATAATACATATTATTGTATTGCTAGACAGATCAGTGTAACAGACTAATCAAGTCTCATCATAATAATTAATGTCCTCAGTTAACGTTTCAAAGTCTGGGCGGAAAACGGAAGTATAAACAACTATGACGTTGACACCGCAAATTATCAAGTGGCTGAAGACGCCAAAGAGACGTCAAATAAAGAGCGTCGGATACAACAAATATTAGAAACTACATTTTTGTTTCTAACAATAAGTATTCATTTTCCCTCTCACTATTGTCCATTGGAACTCACTCCCTGAGAATATTGTACGTCTCTCTTGGAGCAAATCAATTCAGCCAGGCAGCCAGCCAGGTTGGACATGTGTCCCCCTAGAAACTTTCTCCGTTTTTAACCTAGTTTTAATACAATCTGTATATACTCCTTCTTTTATGCTTTTATTCTTTTCACTTTTTGTCAGTTGACGCCGTCAAAGGGGTTTGACTGAATTGAAGATAAATAGAACTGCCTTTTTTGCATACCCCTTTCAGGGCCTCATGTCGTGCGCGCCATTGCTAAATTTAGTCAGTTATTCGGCAAGAGCTAAGCTTTATCATTGATAAAAGGTTGCAGAAATAAAAAAAAGTTACAGTTACTTTTTGTCCGGGTTTATCAGTACCAGTATGGACATTTTCATCTTTTATGGATCATATCATATATATTACTTGCCGATTAATTACAGGCTGTAAATGTTTTGCTGCTAGTTTTGAATATACCAAAGAAGTATAAAATACTTTAATTTATTTTTATAGCTCTTTGAATACTAGTATACCTATGCCTGATTTTAGGCTACAAATGCATAATTTAGTCATATAATTGTTTTTTTCCCTTCTATTAGAACAATCAATTTCACTTTTTGTAAAGAGGCTAACATTCGCGCTAGTGGTTATAAGTTTGTTTTACCTCATTGAGGCCGCGATCATATGGAATAGGTGAAGTATATGCGCGCTGGGGAAAATATTTCATGATGGACCTGTGAATTCTTTACTTATGGGTTAAACAGGTCTCATAAGCGTAAATACGACTAGCTTCTACTGATTATAAAACATACCGTATGATTTGTTGTGAATTAACTGTTGTTGTACTTTTTGTAGTTCAACCGCCACCCTTGTTTAAGAGCAACATTTAAAAAACACGTTTTTTTTCATCCTCAAGTAATAAGTAAGTAGACTCGCCCAGTGTAATCAATAACCCACAATTGACCGACCCCTCTGGTACAGTATCAAGACGCATAATCTAACTCTATACATAGAGCGCCTACTTCACCCGATTTACATTCGGAACATTTTCACGCGTTTCGGGCTTTATCGTATGTTTAACATGGGATTTTTAAACCGTCCAAAGATGTTGGAAATGTTTGTCTCATTGTTTATTTTTTTTTAAATAAAAATGTTACTGCTTTCATTGTCTACCACTTTTTTTCCACCCTTGCCTGAAAAAACAGTAATGAGTTTGTACACTGTTCAGACAATTGTGCTCTGTTGAAATTTAACCAAACACAAGTTTACCTGCATAAACAGAAAGCATGATATCTTAAACGTATGTCACTATACCTGTGCAGTACTGGACATTATGGTAAACGCTAAACAAACTTTTTATTTTAATGGCATTAAAGGATGGAATGCACTTCCTGAAAGTATTAAATCCTTGATTTAAGAAATCTGTTAAATCTCATTTACAAAATTGCACAAGAGAGAGTCTGAAGATCCATTTCTGTATTACTGAATGTGATGTAATCTTCGTCGATCAGTATTAATAATGTAATGTTATTTTTATTCTCTAGTCATTTAATTAAGTATGCATAAGGAGCCTACTTTTACTCCCGTTTTTAACCTAAATCTTGACAGGATTTCATTTTTTTATTTATTATTCAATTTTTTATAACTCTGGACATGTCAATTTTACCCATGGACCCCATTGGAAATAATCTTTTAGCTTAATGGGTTATCCATAGTAACATATATATATAGTACAATTTTTTAAATTTTTATTAGTAATTTCTCTTTTGGTTGTGTGTGTATAAGTGTATGTATGCACATGTTTATATATATGCATGACAAATATATTTATTCGCATACAGACGGTATAAGTAAAAGTACGCTATGAACTTAAGGTTTTTTAAATGCAAATTGTTTAACTTGTTTTAATTTTTATAATGTCTTGTTTTAAATACAAGATACAAGAAACTTTATTTAACGTCGGATATTACATAACAAAAAACATTAGCTTAAAGCTATTTCCCGACAAACAAAGGTAAACTAATAACAATTAAAAATGGCTGTAAAGGAAAAGCACACGGTTAAAGCACAGAAAAAATATTTTAAGCAATAAAACTGTTGTAAAAAGTAAAAAACAGAAGAAGATTAAGATATATTTTACTATCAAAATTATCAGTACTTATATAAATATGAATACTATTGTTAAAATAATGAAGAAATTAATACATAAAATAGTAATAAAAAAGTTTAAATATGGCTTCGCCTGGTTTTGCCCGCTGTGCGGCCAGTCCACATGCGCTGAGACTCCACCAGGCGAGAGGGAAAAAAATTATCTATGAAAAAGTGTAAATACTAAAATAACAAGCAGTATGATGATGAGTGAGTAGAGTTGGTTATAAAGAAAAACTAAGCACAATGCAGGGTAAAAAAGAACCAATAAACAAAAAAACCTAAAAAGCACAAAAGCATAGAAGCAGAAAATAATAATAAACTGGTAAAAACAAAGATGTCTATAGCTGAAGACGCAACTAAGAAACACACAAATAAATAAAGCAACATAACAAGTCAAGCAGCAAAGAAAAGTATAAAAGCAGCTATAAGCACATGGCACATTTACATTTGGGACCAGTCCAGGTGCGGATCAGCCTGACAAATTCTTTGTATTCCTGTGCAGTCCTTATGTTGGTATTTCTAATGTGTTTTCATATCTGAAATTATATGAAAATGATTTTACATTTACTAATTACGGATCTTATATATTCTGGTGAGATGTTGTTAATCATTTTATAAGTTTCAATAGCAATTGTTTTTAATCCGCATAGGTGAAGAGAAGTTAGTTTAACTTTGTTTAACAAGGTTTCATAAGATGATTCATAGTCATTATAAACAATTCTTAAGCCACGATACTGTATAATTTTTCAAGCTTTTCGGTATTTGATTTACTACAGAAATGCCACACGAGCGGACAGTAGTTGAAGTTGGACCGGGCGAAGGATTTAAAAATGACCAATCTTGTTTGAAAATTTAGTAATTTACTTAACCATTGTAGTACATTTAGCTGTTTTGCTGCTATGCGACATATGTTTGTGGCCTGGCTGTCAAAGTCAAGTAGGGAGTCTGGTGTAACACCTAGCTATAGTAGTTTGACCTGCTTGACTTTTCAACACTTCACAAATACATTAGTATTGCTTTTACCATCCTGTACATTTCTTCTTTTACAATTCTCGCACAGACGCGCACCTGCACGTAATACTCGGAAAGAGGGCGTGTCAGTATAGATAGATAGATAGATAGATAGACCTTTTAAGAACATGATAAGGGGCATGTTCGCGCTCTATACTCTACGTGGCATTTATATGCTTCATTGTGTCTGAAAGGGCAGATGGACCGTAATTAAACTTAAACTGACTGACTGACTGACCTCGTCTTCACACGTGATTTCGTTGTTATTTAAGTTGAAAGTTGATTTCTTGCCTATGCATATTGCTTGGAATTCATCTGGGTTTGCCTGCATTTAATTGATTTCAAACCAAGTTATTAGTTCTTTGCTTTCAGATTCGAGTGTTTCTTTGAAGGTGGTTAGGTTCTGGTGACTGAATGATAAGGTATTGTCGTCAGCATAGTTATATAGGGTTGATTTCTTAATAAAGCAGAAGATGTTATTTATGAAGATGTTGAATATAAGAGACCCAAGTATAGATCCTTGGGGTACTCCTTTTATGATTTCTAGCCATTCACTTTTGAAACAATTGCTTTTGACCATTTGGCACCTATTTGTTAAGTAACTATTGAGTAACCCGCAGGCTTTTTCTGAGAGACCATATGCTTTGAGTTTAAGTAGTATTAAGTTATGAGGTAGGCTGTCAAACGCCTTGGATAGATCCATGAGAATGGCGCCGACATGTATATTTATTTTCATCTAGGGGCTTTTTCCAGTCTTCAACCAAACAAAGAAGTGCATAGTTTGACAGCCAAATGATGGTCTAAATGCTGCAAGGAAGGGATGGAAGATATTACTAAAGTGGGTATTTAACTGGTTGCAGATTTCTCTTTCTTCTCTTTCATAAACCTCTATATAAGCTATAATCAACATTATTTTCTGAAAATTGCCGAATCATCCAAAATTTATGGTCGTTATTGACTGTTAAATAAAAGTTTGTGGTCTGAATCAGCCAAAATATATAGTCATTATCTACTTTTATTCAAAGTATGTGGTCCGAATCAGCCAAAATATTTGGTCCGAATCAGCCATGGTCCGAATCAGCCACGGTCCGAATCAGCCTGTTTCCATTCTTGATATCTGCCACTTTTGTCTGTGATACTTAATTTATTTGTTTGTCTTGTTTGTATTGTGTACTATGTCCTAAAATAAATAAATAAATAATAATAATAATAATCAATAACCAAGATATATATCCACCCCCACCCCCCATTCATTAATAAGGCTGATCACTACCAAATAGAATGTAAGCCTCCGCAGGTCTAGTCACAAGTAGTCCAAATATAAATAGTACTAATCTTTTTTCCTTTCCTAGTGCATTTTCTCGGCAGCAACGTGCTTACTTTTACCCTACCGCGTTTCAGTATGTATCACTTTGCATTCTAATGAAATCGGCATGTTCCTATTGCCTGCTAGATAAAAATGGCGGCGTAAGAATTTAATGTCACGAAAAGAGAAATTGAAAGAAGCGAAAAGTAGTAAAATCAGCGGGTTGTATTTAACGAACTGTAGTTTTCTTATATAAAAGTTAACACCCCCTTTTCTTTTTGTTTTTCTAAAGTAGCGATCTAGTTTTTTATGGGATTATAAGTCTCTGAAAATCTGATATGCTAGAAAATGTCGAAACACCGTTATGAAGTGAGTGGATTTTATATGAAATAAAGAACAGCTGGATTTAGTGGTGTTCAGCCTATAACATTACTCATTCCGCAATCGAAGTCGTCCGAAATCCAAGATGGCAGCCTCCATGAAAGTCATTAATCGAAAGTTTCAAAAGCAGATTTTTAGTGAAATATGTCACTGCCAGCCACGGTGGTTTTCTACTTACAAGGTTTTGGTGAGTTTACTGTGAATTTCAGGCATATCAGTCGTCTCTAATGGTTTGAATAGGAAGTGTCTAGCCTAAAGTGTAGGTCCGGATTACTGTAAACGGACCTGTACTGTACTGGTGAGTGACCAACAAATCCGGACGACCATCGAACCCGTACAACCCTATAAACACTTTATTTGGCGACTAGCTTTGATTATTTATTGCCGATCTATCAGATGCTTTTGTTTCAAAAAGATTACATAATTATACTGACTAGCGTCCTAGAACCGGACACTTTTGGAATATTTTTCACAATAACTCGGGAAATAGATATATCTAGTGGTTGAAATTTCACGTGAACAAAGCTAGGTTCTCCTCCTAACTAAAGAGCTAATTTGTTTACTTCTAAAATTAGGTACTTTTTCGAGGCCCGCACAAAGGGCCACCGAATCACGTTATTTTAAGGTGTAACAGTACCATGTTTCTGGACAGCGAGTTGTCACTTTATTGGTTTTCAATTTACATTCAACATTGAATTAAACTTTATTTTCAACCAATGGAAAGTAGTCGTATAATGTCTTGAGTCCAAGAATATGTATGAATTACCTCTCTTGAATCTATAAATTTGATCGTATCTCTCCCAACCAAATCTTTTAAAATTTCACTTTTCGAAGTGAATATTTTGATATGAAAATGTGTTTTAAGGTGTGTAAAAGTCATGCACTAAATTATCAAAGCTGTATTTCCCCGATATAAGTGTTTACTTAATGTCTCGTCTGCTTACCTCAAATTTGCATGGGACCTTTAGATTTAATGGCGGGACCTCACGGAATTACTGCGCATGCGCATCGCGCCACTTCCGACTTCCCCCGACATGTAAACATGATTCGTGAGTGCAGGCGAAATGAAATGTAGCATTTCTTGTAAAATACTTAAATTTAACTGTTGTAACTTTGCCCTGTTGTTGAAAATCAAGCCTCCATTTGATCATAAACAGATTAATAAGGTTAAAGACCGAAAAAAAGCGTTTACAGGGCTGTCCGGTTTGGTGGTCGTCCGGATTTGGTGGTCGCTAGCCAGTATAGCAACACAGGGCCTTCGATCCCCAGCCTCATAAGGCGCCACGCTGCAGCAGCTCTTAAAACAATAAATACAGCTTCCCTCAGTGCTTAAATACCCCGAGCGATGCTTCAGTTATTAGCGCAACGTCTTAAATCTTAAATACTAGAACTTAATAGAAGCAACCCCACTTGGGCCATGGAGACCTGCTCCGCAGCAACTCCAACTACAAATCCCACCTCTGGGAGTAACTCCAGCATCGGCAACCGTCTATGCAACCTTACACTTGCCTCTAGCTCTGCCAGCACGATAGTTACCGCGGGCACTAACAATATAGCGCCACAGAACAGAGAGTGAAAGTGAAACAACTCCGAAGATGAGGATAACCTTAAACATATCCAGTATACAGATGCCTTTTTAAAAAGAAGCAACAGATCCTAAGTATATAATTATGTAGAGTCTCAAGGCATTAAAGACTACACACTAAACGTGCAGCAATAGTATCATCATATCAAATCAAAATCATTGAGATCATGCATTGTGACCCAGAGACAGCAGATAACACAAAAATATAAGATGTAACAGGTAATACTCTTGGATCCACGAGCTTCGTACTTTCAACCCAGTAGGGATCAATATTTCCAGATAGAATGGTAATACTCAGCCATTTAATTTATCTTATATGTTTTTCTTTCATTCCCATGCTACCCGTAAATATGTAAGTACAAAGAAAGCATTGGTAATGAACCACTTACCTTCCAGGTGCAAAAACACACACTTTTTAGCTTACAAACCACAAAACAGCACAATAATGCCATAAAAGTGTCTAGAAAATGTCCAGACCATACAAATGATTGAATGATGTCAAGAACGCAACGTCATGTGACGCCATTGTCAATGTCATAACAACTCCTACAACAGAAGCGCGATGCACTACTTCAGAAATTTGTTACAAATCATACAATCACTGTGAATCTTTCAACAGGCAAAATATAACAATACACTTGGTATAAATGTCGAAAATGCATTCAGCATTCTGTCGAAAATGCATTCAGCATTCTGTCAGGAAAGAGGATCTGGACAAATGTGCACAAAGCTGCTATTCTGGCAGTATATCTACTGTCAGAAAGGACGCCCCTGTTACATACAACCAGTCACTGGAAATGATACCAAGGAACGCATACCAACTCCTCATAGTAATTAGGAGGGATACATTAAAAACTAGACTCTATCATGTATATAGACGTAGAAGACGGACTGAACAGTCACAAAATATAACTGATTTACATACAAGTCACCACGCCAGAGAGAGATGTGGAGAAGCTGTACACCAGCCTTGCAGTACTGAGTTCTATGCATTCATCTTGCTCTGTAAAAAACTGCAAATTAAAAATTAAGCTAATCCAAGATAAGAGTCCTGTTTGCATAAATTACTCTACGTTTTCTCCATACTCTTGACCAAATTTGGCCATGATCTAATATAAACTGCGCCATGCTGGCTCCACCAATAATAGATCATTACTGGCACCACCGGCACCGACCTAAAAATAAATTAAAACCGGCACCATACCGGCACCACTAAAAATAGATCACTACTGGCACCATAGCATCGCTAAAGATAGAAACCAGCATCAAGCCGGCACCGGGAGTATCCCAGAAAGCCATGTAAAAGCCAAACCTGCCTCGTGCTGGCTCCAGCACTGGCACCAGAGAGTATATAAGCAGTATGCAGCATCACACTGCATATAATGCAAACCAAACTTGCCTAGTCATTACGGTCAAGTCCTCTGAAGAAGTTCACAATTGCTGAACGAAAGCGGTCAGGGAAGATATCTAACCAACAAGAAAGCATGTCCTCCATGGCTCACACTCAGCCATATCATACTATTTTTTTAAAAAATCTTCAGCATTTTGTTGATGGCTGGCCTACTGCAGAAAACCCGGACCCTGTGCCTGCCATACATCTTGACAGAACAACACCTGCTCGCCGACCCCCTAAAGTACAGCCATTCTCAGAACCACCAAGAAAAAGAAGGAAAATTGCTATGTATGAAACTAATGCATCCACAGAATCGCAGAGGTATTCATGCTTGAGAAATTCTTCTCAAGCGATTTTAATTTATAGTGGCATCACTTAATATAGGAAATTGTTGATAACATTAACTATAAAAAAAAGTCTTAATTATTTCCGGGATATTTTACTATCTTTGAAAGATGCTGTATATGAGGGTAGCTTGCACTCAAGAACATAAATCTACATTTACGTAAGTGCATTATCAGCTCAGAGTGATGCATGCCTAGATTTGTTTTTAGTAATAAATAAAGTAAGTTATTGAAACAGAAACAGTTATTTTAAGTTATTTTATTTCTTTTTCAAGTCAACAGGATACCTTGTAATAAATACTTTCCATCATTCTAATGAATAGTTTATACAATTACGCACAATGTCAGTTGTTTTTTTTCCAGTATGCTAGATGTTGCATATTAACTACTACCATATTTTATTTATTTCAGAACAAATGAGACTATCAAGGGCTTACTACAGCCTTCCCTGAAGGAAAATATAACAACTGAATCAGTAGAGCAAATAACATCCTTAGAAATCACCAATGAGGATAACAAGTTAGCAGAAGAAAACGGTGATGGAACATATCTCTTGCGTATTTTGACAATTATTTTATTGTTCAATGATCATGCAAGGATATTTTGTTTAATTATCTTCATTCTGCTTCAAAACAAATGGCTTAATATGATTGATGTATATATATAAAAGCTTTTTGAGCAAAACAGACATAACTTCCTTGTCTGGGAAAATTTGTTCAACGAACATGTCCGGTTTTGTAAAATCAACAAATTCACAGAACTTGGCTCCTGTAACTATCAACTGACCCTGAACCTGGAAATAATAATTGTGTGTTCTCATTAAACTTAGATTTTCATTTTCTTTGCTGATACAGAAGTCTTTCACCTTAGTACATGCTTCATTCACAGTCCTGTATGGACATTTCACCTTAAGGAGTCCACTAACACCATCTTTGCATAACACACCATCTGGACTAGCACCCAGGAAGGGATAGTCCGGGTTTACTGTAAGACCAATATCATGCAGATGGGCACCAGTTCTCTTAATGTAAAGAGCTTTTGCTTTTTTTTTCGTTCACTGGTCCGTATGAAGTTGGCTTTGACTGGAATGGTTTCGCATTAAATGCTTTCATTTATTTCCTTTCGATGATGGAACCAAACATGGAGGCAGTTATTCTCTTTTTTCGTTCAGTATGCCAGTTCTTGCTTTCATTCTATGCACGTGTGGATTTCACAAGCGAAAATGCTTCTTCTGTTGTCAAGTTTAGGTCTGACCAGTTTGCACTATGTTCTGTCAGCATATTTATGCAGTCTTGATCAAGCTCAGCACTTTGCGGAAACTTAATGTCACCACAGCCGGTAAAAACAATAGGCTTTGGTATCAGTTGAATTAAGGGGCCCTGCAAAATAGGTAAAATTAAGATGATCATATTTACATTCAGTAAATACTCATTGTCATTTGTTTTCAGGGGCACAATTATTAGATATATTGCAGTTAAAACTGTCATTTATTTTCAGGGGAAAGATTACTAGATATATTGGCATTAGCTGCAGAGAATGATGCATTAAAGCAACAAGTAGCTTCACTCTTTCTGGAAAAGGAAAATGCCATGCGTGACACGAAAAAACAAGTTCAGATATCAAAGGGGAACAATCAAGTTTTACTAGGTTCAGTGCTGATTCATTGAGAAAAAAAAAACAAGAAAAAAGATGAGTTTATTTATTACACCAGATTAACAAGTGAACAGTTTAAGGCATTTTATTTGTTTTTAATTCCATTGAAACAAAATGATCTGCCGTTTCAGCCACAGAAGCATTTGACAAGTCAGAAAAGAATGAAATTAGAGGACCAAATACTTCCAATGCTGATGAAACTGAGACAAAATTTTTATTTTGTTCAAATTTTCATACGAGATTGAAAACTTACGTTTTTCTTTAGTATCTAAGACGTGATATGTGCTCATGCTGAATTTGGTTACTGCTGCAGTAAAAATAATGACTTACGAAAATCTCTATGTAGTTGGTGTCATTGATGATTATGATAATGAGTGTTGTTTTTCACTTGAATGAAATAGACTTTGTTTTGAAATGTTATTCCTTCATCTTTTACCATGAATACAGTTACATAAATGGAATTTTATAAGGCAAGAGTTTTTAATTAGTTGTTTCTTGGGAGCATTAAACACGATATACTCAAAAGTGAAAATAAAAGTAAGGTATTTTTGTAATTTCTTCATATAAGACACAAGAAACAACCAATTAAAGGAGCTGGTATTAAGTTTTTTTTCTAGTCTAGCTTGAATTTTTAAAAAAAAATTTGACTGACACTTTCTTCAGGCTATAAAAATTTCCAATATGACATTTTTTAGCTCATCTGATTTTTTGAAAAAAAAATGATGAGTTATTGTCATCACTTGATCGGTGTCGGCGTCTGCGTCGGCGTTGCCTGGTTAATTTTTATGTTTAGGTCAGCTTTTCTCCTAAACTATCAAAGCTATTGCTTTGAAACTTGGAACACTTGTTCACCATTATAGGCTGACCGTGTACAGCAAGAAACATAACTCCATCCTGCTTTTTGCAAGAATTATTGCCCCTTTTGGACTGAGAAAATCAGTTTTCTTGGTTAAGTTTTATGTTTAGGTCAGCTTTTCTCCTAAACTATCAAAGCTATTGCTTTAAAACTTGCAACACTTGTTTACCATCATAAGCTGACCCTGTACAGCAAGAAACATAACTCCATCCTGCTTTTTGCAAGATTTATGGCCCCTTTTGTACTTAGAAAATATCAGATTTCTTGGTTAAGTTTTATATTTAGGTCAACTTTTTCTCTTAAACTATCAAAGCTATTGCTTTGAAATTTGCAACACTTGTTCGCCATCATAAGCTGACCCTGTACAGCAAGAAACATAACTCCATCCTGCTTTTTGCAATAATTATTGCCCCTTTTGGACTTAGAAAATCAGTTTTCTTGGTTGAGTATTATGTTTAAGTCAGCTTTTCTCATAAACTATCAAAGCTATTGCTTTAAAACTTGCAACAGTTTTTCACCATCATAAGCAGACACTGTACATCAAGAAACATAACTCTATCCTGCTTTTTGGAAGAGTGATGGCCCTTTTTAGACTTAGAAAATCATGGGCAGGACAATATTTCTATTATACAAAAAAAATCTGATGAGCGTCAGCACCCGCAAGGCGGTGCTCTTGTTTTTATACATTATGACATTTAGATTTACAGCAGTTAAAAAAAAATCTGTTAAGAAATATAAGATGAGCATTCACCCAAGGTCTCGTCCACCCAAGATCTTTAGATTATAAAACTTCTCTGAGACCAATCTGAAATGATGAGCTACTGATTCATCAAAAATATAGAACTCCAATTTTTAGCTCGACTATTCAAAGAATAGGTAGAGCTATTGGACTCACCCTTGCACCGGCATCCACGTCTGCGTCTGCGTCCTGATTTGGTTAAGTTTTTGTATGTAAGCTTGTATCTCGGTAACCACTGGTGGGAATGGATGGAAACTTCACACACTTATTCACAGTGATAACCTGACTTACATTGCACAGGTTCCATAACTCTATTTTGCTTTTTTACAAAATTATGCCCCTTTTTCGACTTGGATTAAGATTTTGTATGTAAGCTGCTATCTCAGTATCCTTTAATGGGAATGGATTGAAACTTCACCCACTTGTTCACTTTCATGATCTGACATGCAGTACACAGGTTCCATAACTCTATTTTGCATTATTACAAAATTATGCCCATTTTTGGAGTTAGCAGCTTTTGGTTAAGTTTTTGTATGTAAGCTGGTATCTCTCTGGTATCTCAGTACCCACTGATGAGAATGGATTGAAACTTCACACACTTGTTCACTGTCATGAGCTGATATGCAGTGTACAGGTTCCAGAACTCTATTTTGCTTTTTTACAAAGTTTTGCCCCTTTTCCGACTTAAATTTTGGGTTAAGATTTTGTAAGTAAGCTGCTATCTCAGTACCCACTAATGGGAATGGATTGAAACTTCACACACACTTGTTCACTTTCAGGATCTGACATACTATGCACAGGTTTCATAACTCTACTTGGCATTTTTATAAAATTATGCCCCATTTTCGACTTAGCAGTTTTTTGTCATGGTGTAATGGTGGCATACTTAGGAATTATGAAAAATGGTATTTCAGAGGGGAAGCAGTTAATATTACTTCTGTTTATAAGTATATGGGATTATTGTTCACGCCCGAATTATCTTGGAGTTCTGCACAGGATAAGTTGGCTGCTCAAGCTCAGAAATCCATAATTTCAATTATTCGCTATCAAAAACCATTTGGATATTTTTGTTTAAGATTTTTGATGAAGTAGTGAAACCAATTTTATGTTACAGGTCTCAGATCTGGGTGTATCAGTATTCTCATATTATTGAAGCTGTGCATAACAGCTTTTGTAAGAAGCATCTTCGTGTAAATAAAACTACTTATAATTGTATTGCTCTCGGGGAATGCGGTCGCCTCGCTTTATGTATAACATACTTTACAAATTGTATCAGGTACTGGTGCAAATTATTACATATGGCAGAAAACAGATACCCTAAAAATTGTTACAAGATGCTAAAATCACTAGATGAAGTAGGGCGGGTATGTTGGGGTACTAAAGTAAAAAATATGCATATGTATATGTATATAATATGTATACATATGGTTTTGGATATGTCTGGATAGTACAAGATATAGGTGATATCTATATGTTTATTCAAGTGTTCAAGCAACGCTTAATAGATTGTTTTAGTCAGAATTGGCATAATGATATAAACAGCTCAAGCCGCTGTGAACATTATAAACATTTTAAAACACTTCTAAATACTGAATGATACCTACATCTTGATATACCTTTAAAATATAAAATTGCTTATGCGAAATTTAGATAATCAAACCATAAGTTTAGAATTGAAACAGGTAGACATATGAATATTCCTCGAGATGCAAAAATCTGTCAGTATTGTGTAGAAAACATTCGTATAAATGTTGTAGAATGTGAATTTCATGTATTTTTCCAATGTCCAAGATTCGATGCAATTCGTAATCAATATCTATACAACTGGTACACATTGGATACTACTGTAAACGACTTTTATGAATTGTTAAAAACTGATAATCCTGAAAAAATTAAGAGAATAGCAGTGTTTGTTCAACATTTACTGAATACACAGATTACAAAATGTGAATGTTAAAGGGAGAATACTCACTTTGTTTAATATGCAATACCTAAAAGAGTTGTCTTTCTTCGATAGACCGGGTACACAAACAACATGTCTATACTTGTATGTATAGGTATTATTAATTACAAAATTGAAATTAGAAATGAAACAGGCAGACATTAATATACCTCCTTATACAAGTATCTGTCAGCACTTTATAGAAAACATTGAATTTCACGTTGATGTTATAAAATGTGAATTTCATGCTATTTTTTCCCTCAAAGACCAAGATTTGATGCAATTAGTAATCAGTACTTATACGCCTGGTACACATTGGTTCTACAGTAATTTTTTTTTTTTTCTGAATTTTTTTTTTAAATTGTTTTTAATAGAATAGCAGTGATTGTTTAACATTTACTGAATACATAGATTATTGATGTGAATGTTAAAGGGAGAATACTCACTTTATCCAAACATGCATTACTTAAAAGAGGTCTTTCTCTGAAATGATGGGTACACAACCATATGTCTTACTACTTGTATGTTTATGTATTGTGGGCCGGTGGCCTTTAATTACAAAATAAAATTGTTGAGTTGAAAAAAATTGTTGAGTTGAGTTGAGTTGAGTTAAGTTGTCAAGTTTTTGTATATAAGTTGGTATCTCAGTACCCATTTATGGGAATAGGTTGAAACTTCACACACTTGTTTACTGTCATGGGCTGGTATGCATTGTACAGGTTCCATAACCCATGTATTGCAATTTTACAAAACTATGCGCTTTTTTCAACTTTTACATTTATTCAATTTACAAGGCTGATGAATAGTCAAGCGTTGCTGTCTTCCGACAGCTCTTGTTCATACTGGGACTCCAACTTTTTCCAGGAAGGGAGTCCAGGACTCCTACTTTGAAAATCCTAGTGAGAACCCTGCCAGTAAAGGAATGGCACAGTGCCAAACACATATGTTCGGAACTCTAATGTGAAAAAATGTGTCTATAGATGTGTTATTAGTGTTAGTACAAAAGAAGTGGAAGGACATCTGTGTAGTGTATATGATATAGATCTGTTGATGGTTATATGATTATGTGAAAATGTAAAAGTAATGAAATACATGTTGTTGTGCTTTTTGCAAATGGTATACTTAAAAAAGCACCATTTGGGTTCGAATTTTTTAAACACACCCCTTATCCTGTGACTCAAACTTTATCCTAGTGCCTTAAAAAATTTCTGGGTAAGGGCCTGCAACATCATTTGAATATAAGTATTTAACACAAAAATTACCTTTTATTTAGTTTCACACACAACATGTATGTTTACATCATGGGGAAAGTGGAATATGATTCACTGAGCATGCCCGAAATTTTCATTGAGGCCCGCCACAAAAACTAGAGGGCCCCATGTATAACGCAAGTTTAGTCCAACAAATCTGATGTGATCCTAGGAAATATTGAGGTAATTTTTTCATATGGGCAATATCTCCTCCACTTAGATTGCCCCGTCACAAGTATAAAGCAATCTAAACGTCAAATTTTTTGGACTAAATGCCAGGTAAGCAGACAAATGTTCTTTCAAATATTTTTTATGTGCTATATTACAAAAAATAAATGATAGAACATTGTGATGAAGTCTTCCTCAGTTATAAATCATCATGACGCTAGTTATCTGCGGAAAAAAAAATCTCCGTGGGTAAGTAATTATATGTCTGAAATTTTACTGATCATAATGCAATTTCTATTACCAAAATTATAAAAAAAGGTAATATATTTTAGTTATAATTCATATTATTAAAACAAATTGTCTTGTTTCAAAGCCAAAACAAGTATTATACAGAACGATTTAAGCAACAACTACTTGTCCAGGCACATGGTACTGTAAAGAGATAAATTACAGCAATGAACTCCCCCCCCCCCCCCCCCCCCCCCCCCCCCCCCCCATTTCTGGGCCTCAAAAACATACACAATCATTAGAGGTACACAAATATGTTTAGTTTGGAGGATGACCTAACTTTATTCAATTGAAAATAAAGTGTCAGGTATAAAAATTACTGGAGATATCTTGAAAAAGGTTTAAAATATGTCCCCGGTTGTACCAGGTCAATGTGTACAATTTTCTTAGTCAGTGTGTACCACATACGAATTATGAAAGGATTTGTTACAGGTATAGGATTAAGTGTACCCACCCCCCACCCCCCCCCCCCCCTCAAAAAAAAAAAAAATCACATTAATTTTATAGTCAGTAGGTCAAAGGTCAAGGTTACAGCAAGGTCAAATTTGTCCATCAAGTTTTGTGTCCAGTGCATAACTTATATCCAGTTTATGCTTTCCAATTTAAATACTTGCACATCATACAAATACAGAACATTATTTAGTAAAACTGTCCAGTTTATATTATAAACTATATATTATTTTGGACTAACATAGATTCAGATAAGCGAATACACAGTTCCAAGAAAGTGTTATTTTCTCAGTCCTTTTATGAAACTACTCCTTAATAACTGTTCAGGATATTGACTTCAAACTTATATATATAGGTAAGGTGGCAATGATGGTCATGAACTTGAAATATAGGTTTGTTGTTATAGGTGATTTGAAGAGTACAACAATCCACATTACTCCCTGACACAAACACACACCCAAAAAATGTTCCTTTATACATGTACTGTACTTTCTTCTCCTCTGGTCTAGAACTTATATTGCCCGGCTCTGCAGAGCTGATGTGTTCCAATGGAGGCACTTAGCCCTCCTTTCTTGTACAACACCCTGATGCTATGTTGGCATGGCCTTGTTGCTTTTGTTTATAGTGTTGTAATATGTTGTTATCTAGGTACAATAATTTGATTACAGAACAAGGGAGCTGTTTTAGGGGTGCACCAGGCAAAAGAAAAGGATGGAGATCTTATTATGGACAAAGCTACAAAATTCTTTGATGAAAAATCATCAGACAAGATCACAAGTCTACTCAGTGTGTAAGATAGTCAGTTTAGTTGTACTTATAACATTTAGACTTTAATAGATAAAAATATTTTCGGTTAATGCTTTGCTGAAACACAAAACATGTAAGATTGTAAAGATCAATTCAAATAATGAAGCAAGGATAAGCTCAAGTAAACTTTATCGAAAATACTATTATATTAAGTGTTTAGTTGCTTTTTTATTAGTGTAGGTGGATAATCAGTCCTCCTGCACCCATTGTCCTGTGTCAATGCTTTTACTTAAACAACTGCTGATCAGAATTAAACCAACTTGGTAAATAGCAACCTGGCATGGAACTCTCTCATATGTTTTGAGATCAATTTGCTGGGCCCCTTTTAGGGGTGACCAGAGCTAAAGTAAGAAAATACCGTTAAAGTATGTATTCTTTTGAACAGCTTGATGGATCTTCACCAAACTGGTAGCATTTTAAACTCACCAGAACTTAATTAGTGTAGATGGATGGTCTGGCCGCATTTCAGTAGGGTTTTATTACTTCTTGATGGATCATCATAACACTTGGCCTGTTGCATCCTTGCATGGACCTCTCTCAAGTTAGTTCAAATGGTCTTACTTGATCCCTTTTAGGAGCCACTAGAGCGAAAAAAGAGAAACTTTATACTATTTTCTTCTAATGATAATGACCTTCAGGAAACTTGTTCCACAGCATCCTTGCATGGAGGTCTCTGTAATGTTCAGATGGTTCAGCTTATAAGGGGCCACCAGGGCTAAAAAAGGAGAAACCTTAAAACCTCTTTCAATTGCTATAACAGAATATGGAGAAAAATCAAAGCACTGAAAGTGCTGACAGCAAGGGGCTCATTGCAGATGAATGTATATACTCAGTAATACCAGCCATTTAAAGTCAAATACATTCAATAACCGTTTTTGTTTTGTTGGTTTCATGCCAGATTTTAACAGACTTTCAGTAAGAACCAGTAGAGTGTGAGTCACGACTCGTGACAACTTTCTCACATAAAAAGGTCAATGGCCAAGTGTACGTCATTGGAGCAGGGCTCCGGAAATTTTGATAACTCAATCGGTCCGAACATCGGCGCTACCCCACCCAACGCATTCCCAATATTACATATTTTGTAAAACATGATAGAGTAAAGAAATAAGCATGTCATGCATTAAAACAGTTACCTGTCACCGCGTGTTTCCATACAATGAAGACAGTTATTCAGTGTTATGTGTGATCGTTACTTTGTTTAAATTTCGATGTTTTTCCGAGAAAATACTTGTAAGGATAAAATTACCGAGGCGTTGACACCGTGTGCGTAACTAGTCTAAAAGCCAACGCACGTGACGGGTACCGTATACACGGCAGATACTTTGTGATGTTTCCTCATTCTTTGACGGAATTCTATAAAATACAATGCGTCAAAGTGAATTACACGACACATATTTTCTGCTAAACAGTCTCAGTATTTTAAGAATACTCTGCCGCGGACCGAATGTGTACGTTATATGAACGCTGAGATCGAATTTCCCGCATGTATAGTACCAAAAGGTCACGCGTGTTGGCCACGGATATTTCATTCACTTATGTTGTACTTCAATAAGCAACTACATTTTATAAAGTTATATGTTCTCTTCTGATGTAAACAAAATTTCATTTTGAAACGTTTGAACAAATGAATCTTGTAATTTTTTCAAATCAAGTAATTATAAAAACTATTTTGATCGGTTTTCAGTGTGATGTCTCATTAAATCAAAGAC
The DNA here is from genome assembly GCF_021730395.1 of Mercenaria mercenaria. Classification (NCBI taxonomy): domain Eukaryota; kingdom Metazoa; phylum Mollusca; class Bivalvia; order Venerida; family Veneridae; genus Mercenaria; species Mercenaria mercenaria. The sequence continues at coordinate 41,090,572 of NC_069369.1, forward strand.
CTATAATGTACAATTATAGCTCTTTGGTTAAATGCAGTGACCATTTGTTTTTTACCGTGATCAAACATAGCCTTTTGAAATAAACCATCTGTCGGATTCTAAATAAAAGAAGTGGATCCCCGTCGAAATGATTTAGATCCAGTCAGACATATTTGGAAACCAGTCAAAAATGTTTATTACATTGCAGTCTGCTGTCTGCAAACATTAAAGGATGTGCCGCGCGAGCACTGATTGCGTCACATGCTAATTACGGACCGATTATCAAAGTGACAATTAGACCGTTTGACACGTTTATTGATTATCTGAGGGTGCGACCAACAATTTCCTGCTTGGCAGTAGATGGTGTATTGAGATATCAGACCGAAATTTATACTTTTCTCCATTTTTACGGGACCGATTTTTTTTTTTTTTTTCACTTCATGAACCGGTCTGAAAAGTCAAAAATCGGTCCAAAACCGACAAACCGGCAAATTTCCGAAGCCCTGCATTGGAGTGAGTAACAGGGATGGACTCGGCAGAGCTGAACGCAGTTGAAAGAGATATCAATATCTCACTTTAGTCCATGATGGCTAACTGTTGAATGGTTGACAATTATTACCGCTGATGCACAAGACCATGACTAAGACATGATCACACGTAATTACAAACTTGCACTACTCAATAATTAAAATCTCGACAACTTGCTTCCAGTGGTTTGTCAAAATCATGGAGACACTTCTGAAGAGGAATCCCGGAATATTGCTTTTGAAAGGATTTTTTTTACAAACCCGAAACTTGAATCGAAACACAAATGGCCCATATTCATGTATTTGTTATATATACTGTATTAATATTGGCTAATTGTATAATCATTTCAAAACAATAACTCTATTTTGGTATTTATTCTATCACTCTGGAAAGATTATAAATATTTTTTCTTAGTCGGAATTGAAACTGATTCCATTTGTTATCTGTGCCATTGATCTGTCTTAGCAATAGTGTCAGTTATGGGGGCAAGGGACGGTAAATTTGAAAATTCCACGAAAAAAATTATTAAAATCCCAATTTTGAGAAATTCCCTGAAAGTGTTGATCGGATGTATTGCATATATTTAACACTTCATCATGTGACATTTTCAGCCTGCCGATTCCGTTGTTTCTATGATAAAAATGAGTAAAACTCCAGTTTTAATACACTGAATTTTGAGGCAAAAATGTCCCGGAATGCACACCTTGCGCGACCTGTACCGCATTATCTGCAAATAACCGACCTAAATTATATCAAATTTCCGGAGCCCTGATCATATGTATATTGTTAAAGCATGTGACCAGACGAAAATAATGATGGGAAAGAGTGTGAAGTGTCTCATAACCGTTTACTTTTTACGCAAATTTGAGCTGAATCTGGATGGATGGATGGATGACCGTTTCTATTTTTTTCTGACTTCCGTTACCTCAGGTAAGATTTTAGACCCGGCCGCCTATACAGAGCTAGGAAATTCGATTCAAGCATTTATTCATTTATTTTACACAACAGTTACTCGTACGCAGGAATCCTTAGTTCTATAAACACCATAAATAACCAGTTGAATATAAAGGCCTTTAAAGTACATCTACCTATTTTATTTAAAAAACAAAACTGTCCCCAACCAATTACAAGCGTACAGCTTTCTTAGATTCCTATTTCAGCCACTGTAAGACAAAGGAAGTAACACAGTCTAACAGATTTCTGTATTGTATCAATATCACCGCACGAATGCAAATCTAAAAATAACCAGGCTTCCATAAGAGAACTGTATCGCAATATAAACCTTGGTATTGAATGCTCATAGAAAATTGTCTTAATCCTCAAAAGCAAAGAACTTGACCTGGCACTGTTCGCTATTCAGTCAGTGATTTTGTTGTGAACACCCCTTCAAATAATAAATGATACTGCCCAAATTGAATGGTTGACCAGTCCATTCTAGAAAGTTAGCAGGGTAAAGGTTAATGAACTACTTTATGGATGTTAACCAAACTTGGTCAGAAGCAAGGTCAAAAGATTGAAGTCCATCTGAAGTGAGCAACTAAGGTCAACTGCGCTTTTTGTCTTTTCTTGCAATCTAAAAGCCATACCTTAGGAAGAACCTTGTCTTTTTAGCTCACCTGAGCATTGCTCAGGTGGGTAATTGTGATCACTCGATGTCCAGTGTCCAGCGTCTGTCGTCTGTCAACATTTAGCTTGTGTATGCAATAGAGGCTGTACTTTTCTATTGATCTTCTTGAAATTTTGTCAGAATGATTGCCTTGATGAAATCTAGGCCAAGTTTGAAAATGGGTCATCTTGGGTCAAAAACTAGGTCACTAGGTCAAAACAAAGAAAAACTTTTTGTATGCAATTACCGCACCGGTAAATACCATGCCAACCCTGATAGGGACTGCATTTTACATCGGATCTTCATGAAATTTGATCAGAACGATTGTCTGAACAAAATCTAGGTCAGTTTCAAATATGGGTCATCTGGGCTCAAAAACTAGGTCACCTGGTCAAATAAAAAAACAAAACTTTGTGTACGCAATAGGGCTGCATTTTACACTGGATTTTCATAAATTGTAATCAGAATGTTTGTCTTGATGAAATCTAGGTCAGATTTGAAAATGGGTCATCTGGGGTCAGAAACTAAGTCACTGGGTCAAAACAAAGAAAAACCTTGTGTATGCAATAGGGACTGCATTTTGTACCGGATCTTCATGAAATTTGATCAGAATGTTTGTCTAGATGAAATCTAGGTCAAGACCAAAAACCTGGGGTCAAAAAATAGGTCATCCGGTCAAATCAAAGAAAAACCTTGTGTACGCAATAGGGGCTGCATTTTACACTTGATTTTCATCAAATTTAGTCGGAATGGTTGCCTTGATTAAATCTAATTCAGATTTGAATATGGATCATCTGGGGTCAAAAACTAGGTCGCTAGGTCAAATGAAATAAAAACCTTGTGTATGCAAAAGGGACTGCGTTTTACACTGGATCTTCATGAAATTTTATCAGAATGTTTCTGGATGAAATCTAGGTCGAATATGGGTCATCTGGGGTCAAAAACTAGGTCATCCGGTCAAATCAAAGAAAAACCTTGCATATGCGATAGAGGCTGTATTTTTCAATTGATCTTCATGAAATTTAGTCAGAATGATTGCCTTGATGAAATCTAGGCTAAATTTGAAAATGGATCATCTAGGGTCGAAAACTAGATCACTAGGTCAAATCAAAGAAAAACCTTGTGTACGCCCTAGGGGCTGCTTTTTACACTGGATTTTCATAAAATTTAGAATGGTTGCCTTGATGAAATCTAGGTCAGGTTCGAATACGGGTAATCTGGGGTCAAAAACTAGGTCATTAGGTCAAATCTAAGAGAAAACTTGTGTCTGCAATAGGGACTGCATTTTACACTGGATCTTCATGAAATTTGATCACAATGTTTGTCTGGATGAAATCTAGGTCAAATTCGAATATGGGTCATCTGGGGTCAAAAACTAGGTCACCCAGTTAAATCAAAGTCACATTTAAAGCAGGATATTCATTAAATTTGATCAAGACCGACCTAGGACCATTTGGTCCTCTTGTTGATTCTGTCTTCATTAAACTTGGTCAGAATGTTTGTTATCATAAAGTGGATGATTTCAAATCTGGGTCACATGGGGTCAGAAACTAGGTCATTAGGTCAGATCAAAGGAAAAGCTTAAGTACCCTCTAGAGGCCACCTGTTTGCTCCAGTCTTCCCGAAACTTTGTCAGAATGTTTGTTTTCATGAAATTTTGGACAAACTCGACTCTGGGTCATGTGGGTTAAAAAACTAGGTCGCTAGGTCAAATCAAAGAAAATGCTTTTTGATGAAGAAATTCCATACTCAGAGCAAAATTTTACCTTGTGTAATTTTCGGCAGTGTCTCACTGCCTTCTTCAGCACTGACTGACCGGTGTTATGGTAGGTCACGTGACGTAGGAAGGTCACGTGATCGGAGGAGAGGTCAATAGACGGGGGTGGGGAGGGAGCTCCAGGCCCTTGTCTTGGTTTAGCGATGGTCTCCGCTGTTTTATCTTGATAGCCTCTTTGACTTTTCGTTTAATAAGTCCACTTTCACTTGTAAGAATCTTGGTGTTGTCAAATCCGGTGTTTTGACAATATTCATGTATGGCTGAATTCGTTCTGGTCACATGCTCTTTTAGTCTAGTCTCAAGTGTTCTGGCAGTTTCCCCAATTTAATCTTCTTTGCAGTTCTCACATTTCACATAGTATATTATTCCACACTTTTTCAGTTTATCGATTGGATCTTTCACCCAAGTGACCTGACTCCTTATAGAATTGTATGGTTTATGGAACATATTCACTCCATGGTTCTTAAACACTCTCGCAAGAACTTCAGAAGTTCCACGAATATAGGGCATACCCATGTTCACTTTTCTTTCCTTTGCCGCACTATTTTGAGTCTTGTCCTGTTGAGATTTCTTGTTGGGAAGCTGAAATATCCACTCCGGGTATCCATTCGCAAATTTTGCACGTAGCGCTGTTTTCACGTGTTCAACTTCCTTTTTCTTGTCTGATTCGTTAGTCACAAGTGTGTTAGCCCTGTGTAACAAGGTTCTTACCACTGACCTTTTGTGTTCCAAGTGGTGGTTTGAATTGAAATTAAGATATTGGTCAGTATGTGTGGGCTTTCTATAAACTGTTACTTTTGTTGAGCCCATGAATACAAGTGTCTAAAAATGGTCTCTTCCCATCCTCTTCCTGTTCAGAAGTGAACTTTTTATGTGCGGGTCAATGGTGTTCAGATGTTCTGAGAACTTGTCAGTGTCATACTCGTGTATCTTGGTCATGGTATCATATATATCTTACCCACAGTGATGGGGGGTTCTTGGCTCGGTCTAGTGCCTGGCATTCAAAGAACTCCATGTACAGATTAGCAACTATAGGGGAAATGGGGACCCCATGGCCGCTCCCTGTTTCTGTTGGTAGTATTTGCCTTGGTATTCGAAGTATGTACTTGTGAGACAAAGTTCTAAAAGTTCCCAGACCTGTTTAACATTGAGTTCGCATCTGTCATTCAAGTTCTTATCTTTCTCTAGTCTCATTCTGATGACCTCAAGCGCCTTTTCTACAGGTATACTAGTAAAGAGTGCGGAAACATCATATGATACCAATTTCTGTCCTGGTGGTACCTCTAGTCCCTGAATTTTCTGCACAAAATGAACACTATTGATAATGTGGTGCTGTGTTTTACCTGCCAATGGTCCGATTACTGATGCTAGGTATTTAGCAGTGTCATACATTACACTCCCATTGCTTGAGACAATGGGTAGCAGTTGGGCATCCTTTTTGTGTATTTTTGGGAGACGGTAGAGTTTGGGCACATTTTCAGAGGTTGGATAGAGTCTGTTATACAGTTTGTCAGATATAGAGGAGTCTTTTTTCCAACTTTTCAATAATTTTATAAGTTTATTCTTCACCGTCCGTTTTGAATCGCTTTTCAGGGGTTCATATGTCTCTCTATCTTTCTACTGACCTGTCCATTTTTTTCTCATATTCCGACCTACGTCACATGACCTACCATAACACCGGTCAGTCAGTGCTGAAAAAGGCAGTGAGACACTGCTGAAAATTACACAAGGTAAAATTTTGCTCTGAGTATGGAATTTCTTCATCAAAATGATTAATCCAGAGCATGGGAACAACATCATCAGTTGAAAGAAAATGCTTGTTTACACTCAAGAGGCCACGTTTTTTGGTCCAGTCTTAATGAAAATTGGTCAGAGTATTTGTCTCCATGAAATCACTAGGTAAAACATGTTTATACTGTTATGGTGTGTTACTCAGTTGAGCGACCTAGGGCCATCTTGGCCCTCTTGTCTTGTGTAAGTTTGGTCACAGCTGGTCATTCCATTTTTAGCTCACCTGAGCCAAAGGCTCATGGTGAGCTTTTGTGACCGCTCAATGTCCATCGTGCATCGTGTGTCGTCTGTCAACATTTTGTAAAAAAATCTTTTTCTTGAAAACCACTGGGTATAATTACACCAAACTTCACAGGAATGATCCTTGGGTGGCCCCCTTTTAAAATTATTCAAAGAATTGAATTCCATGCAAAACTCTGGTTGCCAAGGCAACCAAAAGGAAAAGCTTTAAAAATCTTCTTGTCCAAAACCGCAAGGGATAGGGCCTTGATATTTGGCTTGTGACATCATCTAATGGTCCTCTATGGAGATTATTCAAATTGTGCCCCAGAGGTGAAAAGAGGCCCCGCCCCGGGGGTCCCATGTTTCACATAGACTTATATAGGAAAAAACTTAAAAAATCGTATTGTCTAAAACCACATGACCTTTGATATTTGGTATGTAGCATTGCCTTTTGGTCCTCTACCAAAGTTGTTCAAATTATGCCCTTGGGATGAAAAGAGGCCCTGCCCCCCCCCCCCCCCCCCCCCCACCTCTCCAGAGGGGTGGGGGTCTCAAGTTTTACATAGACTTCTTGTCTGAAACTGCAAAGCCTAGGCTTTTGATATTTGGTATGTTGCATTGAATTGTGGTCCTCTACCAATATTGTTCAAATTATGCCCCTGGGGTGAAAAGATGTCCTGCCCTGTGGGTCCCAAGTTTAACATAGACTTATATAGGAAAAGAAATAAATATCTTCTTGTCTGAAAGTTCAAGGCCTAGGCCTTTGATATTTTGTATGTAGCATTGCTTAGTGGATCTCTAACAAGATTGTTCAAATTATGCCCCTGGGGTGAAAAGAGGCCCAGTCCTGGGGGTCACTTGTTATACAAGTTATATAGGAAAAAGTACTTGTAAGATTATCAGATCATATTTCCTAGACTGTTTAATTATAATTACCTGATGACCCCAAGTGATAAGGGGTCACTTGACTGTGACCTTGACCTACTGACCTACTTTCTGATCAAGTCCCATAACTCTGACATGTATTTTGGTTAAGTTATGCCCCATTTTTTTTACCTCGAAGATCGTGGTTAAAGTTTTGCATGCAAGTTACTATTTCCAAAACTAATGCAGATATTGATTTGAAACTTCACTAGTGTCATTGGTGTTATAAAACTAGGTGATAGCATCAAGTTCCATAACTCTGACATATATTTCGGCCAAACTGTGCCCCCTTTCGGATTAAGAAAATCCTGGTTAAAGTTTTGCATGCAAGTTACTATCTCAAAAACTAATGCAGATACTGGATTGAAACTCTGTAGATATTTTAACATTTAGCGTAATATTACTGCTTCTGGGACAACAATACAAATAGTTGAGCATAGGTTGTCTTATGGACAGATTTTGTTTATTATCAGATGCTTTTAAAATATCTTATATTAATAATTTTAAGAACAAAAATGCATTTTCCCTGTTCAGTATTCGAGCCAGTAAACAATTTTGAAAATGACTTCTTCTTGTGAACTGCTGGCTGGATCTTCATTCGACTTGGCCTGTAGCATCATTGTAAAGTCGTCTCCCAACTTAGTTAAATTGGGGGCACATAGCCTCTTTTAAGGGCCGCTAGAAGTTAAAATAGAAAAACCTTTACATGACTTCTTCTTACAAACTGCTAGATGGATCTTCATTAAACTTGGTCTGTAGTATGGTTGAAATGGTTCTGCTTGGTCCTTTTTAGGGGATATAAGAGCTAAAATTATTTAAAAAAAAAACAACAATTTCTTATCATGAAGATTGTTCTAAAGGGGTGTCACAACAAAATAAAGAGGAAAAAAAGCTTTTAATGAACTGTTTAAAGCATTTTCACCAAATCTAGTTAGAAGAAAGGTCAGATGGTTATGGTCCTTTTCATGTGAGCGACATAGGCTCATTTGAGCCTCATGTTTACTTATAAAACTGGAATGTCTTTGGTTATTACCCGGTAGCAATGTCAAGAACTATACCTCTTCTCTTGCATATTGCCTTATGCCAAGCACTTATAGACAAGTGTTGGCAACTGCAGGCTGTGCTCTTGTTTGAAAAGATAAATTTGAAATCAATGTAGTTACAATGAAACACCGCTCGCTCGAGGTCGCAAGGGGATGAGCAAAATGCTCGAGTTATCCATGGTTTCGAGCGACCCAAACATTGACCAACATACGAAGAAAATTGAAGTTTGTTTTACCAATTGTCACCGAGACCTTTTGCAGAGGAAACGGTGATGCGTAATAATAACACACTCATGACATTTTCAAAAAAAATCGTATTACAGACGTTATTTATGATAGATCGTAAATGGCACATGTGAAGAAACAGCTAAGACATTTTGAAAACCTGAGTTATTAGATTGGGGTATGTCGTTGGTCGGGCAGGCAGGCGGGCGGGCGGGCGGGCCGCGGCGTCAAACTGGTGTTTCCGGTCAATAACTTTTTTTTATTTCGGTAAAGATATTTGAATAAAACTTGGTATGTATGTAGCTTATATCAAGACAAAGGCTGGGATTGATTTTGGGGTTTCTGGGGTCAAGGTCAAGGTCACTGTTACTTAAAATAGAAAAAGGGTTTCCGGTCAATAACTTAACTTAGGAATGAGCTATCATGATGAAACTTGGTGTATAGAAAACTTATATAAAGTTGTAGCTTGGGAATGATTTTGGGGTTTCTGGGATCAAGGTCAAGGTCATTGTTACTAAAAATAGGGTTAGGTTAGGGTTAGGGTTAGGGTTGTGCTTTAAAGTGGTGCACTGTGATTCAATATACTTTTTTATTCTTATGTTGTAGCTTGGGATTGACTTTGGGGTTTCTGGGATCAAGGTCAAGGTCATTGTTACTAAAAATAGGGTTAGGGTTAGGTTAGGGTTAGGGTTAGGGTTGTGCTTTAAAGTTAGGGTTAGGGTTAGGGTTGTGCTTTAAAGTGGTGCACTGTGATTCAGTATGCTTTTTTATTCTTATGAAAAGTGTTGAAAACCTGGTTTCGTGGCATTGCCGTGTTTCTTGTATTTATTTGAAATACTGTAATCGAATCCACAATTTTTTTTTCCAAATTAAGATCTCATAATTATCGTCTCATTTTTATGAAAAGGCTATATTATTTCCTTTATTTGCATGCAAACAATTGTTGAATAAAATATTAAGATCTCATAATTATCTTCTTGATCCCGCAAAAAATGTAATAATTAATAACAATTTGGATCAATAAAATTTTTCTTCCACCTTTCATCAATAATTAATCTCATTATCAAATCAAATATACCAACAAACAAACATTTAAGACAGTCGGGGAATAGACCATGCAATTCTCACGGCGTGAGAAAATTTTAAAATAACCGATACATTCTGACTGCCGAAGGTGTGAAAAATTTTGCTCGAGTTTGCCATAAGCAACAAAGAGTAAATTAATACACAGGGACCAGGTGTCATGCTCGAGCGATTGAGTTATCGATGCTCGACCCAGCCATGGTAATTTCACATAGATAATAGAAGGAAATCGGCCGGGACTATATTAATTGCTCGAGCGAGCCCGGGTGCTCGAGTCATCGATGCTCGAGGAGCAGTGTTTCACTGTATTTCAAAAAAATTAAAAATGCCTATTACTCCCTACTATGTTAGTCCAAAATAATATATAGTTTATAATATAAACTGGACAGTTTTACTAAATAATGTTCTGTATTTGTATGCTGTGCAAGTATTTAAATTGGAAAGCATAAACTGGATATAAGTTATGCACTGGACACAAAACTTGATGGACAAATTTGACCTTGCTGTAACCTTAACCTTTGACCTATTGAACTGTCCTGGTTCATGCGCTTGAATATAAAATAAATGTGATTTTTGGGGGGGTACACTTAATCCTATACGTGTAACAAATCCTTTCATAATTCGTAATTTCAATTGAATAAAGTTTGGTCATCCTCCAAACTAAACATATTTGTGTACCTCTAATGGTTGTGTATGTTTTTGAGGCCCAGAAAGGCGGGGGGGGGGGGGGTGGGTACATTGCTGTAATTTATCTCTTTACAGTACCATGTGCCTGGACAAGTAGTTGTTGCTTAAATCGTTCTGTATAATACTAGTTTTGGCTTTGAAACAAGACAATTTGTTTTAATAATATGAATTATAACTAAAATATATACCTTTTTTATAATTTTGGTAAAAGAAATTGCATCAGTAAAATTCCAGACATATAATTACTTACCCACGGAGATTTGTTTTTCCGCAGATAACTAGCGTCATGAGGATTTATAACTGAGGAAGACTTCATCACAATGTTCTATCATTTATTTTTTGTAATATAGCACATAAAAAAATATTTGAAAGAACATTTGTCTTCTTACCTGGCATTTAGTCAAAATAATTTGACGTTTAGATTGCTTTATATTTGTGACGGGGCAAGCTAAGTTGGACTTGTTTTGATCAAGAAATGATCTTGTTAAGTACTGTGATGCACTAAGCTAGAATTATGATGTGTGAATCAGGCATTTATTGTTATTTTGACAATTAACATTTATAAAAAGACTTGTGCCATAAATTACATTGTTGTTTAGTAACATTTTCAATGTTTTTTTGAAGAGTTTGAACATCTTAGGTTAGTTTAATGGTGAAATGAAGCACAAAGTGTTGCTTGTTAAGATCTATTTTTCAGTCTTTTTATCAAGTAGTGTAATATGTCCCAACCATAACGGTAGAACAGAAATTTTTGGTTTGGACGTTGCTCTGTAACGACTATGAATATCAAAGCCAGGTTGGTTTTATTTGAAAGGAGTTTGATATAGCTTTAACTTGAAATGGTTATTTTAATTAAATGTTCCATTAACATCTAAGAAAAAAAATAATTTAAGGTATGTTTCTTAATGTTGTTACTTTCCCTGGCATTAATTTGCCGTATCTTTTTAAGAGCGCATTGAATGTAACTGAAATATAGCTTGAAAGTTTGTCACATGCTCTTGCCTAATGTATAAAGAAAAAAATTTGGCAAACATAATGGTTTACATAATATTTTACCAGGTTAACAATGCTTTATGAATTGAAAAAAATATCATCTTAGTCCTATATAAAATCCATATATTTTTAAGAAAGCAGCATCTGTTTAGAAAAAGGTATACTTTCTGCGATTTTCGATATATGTCCTTTAAAATAGAACTATCTAAACATGTCTTAACAGCAGTTCATTTTTGGACCCCAATGTCACACTTTATTTGCACTTGGCCGTAAATTGAAAACCAATAAAGTGACAACTCGCAGTCCAGAAACATGGTACTGTTAGACCTTAAAATAACGTGATTCGGTGGCCCTTTGTGTAGGCCTCGGAAAAGTACCTAATTTTAGAAGTAAACAAATTAGCTCTTTAGTTAGGAGGAGAACCTAGCTTTGTTCACGTGAAATTTCAACCACTAGATATATCTATTTCCCGAGTTATCATGAAAAATATTCCAAAAGTGTCCAGTTCTAGGATGCTAGCCAGTATATGTAATCTTGTTGAAACAAAAGCAGCGTTTATAGGGGTGTACGGGTTCGATGGTCGTCCGGATTTGTTGGTCACTCATCAGTACAGTACATGTCCGTTTACAGCTCTATCGATAGTAATCTGGACCTACACTTTAGGCTAGACATTTCCTATTCAAACCATTATAGACGGTTGATATGCCTGAAATTCACAGTAAACTCACCAAAACCTTGTAAGTAGAAAACCACCGTGGCTGGCAGTGACATATTTCACTAAAAATCTGCTTTTGAAACTTTCGATTAATGACTTTCATGGAGGCTGCCATCTTGGATTTCGGACGACTTCGATTGCGGAATGAGGCGTAATGAGCTATAACGAATGCGGGGGTGGGGGGGGGGGGGGATATATATCTTGGTTATTGATTATTATTATTATTATAATTATTATTATTATTATTATTATTATTATTATCATTTATTTATTTATTTATTTTAGGACATAGTACACAATACAAACAAGACAAACAAATAAATTAAGTATCACAGACAAAATTAAGTGGCAGATATTAAGAATCACCATTAAAACTTTATGAAAGATGCAACCAGTTAAATACCCACTTTAGTAATATCTTCCATCCCTTCCTTGCAGCATTTAGACCATCATTTGGCTGTCAAACTATACACTTGTTCGTTTGGTTGAAGACTGGAAAAAGCCTCTAGATGAAAATAAATATACATGTCGGCGCCATTCTCATGGATCTATCCGAGGCGTTTGACTGCCTACCTCATAACTTAATACTACTTAAACTCAAAGCATATGGTCTCTCAGAAAAAGCCTGCGGGTTACTCAATAGTTACTTAACAAATAGGTGCCAAATGGTCAAAAGCAATTGTTTCAAAAGTGAATGGCTAGAAATCATAAAAGGAGTACCCCGAGGATCTATACTTGGGCCTCTTATATTCAACATCTTTATAAATGACATCTTCTACTTTATTAAGAAATCAACCCTATATAACTATGCCGACGACAATACCTTATCATTCAGTCACCAGAACCTAACCACCTTCAAAGAAACACTCGAATCTGAAAGCAAAGAACTAATAACTTGGTTTGAAATCAATCAAATGCAGGCAAACCCAGATAAATTCCAAGCAATATGCATAGGCAAGAAATCAACTTTCAACTTAAATAACAACGAAATCACGTGTGAAGACGAGGTCAGTCAGTCAGTTTAAGTTTAATTAAAGAGAATTCCTATAGTTTTTTTCCTTTCATAGAATTTTTTTAAATTCACATATATGATAGGAAAACTTGTGCTGAAAACAATGAACAAATAAAAACAATAGGTCACCAGGCTTGTTTTTGTGAAAAATTGTTTTGAACACACCCACTGTTGCTGAAACTGCCAGCGATTTTTCAACATTTTCATAATTTTCTGCTTTTTTATAAATACCAACCAAAATATACATCAAGACAGCACAATACGGTTTTTTTCCTTTTACAGATTTTATTATATACTTATTTGATATTATAGTCATATTTGTAATACTCTATCCTTACAATAATGGGTACAAATGAAAAAAAAAATGTTTCATATTTACTTTTGTGAACTTTTTTCAATGAAAAATACCCATAGTGAAGAATATATTTTTTAATTTTGAAAAAACTCTTTCATAGAAATTTTTCCTGTTTTTCTTGTGTATAGATAATTGTATTGTGAGCATAAAAATGGCTAAAAATGTATGGGTCACCAGGCTAAATTTTATGCTAAGACCGCTAGAATACAACACCTGTTCGGACGGAAATGGCACGAACCTGGCCAAATTGATTACATGTATGTCTGCTAAAAGTTAAAAAAAAAAGTTTTAAAAATTCTTAATTCTTTCTGTAATTGAATACTAAATAATCTGAAAGGTGATATTGTCTTATCAGTACTAAGTCAATTATCTTACATTATATGAACAACACTGTCTTTGTACTAAAATGCGATGTGAAAACACAACCACAAAAATAACAAGATACCTGTCAGGCATGATACTTGTCAATACAACATAAATCAGTATCAACATTTGATTACTGGTAAAACTTATCAAAAATGTTATTTCATTCAAGATTCGTCATATTTAAGATTGTCTGTAACATGTTTCAACAAATGTTGACTTCAGTTCAGTTTTCCATAGAAAGTGTCGGCTGCGCAGAAAGATGCGCATAAAAAACTATAGGAATTCCCTTTAAGGTCCGTCTGCCCTTTCAGACACAATGAAGCATATAAATGCCACGAAGAGTATAGACCGCGAACATGCCCCTTATCATGTTCTTAAAAGGTCTATCTATCTATCTATCTATCTATCTATCTATCTATACTGACACGCCTAGCTCTTTCCGAATATTACGTGCAGGTGCGCGTCTGTGCGAGAATTGTAAAAGAAGAAATGTACAGGATGGTAAAAGCAATACTAATGTATTTGTGAAGTGTTGAAAAGCCAAGCAGGTCAAACAACTATAGCTAGGTGTTACACTAGACTCCCTTCTTGACTTTTACAGCCAGACCACCAACATAAGTCGCATAGCAGCAAAACAGCTAAATGTACTACAGCGGTTAAGTAAATTACTAAATTTTCAAACAAGATTGGTCATTTTTATATCCTTCATCCGGTCCAACTTCAACTACTGTCCGCTCGTGTAGCATTTCTGTAATAAATGGCATTTCTGTAGTAAATCAAATACTGAAAAGCTTGAAAAATTATACAGGATCGTGGCTTAAGAATTGTTTATAATGACTATGAATCATCCTATGAAACCTTGTTAAACAAAGTTAAACTAACTACTCTTCACCTATGCAGATTAAGAACAATTGCTATTGAAACTTATAAAATGATTAACAACATCTCACCAGCTAGAATATATAAGATCCTTAGTAAATGTAAAATCATATTCATATAATTTCAGATATGAAAACACGTTAGAAGTACCAACAGTAAAGGCAATCAGGTATGGCAAGAACTCTTTTAGGTTTGAGGCCGTTCGGGTTTAGAACAGTCTGCCAAATGATATAAGGACTGCACAGGAATACAAAGAATTTGTCAGGCTGATCCGCACCTGGACTGGTCCAAAATGTAAATGTGCCATGTGCTTATAGCTGCTTTTATACTTTTCTTTGCTGCTTGGCTTGTTATGTTGCTTTATTTATTTGTGTGTTTCTTAGTTGCGTCTTCAGCTATAGATATCTTTGTTTTTACCAGTTTATTATTATTTTCTGCTTCTATGCTTTTGTGCTTTTTAGGTTTTTGTGTTTATTGATTTTTTTACCCTGCATTGTGCTTATTTTTTCTTTATAACCAACTCTAGTTTTTCTTTATAACCAACTCTACTCACTCATCATCATACTGCTTGTTATTTTAGTATTTACACTTTTTCATAGATATTTTTTTCCCTCAGCGCATGTGGACTGGCCGCACAGCTGGCAAAATCAGGCGAAGCCATATTTAAACCTTTTTATTACTATTTTATGTATTTAATTTCTTCATTATTTTAACAATAGTATTCATATTTATCTAAGTACTGATAATTTTGATAGTAAAATATATCTTAATCTTCTATTTTTTTACTTTTTACAACAGTTTTATTGCTTTTTTTTCTGTGCTTTAACCGTTTGCTTTTCCTTTACATCCATTTTTAGTTGTTATTATTTTACCTTTGTTTGTCGGGAAATAGCTTGTTATGTAATATCCGACGTTAAATAAAGTTTCTTGTATCTTGTATCTTGTATTTAAAACAAGACATTATAAAAATTAAAACAAGTTAGACAATTTGCATTTAAAAAACCTTAAGTTCATAGCGTACTTTTACTTATACCGAATATGTATGCGAATAAATATATTTGCCATGCACATATATACACATGTGCATACATACACTTATACACACACAGCCAAAAGGGAAATTACTAATAAAAATTTGAAAAAATGTATTATATATATATGTTCCTATGGATAACCCATTAAGCTAAAAGATTATTTCCAATGGTGTCCATGGGTAAAATTGACATGTCCAAAGTTATAAAAAATTGAATAATACATAAAAAAAATGAAATCCTCTCAAGATTTAGGTTAAAAACGGGAGTAAAAGTAGGCTCCTTATGCATACTTAATTAAATGACCAGAGAATAAAAATAACATTACATTATTAATACTGATCAACGAAGATTACATCACATTCAGTAATACAGAAATGGATCTTCAGACTCTCTCTTGTGCATTTCTTGTAAATGAGATTTAACAGATTTCTTAAATCAAGGATTTAATGCTTTCAGGAAGTGCATTCCATCCTTTAATGCCATTAAAATAAAAAGTTTGTTTACTTAAAGAATTACAATGAGGTAAAACAAAGTTATAACCACTAGCGCGAATGTTAGCCTCTTTACAAAAAGTGAAATTGATTGTTGTAATGGAAGGGAAAAAAACAATTATATGACTAAATTATGCATTTGTAGCCTAAAAATCAGGCATAGGTATATTCAAAGAGCTATAAAAATAAATTAAAGTATTTTATACTTCTTTGTTATATTCAAAACTAGCAGCAAAACATTTACAGCCTGTAATTAATCGACAAGTAATATATATGATATGATGCATAAAAGATGAAAATGTCCATACTGGTACTGATAAACCCGGACAGAAAGTAAGGTTTATTAACTGTAACTTTTTATACCCCCACAAAACGAAGTTTTGGGAGGGGTGGGGGGGGGGGGGAGCGGGTATATAGGAGTGAGCTTGGCGGTCGGTCGGTCGATCGGTCGGTCGGTCTGTTGGTTTTGCATGGTTTCCGGATGATAACTCAAGAAAGGATTGACCAATTGAAATAATTTTTGGTACATAGGTGTAACATCAGAAAATACAGGTCGAGTTTGAATTTTGGGTCAGTAGGTCAAAGGTCAAGGTCACAGTGACCCTGAACAGTTAAACGGTTTGCGGATGATAACTTGAGAACGCTTAAGCCTAGGATCATAAATTTTGGTACACAGGTGTAACATCGTAAAATGCAGGTCAAGTTCGACTTTGGGGTCTGTAGGTCAAAGGTCAAGGTCACAGGGACTCGGAAGTTAAATGTTTTCCAGATGATAACTTGAGAACACTTGGGCCTAGGATCATAAATTTTGGTACACAGGTGTAACATCATGAAATGCAGGTCAAGTTCGACTTTGAGGTCTGTAGGTCAAAGGTCAAGGTCACAGTGACTCGGAACATTTAAATGGTTTCCGGATGATAACTTGAGAACGCTTGGGCCAAGGATCATAAATTTTTGTACACAGGTGTAACATCATGAAATACAGGTCAAGTTCTACTTTGAGGTCAGTAGGTCAAAGGTCAAGGTCACAGTGACTTGGAACATTTGAACGGTTTCCGGATGATAACTTAAGAATGCTTGGGCCTAGGATCATGAAAATTGATAGGGAGGTTGGTTATGACCCCTAATGATCTTGAGGTCATTAGGTCACAGGTCCAGGTGACAGTGACCCGGAACATTTAAACAGTTTTCGGAAAATAACTTGAGAATGCTTGGGACTAGGATCAGGAAACTTTAATCTGGAGGTTGGTCATGTCAAGCAGATGACCCATATTGATTTTGAGTTCCAAAGGTCAAAGGTCATTTAAACCTTTTACGGACAATAACTTGAGAACACTTGGTCGGAGGATCATGAAACTTCATAGGGAGGTTGATCATGACTAGCAGATGACCCCTGTTGATTTTGTGATCAGTAGGTCAAAGGTCAAGCAAGTTCGGCTTTGACATTGGCTTAGTTCTGTGACAAGGCCATATTGTGGGAGTATAATTCGTCACTCTTGTGACAACTCTAGTTTATTTCTGCAACCATTTATCAATGATAAAGCTTAGCTCTTGCCGAATAACTGACTAAATTTAGCAACGGCGCGAACGACATGAGGCCCTGAAAGGGGTATGCAAAATAGGCAGTTCTATCTATCTTCAATTCAGTCAAAACCCTTTGACGCGCGTCAACTGACAAAAAGTGAAAAGAATAAAAGCATAAAAGAAGGAGTATATACAGATTGTATTAAAACTAGGAAAAAACAGAGAAAGTTTCTAGGGGGACATATGTTCAACCTGGCTGGCTGCCTGGCTGAATTGATTTGCTCCAAGAGAGACGTACAATATTCTCAGGGAGTGAGTTCCAATGGACAATAGTGAGAGGGAAAATGAATATTTATTGTTAGAAACAAAAATGTAGTTTCTAATATTTGTTGTATCCGACGCTCTTTATTTGACGTCTCTTTGGCGTCTTCAGCCACGTGATAATTTGCGGTGTTCATTGACGTCAACGTCATAGTTGTTTATACTTCCGTTTTCCGCCCAGACTTTGAAACGTTAACTGAGGACATTAATTATTCTGATGAGACTTGATTAGTCTGTTACACTGATCTGTCTAGCAATACAATAATATGTAGTATAAACGCGTGGAAGAGCCTAGAGACTTGATGAGTAAGAGACCAAATTCGGTAACTAAATACTGTTAATTTATTCAAAGCGCAATTATTGAAATCGAAGTTATGATACTGAATTTGTTAAATAACATAGAATGAATATATAGACTTTAAGTTTAATTTTCTGCATGATTGGATAGTGCAACCTTTGTTGATGTGAAATATGTTTCAAAAGTGCATCTGTTCTTTATATGAGTATATGTATATCTGGATAACATTGTACGAATGTTGTTTGTATTTTTGTATTTGCAGAGAATCGCTATAAATAGAAAATAAAAAGAGTAAAGGCGCATCTCTCGTTTAGTCACTGAGTTGATCCAAGTCCCAGAACACTTATAAAGTCAGAGCTTATTTGGATTTGTCTGTATGCCATAGAGTGGGATAGACGACTTTCCCTTTTAGTTGGAATTAAGTATGGTTCTTGAGGAATAGCAACTGAGTTATTGGTGATGTTATACATCATAACCAGTCGTTGGTCAATACGACGTAGGTCAAGTCGTCTCCAGTTTAGGGTGGTCAATATGTCGGTAACACTGGAGGTGCGTCCATAGTTGCGCATTGCCCATGTTGACAGATGAAAAATCTGACCGCCTTGTTATTCGCACTTTTCACGATGATAATATACAGAAACTTTTTCATATACAATGTTGAACAGATTAAATTTATATTTAAAGCAATTTATTGGAATTTATTCGATTGGTTATACATATATAGAAGAGTCTATAAATTGAATTCCAAACATCAAAATCAAATTATACTAAAGTATTTTTTTGAGTGTTTGTTGAGTGTTCACTATACGGTTATAAGTTTGAAGTAAGATTTAATAGGGTATACATCCAATGCGTGCGTATACATTCAATGCGTCGGAGAATTAATGCCGGCCATTGCACTCTTTCAGGAAATTGCTCATATGCAAACTACCAAATGACGGGTTACTTGCTTTGTTTCAGTATATAACCGATATCAGAAACTTACAGTACTTAGATGTTCGTTCATCACATCTCTTATAACGTGCTATATACTGGATTGTGATGCGGCGATATATGCTTTCAAGCCACATTCCGTCATCCTTCTTTGAAAAGTGTCCACTCTAAATCCGAACCGTAAAGCTCATTCTTCGTAATTCTTTATCGTTATAGCTTCACCTCCCTCCACTATTATCGTAAACAGGAACAATTCACGGATGACATTTATTACACAATAGGTATTGAAATTTTATTACCAATATATGTGCTCATCACATAAATCCTAAATATGCATGTGAAAAAGAAATCTTTTTTACTAGTAACAATATTGTGAATAGCCCTAATTTGTGAAAGTGGAATTCTTACATAATTTTGATAGAGAAAACGACAGTAAGTTTAAGTTTACAGTCAATTCTTCTATTGTTTTAACTTATGAGTTGTAAAATAGATTATAGAAGAGCCTTTTTGAAGAAAATCGAACTGGAAAAAGTAAAGGACATAAAACTTTTAATTAAAAAACAAAGACAAATATCAAACAGGGAATGCCACGCACCAAAAACGCAGCCTCCCCAAAACGAAACCTACAGCACGCAGACGTGCACACCACCCGCACTCACACTTACACGCGCACACACACACAAAACCAATACACCACAACACACACACACACACACACACACACACACACATACACAAAGCCAACACATTAGGACAAAACGAACAAACAAAGGAACACAGTGGGGCACCGCCTTGGAACAGTCAGTGGCAAATACACCACTGGGGAGCTTAAACCGGTTTATGGTGCGCACCCAACCTCACTCTTACCCCCACCATGTTCCAAAGACACGGGACAGTGTAAATAAAAGTAATCCCAAGTCAAGAAACAAATCTTTCCTTCAAAAATCGAGTCACCAATTGACTAAATAAACAACATTAAACTGCATGTATAACTCCTGAAATAATGTCAGTAGAGACTCCTCGCTAAAGCGCGACCAAAACTTATAAGCTCTCAAAATTGTGTAAAATTCCATTCTACCTGTCAACATCTCTCTTACTTGGCCCACTCTCTCTCTCTCTATACTGCAGTGATTACTTAACAAAAAATGTATAAAATCTGAAAGGTAGATCCCTCAGAAGCACCGAGAACAAGGCAAACAGTGAAAATTGCAGACTCGGTTTGCTTTAGTCTGTTCATGAGCAGTAATGGAAAATTCAACACTGTCCACGCCCCCTAGCACCGGCTTCAGCTGTATTCAATCTTCAAATCTAAATGAGTTGAAATCAATGATCCCAAAGGACCAGAAAATATAACAACACTGAGACGAAGTCGGGGCGACTTTTTACGGCCGCCACAATATAGCGTATAGATGAACTTGTTTTTCACTGCCGTTTCTAGCATACAGTATATATTTTATATGGTTTAATGCCGTTTTGCAACAAACAACAAAGAATTATTCTGACAAAAATAAACAAAGACAAATATCAAACAGGGAATGCCCTGTATCAAAAACGCAGCCTCCCCAAAACGAAACCCACAGCACGCAGACGTGCACACCACAAACACATACACGCATACAAAGCCAACACATGTGGACAAAACGAACATACAAAGGAACACAGTGGGGCACCGCCTTGGAACGGTCAGTGGCAAAAACACCACTGGGGAGCTTAAACCGGTTTATGATGCGCACCCAACCTCACTATTACCCCCTACCATGTTCCAAAGAGACGGGACAGTGTAAATAAAAGTAATCCCCTCCTGTTAAGTCACATGAACCATTCACCACCTGTTAAATTTTATCATTAGTTTTCATGATCTGTCAAAATTAGTTTTATCACTCAATTCTTCACATGCATTGTTTTTGCAAGTATGTAGTGTGTAACGTAACAATAAATTTCATAACAATATGTGTGCTAGAAATTATTTTATTGTCCTCATTGAAGTCACTTAATAATTTCTATTGTTTTAATTAATTATTTGTAATGAGGGCACTAAAACTCATTCTTAGGTCATAAAAGTGATTGCTTTCTCATAGGTGAAGAAAAATATTAGTGTGACTCTAAATGTTATTTTTTTGAAACAACTGATTTTTTTTTTGGTTATTTTTCATTCACCGGAAATTCAAAATGTGGCATCACGTTAAATGGCTGAAAGCTGGCGAATCTTCCATGCCAATTTGCTGTTGCAATTTATACTAACCTTACATCTTTGTTACAACTTCATGTGTAATCGATGAGTTAGAAAATTAATTCTAACCCTACAATGATTAATTATAAACTCGTTTAAGGGAAATGATGATGATAATTATAAGAAGAACAAGATTAACGACAACAATAACAACAACACCAATGATAATACCAGTAGTCATAATAACGTGAAACTCAAGAAGGTATGATTCACTCTTCAGGCTAAAAATTTTAGAAGTTTTTCGTAAGTTCCCTTTAAAGTTCCATAAGGCTTTAAATTTTATGTAAAAAAACCCAGCTACCCTAGGCTAGTAGATGTTATGCATAATTATTCGGGTAGAAAGGTGCTATTTTCATACTGCACAATCATGAACTTTTACAATTAGAGCTATGAAGTGAGGTAATAAAAGTAATTGATTCAATAAAGCTTTCTTCTGTGTTCACCAACATTCAAGCCTTTGACAAACATTAGAAAAACAATTATCGGAAATGAATACATTTATTGTTCATAACGGAAAATGTGACAGCCACATTTTAAACAAATGCATTATGAGCCTTTAAACTGTCCTTATTATATAAAAAAAACAAGGAAAAATATCAAGCCTCCGTTGGTGCCATTTGTGGATGAATCTATGTAAGAATAAAGAAATAAAGTCTGTGTAAAACTAAGACCCCGGTAATGACTCACCGGCGGTAAAAACCTTTTATAAAGGACTATCGTGCAATGCTACACGGTAAAATTTACAAACTTTTAAAAGTTTCACTAAAACTTTACCTATATGGCAGGAGGTAGGGTATTTGTGTACATAATGAGAAGGGTATATACACTACACATGGTGAATGAGGTACTAGACTCTTCCACGCGTTTACACTACATATTAATGTATTGCTAGACAGATCAGTGGAACAGACTAAATGAAGTACACGTATATACATTGTGAATGAAGTACACGTATGTACATGGTGAGTAGGGTATCTGTTTGTACCTGGTAAATAGGGTAGATGTAAACAGATTGTTAGGCACACCAAAGTACACGGTAAGTGTGGTATATACATGTACATGGTGAATACAGTGCACATATGCACATGGAGAGTAGGAAACACATATGTATACATGGTAGGAACTGTACACGTGTATATGGCGGATAGGGTACATACGTGTATATCATAGAGTAGGGTACATACATGCAAATGTTGAGTACGGTATTCATGATAGTATACTAGTATTTAGCACTGCCGAATGAAAAGTTGTCACTGCCGCATGATAAGTTAGCACTGACGAATGACACAGAACCACACCAGAAAGATCATGTACCACATCATTATGTAAAGTGACATCAGAATGAAACTTAGCACAGCCGAATGACAAGTTGATACTGCCGAATGACGAGTTACCACTGCCGAATGATTAGTTATCACTGCCGACCACAGTAGACATCATAATTTTAAGTTAAACATTACCACAAACGAATGACAAGCAATTACTGCTGAGTGGCAAGTTAGCGAAGCCGAATGACAAGTAACCACTGCAGATTTACAAGTAATCACTTCCGAATGACAAGTAACCACTGCCAAATGACAAATAAGCACTGTTGAATGACAAGTTAGCACTGCCGAATGACAAGTTAGCATTGCAGAATGACAAGTTACCACTGCTAAATTACAAGCTAGAACTTCCAAATGACAAATGACTACTACATACTTTCAAGTTAGCATAACCGAATGACAAATTAGCATTGCCGATTGACAAATTAGCACAGCTGAATGACAAGATAGCACTGCCAAATGACAGATTAGCATTGCAGAATGACAAATTAACACTATCAAGTGACTGGTTAGCTCTGTCGAATAACAAGTTAGTACTGTCGAATGACAAATTATGACGACCGAATGTCAACTTGATATTGCAAAGTGATAAGTTAGCTTTGGGGCTGGTGCAATAGCCCTCATTATTCTTAGAATTGCCGATGTCTTTAATTACTTTTTTCTCTTGAACTAATTGTTGGATCTTCACTAAACTAGGTCCGTAGAGGCCCTCTCTCACATTTGTTCAAACGGGGTTATTTGATCCACAACTGCCTTACACAAAATAGTCTGTAAATGCATCTTCCGTTATATACAGTATCTCAACCTGTTAATTATCTGATTCGACAATTTGATAAAATATAGCATTTTATTGGCTTATCACCTCCTTATCAAATGTAAGCCTACGTAAGTTGATGTACAATAATTTCTAACCTATCTTCCTATTCGGGTGTCCTATCGCGATAGCATAGCGTTACTCCACTGTGTGTCTGTATGCAGGCCCGTGTCCAGGATTTTTTTGCTGGAGGGTGGGGTGTGGGGGTCAACCTGGGGTGGGTTCGGGAGGCGACACCGATGTCGAAATTTTTTTAATATGGCACATGAAAAGATGCATTTTCCTGCTACCTGAAACACCTTTAAGGATGCATGAATGTATTATATATTTAAGGAAAAGTCTATTTTTTAATCATTTCATCAAGCCATTTCAATGTATTTATGATTGTACAGTCACAGTGTATGGACTTCATTTTTCTGTATGATACCCAGGTCTGGTGGACTCAAGTCATGGCTGAGGATATGGTCGTTCCTCGTCATTAAGTTGACCATGGCGGCGAGCGTACAAACTGATGTCGTGGAGGTCTATGCACGGAGATGGAGACCTGGAAATATATAACACAATCAAGATTAAATCAGTATTTTGACAATTGATCAACAAAATTTCAAAATCAAAGTCTAAAGGCCATGGCTCTTGAAATAGTAGCTTAATGTAAAGAAATCTTACCTGGCCTCCGTGACTGGAGGATCACTGTCAGTACACGTAATTTGACTGTCAGTTTTAACATGATCAGTTTTTTTTGTTTTCTGTTCCAAAAAGGAAGCAAGTGTTGCCTGTGAACGCTTCATTTTGGCAATGAAGGAATAAGGCAGAAAAATCACTAAAGATTTTTGAGTCATTTTAAAATAAAACTGAGTTCCTAAAATTATGATGAACATCAAAGAAAGAAAACAAAATAATCTTTAGCAGAAAAAAAAACTGTTAATTTACAACAATTCTGTTACTTTCTATGGATTAAAACACTGCATGGCAAAAGCAATAATTATATATTCATCAAAGGAAGCTTGCCGTCTGAAATTAAAGATAATTGTCCATTCTTCTCCGTTAATTGCCTCAAATTTTATGTGTTTTTCACAAATTTCGAGTAAAGCATTTCTTTTTCAGCCATTTGTAATACAATGCCTACAATCTCATGTATCGTGCAACCTCATTGGTCAGTTGTTTCTCCACTACTCAATCAAGTACCGCGTTTAAAAAGCAAGCGATCAACGAAGCATGTACAGATAAACTTTTACCTGTAACATGCCTAGGGCTAATTTCCACTACCGGACACGGTTTTATGGCTCTTTAGCCTGTGTATTGCTGAGATCGTGTTTGTATACAAATCCGTTGTATATTCTATTTTTAGAACTGACAAGACAAAGACCGGGTGGGCTGCCGCCGAGCGCCCATGTTTTTTTGTAAACATTGATGTTTTTCTAACGGCTTAAACTTTCTTAAATCATAAATGATATCAATAATTTTTTATCAATGGAAGGATATAAAACAAGCAATTTATTGATAACTTTAATTTTTATTTCGAAATAAATTCGATTAATTATGAACGCTTAACTTACAGTGTTTTTTCTAAAAGTTTGGAGCATCGCTTCGCCGCTATTAAAATCATATGTCATTTAAAACGGTTATTAATTTTCAAAAGTTATTTTAATAAAAAAATATGATAATCGTAAGCATTTCAAAACTTTTTGAATTTTTAAAATCCATAAATGAACGAAAAAGTAATTAGAAATTAAAAATTCCGATCCCATACACAAACGATGTAAAAATATTTGTTTTGCCCACCGTCAGATAAACAGGTGTTGATGCGTGACGTCAGGACGATCTCTCCTATTGCGCTGGTGTATAAATTTGTTAATTGAGGGGCCCATAGTACTAAAAATCGTAACTAGCCAGCCAGCTGGGAGGGGGGCCCTGCCACCGCCCCCCCCCCCACACACCTGGGCACGTGCCTGTGAATTTATAGCATAATATCAAAATCTGCGTGCTCTTGTCACATTTGACAGTGAAAATGACGGCGTAAGTATTTTACGTCCCGAAAAGAGGCACTGAATGCGATGTAGTCTGTTACACTGACCTGTCTAGCAATAATATGTAGTATAAACGCGTGGAAGAGTCTAAATGCGATGAAAAGAAGTAAATTTGGATAAATGTAGTTATGAAGCGCAACTTTCTTACATATAAGCTAACGCCTTTTTTCTTTTTATTTTTTACTTTTCTTTATTTTTCTAGATACAAGATACAAATTTTATTTAAAGTCTTTCCTATAGTTTTTTATGGGAATATTATGTCTCTGACGTTTTTGTAAAATGTTTGAATAACCTCATCAAGTGGCTTTTATGATTACGAAATAAATATACTTTCCCAAAGCCAAGATTATCTTTACGCCGCTGTTTATTTGAAAACGCAACAAAGCAATTTGATTTAGTGGTTTTCAGCCTATTTTCTCGACTCGGCAAATCGAACGCGCCCAAGAAGGTCTCAGTAACTACATGTATCAATACGGTATGTAATTAGCTATTTAATAAGTACAACTGCTTTGGTGTATTTAACTTGTTTCAACACTGTGTATACAGTATACATTATTTTTTAGACCAAGATTTTACTAGGGGGTGGAGTTACATGTGCCCACGTGAGGAGACTTTATGTCGGGTACAATATAGATCTACTGACTACAGACCGTACCAGGATGCTTTTTGCAAATATATGCCCCGGTAGAGGCGTACAAACACTAAATAGGAAAATGGCGCGAAAAAATGGCATAATGGCAGATACAAATAGTCCTCAGTTTTTTGGGTTTTTTTGCTTTTCCTTATATTATTTGCATTTTTGTGCCCCCATGAGTGGTGGGGGCATATAGATTTGGTCTTGTCCGTCCGAAGTTCGTGACGCGCCTAACTCGAAAAGTATTTGATATAAATTGATGAGTTTTTATCATGATATGAATTTGCGCACCACCTATTTTTCGTCTTGCTCCGCCCCTGTTTTCAGAGTTATGGCCCCTGAAATAGTCAAAAATGCACATTTTCACCTTGTGACACGCCTAGCTCAAAAAGTATTTGATATAGATTCATGAAACCTTGCATGAGTCTTAATCATGATATGAACTTGCGCACCTCCTTTTTTCATTTGGCCCCCCTCCTATTTTCAGAGTTAAGGCCCCTGAAATAGTCCGAAAAATGCCCATTTTCACCTTGTGACGTGCCTAGCTCAAAAAGTATTTCATATAAATTGATCAAACTTTGCATGAGTCTTTGTCATGATATGAATTTGCGCACCTCCTATTTTTTCGTCTGGCTCTGCCCCCTATTTTCAGAGTTATGGCCCCTGAAATAGTCAAAAAATGCACATTTTCACTTTGTGACACGCCTAGCTCAAAAAGTATTTGATATAGATTCATGAAACCTTGCATGAGTCTTAATCATGATATGAACTTGCGCACCTCCTAT
Organism: Mercenaria mercenaria; assembly: GCF_021730395.1. Taxonomy (NCBI): domain Eukaryota; kingdom Metazoa; phylum Mollusca; class Bivalvia; order Venerida; family Veneridae; genus Mercenaria; species Mercenaria mercenaria. Next base: position 41,117,173 of record NC_069369.1, read on the forward strand.
TTTTCATTTGGGTCCACCCCCTATTTTCAGAGTTATGGCCCCTGAAATAGTCAAAAATGCACATTTTCACCTTGTGACGCACCTAGCTCAAAGAGTATTTAATATAAATAATTGAAAACTTGCATAAGCCTTTATGATGATATAACTTGCACAACTGTTATTTTTAGGTTGGCGCCACCCCCTGTTTTTAAAGTTATGGCCCCTGAAATAGTAAAAAATGCACATTTTCACCTTATTATGTTCCTAGCTGAAAAAGTATTTGATGTAAATTCATGAAACCTTGCTTGAGTCTTTATCATGATGTGACCTTGCACATTTGACATTCTTCTTGAGAATCTTAGCGCTTATTACAGAGTTATGGCCCTTGAAATAGCCAAAATAGTGGATTTTTTGTTTGTGGCCTAGAATAATGAATCCTTTTCATAAAATGTTTGTTGAGGTTATACCCCATTAAGACTGCAAACAACTGAATTATTGCCCCTTATTTGTGACAAACGTACCAGTTGGGGGGCACACCCTGTGTCCTACAGACACATTCTAGTTTTGCTAAAATCACATGACAGATCTATGCTTGACATGTAGGTAACATTTTCATAATGAAATAACAACATGACAGAATGTTTCATGGAAACTTAGATCAAACGTACAAACACAATTACAATTTGAGGTCTCATTTTTTAGCTGATGTTGCAGTTTGTGTGTTTGACTGAAAATAGTTTTCTTGCATCAAACATGGCCCCCACTTTTCTTTTGATTTTTATAAAGCACCGACCACTGCCTTACCCTTGCATGATCGTAAGAGGCGACTAATAGGGTCTCAACACTTGGTTTTGCAGTAACTCTGTAATTCCAGCAGGTATGCAAATTTTGATTCAATACCTCATGTTTTTATTTCGATGTAAATGAGATGTGGAACCAAAATTTGTAGTCCTGTTTGGCGCCATATAAACTATACTGTGTTGATGCGCCGTAAAACCCAAATAAATAAATAAATAAATGTTTCTAGTAATTGATAAGGACGCTATATGCTCCAGGGGTATGGGACTGTAGTTGGCTTGGTCTGACTTGTTGCCCTTCTTGTAGATAGTGACTTTAATTTCTGTACTTTTCAACTGGGAAGGTATGGATCCGTCATAAATGAGTTTTCTGACACATTTTTTCCAAGATTGTGGATCATTTCTTTAAAAATGTTTTAGTATGACTTGCTTGATCTTATCCGGCAAACATGCCTTTTGAGGACTAAGATTTGAAAGGACATGTTCTATGCCATTGATATTTACATGGATATCCGTCATTCTAGTGTAGTTTTGACTGTTTTCAGGAGGTGAATTATATTTTTTATATATATCATGTAGTTTCATCATGCAGTAGGATGCCAAGTTTAAAGGGGATTTGGTCTAAATACAGACTAAATTAAATTTTACTTATTTAGTTTAGTTTAGTTTAATCATATTTTATTGTTCTCTGTTTCAATATTACACACAATATTACATACATTTTTAACACACAACAAAAAACAAAAGGGTTGGGCTACGAGTTATTTCAACATCAGCATACAGCCCTCCCCATAGAAAAAGATCTTATAATATTCTATTCATCAGACTAATTGTATTGTAGTTTTTCAAGTGTTTCTTGTTCATAATATGTGCAGCTATCCCAAACAACTGATGCATATTCAAGTATTGGTCTCATATAGGAAATGTATATTTGCTAAAGAGTTCTTCTGATTACTTTAAATTTTAATGCTCTCATTGATCCTAATACTTTAGATGCAGATTTAACAATATTTGATATGTGGGTATGCCACGTTCCGTCTTGAATAAAGGTTACGCCAAGATGCTTGTGGTTTTCAACAATATCTAATGGTACGTCATTAAATACTAACTTAGGAGGGTTATTATTTATCAATGATAAAAAAAGAACTTCCGTTTTGTTGGGATTAAACTGAACCAACCACTGTTTCGCCCAATCGTTTATTGTTTTTAAATCATTGTTAAGGATACTTTCAATTATGTTTACATTACAGTTTGAGACGGCGAGAGAACTACCATCTGCAAATAACCTTGATAAACTTAATAAGTTGTCGGCTATATCATTAACGTAAATATGAAAAAGTAAAGGACCAAGCACTGACCCTTGAGGTACTCCCGCATTTAGGTATCTAATATTAGAATAAGACGTATTAACAAATACTTTCTGATTTCTGTCTTTAAGGTAATCTGAAAACCAAGCCAACAAAGAACCAGTAATGCCATTTTGTTTAAGTTTAAAAAGAACACCTTTGTGCCAAACTTTATCAAACGCCTTCGAGATGTCACAAAAGACAATACAAGTAGACTGTTTTTCGTCGAATGCTTTACATATTTGATTGTAGATATCTATTAACTGATTAACTGTACTATGTCCAGGTAAAAAACCGGCTTGATTTTTATATACGAAAAGTATTAAAAAGTGGACTATTGCTATTTCAAATTTTACCTTTGCATTTGATCCATATTGGGATACCTGCACCAAAAGACGTTTTTAACAACAGTGTGTAGCTTCAGAATTCTATCCAAAACTGGTAAAGGGAGATAATAATATTTTTACAAACTTGCATTTCTAATGATTTTCCGCTTAAGGTGATGTCACTTTTTGAATTTCCGGTGAATAACAAAAAACCAAAGACTATTCAGTTCTTTCCAAAAACTGTTATATTATGATTCAACCAAATAGTTCCCATTGTCTACCAGAAAGGAACAATTCTTACATCTTAATATTGAGATCTGATACCTTTGTAACAGACAGTAAACTAAAACAATAGACATTCATATGTGACGTCGGTGAGCTCAACAAAGCAATTTCAGCACAAATATTAATGTGGAATGTAAAGTAAGTTACACACTACAATGTCCGTCCAAGATACTTTCAAAAACAATGCATTTGCAGAATAGAGAGATAAAAGTAATTTTGACAGCTCGTGAAAACTAATGACAAATTTTGACAGGTATATGATGACTCATGACCTAATTAATTTTTTTCTGTTATTTCTAACTTCCAGTTTGATTTTCATAAAATGGGTATTCTTTATTGTAGCTTACAACTCATACATTAAAACAATAAAAGAATATACTGTTACCTCACTGTCGTTTTGTCTATCCATCTCTCGTACGAATTCCTATTGTTTCAGCCATTTGTCAGTAATTAGAGCAACTCACAGTGTTGCAATCATACAAAACACATCCCTTATTTTCACATAGATATTGAGGATTTATCTAATGAGCACATGTATTGGAAACACAATTTCAATACCGAATGTGTATTGTAATAAAGCTAAACTATCTCAGCCGTGACATCTCCTTAATATATATTTGTCAATGTAAATATTTGACAAATATAATACAATAGTTCTTATGTTCATATGATTTCTAAACCAACGTATGCTTATTTGTATCAGGAAGGTCTCAGTTGTTCCATATGCTAAAATCTTTTTCCAGTTTGTATACATATGCTAAAATAAATCTATCATGGCTGCGCAACTAGGAAATTAAAATTTCAAGAATCAAGGGCGGAACCAGGATTTTATGTTGAGGGGGGGGGGGGGCGCAACTAGGGGTGTCCGGGGGCATGTTCCCCCTGAAAATTTTGAAAATACTGGATCCTTCTGGTGCATTCTGGGCGTTCTGAGGAACTTTATTAAGTATTTTAAAAGGACAGGTTTTGTGACAAAATCAACCCAAATAACATGCTAATTATATTCCAAGTTTTATGATTTATCAGAATTATTCTTGCGTAAGTATCCCAGAATGGAATTTCTTAGCCCGAATGGATTTCTGAGGGTTTTTTTTTAATTGGGATGGGTTACCAAGGGCTATTAGCATATTGTACAAATGGTAAAGAGCATTATAGGAGCTCATGCAAACTTTGTTGGATTTTTATTGTGCGAGCGTAGCGAGCAAAGAAAATGCATATTTTATATATTTTTTTTACCAAGAACAAAAGACAAATTGCCTATGCGAGCGTAGCGAGCGAGAAAAATACATATTTTATATTTTTCACCTAGAACAAAAGACAAATACCTATGCAAGCGTAACGAGCGAGAAAAATGCATATTTTGCAGATTTTCACCTAGTCTCTACCTGTAGGCAAGAGTGCATATCTCTGTCAAGTTTTTTGGCTGAATAATAGCCCTTTATGGACTTGGAAATTGGTTCAGATTTCGTACAAGTCCACGTTTTGCCAAACTTTTTGACCTTTGAACACTTGCTTATCATCATGATTTCCATCTGTGGGCAAGAGTATGTCAACTATTTTGGCTGAATTATGGCCCTTTTTGCACTTGGAAATTGGTTCAGTTTTCCTACAAGTCCATATTATGTTAAAACTATTTGACATGTGGCTTTGAAACTTTGAACACTTGTTAATCGTCACAATCTCCATCTGTAGGCAAGTGTACATAACTCTGTCAACTATTTTGCCTGAATTATGGCCCTTTTTAGCTCGGCTTTTCGAAGAAGAAAAAGTAAAGCTATTGCACTCTCCCCCGGTGTCGGCGTCGCCGTTGGTTAAAGTTTTTGATAAAGTCTCTATTACTATCAAAGCTATTGACTTGAAACTTGAAATAAATATTTACTCTCAAAGTCTACACCAGGAGAAACAATCCCCATAACTCTGATTTGAAGTTATGCTCCGTTTTAACTTGAATGATTTGGTTAAAGTTTTTTTGATGAAGTCAAATATCTCTGTTGCTATCAATGCTTTTTCTCGAGACCTAAAATAGTTATTTACTATCAAAGTCTACACAAGGAAATATAATTCCCATAATTTGACACAGTTATGCCACTTTTTAACTTAGAATGTTTTGGTTAAAGTTTTTGATAAAGTCAAATATCTCTGTTATCAAAGCTTTTGATTTGAAACTTGAATTAAAATAGTTACTTACTATCAAAGTCTACACCAGGAGAAACAATTCCCATAACTCTGATTTGAATTTTAACAGAGTTATGTCCCTTTTTAACTAAGATTTTTTTGGTTAAAGTTTTATGAAGTATTTATTGGCAAAGCTCTGAGAAAAGTCGAGCGTGCTGTCTCACGGACAGCTCTTGTTGGACTCGGAAATCAGTTAATTTTTCATACCAGTCCATATTTTGCCTAACCTGTTTGTCATATGTCTTTGAAACTTTGACGACTTGTTTACCATCATAGTCTACATATGTAGGCAAGACGGGGACTTTAGCTCAGTTATGGCCTTTTTTGACATTGAAATTAGTTACGTTTCGCATACAATTCCATATTTTGTCTGTTTGATTTATGGCTTTGAAACGTTGAACACTTGCTTACCATCATGGTCACATATTGCCATATAGTGCAAGACTTATCCAAATCCACAAATACAGGTACATTGTTTTTATGCCCCCCTTCTAAGAAGCAGGGTTATATTGTTTTGCAGATGTCTGTCGGTCGGTTGGTCGATCGGTATGTATAGGGAGATTGGTCATAACCAGCAGATGACCCCTATTGATTTTGAGATCAGTAGGTCAGAGGTCAAGGTCACAGTGACCTAAGGCAGTTAAATGGTTTCCGGATGATAACTCAAGAAAGTTTGAGCCTAGGATCATGAAAATTGACAGGAAGGTTGGTCATGACACGCAGGTGACCCCTATTGATTTTTAGATCAATAGGTCAAAGGTCAAGGTCACAGTGACACGAAACAGTTAAACGGTTTCCGGATGATAACTCACGAATGCTTTGACCTAGGATCATGAAAATTGACAGGGAGATTGGTCATGTCCAGCGGATGACCCCTATTGATTTTAAGGTCAGTAGGTCAGAGGTCAAGGTCACAGTGACCCTGAACAGTTAAACAGTTTCTGAATGATAACTCAAGAACGTTTGGGCCTAGGATCATGAAATTTGATAGGGAGGTTGATCATGACCAGCAGATGATCCCTTTTGATTTTGAGGTCAGTAGGTCGAAGGTCAAGGTCACAGTGACCCAGAACAGTTATATGGTTTCCGGACGATAACTTGAAAATGCTTGGGCCTAGGATCATGAAACTTGATAGGGAGGTTGATCAGGATCAGCAGATGACCCCTATTGATGTTGATGTCAGTATGTCTAAGGTCAAGGTCACAATGACCCAGAACAGTTAAACGGTTTCTGGATGATAACTCAAGAACGCTTTGTCCTAGGATCATGAAACTTAACAGGGAGGTTGATCATGACCAGCAGATGACCTCTATTTATTTTAAGATCAATAGGTCAAAGGTCATGGTCACCTTTACCCAGAACAGTAGAACTTTTTCTTAACTATTTTTATCCTTTTGTCTGAAAATCTCTGGTAATATTTGACCTCATACTTCATCAATTTTTCGAATAGTCGAGCGCGCTGTCAACAGACAGCTCTTGTTTCTATTGAAATGGGAAGGGCCCTGTGCCTGTTACTTTGATGTTGGCAGGGGAAATGATCGCGGTATCTTGATAAATAAAAGTCATATTGTAAAGATAGAAAAACCCGTGTAAACTGCAGTATGCCGCTGCTGTAAAAAGAAATAAAACATGAAATTAGCATGCCAGGGTCTCAGTGAGAAATATAACTGATAGTCTTTTTTGTCTTTAGGTAAATTGTACAAAATGCCAGCATCGCCACTTGCAGGAAAAGTTTGTATCGTAACTGGTGCTACACGAGGTATAGGAAAAGGGATAGCCCTCCAGCTCGCCCAGAAAGGTGCGAAAGTTTACATTACTGGACGAACTCTTGATCCACCAAAACAATCCAAAGTTGGCGGATCTTTACGTGAAACTGCACATGAAATAGAAACTCGTGGTGGAATCTGTATCCCAGTTAAATGCGACCACTCAAAAGACAGTGACATTGAACAATTGTTTGAACAAGTGAAACGTGAAAATGAAAATCAGTTGGATATTCTAGTTAACAATGCTTATTCGGCAGTCAATAGCCTGGCCAACAATTATAAAGTTAAGTTCTGGGAGTTGTCTCCGTTAGTATGGGATGAGGTTAATAGAGTAGGGCTACGGAACCATTATATTTGTTCCGTTTATGCTTCCCGAATGATGGTTCCTAGAAAACAAGGGTTGATCGTAAATGTTTCTTCCGGCGGCGGACTCAGATACATGATCGGTGCAGCTTACGGAATTGGGAAAGAAGCTTGTGATCAGATGGCTGCCGACTGTGGATTTGAGTTAAAGAAACATAATGTTGCGTTCGTTAGCTTATGGCCGGGCGCCGTTGGAACTGAAAATGTGTTGGTAAATCTACGTGACAGTCTGAAGAAACCCAAAATTGTTAATGACTCGGTGTCAATGAGAAGTCGCGAAAAAATGTTAGAGTACTTTGAAAAAGGTGAAACTCCGGAATTTGTAGGACAGTGCATTGCGGCAATGGCCGTGGATGCACAGCTGATGGAAATGAGCGGTAAGATTGTAATGACTTGCGATCTAGCTCGGAGATATAGTCTTCGAGACGCCGAAGGACATACACCCACGGAAATGCGTCAAATCAACAAGCTTTTAGATCAGTTCGGGCATACATGGCTTTCATGGTGTATTCCTAATTTTGTTCGTGTACCAACATGGCTTCTTTGTCTTGGTGGAAATAAATTCTTTTGAGTGAAACATACCGTAGGACATGAAATCATAAAGCTGGTGATAATAATAATACTATACTTTATTATCAAAATTACTCTAAAAGGCAATTTTTCAGTAAAAAAGAGGTGTTTTATTGATAATATTTGATAAATATGTTACTTACTTTCAGGTGTTAAGGTAAATAATAGCCTGTTATTCAGTAATAAAAGTGCTCATAACAGTGTTGTAATTTCTTATTTAGTGCAATGTTTTTAACACTCAAACTTGTTAATTTGGCAATTATCTACTACAAAATTGTATAAAACAAAGCCATTGTCCCCTAAAATATGACAAATGTCTTGTATCAAGTTCCCAAAAAATCACTGGGGGTCAAAACTATTGGGGGGCAAATGTCCGTTTCAGAAATAAGCACTGGGGGCAAATGTCCTATCTACCATTTCAACTGGGGGGCAAATGTACAGCAGTCCACTTTTTCATTGGTGGGGGGGGGGGGGCAAATGTCCTTGGGGTCAAATGTCCGGATCCCGTTTATGGAGAAGTAATTTAAAAGTCCGGACTGTCCAGAATTTTCGGATCTAGTCTGAATATATATGTCCTATCTGCCATTTCTATATAGATCTATATAAATATTCTATTTATAAATGAATCATACACAAAGTACATGTCAGTGAATAAACCGCGCTGACCGGAGAGGACCGGTCGTTTGTTTTTTATTGGAACTAATTGAATTATTTCTTCATGTTTAAGATAATTTAAGAAGATAATATATTATGAAAAATCAGTTTTTAAAAGAATTATATCATGTTTGTTATATGAATATAAAAACGTTTACTGCATTTATTGCCTAAGCACAATTAATATCCTTTGAATATATGCGGCGTAACAAACACGTGCCTCTGATTAGTCCTGATAGAGTTTGATTGGATTGTCACACAGACTATATCAATAATGTTGATCGGTATATTTGTTAGCACACACAAGTGACATGTGACAAATAATGTCTAACAAGGTAAGTGCAGTTAAATATGAATTAAATTATTCACGTTTTTCATCGTCTGCTAACTATTTTTGTCTCCAGTTCCCGGTAGTTATTTTACCGCGTTTTCTGCTTGCAATTCACGATTTTCTCATGTTTTCAGTGCACTATATAAGTGATTGTTAACTGATATTCTTCACTCGAGGTTGAATATTTGACAGCATAACAAGTAGTTTGATTATTTGTTTATTCTCGTAAGAAAACTTGACAAACCCTTCAGAGACGAATATTCAGTTTTTGGACATCATTTGCATCTGGAGATGAGCATTCAACGTAATACTCAGTGAAAAAGGTAGCAATTTCGGAAAGGTAAAGATTTATTACTTTTTTTCTATGTTCCGTAGAGTTTTGTCCAAATGAATATTTTTAGTTTGAAGTTTTGACACGTGTAACGGGAATGTCCTAGAATTTATCAACATACTGTTTCCACAAAATGAGACATTTCATATCGCTTAAAGTTCTGATTTTGCTAGAATATCTTTTTCAAAGATTATTGACATGGTAAGGTTCATCAACGCTAAGAGATATATGCTAATACGGATTTACAAGATATCTTGTTTTAATTTCGGCCTACTGTGTACTTGAATTAGTGGTAATGTTGGCTGTAGAAATTTGAAACAGTTTATCTGTAAACATTTTGAATATATGTTACCTATATAGCAAAATTGTATGTGACGAACTTCATAATCCTTTGTGATTCGGTTTCTATAACCACAGAGAAGGTTTTGGTAGTGTCGGTCACGAAGTTTTCGTGCAAATGGTGCAACAAATTACACCGTCTCGTCAGAATGTTCAAATAAAGAAAACGTGCATATTAAAATCTGTTATCTGTTTTGTATATTTTAAATTAGTTTTATAGTACATGTGCACAAGGTTTGTATAACACATAAAGATGCGTTTATTTGTTTTTCTCTATGACTTTGCAGATGTTTTCTTGCTTAATGTGTTATTTTATTGTTAATGTTATTTAACATAAATTCATGATGAAAAAACCTGTTATTGAAGGAAAGTAAATATTACATGTATATACTTCTGGGACGAGTTTTATGAACTAGTAAATAAAAGGTGTGCATATTGTATCAGTAAGTAGAAGCGAAGCGAAGCATACGTATTCGTACTTTAATTTATCGGGTGTAAATGATTCAGTAGTTACAGCTCGGTCGTATTTAAAGCGTTTACAATTCGATTTAATATTAGATATGTTGATTTTTAATTTTCAGATGATGCTGTTAGCTTTTAGCATAATCAGAGAAAACAACAATAAAAGATGCTGATTGATTTTGAATCGTGTGATGTTGTGATTAGCACAGAAGCTTTGACTTGCTTAAATGTAGACCATGTGGTGGATATGTTTTAAAGAATGAAATTGCAGTGAAAAGATAAGTATAATGTTTAGATAAATTTGGTTTTTAAAGCTACGTGCCCATAGTTTAGGTGAAAATTTTCAATGTTAATTTCCGCCATGTTTGGCATAGACTGTATGTATGACACTGAAAAAATGATGAAGTGGGTGAAAATAAAGTTAGATATTAAAAAAAAAAAAAAAAAAAGAAAAGCAAGAATAATGTAAATTGTCTGAACTACTTCAAAAGCGTTGAAACGGCTTGTTCCTTCTGCACAATATATTTAGTTATTTTTAAAGAGGCGCCACAAAATAACTGTATTCTTTTGTATTTCCATGATGGTAATTATACATGCTTTGGATGAAGAAAATTAGAAATAACAAGTATCTAGTTATAAACTGACAGGGACATATATTAGGTCAAGACAATTTGTAACATGAAGTCACCAAAACGTCGGCTATGTTGATTTTGAATCGTGTGATGTTGTGTTTAGCACAGAAGCTTTGATTTGCTTAATTGTAGACCACATGGTGAACATGTTTTCAAAAATAAAATTGCAATGAAAAGATAAGTATATGTTTTAGATAAATTTGCTTTTTAAGGCTACTCGCCCATAGTGTAGGTGAAAATTTTCAATATGTTCATTTCTGCCATGTTTGGCATATGACACTGAAAAATGATGAAAATGGGTGAAAATAAAAGTTAGATATTTGAAAAATGCAAGAATAATGTAAAATGTCTGCATTATTTCAAAAGCGTTGCAACTGTTTAATACTTTCTGCACAATACATTTGGTTATTTATGAGAGTATCTTGCAAAAATCTATGCCTATAAGTTTGTAATATTAGTCATTTCAGAGTACTTCTATGGAGTTTTGAGACAATGTATTACTGAGTTAGTTATGTTGCTTTTACTTTGGCCGTACTTCGAAAATGTGAGCTATATTTCGTACATTAGTACGTTTCCAGCCATTAAGTGATGTACTATTGTGTTGACTGTCTTATTACAGTTGTGTAAAAATTCAGCTACAAAAATAGGTACATCTATGAAAGATAATGTTTTGGTATATTGAGCTGTTTTAAAGAACGACCGTGTTATGATGCATTTGTTTTTACATTTTTATCGTTCACTGACCGTTTTATTTTGTTATACTATGAGAGTTTAACATGCAGACCAATCTTGAATCTATTGACTGTTGTTTTCAGATGTCGTGATTAGGAAAACGTTGATTGGTGGATGATATGTATTTTAGAAGTTGTTAGGCTAACAAAAAACTACAACGCAGGAAAAACTGCTATGAAAATATGAAATATCTAATACATAATGTTCTTTTCAATGACGGATTATTAGGTTTTGATATATTCAGTTGTTTTTAAAATACGACCGTGATGTGATGGTGTTTATTCTTGTAATTTTTCGAATATGAGGCTACTGTCTGTTTTACCTTGGTTTTTACACCAAAATATAGTCATTAATCCATTAATTATTTTAGATGTGATAACCGTAACATTGTTTGGCTGACATAAATTTCAGAAGTTTTCAAACTTTAGTTATTAGCTTAACGAAGCAATTGTTTGATTGATATACTGTTCAGATGTTTTAATTAAGAATATGTGAGAAATGCGACGGAAGATAAGTATTTGGCTATATTGTGGAAATAGTGACCGTTTTACTTTGATAGTGCTGGGAAAGCATTTGCGTTTCTTGGTGAAAAGGAAACCTTTTACTTTGGCCGTGCTGAGAAAGCGTTGGCTGTTTATTTTAACCGTGCATTATTGCGTTGACTGCCTTATAGACAGTGTTGTGGAAACATTAGCCATGACACTTTTACTTTGGCTGTATTTTGAAAGTGTGGGATGCTTTGTTCTAGTCGTGCATATATATAATTGCGTTGACTTCCTTATTATTGGTGTTGTAAAAACGTTTGGTATTGTAATTTACATCGGCTGTGCTATGAAAGTGTTGGCTGTTTTATTTTTGTCGTGTATCATTTTGTTGACCGTCTTATTTCTGTGTTGTGAAGTCATTAGCTACAGCATTGGGTACTGCATTAATGAATGATTATTATATTTTGATAAACGAAGTTGTTTTAAAAACGACAGTGATTTTGTCTTTTCATTTTTGACATATCCAATTACTTTAATTGTGCTGTGATATATATATTTTTTTTCTAGTTCAATCGTTAATCTTATTATGTTCTTTTCAGATGTAGTGATCAGTGTTACCTTGTTTGGTGGATATTTATTTCCGTTGAGCTAAGAACAACAATGAATAGGTAAGTATACATTTGTAATATAGGGAGTCGCTTCAAACTTAATTTAAAAGGATACGCGAAAGCACTGATATTTTACATTGTGCTTGTAGGTCTAAGTGTTACCTGTTCAAGCTCAATTTGCTAAGGAAGTTAAGTCCGTTTTGCTTTAACTGTACTGTAAAAGGTTTTACTGTTTTGACTTGTTATAACGTAAAAGAGCTGACTAGCCAAACAAGTGTTTATATCAAACTCTGCAGTAAGTGTTACTTTTAAATGTTGTGAATAGTTTAACGTATATCGTTTTAGTGAAACTTTCATCATTTGGATAGAACTGCCTTGATAACAAGACAGGATGTTGTTGCATTTTTGGTGGCAGCTGCCACCAGTGTAAAAAAGAATACTCCGTTTGAGAAATCTTGTTAGTTCTTAAGACCATCCTAACAACACAACCAAAAATAGTTCCAAGCTTTCCAGGTAAACAATTATCTACACAACGTGCAGAATATGCAAAGCTACAATATATGCCTTAATACCATTTTTAATGTAAATTCGGCGACTAAAATCAAAACAAACTGAAGTCAACGTTTTAATTAAAACAACCACGTGTATGAATACAAATATGCAAATTTATGGTCACGTGAATAAACGATGACCTCATGTCACCTGAACTGGAGCGATGATATTGATTAGCTATTGCATGCATAGTACTGCCCCCGAGGTCATGTAGCTTATATATATAGAAACCTAGCCTGAGAATCCAGACTGACAATTCAAAAATGTTTCCTTACCGCAGTGTCACCTGTATAACTCCCGAAATTTAAGGTTTTATTTGATAAAGAACAATGACTTCTGCTAGCAGTAATCCGCGGCTAAAAATAGGAACGGAATTTCAACGGAAAAGTTTCTAAACATTTCCGGTCCATAGACAATACCAGTTTGTACCTCTGATAGCTTTTCCAGCAAGTTGTAACACTTTTCAAATATGTCAGAACAAACTTAAATGTACGTCATAGCTATCAAATTGTAAGATATTATATTAATGCAACCTTAGTGATCTAAGAATGTTACTGAATTTTCGACTGCATTTCAAGCACGCAAAAATATGACCACATGTTAATTAGGCTATTTATAGAAAATCGATAATCAGTAGTGGTATGGATTTCCTCAGGCGTTGATACTGCCAATTAACACTAATTAGCGCAAATTTAGTGAGATGATTTATGAACAGGACAGTGCTTTATTGATATAACTTGAACATGTACAGTTTATCGTTATATCAAGAACAAAATATACTAAAACATGCTTAGCAATACGAGAGTGAACAAAAATAAAAGAACATTCAGTTAAAATTCATTCGATATTGTTTGCAATGTGACCTGCCGTGAGAATCAAAGACATGTATGTTTTCTAAATTATATTCCCTCACGAATAATCTTCCTTCAGCAAATGTACAATATAAGATACTATATGTATGCATAGATACACATGTATTCGGTATAATTTCGTCTTACAAAACACGAATTATCAACGTGGAAACCCACAGGTCGCCAAAGCTGAGAAGTGTTGCAAGCTCGCTTTGACTAAGTGGTGCTACTGTATCACGATTTCATCAACTTGTAAGCCCATCAAAGTGGGCGCAGCGATGATACTAATACTCGCCTTTTTGAAACGGCAATCTGTCAGACTGTAGCAAGTCGTCGGATAACAGATTTGACCAACTTAAAAATTAAATTGTTTCAAGACCGATTTTGCTCCCTTCAGCTGAATTCATTCGAGTCGCACCATGAGAAAAACAACATAGTGCATTTGTGACCAGCATGGACCCAGATCAAACTGCGGATCCGCACACCACTGTGGTCAGGATCCTTGCTGTTCGCTAACGGTTTCTCTAGTTGCAATAGGCTTTGAAAGCTGACAGCATAGATTCTGACCAGACTGCGCGGATGCACAGGTTGGTCTGGATCCATGCTGGTCGCAAACGCACTATGCTGGTTTTCTCATGGTGCGTGTCAATATATCTGGATAAAAATATATGTATAAAAATTAAAACGGTTTCGTTTCGCCAGTTACATATTTTCGACTTTTTTTTCTCGGTCTGACTAAAGTTGTAAGTTTGTCTGACTTAATGTCCAGCATTTTTGCGAAGCCTGCTGTTATGTCTAGCGAACTTTTGAGTATAACAGATGGAGTGATAATTAATGCACCTCTAAAATACACTGGCTGCAGAACTGACATTCTGAGGTGCATTAAAAAATTTTGTGGTGCATGTTTGTGTTGTTTTTTTTTTCACAAAAGTCTCATGAAAACCACAGCTATCTGATACGGACTAAATCAGTACGTGTGTATAAAAAATCATGACAGACACTGCCCAAAAGCTTTAAAAAGAAATCTTAAAAGCTGAATGATTTGGAGAAAAAGCTTATATTATTTATTCATAGTAAAACATCTTCGATGTAATTTATGGTGTAGTTTTCGTCACAAATAATCAAAAAGGATCAAAGCTATTCGTTAAAGACTGAATCAGTGTGTATGTAAACAATGACTGGCAGTGAAAAAGGATTAATTTTGAAACCAAAGCCGAATATTTAAAAAAAAAAATGAAAAAAAAAAGTTCTTATGGTTTATATTAACAATTCCTCAGTTGTCGCTTTCTTTGTAATATTTTAAACATTGATTAGCAGCCGCCATCAGCGCTTTGAGCGCTTTGATTATATTTCGAGCCCGTGATGTGAAACCATTAGCCGTTTCATTTTTGCTAAACTTCAAAATGTTGTCTGTAATTATTTTTGCCAAATGAAATGTTTAATATGTGAATTAATAGTTTCAGATGGTGTGCAAGTTGTAGCTTAATGTAGACAGTAAGATGGATATGTAATTCATATAAAACTTGGTGAGAACTGCGATGAAAGATAAGTATACTTTTTACGTATTAAGCTATGTATCTTTTTTACTTCAGCTGTGTTGTGAAAGCGGCGGGTGTTTGGAAAAAAATGAACGTTTTACTTTGGTAGTGCTGTTAAAGCGTACGCTGTGTCGAAAAAGTGACCCTATTTGGTCGTGCTGTGAAAGCGTTTGTTGTAAAAAGGGATATTTTGCTTTGGCTGTGCTGAGAAAGCATGGGCCGTTTATTTCAGTCGTGCTTTACTGCGTTGGCTGTCTTTTGAATGCTTTGTCTATGTTACATTAATATTAGGCTGTGCTGCGTTTACTTTGGCTAGCGTTCTGAAAACTTTGGAAATTTCTAAAAGAATCTTTTGAATTTATTACATTACAATTACCTTCTTTGTTTAGCTCGATTGGAATGCTGTCAAATACTTAGACCTGTATCCTATATTTTTGTTTGTTGTTTTTGTAGTTAGGAACACGAAATTAGTGAATAATTGATTTACTCACGACATAGAGTGAGTAAATTAAATTATTCACGTTTTTCATCGGCTGCTAACTATTTTTGTCTCCAGTTCCCCGTAGTTATTTTACCGCGTTTTCTGTTTGCAATTCACGATTTTCTCATGTTTTCAGTGCACTATATAAGTAATTGTTAACTGATATTCTTCACTCGAGGTTGAATATTTGACAGCACAAGTAGTTTGATTATTTGTTTATTCCCTCCCACCTACCCTTACAGACATTTCAAGTTTCTTAGTAGTTATTGCTGATGGCTTGTAGCAGTATTCGAATATTAAAGGCAGATTTGACTTTTTGACTGTGATTTAAACAAGATCAATCATTTAGTTCTAGAGAGATTCCTCAGACCAGACATTACTCTCCTTTATGTTCTGATAGAAAATAAGGCCCACAGTAACGTACCTTATATTTCAAGGGTCTTTAAGACATGAACAGTTCCTTGATAATTACTGTTGAGTATTCATGTATTACTAGAACTTTAAAGGCAGAAATACATTTAACATTATATGAAAACATTTGAATTCTTCATGCCAGACTTGGTATCTACATTTAGAAAAGTGACATTCACAAGTACGCAGTTAATTTTATATCAGTATATCTTACGCTGTTTTCCCCCATGCAATATTATTCTTTCGTTATCAGATGGAAATTTGCCGTTATCCTCTTTTGAGCTGGTTTTCATTTTATTTTTGATTTTACCTTGAAAGAATGTTATGTTTTACACACTGCACATTTTTTCTTATTTTGTGGCCAGAATGGCCACTTATATGCTGTTTAACTATTCCAGATTAGATGAGTTCAAGTTTTTACATTTGGTTCATTCGGGACCCAATAGAAAACGCGATTTTACTGTTTAGATTTTCATGTACATCTGATTATATGTTTTCAGGCTGAGTGGTGTATAAAGATAAAGAAACCCCATTTACCCCACTTCTACTGGTCGATCATCACCACATCACACAACATCGTACCATCTGACATTTGCAAGACAAATATATTCGTATCTTTTGTACATTGGAATGCTGTCAAATACTAAGACCTGTATCCTATATTTTTGTTTGTTGTTTTTGTGGTTAGGAACCTGAAATTAGTGAATAATTGATTTACTCACGACATAGAGTGAGTAATAAGCTTTTATTTTATTTTAAAGCTAACAAAATTAAGGCGATTGTGGTTCATCCACGAGTGCGCAAATTTCCCGTGCGCTCAACAAATTTTCAACCTCGTATAAAACGTTTTGCGCGTTTTTAACCAGGTTTTCAACGAAAACCTGAGTTATTAGATTGGGGTATGTCGTTGGTCGGGCGGGCGGCGGCGTCAAACTGGTGTTTCCGGTCAATAACTTTTGTTTCGGTAAAGGTATTTGAATAAAACTTGGTATGTATGTAGCTTATATCAAGACAAAGGCTGGAATTGATTTTGGGGTTTCTGGGGTCAAGGTCAAGGTCACTATTACTTAAAATAGAAAAAGGGTTTCCGGTCAATAACTTAACTTAGGAATGAGCTATCATGATGAAACTTGGTGTATAGAAAACTTATATAAAGTTGTAGCTTGGGATTGACTTTGGGGTTTCTGGGATCAAGGTCAAGGTCATTGTTACTAAAAATAGGGTTAGGGTTAGCTTAGGGTTAGGGTTAGGGTTGTGCTTTAAAGTGGTGCACTGTGATTCAGTATACTTTTTTATTCTTATGAAAAGTGTTGAAAACCTGGTTTCGTGGCATTGCCGCGTTTCTTGTATTTTCCTTTATTTGAGATATGATTGAATTCTGTCATAAACCCTAAAAATACGATTTATTTAAGAAATACGTGTGTACATTAGAGAATTTTAGTACATGGAAATTCATTCACGAATGCGCATATTTCCAGTGCGCACGCCGATTTTCAGTCATGTACAAGACGTAATGCGCAAAAGTATTTTAAAATCCTTTTGAAAAATAATAATTTATGATATATATGTTTGAATTCAGTCTAGACCACTTCAAAAAAACACCTTTTGTTGAAGAAATACGGGTGTATTTCGGTCATGGTAATTTCCCGCGTGGTCGCCGAATTTCAATCTCTTATAAAATCGTTTTGCGTTAAAGTATTTTATTTTTCCTTCTGAAACTTATTATTTATATTACACACGAATGATTTCTGCAATAAACACTACAAAAATACCATTTATTGATAAAATACGTGTGCATTTCGGTAATGGAAATTTCCCGCGCGGTCGCCGAATTTCAGTCTCATATAAAGTCATTTTGCGTGAACGTATTTTATTTTCCTTTCGTATTATATTCATTTATGATATATATGATTGAATTATTTCAAAAAACCTTCAAAAATACCTTTAATTACAAAATACAGATCTATTCCGGTAATTGTATTCCGGTTATGGAAAATGTATTCCGGTGTATTCCGGTTTTTAGGTGGATTCCGGTTTAAAGTGTGACCGAAATCGCTTGAAGTTGTTAAAATCATACTTGAAATCACGTGTATTTGCTAAAATATTTAACAGAAAAAAGTAAAATACACTATAAATCGCTTGTTAAAATCATACTTTAAATTACGTGTATTTGCAAAATATTTAATATAGAAAAAAGTAATACGGCTGCCACGTTTTCCTTAAAGATATGAAATATGATAATAACTTTCCCCCGTACTTAACAGAACAGTACGCACATATTCTTATATGTCGCAGTAACGGGGATTTCTTGTTTGATATTACAATTGGGAGGTATGTCGTTCATAGAAAAAAAGAGCACTTTGTAAACAACAGAAATTTTATTCTGTATTCTGTAAAGCAAATACTTTAGATGTGTGCGTCAAAATCGCTTACGAAAATAACATTAAATGCGAAAATAATTTAAAAATGGTTCTCAATATCTCCATGGTCAAAGCATTTTAGTTAAAACTATAAAAGCGTGAACATATTTTAAACTGTCGAAAAGAATGATTATGAGATGGTAAAAGGTCAAGGTCAAATTCGAGGTCAAATCTCGAATTTGTCTTTTTCATTGTACGTTCTATGCTTCCAAAGGATCTTTTCACAGATTTTCTTGAATACTATTATTACCTGAAGTATGTTCATAGCAAGTGAATACATGTTATTGTTTACCATTGTTGCTGTTGAAAGCAACATAAAAAAGAGTGATATACTGTGTTAACATCAAAAATTTACTAGTACATTCTACAGGAAATTCTAAGATGGCGTCCAAGATGGCCGACATTTTCGTAAACTTTTACGGAGATTTTAAAGTATAGCAAAATATGTTTTTGTTTTTACATTTATTAACTTTCAAATATTTTAGTTAAAACTCCAAATGGGTAGAATTATTAATAAAATCTTGCCATTAATAATTGTAAGAGTCAAATTCAACGTCAAACTTTTAAATTACTCTGGCTTCCAAACTTAACTGACGCTATTTTTTATATTCGGATTGCTGTGTCCATTAAGAGATCCAAAACAGCGTATAACATCTCTGAAGCTGAATTGTTTTAGCTTACCTCTAAATTGTCAGGTATTAAGTTAAAATTTGCATTTTCTTGTGAAAAACACGAGGTCTTTTTGTATTAGAATGTATTTTAATATGTAAAAATCTTGCAAATTTCATTGATTATAGCGATAAATTAAGGAATAATATATCCCAAACAGCAATTTATCATTGAATAAAATTACTGTTTTGGGTTCAGATGCAAAGGAAATATATGACGAGGTCGCAGTCCGAGTGATATAATAATATGCATTTAAAAGAAATTTATGATGTTATTCAACAGAAAATCAGGGTTTGAAATACCATTTTGACTTCAACCTGAATTCAAGGATTATTATGTACATTCTTGACAACATTTATCAGATATGTTTTGTGTGGTTTTCTTTCCCAACACGCCGCTATGACGTTTGACACTATATGGTGTAATTATTGTGGCGTGCAAACAGTGATTTCTTTCATAATAACACACAGTTTTCAGTCCCATCTATTTAATAGGAAAACAAGTCTGGTCGTGATTGAATTGTTGGCATTGCAAGGCTTAACTTTCATATTACTTTGGGTTGATGTGGGAGTGGTGTTGGGGGTGTGGACAGAGAGGATAAACGGATACTACAAGTTTGGACGGACAGACAAACAGACAAAAGTAAATCTAATGGCACCCAAATTATTGGAGGTGCGGGAGCATAAAATCTTGGTCTTGAAAAGTGTTATCATGATATTAATGCCTCCCTTTATGAAGCACTTCAAATGGTAATGTTTGGAAGCTATATAATATCACACAACCCCCTGTTTACAGCCTCTAGATACATTTAACGAAATAAGAATCGTTTTTGTTTTGCCATTCCCTACTTTTTTCTTTGAAATGGATTTACCTTTGTCTTTGCGTCTGTCTTAAAAGTTAGTTTCACATATGTATCTCAAAACATACTTGATCTTACATCTTGAAATCTTAAAGAAATATTATATAGTATATATAAGTGTAGTGCACCTGAGGTAATGTTTGGTATTTTACTCTTGCAGATTACAATTACAATTGACTGAGTCAAAAATGCATAAATGGTCTAAACGTTTTGTGTTGCATATAGATCTAAAATGTGTTTGACATAGAGTCTTAATAAATGAAAGGATTATAATATAGCATGTGGAGTTTTGTTTGATATTCACGCTACCAGACCAGAGTATTGTCAAAATATGCATAAAAGGCATATGAACTTTTGTCACACATATCTCAAAATTATATGACCTTGAATCTTCAAACTTTACAGGAAAGTGCTGAGGTTGTGCACCTTGGGTTTTATTTGGGATATTAACTCTCAGAAAAACAATTATTTACTCTTTCAGTTTCTTGTTATCTTGTGTTTCTTTGTGATTTTTTAGTATGCATACTCCCTCCTCCTGATGATGTGCTCCCCAACATCCAACACATGGCAATATGAAAGCCCATCTAGTCTTGCAAGTACCATATTACAATATAGTGATAATACCATATAGTGAAAACTAGTGGGGGTATGGACATAATCTCACTTTATTTGTTATTTTCGTAGTAACAGACAGCCAAGGCAGCTCTTAAAGGTTTGGAAGTTAGTTGACAGACTAAAATGTGTATAGATATTTAAATGGCCTGATGAGTTATTTTGAGAGCAGTGCAGTCAGAGAGAAAGGCTGCATAGAATATAAATGGAATACTCCTTCACAATCAAATTTGTTATTAGAGAGAAATGGAGCAAAATTGTGTTTCTGAGACAACAAAAACCAAGTTGGTCTTTAGGAAAAAGTATTATGTCAGTATCTAACCCCTTCAAATATACACTATTACTAATAAGTAGAGATGGTATCTACCCAAGAAAATCTAAGGGGAACAACTCTGAATTGACCAATAAACTGAAGCCAACATAAAACATTGGTCAAAAGTGAAAGAAAAATCAAATAGGTCCTTTTAACAACAACTGATCAGGCAGACAAAATATGACCTACATTTGTTTAAATCTCATTGTATTCAATATACAATATGCACACTTTTCTCATGGCTTACACTGACAGTTATTTTATAAGTTGTAGTAAGGCCCTGATAGAAAGTTTGGTAGTGCATGAAAATAAAGTAAAATAATGCATAAATTCCATTAAAGAAATTTTACGACATTAAGAAACGTTATTAAGATTTGATCTTTAAGCCAAAGTTATTTATTGTTCCCAATGATGATACATCAGCTTACTCAAAATTTATATACTAAATTTTAAAAACATAAAATGTATATATCCAACAATGAAAAATTTAAAAAAGTTAAATTGGTATCACGTTTGTGTAACAACGTAGACAGACTGGTTATATTCGTCATTTCAATCGATCATTTTGGAATTGTTTCTTATGTTTTAGTCATTTTGAAGAATTTTCTCATACTTATCAGATGTACTTTGCTGCAAATAATGTAACACAAAAAATCATTATCATCAAATGAAATCACAACATTTTAAGGTACATGTAGTGGTTGTAAGTACAACATTTTAAGGTAGCGATAGGTAATGAGTCTGCAATGTATCTTTAGCAATTCAACATTTTCTGGATGGAAATCCCACGATCATTGTTTTCCATGAAAATCGAATAAATGCTGAAAAAGCATAATATTATGGAGATTACTTTGATGATTTTCATTACTGGGTCAACTACCCTTAAAAAACTACAAGGTGTTTATTTATTCTTGTAAACAAGGTAAGCGGGTAACTTCAGATATCAACACTAATTTACAACACAAGAGCACCGCCATGCGGGTGCTGACGCTCATCTGATTTTTTTTGTATAATAGAACTATTGTACTACCCATGATTTTCTAAGTATAAAAAGGGCCATCATTCTTGCAAAAAGCAGGATAGAGTTATGTTTCTTGATGTACAGTGTCCACTTATGATGATGAAAAACTGTTGCAAGTTTTAAAGCAATAGCTTTGATAGTTTATGAGAAAAGTATACTTAAACATAATACTCAACCAAGAAAATGATTTTCTAAGTCCAAAAGGGGCAATAATTATTGCAAAAAGCAGGGTGGAGTTATGTTGCTTGCTGTACAGGGTCAGCTTATGATGGTGAACAAGTGTTGCAAGTTTCAAAGCAATAGCTTTGATAGTTTTAAGAGAAAAAGTTCACCTAAACATAAAACTTAACCAAGAAATCTGATATTTTCTAAGTCCAAAAGGGGCCATAAATCTTGCAAAAAGCAGGATGGGGTTATGTTTCTTGCTGTACAGGGTCAGCTTATGATGGTGAACAAGTGTTGCAAGTTTTAAAGCAATAGCTTTGATAGTTTAGGATTAAAGCTGACCTAAACATAAAACTTAACCAAGAAAACTGATTTTCTAAGTCCAAAAGGGGCAATAATTCTTGCAAAAAGGAAGATGGAGTTATGTTTCTTGATGTACAGGGTCTGCTTATGATGGTAAACAAGTATTCCAAGTTTCAAAGCAATAGCTTTGATAGTTTAGGAGAAAAGTTGACCTAAACGTAAAACTTAACCAAGAAATCTGATATTTTCTAAGTACAAAAGGGGCCATAAATCTTGCAAAAATCAAGATGGAGTTATGTTTCTTGCTATACAGGGTCAGCTTATGATGGTGAACAAGTATTCCAAGTTTCAAAGCAATAGCTTTGATAGTTTAGGAGAAAAGCTGACCTAAACATAAAACTTAACCAGGCAACGCCGACGCCGACACCGACGCCGACGCCAACGCCGACAACCGCTCAAGTGATGACAATAACTCATCATTTTTTTTCAAAAAATCAGATGAGCTAATAAACTGCTTACACAACCTGAAAAAAAGATTTTGTTAGGGCCTCCAATTTATAATATATCAACAATTATCACCTGAATAGAGTGCTTTCATGAATGAAAAATATTGATGGCAAAATGGTGTAGGGGTTTGTTTACATTATAAAATCTTTAATATCTTCTTTCAGGTACATTTTTGGTATGGTTTTGGTAAGCTTATAATAAAGAGCATGTCATTCTCTTTCACTCAGATTTTTTTCATTAGTTTTAGACTCTTGGCTAGTCTTGGATTTTGACTTTATTAAAAGACAAAAGGAAATTCAGTATAGGCTCTTTCAAAGTGTTGAAAGTAGACTAAACTTACACTATATTCTATTGAATTTATGTAGATGTGGAGACTTTTAATACAGACTATAATTGGGGATGTCCTAAAACCATTGAAAAACGGTCAATACAAGAGTTGTCCATTTTGCTTCAGATATTTTGAGAAAGCCATTTTTCAAATATCAAATATTTCTATTTTTACATGGAGAGGAGGAAAACCATAAATATGTTTAGTAATTTGGTGCACTTAGCTATCATTTCACTCTGTAAAAATATGTAAAGATGAATTTGAATTTTTTAGGTACCATCTCTATAATAAGACACAGATCTTGCGAAGCAAAGGCAGACAATCTAAATCATTGTCAGGTTAGTACCAAATTATCAAATGGCTGCAGGCCAATTTAAAATATATTCTAGCAACCTGACTATTTTATTGGCAAAAAAAACTTTCTTCTAGAGATCAAACTTTCATTTATATACTGGTTAAAGACCTATATATAAATGTACATATACTTACTATTTTTACTGTTTGGCTATTTAGTTATTGTGACTATCATGCAATTTTGCAATGCACTTCATTTTCCAACTAACTTACACAACAACATTATCATTTCCATTACTTTCACCAAAATACCAAATCCGAAACATGTTCACCATGTTTTAAAATGTTCTGACATTTCATTTATTACATAATAGACAAAACCCATACAATACTTTTTAAAAATCTACTGGTAGATCAAACACATATTATAGCCTCACCAGCGCCCTAGACAAATTGGCTTTTGCCAAACCTTTGAATTTACACTGAGGTCTGTAACTTACTGATTAACATAACAAAACGTATCAGATTAGAAAAAGGAATATTTATATTATATGTCTACTAGAAAAGGGATCAAGTGAAAAAGAAACAAAAAATGTAAATGTTCTTGCTGAATGGCATAAGATAACCCATAAATAATCTGTAAAATAGCCCTGAACACTAACATAAATTTTAGCAAAAACGTTAAAAATGAATAATATAGAGTTTCATTTTGACATTTTACCTGCAATCTTCTCAAGATTCTGAATTAACACTATTTATTTAACAAATGAAAATAATTATCTGTATGTTTTTTATTAATTACATAATACAGTTTACTTTATGAGGCATTGAAATAACACAATTTAACAAATTGCTATGAAGATACTGAAAAAAAAACGTGTGTATCTGACATACTAACAAGAATGATGTCAACCTTGTTTGACACATGTTAACTGAAAACGTTTGTTAGAATGCTTGATAGAATAAAGTATAAATTGAAAATAGGAGCAACCCCTAAATAATCTGATATAAGAATTCCCAATAATAATTGCATGTCATATACATTGCCGATGATGGAAACCATGAAAATTCCATTTGAAATGGATGTAAAACTGTAAGTAAAGTTCAGTGCATATATATAATGTATAAATGTAATTGTTATATTCTTAAAAAGAGGCATAATTAAAGAAAGATATTTGGACATGGAAATCCCGACAATATGCGTATGTCCGCTTCATGTTGGCAATGTTTAAATATTTACCACATTTTATTTGAAACTGAATGAAACTCTAGAAGATGAATACACAAGGTACAGAGGTAGTTCTAATATGGCCAAGTTCAAGACAAAAATACTTGGACAATAAAGTCCTGGGGCCGTATTCATAAAGCATCTTAAGTATAAGTTTTGACTTAAGTTGAAGATTTTACTTAAGTTTGTGGTGATTTCAGCTTAAGTCTAAGTAAAAAACTTAAGTCCTATTTGAGTACGATTAACGTGTTGTTTTTCAGATAAAAGTACTTTAAACATAATTGTGCATGTTGTATCTGTCTGAAATTAATGTTGTTTTTTTTAAATGTTTTCGTCCACAATAAAAGCCGCAAGAATTACTTATTAAGTTGTTTTATGAATAACAAATATACTTAAGTAAAATAAATTTCTTACCTAAGTAATACTTAAGTAAATAATCAATTTCTTATACTTAAGATGCTTTATGAATACGGCCCCAGATAACATGCGCATGTCCAGATCATGCTAGCAATACAGTTTTAATTGGATTGCAGTGTATCTAGAATCTGTAAGAGGGGTTGACTACACATGTTTTTTTTTTACATATATTAAAAAATAATCAATTTTCATAAAGCTGTTAAAATAATATGATAAAAAAGAACAGCTTACGGTTAATATGGATCCAGAGTCACTTGAAATTCTAGACAAATAAAGTTTTACAAATTAAAAAATTTGAATTTTCCCGCTTTGTAACTTTGACTTGAAGTCACCAATGACATCGCCTGGGTGAGAACGATTGAGGGATAGTTAATAAAAGCTGTCGTTGAATCAAAATACCCGAAACCCGGAAAAAGTATGGGGCAACGAAGAACTGCGGTTATTATTAACGCATGCATGTCAAACATTGCGACGAGTCCATTCGGGTTATGAGCAAATTCGTTTCTAGGGCGAATTACCCTACTGATATAGTTATAATAGGGCTATATCCAGAAAAATGGGACATATCTCAAAACAAATAAAACACGAAAGTTCTGTCAATATGGACATGACCACTTCATATTGACATACAGTTTTATTTGAATTGGATGAACACTGTAAGTGAAGTTGAATATACAAAATTGAGTGATGGAAAGACTGTTAAATAATGTATGTCTTCCAGAGTCTTCGGCACATGAGCCATCAAGATGACGGTGTTCTTTTCCTTTTTGTGTTGAAAATATCGGTAATCTAGGATGTCGTTTTGTAATTCTCCATGTACATTGTTTGAGAAATACTGTTATTTAACTAATACAGTTTACCTTATGCTGCTTTGAGGTATAACTTTGGTCAAACTTTAATAAAAAATATTGATTATATGTACTCAAAATGCAAAAAAGTGCCATTGATAGTATTGACCTTGAATTTGACATTAAATTTGACCTTGACTTTGACCTTGAACACTCTAACAAACATTCTTGAAGATTTTGAGATGTTTTTATTTTCTGCTTGTTTTAGCTGAAATATTTTATATTAGATACTTTAAAGTGAAAGAAATAAGATGTAATATTTTATTGTTCCGAGCACAGTTTTGCGAAAATGTCATCCATCTTGGATGCCATATTGAATTTTTCTATAGTAACCAACATGAGAGAGGTCTGCTATGTAGAAAATACTTTACATGCATTATTGTTGCCTAGTATGATGATCGATAACAGGTTAATCAAAATACAAAGAAAAAATGAAAATGATATATACTCAAAATATTTTTTTTCAGCTAAATTACGGGTTTGACCTTGACCTTGAAGCATCCAATACCCATTTTTGACAGAAATTTTAAACTGACTAAATCTTTGTATGATATTTGAAAAATGTAACTCTTTTATACATTTTGGAAAGGAAAGATCCATTTTAATTAATATTGGTCATATAAGACAAAATCGGCGGCCATCTTGGACGCCATCTTGGATTTCTCGGCCCGCACTGACTTGAGACAAATATATTTTCCAGAATCATAAACTTCAGACATTTACCAACATTTTTGTGTATAACATCCTTTGTTATACTTCTGTGACCACCTACCCCTTGAAATAGGCCTCTTTTTTGGCTATAGTCACCCTAGGCATATTCAAGCTCACGTAATCTTCAGTTAGAAAGTCCTCTTTTAGTAATTTATAAGTCCTTAGTTTATTTCCCCCTCTTCTGCTTGTACCAGTGTCTCGATTAATAAGAGTTTTCCATTCAGCTTTATAAACTAACATAGCTGCTTCTACAATTTTATTATGGTAGTTTTTAGATGACATATTGGCACACTGTCTTGAAACTTCAACTAAATCTAACTTCTCTAAACACTTAAGATACTCAAATTGCCAATTTTTACATCTCTGACCACTTTTCAACATACCTGTATTGAAAACTTTATAATTTACTCTATTAGTTTCCACTTTCATAAATCTATGCCATTGTTGACTAACAGATCTTAACTGTTTCACATGTGGTGGTTGCCAGGCTAATTCCCCATAAACAGCAGCATTAGGTGTATACTTTCCGATCCCTAAATAAAATCGCACAGCTCTGTTTTGTACGGCATTGATACACGAGTACGATTTTTGATCCCATATTGAAGCTCCATATGCAATAACTGGCCATACTGTTGAATCATATAATTTAACAAATACATTATATGGCATTGTACCAAAAGATTTTGATTTAGCAATGAGTAATCCTAAAGCCCTGCCCGCACCCTGAGCTATACATTTAGCTGTTTTATTATCCCCCGACGAAAGTCGGAGGGATATAGTTTTGGCGTCGTCCTTCCGTCCGTCCGTCCGTCCGGAGCCATATCTAGGAAGTGGTTGGGAATATTTGTATAAAACTTCATATACATATTCACCACAATGAGTTTTTGCGGCCCGTCAAGTTTCAGTCAGATTGCCCTAGTAACACCAGAGTTATGGTCGTTAGAAGTTTCTACTGTTAACTATATATGGTACTATAAATAGGGCAATTTCTGCATCATAACTTTTGATATAATTGACCTAGAACTATGAAATTTATATAGAATTTAGATCACCATAATGTGGTTGTGTACACACAATTTCGTTTGGATTTATTTGTAACTTCAGAGTTATTGCCCTTTAATTGTATAAAAATCCACATATTTGTACATAACAAACTTACCATGTGGTAGAGTTTCATTAAATTTCTTTCATTCTTTTCCATGAACATTTATTGTAAACATGTGAAGTTGTGCATCCACACCTGGTCAACCACTTGCCTTGGTCCCCACCTCCTCCCCCCCCCCCCCCCCCCCCCCCCCCCCCCCAAAAAAAAAAGATTTTCATTCCCATCATCCCCTCCCCCCCCCCCCCCCCCCCCACCATTCACCCAATTTTTTTTTTCATTTTTGATTTTCCGTCAATATTTATAATCAACATGTGAAAGTTTTGTTTCCTCCCCCCCCCCCCCCCCCCCCCCCCTCGAAAAAAAAAGAATACATACAGTCATGTATATATATTTATACATGTATTTCCATTCCTTTTTTTTTTAATGTTCAAACCTTCAACATGTTAAGTTGTAACTGCACCAATCTTGTCCCCAGCCATGTTCAAGATATCTTACTTGATGGTGTTCTCTTAAGGACATCTGTTCTTTTAAGTTCAAATGTACATGTTAAACAGCAACGCTTGGTGCCAAACCACTCAAAGACACTATTTTGTGTCACCTAAACTTCAAGCACACATTTCAATAGACTGCATTTAATTTTAAAAGCTAAACTTATTACAGTAAACATGTAACCATTCAAAATAAATTCTTTAGTCAGGATCAAAGTATCATACATTTATTATGTACTCTTTAATTAAACATCCGTTTTCTGTTAAACTAATTTTGACTAATGAAATTATTTGCTTCTTAGTAACATCCTTAACTTTTTGTCGGATATATTTTTTTGCCATTCCTCCCCACAAACCCTTTCGGCGGGGGATACCAATTCATCGAATTTGCTTGTAATCTAAATGTTCAGTAAGTAAAAGACCCAAGTATGTATACTGTCCTACAACTTGTAAAGCATGACCACCACACGTGAAATTAAATGTAGTTCTATTAGTCGACTGTGGACGAAAGTGTACAATATTGCTTTTATCTCGATTAATAATCATAGAATTCATATTACACCAGTTATCCAATACATCTAACATACTTTGCAAATCATCTTCGTTTTCTGCAATAAGTACTACGTCATCAGCATATAATAAAATACAGACTCATTCGTTGTCTAAATGGATTCCTACTCCAACTGCCTTTATACATGTAACTAAATCGTTAATGAAAAGGTTAAAAAGCGTTGGAGACAAAGAACAGTCCTGACGTAATCCACAGTGGACATCAAACCAGTCGGTGTTTAGGCCATTTAGTCTAATACAAGAGAATACAGACTGATACAGTGATTGTAATGCCAAAAACATATTGCCATTTATACCAAAATCACCTATTTTTTTCCAAAGAATGCTTCTATCTATAAAATCATAGGCCTTCCTATAATCAATATAAAAAGCACAGAAAGTCGACTGTTTAGCATTTTTCCTCGTTTCAATAATATTGGTTAGCGACGATAAATGATTAATTGTACTTCTATTTTTAGCTCATCTGAGCAATGCTCGGGTGAGTTTTTCTGATCGCTCGATGTCCGGCGTCCGTCGTCTGTCGTCTGTCTGTCGTCCATCAACATTTAGCTTGTGTATGCGATAGAGGCTGTATTTTTCAACTGATCTTCATGAATTTTGGTCAGAATGATTACCTTGATGAAATCTAGGCCGAGTTCGAAAATGGGTCATCTGGGGTCAAAAACTAGGTCACTAGGTCAAATCAAAGAAAAACCTTGTGTATGCAATAGAGGCTGTATTTTTCAATTGATCTTCATGAAATTTTATCAGAATGATAACTTTCATGAAATCTAGGCCAAGTTCGAAAATGGGTCGCCCGGGGTCAAAAACTAAGTCACTAGGTCAAATCTGGGAAAAACCTTGTGTATGCGATAGAGGCTGTATTTTTCAACTGATCTTCATGAAATTTTGTCAGAATGATCAACTTGATGAAATCTAGGCCGAGTTCGAAAATGGGTCATCTGGGGTCAGAAACTAGGTCACTAGATCAAATCAAAGAAAAACCTTGTGTATGCGATAGAGGCTGTATTTTTCAATTGATCTTCATGAATATTGGTCAGATTGATTACATTGATAAAGTCTAGGTTGAGTTTGAAAAGGGGTCATCTGGGGTCTAAAACTAGGCCACTAGGTCAAATCAAAGAAAGGCCTTGTGTATGCGATAGATGCTGTATTTTTCAATTGATTTTCATGAAGTATGGTCAGAATGATTGCCTTGATGAAATCTAGGTTGAATTTAAATATGGGTCATCTGGGGTCAAAAAATAGGTCACTAGGTCAAATCAAAGAAAAACCTTGTGTATGCGATAGAGGCTGTATTTTTCAGTTGATCCTTATGAAATTTGGTCAGAATGATTGCCTTGATGAAATCTAGGTCAAGTTCAAATATGTGTCATCTGGGGTCAAAAACTAGGTCACTAGGTCAAATCAAGGAAAAATCTTGTGTATGCAATAGAAGCTGTATTTTTAGCTCACCTGAGCAATGCTCAGGTGAGTTTTTCTGATCACTCGATGTCCGGCGTCCGTCGTCTGTCGTCTGTCTGTCGTCCGTCTGTCGTCTGTCTGTCGTCCGTCAACATTTAGCTTGTGTATGCGATAGAGGCTGTATATTTCAACTGATCTTCATGTAAGATCATGGGGTCAAAAAGTAGGTCACTAGGTCAAATCAAAGGAAAAGCTTGTATATGCGATAGAGGCTGTATTTTTCAATTGATCTTCCTGAAATTAAGTCAAAATGATAATCTTAATGAAATCTAGGCCGAGTTTGAAAATGGATCATTTTGGGTAAAAAATTAGGTCACTAGGTCAAATCAGAGAAAAACATTGTGTATTCAACAGAGGCTATATTTTCAAATTGATCTTCCTGAAATTAAGTCAGAATGATTTGCCTTGATAAAATCCAGGTCAGATTTGAATATGGGTCATCTAGGGTCAAAAAGTAGGTCACTAGGTCAAAACAAAGAAAAACCTTGTGTATGCGATAGAGGCTGTAGTTTTCAATTGATCTTCATGAAATTTGGTCAGAATGATAGCCTTGATGAAATCTAGGTCAAATTCGAATATGGGTCATCTGGGGTCAAAAACTAGGTCACTAGGTCAAATCAAAGAAAATACTTACTTATACCCAAGATTTTTGCTCCAATTTTAATGATAATTGGTCAGAATATTTTTTTCCATGAAATCACTAGGTCAAACATGTTTACATGGTGTGTTTCTCAGGTGAGCGATCAAGGGCCATCTTGGTCCTCTTGTTTCTAAAACCATTTTGTTCATCAGATAAAATATCATTATTCTCTGTCCATTTAGACAAACGGTGGTTTAAAATTGGACAATAAATCTTATACATAGTACATGATAACGAGATACCTCTGTATGACATTGGATCCCTTTGATCTGTTGTATTGGATTTAGGGATAGGACTTATAATAATTTTGCCCCAATCTGACGGAACAACACCTTTATTGAAACATACAGTAAACAATATATGCAAAAAAGATACAGAACAATCATTTTTTAGAATCTCCATTGGAATGTTATCGAAGCCCCACGCTTTATTATTTTTTTGCATTATTGATTGCATTACGTACTTCAAAAATGGATATTTCTTCATTGAGAACATTACAATTGTTATTTGTATGGATATAGCTCTCATTATTCATGGTTCATACACATTCTTTCAGACAAAATTCCCTGACATTTCCCTGACTTTTCTCTGACATGAAAGCATTTTTCCCTGACTTTTTGGTTCGGTACGATACAAACCAAGTCACCTAGTATGACTTTTGTTATCTTAAAATGTGCACATTTAGTGGTTCAATGGAGAGAAAGGGATCGAATCATTAGATATAGCCATCACCAGATTTGCTCAGGAGGTAAGGGGTGCAAATCCCTTTCAGTTTCTTCTATATGGATTTGAAAAATATGTAGAATATAGATATATGTATATAATTTAAAATTATGCTTTAATTGTTGTAAGTGTGATAGCTTTCATGAAAAAGGAAATATTTGAAGAAACTGCCTTAACCTTTACAAATTGTTGCCTTACCAGATCAGAAAATTCCCTGACATTTTCCTGACATTTTCCAAATTTCAAAATTTCCCTGACATTTTGTAAAATTCCCTGACAATTCCCTGACCTTGAAAAAAAATTTTTTCCCTGACTTTTCCCTGACGCGTATGAACCCTGTTATTATTCATATGATTAGGACCATCTTGCATGATATCAATATCTACTGGTCTGGTAAATAGCTTACTAAAATCCATTTTTCATTTGTTCAGAACAATATCAACATCGTTTGAAATACCATTCTCTGTGGCTACTTCCATAGGAATAGCTTTTTCCTTGGACTGAGAAACGCCTATCCTGCCTATGGATTTCCAAAATTCTTCATGGTTATTATCAAATTTGCCTTATATATCCGCTTATCGGACGCAACCGTACATTTCAACCATGAGTTTTCCGCTTCGCAGTACTTATTCCATAAAAAGGTTAGGCGTTCACTCCACCAAGGCTTACCTACTCTTCTCTTTTTATTAGAATTTCCACTTTTTAATTTGACCGTTTTGTAACTTATCTTGCTATACATTTCTTGTTTAATAATACCACATATATCAGCATAAGTATTGTCGATATCAGATTTACATTTTAAACCCTGTTCCAAGAAACAAGAGACCAAAATGGGCCTAAGTTGCTCAACTGAAGAGGACCTTAAGGCCTATGCTATTTTGAAATTCTAAATTAGGTGGGTGGGGTACATAATATTATTTCTGAGGAATTTCGAAGTTACTGTAAAACGAATTTTATTCCAATGTGACAACACATTAAAACCATGCAGTGCTGAACTCTTACAGTAATTAAAAGACTAAAGTGGGAAAAGTTTTCAGTATGTTAGGGTCACAATTTTCGGTGTAAGTGTTCTGTATCATCAAGCATAAATGCGAAAAAGTATAACATACATGATAAAGCTGAACTATCCGTGTAAATGAGCTGAGAGCTATTTTTCTATTGAGAAAATATCGTTGAAATTTTCTTCAAATAAAATTATTTTCAAATCAGGCCAGAAGTTTCATGCCTGAAGGATTACATCAGAGAAGGTTAGGAGCAAAATTTTGACTGATGAAGCCCAAAGGACAGGAACAACAAAAGGAAGAAATTAACCAAAATAAAAAAAAAATCTTACAAGGTACAGATACGTCAAAAAATACACCTAAAAATTGGAGGTACCACCAATGTTGTACCACAGAAAAGTGGTCTCGGTTTTTCCCTACGGCCAATAATAAAAAAAGTTACTAAATAAGCTATTTATAGTAACATAAAAGAGAAGTAAGAGTTACAGAGCGGAAGAGAAATTGCTATCCTACAGACTACAGACAGACGGACACCGAGGCGATAACATAATATGTCCCTTTGGGCGAATAAAAAGGAATCGAGATCTTATGGTGACACAAGTTGTGTGCAATTTGGTTAAAATCAATGATGCTGCTATTGTGCAGACAAGGTCAAAATAACTCTGGAACCCATAATGGAATCTGGCCGGTTCAAGAAAGGAACCAAGACCTTATGGTCACATAAGTTTTTTGCATGTTTGATTAAATTCAAATCATAAATGAAGCTACTATTGTGCAGACAAGGTCAAAATAGCTAATTTTGGCCCTTTCAGGGGACATAACTCTGGAACCCATTAAGGGATCTGGTTGGTTCAATAAAGGAACCAAGATCTTATGGTGACACAAGTTTTGTGCAAGTTTGATTAAATTCAATCTTAAATGAAGCTGCTACTGTGCAGACAAGGTCAAAATAGCTAATTCTGACCCTTTCAGGGATCATAACTCTGGAACCCATAATGGAATCTGGCCAGTTCAAGAAAGGAATCAAGATCTTATGGTGATACAAGTTTTGTGCAAGTTTGATTAAATTCAAGTCATAAATGAAGCTGCTATTGTGCAGACAAGGTCAAAATAGCTAATTCTGGCCCTTTCAGGAGCCATAACTCTGGAACCCGTAATGGAATCTGGCCGGTTCAAGAAAGGAACTAAGATCTTATGGTGATACAAGTTGTGTGTGCAAGTTTGGTAAAAATCAAATCATAAATAAAGCTGCTATTGTGCAGACAAGGTCAAAATAGCTCATTTTGGCTCTTCAGGGGCCATAACTCTGGAACCCATAATGGGATCTGGCCAGTTCAAGAAAGGAACCAAGATCTTATGGTGATACAAGTTGTGTGCAAGTTTGGTTAATAAAGTCATAAATGAAACCACTATCGTGCAAACAAGAAATTGTTTATGCACAAAAATAGAAAATTCTGGCCCTTTAAGGGGCAATAACTCTAGAACCCAATATGGGATCTGGCCAAAGGAACTGAGATATCATGCCAATACAAGTTTTGTACAAGTTTGATCAAAATTGCTTGCAAAATGTGATCTCTATCTTGTTCACAAGAAATTGTGGACGGACGAAGGGCGATCGCAAAAGCTCACCCTGTCACTAGGTGACAGGTGAGCTAAAAACACATTGCAATTAACCAGGTGTCGGTAAAATTTGTCATTTTTGTGCACATGCCTTTACACATTAAAGAAGTCCGAACTATAGGTATGGTGTGCGAGAAGGGCCTGAGCGCTTAAGTAGTGCGCATTTACAGGGAGTGTACTGCTCAGATTAATATATACATTGTATATTTAACTTTATCATAAGTCCGCAAAGTGCACCAAAAGAAATAGCATTATTAATTTTGTATTTGATTTTAATTTTGTAATAATTTTATTTATTTACTAGCGTGAATCTGACAAATGACATCGAGAATTCTAACTGGCCTTTTAGAAAGCTGCATTTTCAAGTTCCTGATATTTTCCAATTGAAATTGGTTAAAAAAGCATTTTTACAATACATATGTGTAGATAATGACTGACAACAGAAGGAATATCGCGGTAATAAAAATACGCTTGACCTAGAGAATGCTACAACCTACTAAACTTCAAAGTTCAAGTTTAAAATTATATTAAAGATTTTTGCTTTAAAAGGAATGGCAACGTTGTTCTAATGTTAAAGGGAAAGGCAATGTTGTTTTGATGTTAATTTCATCTGCTAGATTTAAAGAAGTGAAATAATTTTCAAAATCGACTTAAAAATGAGAAAGTTATGTATAATGAGCATTTAAATATTTGATTATAAATTGCGGCCATTTTGTTTCCGTGGCAACAAAATCAAAATGGCAGATTTTTAAAATTGTTACACACATATTTGAACTGTATTTACTTATTTCTGTAAAACAATTTCTCCATTTTTTCCTGCTATATTGAAAGAAATTAAAATGTTTTACATCTTTTATGCAAGAAACGTATAAAATTAACCGTATTTAAAAGGTTATTTGATAAATAAAGAAATCAGCAGTGTGTAAATGACGTCATAAACACATAAAATGGCTGCCTCCATGACCAACAATTTTCTTAAATTTCAGACTGCGCCATATCTTTTTCAATAGTGGTCCGGTTTTGAAAATTCTTTCAGCGTTATGAAAGGCTAGAGGATTGCTTTCATATGAAATTAACTTATTGTCAGGCTTTCCTTGTCCTTTAATTTTGTCAGCTGGGATTTCTTAGTAAATCATTTAAAGCAGTGAAAGAAATTTTAAAATCGAAATAAAAATGATAAAGTTATGAGCATTTAAATGTTTTGTCAAATTGCCGGCCAATTTTGTTTCCATGGCAACGTAAAACGTAAAACAAAATGGAGGATTTGTTAGATTTTTAGAAACACATTTGAACATCATTTACTTATTACTGTAAAATCATTTCTCTACTTTTTCCAGCTATAATGGAAGAAAATATCATGTTTACACCTTATACTCAAGAGACATAAGAAAATTATTCTTTTTTAAAGGTTATTTGCTAAATACATTATTCAGCGGTGTGTAAATGACATCATAAACACACTTAAATGTCTGCCTCCATTATTAGCCATTTTCTTAAATTTCAAACTGCCATATCTTTTTCAATAGTTGTCCGATTTTAAAAATTCTTTCAGCGTTATGAAAGGCTTGATGATGACTTTCATATAAAATTAACTTATTTTCAAGCTTTCTTTACCCTTTAATCAAAGGTGAAAAATAAACTAGAACTCTACGATAAAAATCGAATAGATCGTTTCGGAAATGTTAGAGAGTGAGAAAGCAAACATATCGTACGTATTATTTAGCATGGATGATTTTGCACTGGGATCATGGGACTCGTTCCGAAAAAGCCAGTTCGTCAGCCACGAGCTAGTTAAATGAATGGTTTAAGACTTCTATCCGCATGTCGCCTGGCATAGTGGTAGGAGTTGGGAGGTAATTGACAAGCACAATAAAGGTGTGTCATAAGCCAAATTGGCAGGCCCTTTCAATAGGGGTGACACTATAATAAACAAGACCTTAACCTTTATACAGAAGGGATATGTTTGTTATACATGTAACATCAAAGCATTAACCCCTCGTGAAAATATTATGTATGTGGCGTTCACTGTTGATGTATAATTGTTATTATATTTTGACGTTACACTGAAACAAACAAATACCCTTTTGCATATTCATTTATAAAAATATAAACAAATAAATAACAAGAGCTCGTCGAACACGAAATGCCCCCCCCCCCCCCTTGATGCATTCAGTAATTGCACATAGAACAGAAATTATATGCTCATTGTAAACAAAAGTTCTACCATTCTGGTTTAATCTGACCTTGACCTTTAACCTAGTAACCTAACAAGAGATTACAGAGTGATCTTGGCGCCATCCACAGAGCCATTTTGAATGTTCCAATTTTCAAGACTAGCTCAAGGTCAAAATCAAGGTCAAATTTCATTTTGGTACAAAACAATGTGTATGTGGTCCAAATTTGAAAGCTGTGGCTTGAGAAATGTGAAAGCAGGTCACTAGATTAATTTCAAGGTCAAAGTTCATTTCGGTAGACAGAACTATGCATGTGGTTCAAATCTGGAGGCTGTAGCTTGAGAAATGTGACAGTAGGTAATAGGTAAAAATCAATGTCAAATTTCAGTTCAGAACACAAAAATATGCAAGCGGTCCAAATTTGAAGGCTGTAGCTTCAGAAATGTGAAAGTAGATCACTAGGTCAATCTCAAGATCAAAGTTCATTTCAGTACACAAAACTATGCATGTGGTTCAAATTTGAAGACTGTAGCTTGAGAAATGTGAAAGAAGGTCACTAGGTCAAAATCAAGGTCAAATTTTATTTCGGAACACAAAACTATGCAAGTGGTCCAAATTTGAAGCCTGTACCTTCAGAAATGTGAAAGTAGGTCACTAGGTCAATCTCAAGATCAAATTTCATTTCAGTACACGAAACTATGCTTGTGGTTCAAATTTGAAGGCTGTAGCTTAAGAAATGTGAAAGTAAGTCACTAGGTCAAAATCAAGGTCAAATTTTATTTTTGAACAAAAAAACTATGCATGTGGTCCAAATTTGAAGCCTGTACCTTCAAAAATGTGAAAGTAGGTCAATAACAAGTTTTTTTCGGTACACAAACCTATGCATGTGGTGCAAATTTGAAGGCTGTAGCTACAGAAATGTGAAAGTAGGTCACTAGGTCAAGATCAAGGTCAACTCCTGTCAAGGTTCATCTTGCCATTCAAAACTATACATGTGGTCCAAATGTGAATGATGTAAGTTATGGACATGAAGATTCTAAGTTTTTCCCTATATAAGTCTATATGAACCATATGACCCCTGGGGCGGGGCCATATTTGACCCTAGAGGGATAATTTGAACAAACTTGGTAGAGAACCACTAAATGATGCTACATTACAAAATATCAAAGCCATAGTCTTTGTGGTTTGGACAAGAAGATTTTCAAAGTTTTTCCCTATATAAGTCTATTTAAACCATGTGACCCCCAGGGCAGAGCCATATTTGACCCTTGGGGAATAATTTGAACAATCTTAGTAGATGACAACTAGATGATGTCATATACAAAATATCAAAGCCCTAGGCCCTGTGGTTTTGGACAAGAGGTTTTTCAAAGTCTTTTCCTATATAAGTCTATATAAACTCCCCCGGGGTGGGGCCATATTTGAACCCAGAGAAATAATCTGAACAGTCTTAGTAGAGGACCACTAGATTTTGCTAAATACCAAATATCAAAGCCCTAGGCCCTATGGTTTTTGACAAGAATATCAGAAACCGTTTAACTGTTCCTGGCCAATGTGACCTTGACCTTTGACCTAATGACCTCAAAATCAATAGGGGTCATCTGCTGGTCATGGCCAACCTAACTGTCAATTTTCCTGACACTAGACCCGAGCGTTATTGAGTTATTGCCTGGAAACCATTTACTGTTCCTGGTCACTGTGACCCTGACTTTTGACATACTGACCTCAAAATCAATAGGGGTCATCTGCTGGTCATGACCAACCTCCCTATCAACTTTCGTGACCCTAGGCCTAAGCGTTCTTGAGTTATCATCCGGAAACCGTTTTACTGTTCAGGGTCACTGTGACCTTAACCTTAAAATACTGACCTCAAAATCAATAGGGGTCATCTGCTGGTCATTACCAACCTCGCCATCAACTTTCATGAGCCTAGGCCCAAGTGTTCTTGAGTTATCATCCGGAAACCGTTTTACTATTCAGGGTCACTGTGACCTTGAACTTTGACATACAGACCTCAAAATCAATAGGGGTCATCTGCTGATGATGACCAACCTCCCTATCAACTTTCATGATCCTAGGCCCAAGCATTCTTGAGTTATCATCCGGAAACGGATTGGTCTACATTCCGACCGACCGAGCGACAGACCGACCGACCGACATCTGCAAAACAATATACCCCTCCTTCTTTGAAGGGGGGCATAAAAATGGGTATAATGTTTATCTATTTTATTTTGTTGGGTATAGAGTAACATCGAAAAGACACAATTAACTTTTCCCAGGTTTTGTTGGTAGGGAAAGACTGTAGGTGCCCCTCCATACATTTTTTTCGGGCTCAGGTGAGTACCTAGATAGAGACCCCAACATCGATAAGTCAGCTGCTGGCTTCCTTACGTGAAGAATTTTACACCTCAAGTAAGGTGTTGCAAGGAATCCGAACTAAGCGACCTTGGCCATCCGGTCATGGAGGCATCTATAAAAGTAACGTTTGAAATATTTACCATAATGAAATATTCACGCTGATTTTCATATCCTGTGAATTGAACAATTATGTCTACGTTTTTCTTTTGCAAGTATTAAACTTATATATTCATTTAAATTTCGTTAACATGATACTCTCAATGGTATTTACCATCAGAAATTACAAATGGTTTGTCGAATACACCATACTTTTAATTACAAAAGTTTACACACCATGAGGGTCGGAAAGCACGAAATTTACGTTCTTGAACGTAAATATATGAATCGTCATGCTTGAAATGTAAATAAAGGAATAAAAGTAAATTTTACATGATCGTGGAAAAGATCGAACTGTGATTGTCAATGTTCCCGATATTGAATATATATGAATGTATAAACACGAGCCGGTTCATCTTGCGGGACTTTCAGGAACACAGTGAGCGATTGTTTATTTATTGTATTTATGTTCTAGTAACCTTTGACACTGATTTCGAGTACAAGCCAGATTTGTGACACAAACATGTATGTTGTTGGGCTGGAAAAAGATAGGTCCAAACTTTAAACTAAAAGCTATATTGCACAACTTCTTCTTTATTTCTGTGCATACGTTGCTTAAACCAAAGAAGTATAAAATACAATATTTTAATAGCTCTTTGCTTAAACGTTAGAATATCAGAAAATTACTAGAGAAGGAAACATATCTTTGAAAAAGTTCCGATCTTTCATCATTTGTTTGGTTGACGCATGTTTACAAATTTAATGTTAGTAGGCCGTGATCATGAAGCCGTGTGAAGTGATAATTTTGATGACACATTGGTATTATTTTGTAATTGTGAGTGATCGTTAAGTGATCAGAAAGATCGGACAGTGGGATGTTATAAAACAAGTGATGCTTTATTTAGATTAGAGAGTGAATCGCACTGTACAATAAGGAATTCTAAGGTAAAATACTCCTTTTATTTCGTTCACTGAAAAAAACTTGGCGGACATATTTTTGTAAAAAATCGGTGCACGTGTGATTTGTGTAACACAGTTTAACGACGTTTTCTTAGAAAACTAACGCTCAGCTCATTTACACTGACATATCCTTGATTGATGAATATATATATTGTATACATATATGAGAGACTTACGGTACCAAATACCTACACCGAAAATTTCTATGCATTTTCTTCCAGTACACTGTTGCTGCTGTTGTGACATGCTTATGAGTGTCAATGATACTTTATAATTTTTTTGGAGATGCATTTTTTTTCATTATTATAAGTTTCTCTTTGATCCCCGCGCATTTCTCGTGTTGTTACGACAATCTCAGTTTTACATAGGAGTTTTTCATTGTCAAAATCACATAGTCCTTAACCATCTGACCATTAAAGCCAATAAAGGGGCCGAATTTATGACAGGACCTTATACTGATGCTACAGACCAGGTTTGATGAAGATCCATTGAGTGGTTCATGAGAAACAGTCATTAAAAGGTATTTTACGTTTAGCCCTAGCAACCGCTTAAAGGGGCCAACTGCCCCCATTTGAAACAAGAGGGCCAAGATGGCCCTAGGTTGCTCACCTGAGAAACACACCATAACACACTATAACAGTGTAAACATGTTTGACCTAGTGATTTCATTGAAAAATATATTCTGACCAATTATCATTAAGATTGGAGCAAAAATATTGAGTATAAATCAGTATTTTCTTTGATTTGATCTAGTGACCTAGTTTTTGACCCCAGATGACCCATATTCGAACTTGACCTAGATTTCATCAAGGCCATCATTCTGACCAAATTTCATGAAGATCAGTTGAAAAATACAGCCTCTATCGCATACACAAAGTTTTTCTTTGATTTGACCTAGTGACCTGCTTTTTGATCTTAGATGACCCATATTCGAATATGACCTAGATTTCATCAAGATAATCATTCTGGTTTAATTTCAGGAAGATCAGTTGGAAAACATAGTCTCTATCGCATATACAAGCTTTTCTTTTGATTTGACCTAGTGACCTTGTTTTTGACCCCAGACTACCCATATTGGAACGTGACCTAGATTTCATCAAGGCAACCACTCAGACAAAATTTCTTGAAGATCAGTTGAAATTTTTTTGCCTTTATCGCATACACAAGGTTTTGCTATGATTTAACCTAGTGACCTAGTTTTTGACCGAGATGACCCATTTTCGAACTCGGACTAGATTTCATCAAGGCAATCATTCTGACCAATATTCATGAAGATCAATTGAAAAATACAGCCTCTATCGCATACACAAGGTTTTTCTTTGATTTGACCTAGTGATCTAGTTTTTGACCCCAGATGAGCCATTTTCGAACTCGACCTAGATTTCATCAAGGCAATCATTCTCACCAATATTCATGAAAATCAATTGAAAAATACAGCCTCTATCGCATACACAAGGTTTTTCACTGATTTGACCTAGTGACCTAGTTTTTGATCCGAGATGACCCATTTTCGAACTTGGCCTAGATTCATCAAGGCAATCATTCTGACCAATATTCATGAAGATCAATTAAAAAATACAGCTTCTATCGCATACACAAGGTTTTTCTTTGATTTGACCTAGTGACCTAGTTTTTGACCCCAGATGACCCATTTTCGAACTTGGCCTAGATTTCATCAAGGCACTCATTCTGACCAATATTCATGAAGATCAATTGAAAAATACAGCCTCTATCGCATACACAAGGTTTTTCTTTGATTTGATCTAGTGACCTAGTTTTTGACCCGAGATGATCCATTTTCGAACTTGGTCTAGATTTTATCAAGGCAATCATTCTGACCAATATTCATGAAGATCAGTTGAAAAATACAGCCTCTATCGCATACACAAGGTTTTTCTTTGATTTGATCTAGTGACCTAGTTTTTGACCCGAGATGAACCATTTTCGAACTCGGCCTAGATTTTATCAAGGCAATCATTCTGACCAATATTCATGAAGATCAATTGAAAAATACAGCCTCTATCGCATACACAAGGTTTTTCTTTGATTTGATCTAGTGACCTAGTTTTTGACCCGAGATGACCCATTTTCGAACTCGGCCTAGATTTCATCAAAGCAATCATTCTGACCACTATTCATGAAGATCACTTTAAAAATACAGCCCCTATCGCATACACAAGGTTTTTCTTTGATTTGACCTAGTGACCTAGTTTTTGATCCGAGATGACCCATTTTCGAACTTGGCCTAGATTCATCAAGGCAATCATTCATCAACTTTCATGATCCTAGGCCCAAGTGTTTTTGAGTTATCATCCGGAAACCGTTTTACTGTTCCTGGTCACTGTGACCTTGACCTTTGACATACTGACCTCAAAATCAATAGGGGTCATCTGCTGGTCATGACCAACCTCCCTATCAAATTTCTTGACCCTAGGCCTAAGCGTTCTTGAGTTATCATCCGGAAACCGTTTTACTGTTCGGGGTCACTGTGACCTTGACCTTTAACATACTGACCTCAAAATCAATAGGGGTCATCTGCTGGTGATGACCAACCTCCCGATCAACTTTCATGATCCTAGGCCCAAGTGTTCTTGAGTTATCATCCGGAAACGGATTGGTCTACATTCCGACCGACTGACCGACATCTGCAAAACAATATACCACTCCTTTTTCGAAGGGGGGCATAAAAAACACTCTCTATCGCATAAACAAGATTTTTCTTTAATTTGACCTAGTGACCTAGTTTTTGACCTCAGATATCCCATATTCAAACTCGACCTAGATTTCATCAAGGCAATCACTCAGACAAAATTGCATGAAGATCAATTGAAAAATACATCCTCTATTGCATACACAATGTTTTTGACCTAGTTTTTGACCTCAGATGACCCATATTCAAATTCGACCTAGATTTCATTATGCCAATCATCCTGACCAAATTTCATTTAAATCAAATTGAACAAGAGGGCCAAGACGGCCCTAGGTCGCTCACCTAAGAAACACACCATAACAGTGTAAAACATGTTTGACCTAGCGATTTCATGGAAACAAATATTCTGACCAATTTTCATTAAGATTGGATCAAAAAATTGGTCTCTTGCAATAAAACAAGCATTTTCTTGGATATGACCTAGTTTTTGACCCTAGATGACCCATGTTCAAACTCGACCTAGATATTATCAAGGCAATCATTCTGACCAAAATTCATGAAGATCAATTGAAAAATACAGCCTCTATAACATACACAAGTTTTTTTCTTTGATTTGACCAAGTGACCTAGTTTTTGACCTCAGATGACCCATATTCAAATTCGACCTAGATTTCATTAAGGCAATCATCCTGACCAAATTTCATAAAAATCAATTGAAACAAGAGCTTGTCGGACACGAAATGCCCCCCTTGATGCATTCAGTAATTGCACATAGAACAGAAATTATATGCTCACTGTAAACAAAAGTTCTACCATTCTGGTTTAATCTGACCTTGACCTTTAACCTATTAACCTAACAAGAGATTACAGAGTGATCTTGGCGCTATCCACTGAGCCATTTTTGAATGTTTCAAATTTCAAGACTAGCTCAAGGTCAAAGTCAATGTCAAATTTCAATTCGGTACAAAACAATGTGTATGTGGTCCAAATTTGAAAGCTATGGCATGCGGTCCAAATTTGAAGCCTGTAGCTTCAGAAATGTGAAAGTAGGTCACTATGTCAATCTCAAGAGCAAAATTCATTTCGGTACACAAAACTATGCATGTGGTTCAAATTTGAAGACTGTAGCTTGAGAAATGTTAAAGTAGGTCACTAGGTCAAAATCAAGGTCAAATTTTATTTCGGAACACAAAACTATGCAAGTAGTCCAAATTTGAAGCCTGTACCTTCAGAAATGTGAAAGTAGGTCACTAGGTCAATCTCAAGATCAAAGTTCATTTCAGCAGTACACAAAACTATGCTTGTGGTCCAAATTTGAAGGCTGTAGCTTGAGACATGTGAAAGTAGGTCACTAAGTCAAAATCAAGGTCAAATTTTATTTTGGAACAAAAACCTATGCAAGTGGTCCAAATTTGAAGCCTGTACCTTCAAAAATGTGAAAGTAGGTCACTAGGTCAATAACAAGGTCAAAGTTTTTTTCGGTACACAAACCTATGCATGTGGTCCAAATTTGAAGGCTGTAGCTACAGAAATGTGAAAGTAGGTCACTAGGTCAAAATCAAGGTCAAATTTTATTTTGGAACAGAAAATTATGCATGTGGTCAAAATTTGAAGCCTGTACCTTCAAAAATGTGGAAGTAGGTCACTAGGTCAATAACAAGGCCAAAGTTTTTTTCGGTGCATAAACCTATGCAAGTGGTCCAAATTTGAAGGCTGTAGCTACAGAAATGTGAATGTAGGTCACTAGGTCAAGATCAAGGTCAACTCATGTCAAGGTTCATCTTGCCACTCAAAATTATACATGTGGTCCAAATTTGAATGATGTAAGTTATGGGCATGAAGGTTCTAAGTTTTTCCCTATATAAGTCTATATGAACCGTATGACCCCTGGGGTGGGGCCATATTTGACCCTAGAGGGATAATTTGAACAAACTTGGTACAGAACCACTAAATGATGCTACATTACAAAATATCAAAGCCATAGTCTTTGTGGTTTGGACAAGAAGATTTTCAAAGTTTTTCCCTATATAAGTCTATGTAAACCATGTGA
Source organism: Mercenaria mercenaria (assembly GCF_021730395.1). Taxonomy (NCBI): domain Eukaryota; kingdom Metazoa; phylum Mollusca; class Bivalvia; order Venerida; family Veneridae; genus Mercenaria; species Mercenaria mercenaria. The sequence goes on from NC_069369.1 coordinate 41,161,782, forward strand.
CCCCCAGGGCGGAGCCATATTTGACCCTAGGGGAATAATTTGAACAATCTTAGTAGAGGACCACTAGATGATGTCATATGCAAAATATCAAAGCCCTAGGCCCTGTGGTTCGGACAAGAGCATTTTCAAAGTTTTTCCTATATAAGACTATATATATAAACCATGTGACCCCCGGGGTGGGGCCATACTTGACTCAAGGGAAATAATCTGAACAATCTTGGTAGAGGACCACTAGATTTTGCTACATACCAAATATCAAAGCCCTAGGCCCTATGGTTTTGGACAAGAAGATCAGAAACCGTTTTAACTGTTCCTGGCCAATGTGACCTTGACCTTTGACCTAATGACCTCAAAATCAATAGGGGTCATCTGCTGGTCATGGCCAACCTAACTGTCAATTTTCCTGACACTAGGCCCAAGCATTCTAGAGTTATTGCCTGGAAACCATTTACTGTTCCTGGTCACTGTGACCTTGACCTTTGACATACTGACATCAAAATCAATAGGGGTCATCTGCTGGTCATGACAAACCTCCCTATCAAATTTCATGACCCTAGGCCTAAGCGTTCTCGAGTTATCATCTGAACACCGTTTTACTGTTCAGGGTCACTGTGACCTTGACCTTTTACATACTGACCTCAAAATCAATAGGGGTCATCTGCTGGTCATTACCAACCTCGCCATCAACTTTCATGATCCTAGGCCCAAGTGTTTTTGAGTTATCATCCGGAAACCGTTTTACTATTCTGGGTCACTGTGACCTTGACCTTTGACATACAGACCTCAAAATCAATAGAGGTCATCTGCTGGTGATGAACAACCTCCCCATCAACATTCATGATCCTAGGCCCAAGTGTTCTTGAGTTATCATCCGGAAACCGATTGGTCTACATTCCGACCGACCGATCGACCTACCGACCGACATCTGCAAAACAATATACCCCTCCTTCTTCGAAGGGGGGGGGGCATAAAAAACAGTCTCTATTGCATAAACAAGATTTTTCTTTAATTTGACCTAGTGACCTAGTTTTTGACCTCAGATATCCCATATTCAAACTCGACCTAGATTTCATCAAGGCAATCACTCAGACAAAATTTCATGAAGATCAATTGAAAAATACATCCTCTATTGCATACACAATGTTTTTCTTCGATTTGATCTAAAGACCTAGTTTTTGACCCCAGATGACCCATTTTTTTAACTCAGCCTAGGTTTTATCAAGGTAATCATTCTGACCAAAATTCATGAAGATCAGTTGAAAAATTTAGCATCTATTGCATACACAAGGTTTTTCCTTGATTTAACCTAGTGACCTAGTTTTTGATCCCAGATGACCCATTTTCGAACTTGGTCTAAATTTCATGAAGGTAATCATTCTGACCAAAATTCATGAAGATCAATTGAAAAATACAGCCTCTATTGCATACACAAGGTTTTTCTTTGATTTAACCTAGTGACCTAGTTTTTGACCCCAGATGACCCATTTTCGAACTTGGTCTAAATTTCATGAAGGTAATCATTCTGACCAAAATTCATGAAGATCAATTGAAAAATACAGCCTCTTTCGCATACACAAGGTTTTTCCTTGATTTGACCTAGTGACCTAGTTTTTGACCCATTTTCAAACTCGGCCTAGATTTTATCAAGGTAATCATTCTGACCAAAATTCATTAAGATCAATTGAAAAATACCGCCTCTATCGCATACACAAGGTTTTTCTTTGATTTGGCCTAGTGACCTAATTTTTGACCCCGGACGACCCATTTTCGAACTCGGTCTAGATTTCATCAAGGCAATCATTCTGACCAATATTCATGAAGATCAATTGAAAAATACAGCCTCTATCGCATACACAAGGTTTTTCTTTGATTTGACCTAGTTTTTGACACGAGATGACCCATTTTCAAACTCGGCTTAGATTTCATCAAGGTTATCATTCTGACCAATATTCATGAAGAATAATTGAAAAATACAGCCTCTATCGCATACACAACGTTTTTCTTTGATTTGACCTAGTGACCTAGTTTTTGACCCAAGATGACCCATTTTCGAACTCGGCCTAGATTTCATCAAGGTTATCATTCTGACCAATATTCATGAAGATCAATTGAAAAATACAGCCTCTATCGCATACACAAGCTAAATGTTTGACAGACAGACGACAGACGCCGGACATCGAGCGATCAGAAAAACTCACCTTATAATAATCTTACATACCAAGTCTGATGAAAATCCACAAAGCCATCCGTTAGAAGAAGTTGTTTAAATGTATTTCTAGTTTTAGCTCTAGCGATCGGAAAAGGGGCCAAGTGTCTTCAGTTAAGGGGACGCATACTTTGAAATTAGAAACAAGAGATCACAGAGTGATCTTGGCGCCCACCAATGTGCCATTTTTGAGTGTTCCAAATTTCAAGACTTATTGACTAGCTCAAGGTCAAATTTCATTTCCGTACACAACACAAATCTATGCATGTGGTCCAAATTTGAAGCCTGTACCTTCAAAAATGTGAAAGTAGGTCACCAGGTCAATTTCAAGGTCAAAGTTTGTTTCGGTACACGAAACTATGCATGTGGTCCTAAATTTGAAGCCTGTAGCTACAGAAATGTGAAAGTAGGTCACTAGGTCAATCTTAAGGTCAAAGTTCATTTTGGTACACAAAACTGTGCAAGTTGTCCAAATTTGAAGGCTGTAGCTTGAGAAATGTAAAAGTAGGTCACTAGGTCAAAATCAAGGTCAAATTTTACTTCGTAATACAAAACTATGCATGTGGTCCAAATTTGAAGCCTGTACCTTCAAAAATGTGAAAGTAGGTCACTAGGTCAATGTAAAGGTCAAAGTTTGTTTCGGTACACAAAACTATGCATGTGGTCCAAATTTGAAGGCTGTAGCTTGAGAAATGTAAAAGTAGGTCACTATGTCAAAATCAAGGTCAAATTTTATTTCGGAATACAAAACTATGCAAGTGGTCCAAATTTGAAGCCTGTACCTTAAAAATGTGAAAGTAGGTCACTAGGTCAATGTAAAGGTCAAAGGTCATTTCAGTACACAAAACTATGCAAGTGGTCCAAATTTGAAGGCTGTAGCTTGAGAAATGTAAAAGTAGGTCACTAGGTCAAAATCAAGGTCAAATTTTATTTCAGAATACAAAACTATGCATGTAGTCCAAATTTGAAGCCTTTCGGTACACAAAACTATGCATGTAGTCCAAATTTGAAGGCTGTAGCTTGAGAAATGTGAAAGTAGGTCACCAGGTCAAAATCAATGTCAAATTTCATTTTGAAACACGAATATGGGGCCAGGGTGGGGCCATATTTGACCCTAGGGGTATAATTTGAACAATCTTAGTTGAAGACCACTAGATGATGTCACATACACAATATCAAAGCCCTAGGCCCTGTGGTTTTGGACAAGAGGTTATTCAAATTTTTTCTCTTTATAAGTCTATATAAACCATGTGACCCCCAGGGCGGGGCCATATTTGACCACAGAGAAATAATTTGAATCATCTTGGTAGAGGACCACAAGATGATGCTTCATACCAAATATCAAAGCCCTAGGCTCTGTGGTTTTGGACAAGAAGGTTTTCAAAGCTTTTCCCTATATAAATCTATATAAATTATAGAAATAAACAAAGGGCCATAACTCACTCATAAATTGTTGAACCAGTCTGATTTTCAGGGGGACACAACTAGGGTACCAATACATCATTCTGACAAAGTTTGGTCAAAATTCCCCCAGTAGTTTCTGAGGAGATGCGATAACGAGAAATTGTTAACGGACGGACGGACGGACGGACGGAATGACGGACGGACGGACCACGGACGCAGAGTGATTTTAAAAGCCCACCATCTCATGATGGTGGGCTAAAAAGTGGGTGGGGTATGAAAAAATTTACCTGCAAAAAAGTACAAGGTTTTGGTACATGAAATGGATACTGTTTTAACTGTTATAAGTACACAAAGGATTGCTCACTAAAATAACAAGAGGACCATGATGGTCCTGACTCGCTCACCTCTTCCCACATGACCCAGTTTAGAGTATGACGTCGTTTTTTCTATTATTTGACATAGTGACTAGTTTTTGAGTTCATGTGACCCAGTTTTGAACTTGACCTAGATATTATCAAGATAAAAATTCTGACCAATTTTCATGAAGATCCATTGAAAAATATGGTCTCTAGAGAGGTCACAAGGTTTTTCTATTATTTGACCTATTAACCTAGTTTTCGAAGGTACGTGACCCTGTTTTGAACTTTACCTAGATATCATCAAGGTGAACATTCTCACTAATTTTCATGAAGATCTCATGAAAAATATGACCTCTAGAGAGGTCACAAGGTTTTTCTATTTTTACACCTACTGGCCTAGTTTTTGACCGCACGTAACCCAGTTTCGAAACTGATCTAGATATCATCAAGGTGAACATTCAGATCAATTTTCATGAAGATCCATTGTAAAATATGGCCTCTAGAGAGGTCAAAAGATTTTAATAATTTTAGACCTACTGACCTAGTTTTTGACCGCAGTTGACCCAGTTTCGAACTTGACCTAGATATCATCAAGATAAACACTCAGACCAATTTTCATACAGATCCCATGAAAAGTATGGCCTCTAGAGAGGTCACAAGGTTTTTCTATTATTTGACCTACTGACCTAGTTTTTTAAGGCACGTGACCTAGTTTCAAACTTGACCTAGATATCATCAAGGTGAACATTCTAATTAATTTTCATGAAGATCAATTCAAGGGTATGGCCTCTAGAGAGGTCACAAGGTTTTTCTATTTCAAGACCTACTGACCTAGTTTTAGATCGCAGTTGACCCAGTTTCAAACTTGACCTATATATCATCAAGATAAACATTCAGACCAACTTTCATACAGATCCCATGAAAAATATGGCCTCTAGAGAGGTCACAACGTTTTCTCATTATTTGAACTACTGACCTACTTTTAGATGGCACGTGACCCACTTTCGAACTTGACCTAGATATCATCAATATGAACATTCTGACCAATTTTTACGGAGATCCATTCACAAGTATGGCCTCTAGAGAGGTCACAAGGTTTTTCTATTTTTAGACCTACTGACCTAGTTTTTGACCACACATGACCCTGTTTCGAACTTGACCTAGGTATCATCAAGATGAACATTCCGACCAACTTTCATACAGATCCCATGAAAGATATGGCCTTTAGAGAGGTCACAAGGTTTTTCTATTATTTGACCTACTGACCTAGTTTTTGTTGGCACGTGACCCACTTTCGAACTTGACCTAGATATCATCAAGATGAACATTCAGACCAACTTTCATACAGATCCCATGAAAAATATGGCCTCTAGAGAGGTCACAAAGTTTTTCTATTATTTGACCTGACCTAGTTTTTTTTGGCACGTGACCCACTTTCGAACTTGACCTAGATATCATCAAGATGAACATTCAGACCAACTTTCATACAGATCCCATGAAAAATATGGCCTTTAGAGAGGTCACAAGGTTTTTCTATTATTTGACCTACTGACCTAATTTTTGAAAGCACATGACCCAGTTTCGAACTTGATCTAGATATCATCAAGGTGAATGTTCTGACCAATTTTCATGAAAATATTGTGAAATATATGGCCTCTAGAGAGGTCACAAGGTTTTTCTATTTTTAGACCTACTGACCTAGTTTTTGAAGGCACATGACCCAGTTTCGAACTTGACCTAGATATCATCAAGATGAACTTTCTGACCAACTTTCATAAAGATCCCACAAAAAATGTGACCTCTAGAGTGGTTACAAGCAAAAGTTTACAGACGGACGGACGACGGACGGTGCGTGATCACAAAAGCTCACCTTGTCACTATGTGACAGGTGAGCTAAAAAAGAGAAAACTGAAACAAGAAAGTTATTGTTGAATTACATAAGACTTATTGTGTACATTCAAAGTCTACAATTAAGACTTTTTGGTGTGAAAATAATAGTGCTTCACCTTGTCCAAACATTTATCAATGTCCTAATTTAAAGAAAGAATGTGAATATGGCCACTGTCTTGCTTTTCATTTCACATATGTAAGCTAAAACACATTATTTAGTTTGTTTAAAAGTAGTGCATAAGAAAGATACGGTGGTCAAGGAATGCCACATTCCAAAACTAAAAGAGTATATTCCCCTTAATACATTAAACATTTATCGTTACAGAAGTCTAGTGGCTTACAATAAGGGCCTAGAAATGTTGCCATTATTAATTTTTAACTTGGTATTCATGAACTACAATGCACTTAAATATCAAAACAATTCAACAAACTTTTGAAAATGTATTGTCTTAAAAACCCTAAAATAAGGTATGAAATGGTTGAGAGGTCCAATCAATGTTAATGTGCAAAGTAACAGAGGATCCATCCAGCAGTTCATGAGAAGTCATTTAAAATTAATTTAAACTTTAGCTCTAGTGGCCCTTAAAATGGGCCAAGTGCCTCATTTGAACAAAATTGGAAGAGGACCTTACAGACCAACATGGATGAAGATGCATCAAGTGGTTCATGGTAAGAAGTTCTTTAAAGGTTTTTCTATTTTTAACTCTAGCTGCCCCTAAAAGGGGCCATGGTGAACCATTTGAACAAACTGGATAGAGTTCCATGCCAGGATGCTACTAAGCAATTTTGGTGTAATTTCAGAGGTGTTTAAGTAAAAATGATGCTGGAAAATGAATGGCAGACCATCCACCTATACTAATAGCTCACCCTGAACAAAGTGTATATTAGTGCATAAACTATGATCTTTTCCCAGCGCTGAACTAAAAATTCCCAAACCATTGTTACTGCCTAGGTTTTTTGTTTTTTGGTTGCGGGTTTATCCTGCTACCAAAGTTAAAGTGTATTTCTGACAATCATAGCATCTTTATTTCATTCCGAATCACATCCAAAGGATGTTCATGTGCTACACAAAATAGTCCCATTCATGAACAATACGGATGAATTAGCAATAAACAAGCAGTTCTTATTCAACCTGTATCCACTGGCACAAACCATTTAGATTAATAAGATCTATAAATGATAAGGTATTCCAGCTGATGGTTACATCACAAGCTGGGTCAGACAGAGTTCATCTTAGAAATGAGGCACATTAAATTTGTATTTGTTTCTCATTCATTTAAATTCATAGACTGGCATTTAAACAGAAAATAAATCTACCAAAACCCGCAACCATCAGACATTTCAAGGCTTTGATTTTTAATTTTCAACAGTAGTTCTACTATTTCTACTAATATCATTTAAGATTTGTGTGACACAAACTTTTAGCTTCACATACTGAATGACAATCCTGAGGTATGATTATTCTGGGTCAAATATTTTTTGAGATATGAACAACATAAATTCCATCACAAGTACAGACAAGGGCAACTCTGAATTTTTTTAGTTTTTATGTGGGGGGGAGCCTTGCCAAAACTTGAGAGAGGACCTTACAAGGACGATACAGACTATGCCTGTGATGATTTTGGTTCAAGAGAGAAAATTGTTAACAGGTTTTCTATTTTAATCCTCTGGTAGCACTTGAAACTAGCCAAACTAACCATGTGTACAAAGTTGACAAAGGACCATACATGGATGCTATAGACCAAGTTTTGTGATGATCCACCAGGTGGTTTATGAAAAGAAGCCATTTAAAGGTTTATCTATTTTTAGCTCTGACAAGTCTTAGCCCCTAAGAAAAGACCAGAGTTTTAATAGAGAAGATGCTTAAGTAACAAGTGACTGACTATTGCAGTGGCAATACAGAAGTCCCCTGAAAAAACAATTTTACTTGACCTTCAATAGTGACCTTGACCTTTGACTGGCAACCATGTGTCATGAGCATGTGAGATCATCCATTAATACATTGTCTTACCATGGGGAACATTTGTATGTAACACTAAGATAATCCATCAATGTATAAATGTCTTGGAGCAGAAACATTTTCTACTTGACCTTCAATAGTGACCTTGACCTTTGACCTACAAACATAAGTCATGTAAGTGCATAATCTACATATTGCCCTCTATTCACATACCAGTTTTATGAACCTAGTGTACGGACAGACAGATGGACGGAGGGCATTCCTATAGTCCCCTCAGGTGTTCCACCGGTAGGGGACTAAAGAGATGATGCCAATGGACAATGACAGACATAGGGTGATTACAAAAACTCACCTGAGCAATAAATACAGGAAACAATTGGAAAACAGGGATGTTCCTCATATAAAACAGGAATCAATATGTCAAATTATATGGCAGAAATATCTTCACAGACTGGGTGACAGCCAGTACTGTACTACAATATTAAATGCTTTGTGTCAAATTAAAATGAAAACACCTATGACCAACAATTTTACAGAGTAAAAGAATGAAGTGTGTATAGGACCAACAATGTATCTAGTTTCTCTATCACAGAATGTATGTCTTGAATCAACAAGACATTATATAAATTGTCTGTGTGTAAGTTCCATGGAATATAGCTTGCCTGCTATGAGCATTAACACAGTCCAGCAAATACTACCCCTTGCTATTTTCACAAGACTTAGTGTCAAGTTTCTCTGCACATTTGTCTGATCTTGAGATAGCTTAACCAACATGCCCTATATCTACAACATCATAATTGTCCTTCTTCCCATATGTTCTTCACTAGCCTCCAGTCAAACAAACTATCACTGTGACTTGCCAAGCATCTCGATAAATTCCACCACAGTTCTTGTAGGTCGACCTATCAACAATATACAATAGATATACATTTTATCATGTCATATAACCTTTTTTTTGTGTGTGTGTGTTGGGGTGGGGGGGGGGGGAAGGGGATGGGGGTTATGTAACAGCGGGCAGTTAACCTAACCAGTATTCCTGGATTCTGTACCAGTATAAACCTGTTCTCCGCAAATAACTGCCAACTTCTCCACATGAATCAGCGGTGGAGGACGAATGATTTGAGACACAATGTCTTTTATCAAATCATCATGGAGAACATACGCCTTGCCCAGGGCTCAAACTCACATCCCCGCGATCCGTAGATCTGCGCTCTCCCTACTAAGCTAAGTGGGCGGGCAATGTCATATAACCTATCTTCATCCAAAATTGCTTCACCTTGACTTCACAATCAGTTGTAAATAAGTAACATTGACCTTGTTTTCATTGTGAATAGTGTAAAAACAACCACTGACCCACTCAATTAGGCCTTGTTTTCATTGTCAGTAGTGTATAAACAACAACTGACCCACTCTATTAGGCCTTGTTTTCACTGTCAGTAGTGTATAAACAACCACTGACCCACTCAATTAGGCCTTGTTTTCACTGTCAGTAGTGTATAAACAACCACTGACCCACTCAATTAGGCCTTGTTTTCACTGTCAGTAGTGTATAAACAACCACTGACCCACTCTATTAGGCCTTGTTTTCACTGTCAATAGTGTATAAACAACCACTGACCCACTCAATTAGGCCTTGTTTTCACTGTCAATAGTGTATAAACAGCCACTGACCCACTCTATGAGGCCTTGTTTTCACTGTCAATAGTGTATAAACAACCACTGACCCACTCAATTAGGCCTGTTTTCACTGTCAATAGTGTATAAACAACCACTGACCCGCTCTATTAGGCCTTGTTTTCACTGTCAATAGTGTATAAACAACCACTGACCCGCTCTATTAGGCCTTGTTTTCACTCACTGTCAATAGTGTATAAACAACCACTGACCCACTCAATTAGGCCTTGTTTTCACTGTCAGTAGTGTATAAACAACCACTGACCCACTCTATTAGGCCTTGTTTTCACTGTCAATAGTGTATAAACAACCACTGACCCACTCAATTAGGCCTTGTTTTCACTGTCAATAGTGTATAAACAGCCACTGACCCACTCTATGAGACCTTGTTTTCACTGTCAATAGTGTATAAACAACCACTGACCCACTCAATTAGGCCTGTTTTCACTGTCAATAGTGTATAAACAACCACTGACCCGCTCTATTAGGCCTTGTTTTCACTGTCAATAGTGTATAAACAACCACTAACCCGCTCTAATAGGCCTTGTTTTCACTCACTGTTTATAGTGTATAAACAACCAGTGACCCGCTCTATTAGGCCTTGTTTTCACTGTCAATAGTGTATAAGCAACCATTGACCCGCTCTATTAGGCCTTGTTTTCACTGTCAATAGTGTATAAACAACCATTGACCCACTCAATTAGGCCTTGTTTTCACTGTCAATAGTGTATAAACAACCATTGACCCGCTCTATTAGGCCTTGTTTTCACTGTCAATAGTGTATAAACAACCATTGACCCACTCTATTAGGCCTTTTCACTGTCAATAGTGTATAAGCAACCACTGACCCGCTCAATTAGGCCTTGTTTTCACTGTCAATAGTGTATAAACAACCATTGACCCACTCATACTTTTGTCATGCAATTTATATTTTCTGCTTCAGTAGACAATACACATTCATATGATACCAAAGTTGTATCAGCTTACCAAGCATCAATATTTGATTTTAATAACATTGTTATATAGAACTTGCTTTCTGCAGACCGGATACCTTAATCAACTTATTATCTTACTCTAAACACTTCTAAAAATCATTTATGAACTACAGCTGCTTTTGAGAAAAGCACATGTCTCCCACAACTGCCTAATCATCTGAATAGTAAGTCTGTCTTTATATACTGTTTACTCACAGAAAATAATCTCTTTGATAGTTTTGGAATAAGTTTTGGAGTAAATTGCCTTTCATTATCTATCTGAATCAACCATGCACTAAGACCTATATCACTGGCATCAGTATTTTCTGTAATTCAAGGGCCATAATTCCGAAGTGCTTGGGCTGATTGGCTAGTTATCAAACTTGGTGGAGGACTTATTGTCAAACACATTTTGTTGAAGTTTGGTGAAGATCGGATGAGGACTGTTCGACTTAGAGTGCGAACAAGATTTGTGGCAGACTGACTAGACAGACAGACACACACACAGACAGGAGTAAATCAATATGTCTCCCACACCACTGTGTGGTGGGAGACATAAAAGTTTTAATTATTTGACCATAACAGTTTTTCATCTGATATGCTTCAAACAAAATGAAACAGAGAGATGCACAGAAAGATGTTGTATACCTGCCATTCCTTTCCCAAGATATGGTACCTCATCCTTGTTAGCCATAACACCTGCTATATCCAGATGTAACCAGTTCTTGTTTGTGACAAACTCCTGAGAATATATGAAAATTTAATTGCTTTTACATTTAATGAGCTAGTCACCTTTAATAATTAGCTATTAAAATTACAGAACTGCCCAAAAGATTCAGGTATATGTCTTTCAATAACGTAGTGGAGCAATGGTAGAGTAGTGCAGCAGAGGTAGATGTGAGGTATAATAGTGGAGCAGAGGTTGAATAGAGGAGCAGAGGTAGAGTAGAGGAGCAGAGATAGATGTAAAGTAGAATAGTGAAGCAGAGGTAGAATAGATGAGCAGAGGTAGAGTAGAGGAGCAGAGATAGATGTAAAGTAGAATAGTGAAGCAGAGGTAGAATAGAGGAGCAGAGGTAGAGTAGAGGAGCAGAGATAGATGTGAAGTAGAATAGTGGAGCAGAGATAGAATAGAGGAGCAGAGGTAGAGTAGAGGAGCAGAGGTAGAATAGAGGAGCAGAGGTAGAGTAGAGGAGCAGAGGTAGAAAAGAGGAGCAGAGGTAGAACAGTGGAGCAGAAATTTGGTAGAGGAACAGTGGTAGAGTAGAGCAGCAGAGGTAGAGTAGAGGAGCAGAGATAGATGTGAAGTAGAATAGTGGAGCAGATATAGAATAGAGGAGAAGAGGTAGAGTAGAGGAGCAGATTTAGAATAGAGGAGCAGAGGTAGAGTAGAGGAGCAGATGTAGAATAGAGGAGCAGAGGTAGAGTAGAGGAGCAGAGAGAGATGTGAAGTAGAATTGTGGAGCAGAGATAGAATAGAGGAGCAGAGGTAGAGTAGAGGGGCAGAGATAGATGTGAAGTAGAATAGTGGAGCAGAGAATAGAGGAGCAGAGGTAGAGTAGAGGAGCAGAGGTAGAATAGAGGAGCAGAGATAGATGTGAAGTAGAACAGTGGAGCAGATGTAGAATAGCGGAGCAGAGGTAGAGTAGAGGAGCAGAGGTAGAGTAGAGGGGCAGAGATAGATGTGAAGTAGAATAGTGAAGCAGAGGTAAAACAGAGGAGCAGAGGTAGAGTAGAGGAGCAGAGAGAATAGAGGAGCAGAGGTAGAATAGAGCAGCAGAGGTAGAATAGTGAAGCAGATGTAGAACAGAAGAGCAGAGGTAGAGTAGAGGAGCAGAGATAGATGTGAGGTAGAATAGTGAAGCAGAGGTACAAAAGAGGAGCAGAGGTAGAGTAGAGGAGCAGAGGTAGAATAGAGGAGCAGAGGTAGAATAGTGAAGCAAAGGTAGAATAGAGGAGCAGAGGTAGAGTAGAGGAGCAGAGATAGATGTGAGGTAGAATAGTGAAGCAGAGGTAGAATAGAAGAGCAGAGGTGGAATAGTTAAGCAGAGGTAGAATAGTGGAACAGAGGTAGAATAGAGGAGCAGAGGCAGAATAGTGGAGCAGAGGTAGAACAGAGGAGAGCAGAGACAGAGGAGCAGAGGTAGAGTAGAGGAGCACAGGTGGAGTAGAGGAACAGAGATAAAGTAGAGAAGCAGAGGTAGAATAGAGGAGAGCAGAGGTACAGTAGAGGAGCAGAGCAGAGGTAGAGTAGAGGAGCAGAGGTATAGTAGAGGAGCAGAGATAAAGTAGAGGAGCAGAGGTAAGTTTTAAGTTAACATCATAAACTTTAACATACATCTATTTATTAGACTATCAAGGAATTGACTGATAAAACAAATTTAAGTAGTAATGGCTTAACAAAGACAGCCTAGTTGATAAGGTTTTGGCTACACAACCAGAAAGGTGTCTGCTCAAATTACAACACTATTGTTTTTCATTGGCTTGAGAACATATCAAGTACGGTTCAAGCTGACTTTACAATCAATCTGACAAAATTTTAAACAGGAAAACTGGTGATACCCTAAGGAATGCTGCTGCAGTGCATGATCCCCCAGATCGAGCATGTTTCCCAATGTTGTTGAGATCTGCTAGCTGTGAGTCTGTCACCTGTTTGGTGTAGTGGTTGAACAGTGGCATTCTCCACATTCTGTCACCAGTATTACAACCTGCCTATAAATGATATAGTAAACAATGTTCCATAGCCATTAAACACAGTTAATCAGTTTTGTTTTTGTTTGGTTTAAAGACACACTATGACAACTTTACGTAATATTATGGCAATTTCCCATTTTTGACAGTGAAGGAAGACCCCAGGTGCCTCTAGGTGAAGGAAGACCCCCAGGTACCTCTAGGTGAAGGAAGACCCTAGAAGAAAGACCCCAGGTGCCTCTAGGTGAAGGAAGACCCCAGGAGGAAGACCCCAGGTGCCTCTAGGTGAAGGAAGTCCCTAGGAGGAAGACCCCAGGTGCCTCTAGGTGAAGGAAGACCCCAGGAGGAAGACCCCAGGTGCCTCTAGGTGAAGGAAGACTCCAGGTGCCTCTAGGTGAAGGAAGATCCCATGAGAAAGACCCCAAGACCCCAGGTGCGCCTCTAGGTGAAGGAAGACTCCAGGTGCCTCTAGGTGAAGGAAGATCCCAGCATTATTTTAGGCATGGGCACACATCTGCATAAGACCAGTGGCCATCTGTAAGCCAACAGGATGTCTTCCTCACATAAAAAATCAAACACAGTTAAGTCATTCAGTTTTTCTATTTTTAGTTCACCTGAGCACAAAGTGCTCAGGGTGAGCTATTGTGATCACTCACTGTCCGTCATTTGTCCGCACTCTCCTTTAAACAACATCTCCTCCTAAACTACTTGGCAAATTTTGATGAAACTTCACAGGGTTGTTCCTTCGATAGTCTTCTTTAAAAATTGTTCAAAGAATTCTATTCCATACAGAACTCTGGTTGCCATGGCAACCAAAAGGAAGAACTTAAAAAATCTTCTTGTCCAAGACCACAGGTCCTAGGGCTTTGATATTTGGTATGTAGCATCATCTAGTGGTCCTCTACCAATATTGTTCAAATTATCCCCCTAGGGTAAAATATGGCCCCGCCCTAGGGGTCACATGGTTCACATAGACTTATATAAGAAAAAACTTTAAAAATCTTTTTGCCTGAAACTGCAAGGCCTAGGCTTTTGATATTTGGTATGTTGCATTGCCTAGTGGTCCTCTACCAAAATTGTTCAAATTTTGCCCCTGGGGTGAAAAGAGGCCCTGCCCTGGGGGTCCAAAGTTTTACATAGACTTATATAGGAAAAAAAATAAAAATCTTCTTTTCTAAAAGTTCAAGCCTAGGCCTTTGATATTTGGTATGTAGCATTGCCTAGTGGTTCTCTAACAAGAGTGTTCAAATTATGCCCCTGGGGTAAAAAGAGGCCCCGCCCCAGGGGTCACTTGTTATATGAGGTGTATAGGACAAAATACTTAAACTGTCTTCATAGGATGACACATGCCCCCGATGGCACTTTGAATGAATAGTTATGGCCGATGTTAGAGTTTAGGACCTTTGACCTACAGAGCTGGGTCTTGCGCACGACACGTCGTCTTACTGTGTCACATATTCATGCGTAGTTATTTTAAAATCCATGCATGAATGACAATGATATGGACCGGACACGTCCATCAATGCACTATCATGAAAAATGACCTTTAATGTCTAAGTGTGACCTTGACCTTTGAGCTACGGACCTGGGTCTTGCGTGCGACACGTCGTCCTACTGTGGTACACATTCATGCCAAGTTATTTGAAAATCCATCCATCGATGACAAAGATATGGACCGGACACGCCCATCAATGCACTATCCTTTATTGTCTAAGTGTGACCTTGACCTTTGAGCTACGGACCTGGGTCTTGCGAGCGACACGTCGTCTTACTGTGGTACACATTCATGCCAAGTTATTTGAAAATCCATAAATCGATGACAAAGATATGGTCCGGACACGCCCATCAATGCACTAATCTTTAACGTCTAAGTGTGACCTTGACCTTTGAGCTACGGACCTGGGTCTTGCGCGCGACACGTCGTCTTACTGTGGTACACATTCATGCCAAGTTATTTGAAAATCCATCCATCGATGACAAAGATATGGACCGGACACGCCCATCAATGCACTATCCTTTAATGTCTAAGTGTGACCTTGACCTTTGAGCTACGGACCTGGGTCTTGCGCGCAACACGTCGTCTTACTGTGGTACATATTCATGCCAAGTTATTTGAAAATCCATCCATCGATGACAAAGATATGGACCGGACACGAAAATTGCGGACAGACTGACAGACCGACGGACCGACAGACGGACAGACGGTTCAAAAACTATATGCCTCCCTTCGGGGGCATAAAAATTATCTGATCATAATTCCTAGACTGTTTAATTATAATTACCTGATGACCCCAAGTAGGGGTCACTTGACTGTGACCTTGACCTACTGACCTACTTTCTTGTCTTTTAAGATACAGCCTTGAAATTTGGATGACATGTACAGTTTTGCACATCAATCTTAAAACTGACTTTCAGTGACCATGAATGTGACCTACTGACCTATTTTTGTAATATTTTAGCATCATTTGACATTCGAAACGTGTAGCTCATATTACTCAGGTGAGCGATCCAGGGTCATCATAACCCTCTTGTTGACGATGCAAGGATGCTACTGACCAATTTTGGTGCAATTCTGACCAATCGCTTCGGAAGAGATGTCATCTGAAGAAAAGTGCGGATGGATGGATGGATTGCGAGTGATCACAATAGCTAACCCCAGCTCACATTTTCAAGTTTATAGCCTTTGTACTTTTATTTTCGCTACTTCCAGGAAAAGCTGAAGGTTGTCAGATGTCATTTTCTGTTGTCAAAAAACATACATATGCCTTGCGAATGTCTTTAAAATGTACCTGGTGTTCTAAGACTATGAGGAAAATCAAATAATTCTTACAATGAGTGCTTTTTTCAAGATTTTATGACGCGTTTGTGCCAAAACTGATGTCTGAGACATAAAACAAGAGGATCATTGACCCTAAAGGGCTCACCTGTGTACACGGCTTCGAGTGTGTTTGTTTAACGTACAAATACAAAGTTAGGTTTCTTCTATGTTAGCTTATATTATATAAATATCACACACATTTTTGAACTAAGGGCAATAATTTGAACAATTATGGTAGACAGTATAACTGTGATATCACATGCCAAATATCTAGCTATTTTTGATTCAGAGAAGAAGATTTTCAAGGTTTCTATAAGCCTATAGTAAGTGCATGTCACACAAAGGGGCATGGCCATTTTCGACCATAGGGCAATAATTTGGACAATTATGGTAGAGAGCCACACCCTTATATCACATGCAAAATATTAAAGCTCTAGAGAAAAAGATTTTTATTTCTAACCAAAAAGACCCATATGTTCAATGAACCGGAACCATTTGAACAACTTTGAAAGAGGGCTACACAGAGATCATTTGTGTAAAGTTTCATCAAAATCCATTCAGTGGTTTTAGAGGAGATGTTGTTTAAAGAAATTGTTGATGAAAGTGACCATGCCCTCTGGGGGCCATGTTTTTTAACAAATCAAAAACATTTAAACAATAATTGTAGATGGTCACACAAGGACCATTTATGTAAAATTATTTTAAAATTTTAAACCAGTTTTATACAAAAAGATTTTCTAAGTTAAAACTACTATATACATAATAGGGAAAAGTGACCACACCCACTGGCAGCAATGTTTTTTGATTAATCGGAATAATTTGAACAATCTTGGTAAAGGGTCACACAAGGACCATTTGTGTAAAATTATTTTGAAATCGGGCCAGCAGTTTCACACAAGAAGATTTTTAAATTTTCCACTATATATATATAGGGAAAAGTGACCACACCCTCTGGCGGCCATGTTTTTTGATGAATCAAAATAATTTGAACAATCTTGGTAGAGGGTCACACAAGGACCATTTGTGCAAAAATTATTTTAAAATTGGGCTAGCAGTTTCACACAAGATTTTTCAAATTTCAACTATATACATATAGGGACTGTGACCACGTCCCCTGGTGGCCATATTTTTTGACAAATCAGAATAATTTGAACAATCTTGGTAAGGGTCACATATGGACCATTTTTATTAAATTATTTTAAAATCGGGCTAGCAGTTTCACACAAGAAGATTTTTAAAGTCCACTATATACATACAGGGAAAAGTAACCATACCCCCTGGTGGCCATGTTTTTTGACAAATCAGTATAATCTGAATAATCTTGGTAGAGGGTGACATAAAGACCATTTGTGTGAAATTATTTCAAAATCGGACTATTGATTTAGGAGGAGATGTCGTTCGAATTTTTATACGCCCGAAGGGACGTATTATGTTATGACGCTGGTGTCCGTCTGTCCGTCCGTCCGTCCGTCTGTCTGTCCCTTAGCAATTTCGTGTCCGCTCTGTAACTCTTGAACCCCTTGAAGGATTTCAAGGAAACTTTACACAAATGTTCATCACACCGAGACGATGTGCAGAGCGCATGTTTTGGATGTCTCGCTTCAAGGTCAAGGTCACACTTAGGAGTCAAAGGTCATATCACTTTGTTTCGTGTCCGCTCTGTAACTCTTGAACCCCTTGAAGGATTTCAAAGAAACTTGACACAAATGTTCACCACACCAAGACGACATGCAGAGCGCATGTTCCGGATGACCTGCTTGAAGGTCAAGGTCACACTTAGGGGTCAAAAGTCATGTCAGTTTGTTTCGTGTCCGCTCTGTAACTCTTGAACTTCTGGAAGGATTTCAAAGAAACTTGGCAGAAATGTTCACCACATTGTAACGATGTGCAGAGCGCATGTTCCGGATGACTCGCTTCAAGGTCAAGGTCACACTTAAGGGTCAAAGGTCATATATGACTTTGCTTTGTGTATATTGCTCTGCATTGCAGTGCTCTTGTTTTTATTTGGCATATCTCTTTTTTGTACTTACAATAATTTTTTTTTGAATTACTTCCCTTTTATGTTACTATAAATAGCTTAATTTGAAACTTTTTTATTATTGGCAGTAGGGAAAAGCCGAGACCACTTTTCTGTGGTACAACATGGATGGTACCTCCAGTTTTAATGTGTTTTTTTACATACCTGTACCTGATAAGGATTTTTTTGTAGACTTCGAATATTTTTTTTGTGGACTTAGATTTGTTTTTTGAAGTTTTCCTTTTGTTGTTCCAGTCCTTTGGGGCTACAACAGTCAAGTTCTTAAAATTTTGCTCCCATCCTATGATGTAAGCCTTCGGGCGTATATTGCCCCGCTTGGCGGCGCTCTTGTTTTTTCTATTTTTAGCTCTGGCAGCCCCTATGAGCAAACAAGCGAAACCATTTGAACAACACTGGTAGAGGACCACCTAAGGAACATCATGGCCAAGTTTCATCAAGATCCATTCAGTGGTTTTGGAGAAGATGTCGTTTAAACACAATTGTTGACGATGGACGCGCGCACGATGGACACAGCCTGATCAAAGGATTAGAGCTGAAACTGATGCCAAAGACCAAATTTCATGAAGATCACACAGTTCATGTGAAAAAGTCGTTTTACAAGAAATTGGGGTATCTATATATTTTATGCAACAATTACTCATTTGCAGAAATCTTTTGTTTAAAAAACATAATAAATAACCAAGAGAACATTGATGACAAGAAAATTAAACAGCATATAAAACATTTTTCTATCTTTAGCTCTAGTGGCCCCTAAAATGAGTCAAGAAGTACCGTTTTAATCAGAAATTTAGAGGACCTTGCTATGATGTTACAGACCAAGTTCAGGGTAATTCTGACTTGTAATTTCAGACGAGAAGATGTTTATGCATCCATCCTCCTTTACTAATAGCTCATCCTGCAACTTTGGTTCAGGTGAGCTACAAAAATAACTCCATGACAAACTACTGCCTAATGTCTGTATCACTGTAAAACAGAGATGTGATGGATTCTTTAGGAAATTATACAGCAATATTTCAAACAGATTTAACAGACAAAATAACTCACTTTCTGCAATATATTCCATGTATCTGTGGATGTGGCATAAACTCCTGTAGCTCCAGATCCCAGTGCAACATCAATGGCACCTGTAATACAATATGCTTGTAATAATCCCTTATTGTAATGCTTCTCATTTTAGATATCTGGACTGAATCTTTTCTGAATATTTTGCATCAATCTTATTCCATCTGACTGTCGACAGTTTCTGTATTTTCAAGGAAATGTTCATCAAAGGATTTTGCATTTTTCTACTCCATTCATCCTGTGTAGCTAAAGGTACCAGTTTTATATTATGGAAATGGATATGATATAGAAAGTTATTAACCTGTAACATTAAATAAATCTTACAAACCTGTCAATGTAGCCATATCAAGTATGAGCCGAGGATTAACAGTCTCTGCGTAATTTAAAGCATCTGCTAATATAAGACGTCCCTCTGCGTCAGTGTTATCTATCTGTATAGTTTTACCATTCCGTGCTCGTACCACATCCCCAGGCTTGATGGCTCGACCACCAGGCATGTTCTCACATAGAGGAATAAATGCTGAAAGCAACATCAGTGTTATTTATCTGTACAGTGAGTTCCTTGCTCGTACATCATTCCCACACTTGATGGCTCAACCACCAGGCATGTTCTCATATAAAAGCAGCGCACAAAGGTCTAAGTCACTCACAAGAGAAGGAATTTGTCCGTTTTACCTTTCTTAAGACTGGGTTTGGTGAAACATAAAATGAAGTTGTTTCTAGTTTTTTTTTTCAATTTTTAGCTGTGGCAGCCCCCTAAAAAGGGTCAAGCAACATCATTTAAACAAATCTGAGAGGACCATACAAAGATGCCAAGTTCGGTGAAGATCGACCAGGTGGTTCATGAAGAAACATTTAAACGTTTTTCTATCTTTTAACTCTGGTGGTCCATAAAAAGGACAAAGCAGAACTACCTGAACAGACTTTAGAGTGGATCTCACAAAAATGCTACAAACCAAGTCTTGTGAAGATCCAATCATTGTGTTTCAAAGTCTTTCTATCTTTAGCTCTGATGTCCCCTAAAAGGGGCCAAGCAGAACCATCTGAACAAACTGGAGAGTGAGGGCCTTATATGGATGCTACAGACAAAGTTTGGTGAAGATCTATCATGAAGATCTTTAAAGATTTTTTTCAATATTCAGCTCTGAGCTCTTGAGCGCAATTAAGACAGGAACTTATACTGACTTTACAGGTTGGGTTTGGTGAAAATTCATCAAGTGATTCATAAGAAGACATTTTTTCTATTTACTAGTATAGCTCGAGTGGCCACTAAAGGAGCAAAGAATAGCCATTTGAACATATCAAAGAAAGGACCTTATTAAGATGCCACAAACCAAGTATCAAGAAGATCAATTAAGTAATTCATGAAAAGAAAATATTCAAACGTTTTTTTCTATTATTTTTTTTTGCAATTTGCAAAAAAAACAAAAACAAAAAAAAACAAGACAGAGAGGTACATACAAACATGCTCTTGACCAAGGTTTTTAACAATGTATAAACTGGTTCATGACAAGAAGTGGTTTCAAGGCTCTTTATTTATAGCTCTGCAGCCCCTACAAGGGGCCAAGAACCATTTGTATAAATATGGGAGGACCACATAAGGATGCTACAGAAGAATCATCAAGTATTTCACAAGAACAAGCTGTTAAAAAGTTTTTTCTCTTTTTTTTTTTTAGCGCTCTGGAATCCCCTGAAACTGATAAGCACAAGCATTGCATACAAGGCTGCTAAAGCAAACCAAGTTTGATGGAGATCTATCATCTTGTTCATGAGAAGTTATTCAAAGATTTTTTTTTTATTTTTAGCTCTGGCAACTCTTAAAAGGGGTCAAGCAGAAGCATTTGAATAAAGTGTATGGAGGACTTTACAAGAATTTTACAGACCAAGTTTGGTGAAGATGCAGCAAGATTAATTATTACATGACTGTATTCTATTGTTTCTCTGATTGGCTGAAAACAGTTCTAAAAGTAATGAGTACATATCATATCAACTTATCTTGGGTTATAAATAGTATGAAAATAAAAATAGATCGAAGTAGGTGCTTGGAAAACCAATATCAACCTGATTTGGTCTTTATTAAAGATACAACTGTAATAACAAGACTGACTATACAATTATTCATGTAATAAAACAATTATTGACTTTATTTGACCTTCGGCTCGGTGAATATAACTCTTTTCAGGTTGATAAAGCCTGATATCAACCTATGAAAAAGTCGATAATTGTATAATGTTTTCCCCTCAAGAATTCCGTAAGATGGGCCAAGTGAAACAACTTGAGACAGGACATTAAAAGGACGTTACAGGCCAAGTTTGGTGAAGATCCATCGAGTAGTTCATGAGATGTTGTTTGAAGTTGTTTTTTTTCCTTTTTAGCTCTGGTGGCCCCTAGACAATGTGACAAGCAGAACCATTTGAACAAACTGTAGAGAGAACCATGAAAGGATGCTACAGGCCAAGATTGGTGAAGATACATCAAGTGGTTAATGAGGAGTTGTCTGAAGTTTTTTTTTCTCTATTTTTAGCTCTGGTGGCCCCTAGACAATGTGACAAGCAGAACCATTTGAACAAACTGTAGAGAGAACCATGAAAGGATGCTACAGGCCAAGATTGGTGAAGATACATCAAGTGGTTAATGAGGAGTTGTTTGAAGTTTTTTTTCTCTATTTTTAGCTCTGGTAGCCCCTAAAATTGAACCATTTGAACAAATCTGAGAGAAGTCTAAACCAGGAAGCTAATGACCAAGTCTGGTGTAATTGTGACCAGTAGTTTAAGATGTTAAAGTCAAAATGTTGACACAGGACGATGGACACAGGACGATCGATGGATACAGGAAGAAGGACGATGGATCATCCAGCTATACTAGCAGCTCACCTTGAACTAAGTTCAGGCCATTTGCTAGCAGCTAATAAATGCTGAAACAACAATATCACTATTATCTATCTGTATAGTTTTACATTCCTTGCATACAACATCCTCGTGCTGTTTGATGTCTCTGTCATGAGGCATGTTCTCACACAGAATGCTGAAATCAGTGTAATCCATCTGACAGTGTGTGGTTTTACTCTTCATTGCTCATCAAAACATTACAGGTCATCTACTGACCACAGGCAATTATCCTATGAAGTTTGATGACTGTAGGCTAAAGCATTCCTTAGTTATTCAGCGGCAACTGATATTGAACAACTTTTGTAAACACTGTCATGTGGGCACTAATTCTTGATTTCGCATAAATAAATACATATGAATCAGCGATATTGTGATGAAATCTCAAAATCGTTTAACATTTAGTCAGGTACCTATAAATACAATACACCATTTAAAAGATATTAATATCCTGTCTCTCTATATCTCAGTGATTTAATTGATATAATTTACTGATAAAATGTTATGACAAAGTCCATTGAATGACACTTGTCAGTAATTTCCGCAATGTGATACAGATTACTACGGACAATAATTGTTTGTCACAAAACATCAAATCTTTGCTGAAGGCATTCATTATTTTCACAACTATAACTAGCGAAAAGTAACTTTAGACCACAATAATCCGTAAATAGCCAATCGCAAAGCAGACTTGTACCCGTCTATATTTCATATACAACAGTAGCGTTGTATATATATCTGGTGAAACTTGGGCAAAAAACGCGTGAATTTCGTGTCAATTTACCATCTAACAATACAGGCTAACGCCGGAGTTAAATGACCTTGCAATATTCTCACCAATTATCAATGGGATAAAAAATAAGATTGACTTGGAGGTAAATTCAGTTGACAACGTTTAAATACTAATATCGTAAAAATGACCCCATGTTATTGGATATCAGTAAAAGGGTTCACATGACTGAAATACAAGACTGGAATAACTATACATATAAAAATCAAATTGAATTACAAGAAACTCCATATTTGTAGTGTAGAACCAACTGGGTAAATACGTAATTTACATTCACTGAAACGTTTCCAACAGTTGTAACTTTTTATGTTCATTTATTATAAAATAGACATGTCAGCACGATCCTTACATTTGCAAACAACTGAATCCAGTTGTTCGAAACTTTAACAGGAGACTGAGCTAACGGTCGGTTAACTTTATTAGTATATTTCGACAGTTTATAAAACTTAGAAAAACAAATGTACTTGTTAAGTATCATAAACACTAAATCATCTTTACAGTAAAATTAAAACATCATACTAGTGTTTCCCACCCACCAAGACTAGTATCGTGAATAGAAATTTAACAGGCGGTTAGTTTAACAGCTTACTGCAGTGGTCGTGGGTTCGAGCACCATTGTGGTCACGACCATGACTTCTCATATGGCACCAGTACTGGTTTTCCCAGGAAACGGACTAGAGAGTGGTTACAATAAGCTTGAAGCTTTCATCACAATCGAGCTAAAACAAATTAGTATAAACTAAACTAAACTAACAGCCCGTTAAAGTTCCGAACAACTTGGCCCTGTTAGAAAGTCGAACAACTACATCATTCTTACAAGAAAGGCACGATATACTACTAGTAGTTAAAAGTGTTCGTAGTCCTACGAGCATCTACGCACTAACTATATCCTGATAAACAAAATAAATAAATAAATAAATAAACAAACACCGACACGCGTTCCTGTTTTTATAAGAACAAAAATGAATATAACCATAATTATGTTGTCACTTTATACCGATTGTTGAAAAGTGATTTCTAATAGAATCTGATAATTTATATGTGATTATGTATATTACCAGTAAGCACTAGTCCATACTTAAAATACCAGATTACTTCAAACAGTATTTTTTTTATCCAACATGTTTACCTCCGATTTGCTGTCAGCCTTTTTTGTAGTTTCGGAACCTGGCTATTTTCTTGAATCAACGTATCTGTCATCGTGTTTCGCCAACACTCCTCACAAAAACTAATTGTTCAGTAGTTCAATAGTTCAAGAGAAATCCATATTTAACTGTTTAGCATTTGCGATTGCAAATGACTCAATGTGTTAATGAACGTCAAATTTTTGTAAATCCGGTATTTGAGTAAAACTGAATTTATACAAAGTAACCTGCATTCTTTTACATGCCCTACTGACAAAAAGCGCTAACGGTACAAAGATAATATCACTCTTATAAAAACACGTTAATCCTAATTTCTATAGAACACGTGGGACAGTTTTCAATAATTGCAGTTTTTATGTCACGTGGTCTAAGTCGGATAGACAACTCGTGCCGTTGTCTACGGGATATATACAACTCGCTTTGCTCGTTGTATATATCCCGTAGACAACGGCACTCGTTGTCTATCCTATACTTATTTCACAATAATATACACACAGCAAACTAAACGTTTTTGAAAACTATAAGTAAATGTTTAGGAAAATAGACTGTTAGGTTACTAACTAGATTACCGGTAGTGTGTGTTCGTGGGTTAATTTTTCTATTCACTGTGTATTATATTGATCATGAGGAACACTTTATAAAACTCTGTTAAAATAAGGGTGGGAAATACTGTATAAGTGGTTAAGTTAGCGAGGTGGAAATACTGGCGAATTTCGCAAATAGACAAAATTCGCTAACATTTTCTCCAGCATAAATATCAGCCAACACATCATAAACAAGAGCTGGTCGAACACGAAATGCCCCCTTGATGCATTTAGTAATTGCACAAGGAACAGAAATTATATGCTCACTGTAAACAAAAGTTCTACCATTCTGGTTTAATCTGACACAAAACTATGCATGTGGTCCAAATTTGATTCCTGTACCTTCAAAAACGTGAAAGTAGGTCACTAGGTCAATGTCCAGGTCAAAATTTTTTTTGGTGCACAAAACTATGCATGTGGTCCAAATCTGAAGGCTGTAGCTACAGAAATGTGAAAGTAGGTCACTAGGTGAAGGTCAAGGTCAACTCATGTCAAGGTTCATCTTGCAACTCAAAACCATACATGTGGTCAAAATTTAAATGTTGTAGGCTATTGACAAGAAGACTTTAAAATCTTTTCCCTATATAAGTCTATACGAACCATGTGACCCCCAGGGCGGGGCCATATTTGACCCTAGGGGGATAATTTGAACAAACTTGGTAGAGAATCACTAGATGATGCTACATTACAAATATCAAAGCCCTAGTCTTTGTGGTTTGAACAAGAAGATTTTCAAAGTTTATCCCTATATAAGTCTATGTAAACCATGTGACCCCCGGGGCGGGGCCATATTTGACCCTAGGGGGATAATTTGAACAATCTTAGTAGAAGCCCACTAGATGATGTCACAAACAAATATCAAAGCCCTAGGCCCTGTGGTTTTGGAAAAGAGGTTTTTCAAAGTTTTTCCCTATATAAGTCTATATAAACCATGTGACCCCCTGGGCGGGGCCATATTAGACCCCAGGGCAATAATTTGAATCATCTTGGTAGAGGACTACTAGATGATGCTTCACACTAAATATCAAAGCCCTAGGCTTTGTGGTTTTAGACAAGAAGATCAGAAACCGTTTTAACTGTTCCTGGCCAATGTGACCTTGACCTTTGATCTAATGACCTCAAAATCAATAGGGGTCATCTGCTGATCATGACCAACCTAACAAGGCAGTCTGAAAGACAGCTAAATCCCCCGCCACTGCTATGGATAATGAAAGGGTAAAACCTTTGATTTTAGCTGTGACCTTGACCTTGAACTGACATGGCTGACTCATGAATTCTGCACAACGTCTTGATGAGGTGATCATTTGACCAAAGTTTCAT
Organism: Mercenaria mercenaria; assembly: GCF_021730395.1. Lineage (NCBI taxonomy): Eukaryota > Metazoa > Mollusca > Bivalvia > Venerida > Veneridae > Mercenaria > Mercenaria mercenaria. Next base: position 41,187,582 of record NC_069369.1, read on the forward strand.
GAAAATCCTTCAAGGGGTTTAGGAGATACAGAGCTGAAACCTTTGACCTTCAGTTGTGACCTTGACCTTGAAACAAGTTGACATGGCTGACTCATGAGTTCTTGATGAGGTGATCATTTGACCCTAGTTTGATGAAAATCCTTCAAGGGGTTAAGGAGATACAGAGTGGACACGAAATGGAAGGCTCAAACCTTCGACCCTTAGTTGTGACCGTGACCTTGAGCTGGCATGGTTGACTCATAATTTCTGCACATCGTTCTGATGAGGTAATCATTTGACCCAAGTTTTATAAAATTCCTTCAAGGAGTTTAGGAGATATAGAGCGGACACGAAATGGAAGGCTCAAACCTTTGACCTTCAGTTGTGACCTTGACCTTGAGCAGACATGGCTGACTCATAAGTTCTGCACATCGCCTTGATGAGGTGATCATTTGACCCAAGTTTGATGAAAATCCTTCAAGGGGTTTAGGAGATATAGAGCGGGCACAAAATGGAAGGTTCAAACCTTTGACCCTAAGTTGTGACCTTGACCTTGAGCCGGCATGACTGACTCATGGTTATGCACATTGTCTTGAGGAGGTGATCACTTGACCCAAGTTTTATAAAATTCCTTCAAGGGGTTTAAGAGATATAGAGCGGACACAAAATGGAAGGCTCAAACCTTTGATCTTGCGTTGTGACCTTGACCTTGAGCCGGCATGGCTGACTCATGGGTTCTGCACATCGTCTTGATGAGGTGATCATTTGACCCAAGTTTTATAAAATTCCTTCAAGGGGTTTAGGAGATATAGAGCGGACACAAAATGGCAGGCTCAAACCTTTGACCTTGAGTTGTGACCTTGACCTTGAACCGACAAGGCTGACTCATGGGTTCTGCACATCGTCTTGATGAGGTGATCATTTGACCCAAGTTTCATGAAAATCCTTCAAGGGGTTTAGGAGATATGGACCGGACACGATTTTGTTACGGACTGAAGGACAGAAAGACGGACGGAAGGACGGATGGAAGGACGGACGGACGCAGACCATTCCTATAATCCCTCCGCCACGGCGGGGGATTAATTATCAATTTTCCTGACACTAGGCCCAAGCGTTCTTGAGTTATTGCCCGGAAACCATTTTACTGTTCCTGGTCAATGTGACCATGACCTTTGACATACTGACCTCAAAGTCAATAGGGGTCATCTGCTGGTCATGACCAACCTCCCTATCAACTTTCGTGACCCTAGGCCTATGCCTTCTTGAGTTATCATCCGGAAACCATTTAACTGTTCAGGGTCACTGTGACCTTGATCTTTAACATATTGACCTCAAAATCAATAGGGGTCATCTGCTGGTCATGACCAACCTCCCTATCAACTTTCATGATCCTAGGCCCAAGCGTTCTTGAGTTATCATCCGGAAACCGTTTTACTATTCAGGGTCACTGTGACCTTGACCTTTGACATACAGACCTCAAAATCAATAGGGGTCATCTGCTGGTGATGACCAACCTCCCTATCAACTTTCATGATCCTAGGCCCAAGCATTCTTGAGTTATCATCCAGAAACGGATTGGTCTACATTCCGACCGACCGACATCTGCAAAACAATATACCCCACTTCTTCGAAGGGGTGGTCATGACCAACCTCCCTATCAACTTTCATGATCCTAGGCCCAAGCGTTCTTGAGTTATCATCCGGAAACCGTTTTACTATTCAGGGTCACTGTGACCTTGACCTTTGACATACAGACCTCAAAATCAATAGGGGTCATCTGCTGGTGATGACCAACCTCCCTATCAACTTTCATGATCCTAGGCCCAAGCATTCTTGAGTTATCATCCAGAAACGGATTGGTCTACATTCCGACCGACCGACCGACAGACATCTGCAAAACAATATACCCCACTTCTTCGAAGGGGGGCATAAAAACACCGGTGGTAAACAAGAGAAATTGATCCTCTGTCTCTGACAGTACACTTACATGTTTAAGCTATCTTTTTAGGACTTAAATACGTAAAAAAGCCCGAGTTGTTTGGTTACACTTCAAAAAGGTAAAGATTATCATAATTTGATAAAATTTCCATTTGTTGACAGATACAGAATAGAACAGAACAGAACAGAACAGAAGTTTTATTTTGACTTAAGCATACAGCTCATCGTCATATAAAACTAGCAAAGCTAATTACCGTAAACTGACATAGGCGAGTATGGAAGCGAGAAAACATACTGACTTAAAAATGCATTTCACACACTTTACAAAATGTAACAAAGGATTTAATTCAATTCATATTGTTAGACTTTTTCAGTTTGATAATTACACATATACTGTTTTCCTTAATAAATACTAGTACGTTTTCAAGTAATTATTTTTTTATAAAGAAAAGATAAACAACAATTTTTGTAATGTGTAGCACTTTCTTTTATATATGAACGTTCACGAATAACTTAAACTACAATCAAGTGTAATATTTATACCTTAAGATATCTTGATATCTTATTTTTACTTCTACTTTTTTGAACGTATATGAATATTGAGATAATAACTTTATGATTTAAAAAAAAAGAAAAGATAAATGACCATATCTTTCAACCGGATGATTTTCCCTCACTAGCTCCATATAAGGGATAATAATGCTGTCATACAGCAAAAATGCATTATTACGCCAAACACAATAGTAATTCTTATGAAGTGCTTTTTTAACTCAAGTTGGAAATTGGGAATTCGCTAATATTTCCGCAGGCCAAATGTCTGGAATTCTGAATTCACTAACTTTTCAACCCGTGGAAATATCCACTTAACAGTAGCTGCTGTTATTGCAGCACTAATTCATATATTTGCACCAAAAATCTAAAATGATAAAGTATCATCTGAAAGCTAAAATTTTGATCCACTAATATATCTACTTTACAGGATCTAAAGTTGGAATGAAATCCATTAAGTAACAACATTGATCTTGTGAAATCAAGTACAACTAACAGTGAACATGTACTGGGAACTCAAGTACAACTTACAATGAACATGTGCTGGGAAATCAAGTACAACTAACAGTGAACATTTACTGGGAAATCAAGTACAACTAACAGTGAACATTTACTTGGAACATTTACTGGGAAATCAAGTACAACTAACAGTGAACATTTACTTGGAAATCAAGTACAACTAACAGTGAACATGTACTGGGAACTCAAGTACAACTTACAATGAACATGTGCTGGGAAATCAAGTACAACTAACAGTGAACATTTACTGGGAAATCAAGTACAACTAACAGTGAACATGTACTGGGAACTCACGTACAACTAACAGTGAACATGTTCTGGGAAATCAAGTACAACTTACAATGAACATGTGCTGGGAAATCAAGTACAACTAACAATGAACATGTACTGGGAAATCAAGTACAACTAACAGTGAATATGTACTGTGAAATCAAGTACAACTATCAGTGAACATGTTCTGGGAAATCAAGTACAACTTACAATGAACATGTGCTGGGAAATCAAGTACAACTAACAGTGAACATTTACTGGGAAATCAAGTACAACTAACAGTGAATATGTACTGTGAAATCAAGTACAACTATCAGTGAACATGTTCTGGGAAATCAAGTACAACTTACAATGAACATGTGCTGGGAAATCAAGTACAACTAACAGTGAACATTTACTGGGAAATCAAGTACAACTAACAGTGAACATGTGCTGGGAAATCAAGTACAACTAACAGTTAACATTTACTGGGAAATCAAGTACAACTAACAGTGAACATGTACTGGGAAATCAAGTACAACTAACAGTGAACATGTACTGGGAAATCAAGTACAACTGAGATTGAAAATGTACTGGGAAATCAAGTACAACTGACATTGAACATGTACTGGGAAATGAAGTACAACTAACATTGAACATGTACTGGGAAATCAGAACTTATAAGTAACATGTATTGGGAGACCAAGAACAATTTACAATGAAAATGTAGTGGGAGACAACATACAATGAATATAATTTTATACATTCTGGTCAATAACTTACTATGAACATGTACTGGGAGATCCAGTCTATCTACAGCATACAGTGAACCAACAGCACATGCTGCCCCACCCATATCTGCTCTCATCTGGTCCATGCTAGCTGCAGGCTTGATTGATATACCACCCCTGTAGAGAACACAGTGTGAATTACCCCATCTATCATATATGTATGTAAATTTGTTTAATGTTTTATGTCAGTGCTGTCACTTATTGAACTCAAATCAGTACTTACAACAGAGGCGCTTTTAGTCATTGAAATACATGAAATACTTTATATTCTTTAACATTATAAGAATCTTTCACTGGTTGTAGGTGTAGAAAAAATAATCTGACTCAAGGGTAACTGTTTAGGCAGTAATAAGTGTCTGATCTGTTAAATTCCCTTCAACGTAGTCAAAGTTTTTACCTTAAACTTAAAAATAGGAAAAAAGGACCAAAAAGGGAGACAACTTTATCATCACTCAGGGCAGAATTGTTACTGTACTTTTCATTTCCTCTTTTTGACATCTGCAATTATATCAAGTAACAATAAATTCCTTTCTGTGGATTTAATGTTTCTTTCCTAGGAATTTACATCACCTTGCTGTGTTAACTAAGAAGTTTATGTGAAGTTCCAGTGCAATACATTCAAAGGTTTCAATATATGGCAAAGTTGTTGTTTTCCTTAAATAGGAAAAAAAAAAAAAATTTTGCCATATTTTCTAAGTCTAGAAGCAAAATATTTTTGTCAAAGTAAAAGACAGTTATTGATGTAAATATGTAAACTTGCATTATAGTCCAGAAAGTTAGCATGAAGTTTCAACCCAATACATGCATAGGTTTTATATATTCATTTTCAAAGTGCAAAAAAAGGGAAAGAGTTATAAAACATGGTATCTGAACTTGTTTTAGAGTCCTAAAACCTGCTTTAAAATGATATCTGTAACAGAGACATGTAACAACAAAAATTCTGGATGTGATGGGTAAGTACAACATTTCAGGACGGGATTAGATGGACAGGGAAGATTCATATACATCTATCCCTGCCCCACCCGCTCCCACTCTTGGGTACTATGAGTATAAAACCAATGTTATTGAAACAGGAGAGTAAGATTCTGCATCTGTTATAACAGACAAAATACATGTGTTAGCCCTAAAATTAAAAAAACTGTTTTAAGTCTGCAAGATGCAGTTGTCACAAAAATGAGTGACATAAATATTTCGAAAAATACAACATTTCAAATACATACGTGTCAAAAGTAACACCCTTGCCAACAAGAGCAATTGGACTAGACATGTTGCAATCTGGATGTTTATACTCTATATGTAGGAAGTAAGGCTGCTCAACAGACCCCTGTGACACTGCTAGAAAAGCATTCATACTCTCACTCTCTATCCAAGACCTATCTCTGCAAGTACAAATAAATATATAATACAGTGTGTGCTTGAATATTAAAAACTAACTAGAAAATGCTTTTGTAGAAAAGCGCATGTCTCCCCCAATGCATAGAAGTAATAGACAAGAAGTCAAGAGACACCGATGGTTGGCTGCAATAAGGATCATCTACTGGTCATGTCCAATCATCATCAGAAGTTTCAATATTCTGGGCCTAGTGGTTCTCAAGTAATGGACTGGAGACAGTTTTCCATGTTCTGACCCCTGTGACCTTGACCTTTGATCGAGTGTCCCAAAAATCAATAGGGTCATCTACTCTGCATGTCCAATCATCCTATGAAGTATCAACATTCTTGGCCAAGTGGTTCTCAAGTTATTGATCGGAAAATGTTTTCCAGGTTCAGGCCCCTGTGACCTTGACCTTTGCTCAAATAACCCCAAAATCAATAGGGGTCATCCACTCTGTAAGTCCTATCACTCTATGAAGTTTCTGGGTCAAATGGTTCTCAAGGTAGTGATCAGAAATGGTTTTCCAATTTCTGGTCCTTGTGATCTTGAACTTTGATCAAATGACCTAAATATCATTAGAGGTCATCTACTCTACATTTCAAACCATCCTATGAAGTTTAAACATTCTGGGTCAAGTGGATCTCAAGTTATTGATTGGAAATGGTTTTCCATGTTCAGCCCCCTGAGTGTGACCTTGACCTTTGATGGAGTAACCGCCAAAATGATAAGGTCACCTACTTTATATGCCCTATCAACCAATGAAGTTTGAAGGTTCTAGGTCAAATGGTTCTCCAGTTATTGATCGAAAATGAAGTGTGACAGGCAGATGTTCCCTGTGACCTTGACCTTTAATGGAGTGACCCCAAAAACGTATACTCTGTAAGTTCTATCACCCTATTAGGTTTGAAAGTTCTGGGTCAAATGGTTCTCAAGTTATTCATTGGAAATGGATTTCCATGTTCTGGTTCCTGTGACCTTGACTTTTAATAGAGTGACCCCAAAATCAATAGGGGTCATCTACTCTGCAAGTTCAATCATCCTATGAAGTTTAAAACATTCTGGGTCAAGTTGTTCTCAAGTTATTGATTGGAAATAAATGGTTTTCCATGTTCAGGACACCCCCCCCCCCACTCCCTGAGTGTGACCCTGATCTTTGATGGAGTGACCCATGGGGTGTCATCTACTCAATAAGACCTACCCCCTATGAAGTTTGAAGGTTCTAGGTCAAATGGTTTTCCAGTTAATGATCAGAAATGAAGTGTCTGCCTGACGGGACAGACAGGGCAAAAACAATATGTCTAGTGGTGGGGCAGGGGATCATAATTATTTAAAGCTTTAAAATGACCAGTTTTTTTTACAGATCTCAAAATCAATAGGGGTCATCTGCAGGTGATGACAAACCTTCCTATCAACTTTCATGATCCTAGGCCCAAGCGTTCTTGAGTTATCATCCGGAAATGGATTGGTCTACATACAGACCGACCGACAGACAGACCTACCGACATCTGCAAAACAATATACCCCTCCTTCTTCGAAGAGGGCATAATGAATCAATTTAATTGTAAATGTGAGAAACATTATTTCATGGCTATTCATTGTTAAATTATTCCATTAATTCACAGACTTGCTTCGTTGTCTTTAGTTTATCCTAATCCATGAGCAACATCAAGCTTTCATTTCATTACAAACCGTAATTTTGACTACCTTGTGTAAAGTCTCACCTCACATTGATAGTTATATTTGATCTATTTGATAACTTGTTTTGTACAGCTTCTACAAAGAGAGCCGGTGTAAGTCTGTTAGCTGGCATTTCCATCAAATGTCGAGCCCAGTTCTGTCCTTCAGCTTTGATTTTACCTTTTGTCCAAGATTTGTTTACACTGGAACTAAAAAATTCAACTTGCAACGAAAATGAATCATCAAAGTTAAAGAAAAAACAGCTACTGAATATATGCATGAACATACGACATGCAGCAGTCATGCTCAGTTTGCCAACAGAAGCTTATCCCGGGTTTCTATAAAAAATAAAAAATAGAACTAGATCTCTCTGCAAAAATGTTTTGTGTATTTAAATGTTATCACTAAATAATAGTTTCTCATAAAAATAAAAATTCAACTGAGCCAGTGCTTTCTGAATTTGCTAAAGACATTGTGATTTCAAATAACTGCTATACGGTATAAATATCTAATGCTGAACGAAAGCGCTTACAGTGATGTATTATGGATATGACATCATCAATGAGGAAAAACAAATCCAAGATATATTGGAAGGTCAGTAGATGACTTTCCTCGGGTACTGCAAAATGCTCATGTCATGAAATATCATGTGTTGCACAAAATCATGCACTAGATCAAACTTACTATTCAGAAAATTTTAATCATCATTGTGTTAAAAATCCTGGCTGGAAGACAAAAATCAATTACTCCAAATTTTAATAGCCATTCCTTCTGACTGTGGACAGACAATGATCAGGGTAGGTTAACAAGAAACACAGACAGGGACTATGTATAGGTCAGAGACTACCAGTCCTAATGTATCAACATTTGTCTGGGCCAGAGACCACCTGCGTAAGTGTGGAGAATCACATGACTTTAACTGATGGTGTACAATAAAAAATGGCTGACATCTGTCTCCCTTTGGCAGGAAAATAAAGATATTTTATGTCGATCAAGAGGGTCATGATGACACTGAATCACTCACCTGAGTAATATGAGCCACATGTTTAAAGTGGCAAACTGATGCTAAAATATAGAAAGTAGGTCTGTAGTTCATATTCATGGCCACTGAAAGTCAGTTTTAAGATTGGTGTGCAAAACTGTACATGTCAACCAAATTTCAAGGCTGTATCTTAAAAAACAAGAAAGTAGGTCAGCAGGTCAAGGTCACAGTCAAGTGACCCCTAATCGCTTGGGGTCATCAGGTAATTATAATTAAACAGTCTAGGAAATATGACCTTGTAATTTTTGAAGTATTTATTCCTATATAACTCATATAACAAGTGACCCCTACGGTAGGGCCTCTTTTCACCCTAGGTGTATAATTTGAACAATCTTGTTAGAGATCCACTAGGTAATGCTACAAACTAATTATCAGAGGTCTAGGCCAAGAAGATTTTTATTTTTCCCCTATATAAGTCTATGGTAAATTTGGGATCCCCAGGACTGGGCCTCTTTTCAACCCAGGGGCACAATTTGAACAATTTTGGTAGAGAACCACACGGCAATGCAACAAACCAAATATCAAAAGCCTAGGCCTTACAGTTCCAGGTAAGAAGATTTTTTCCCCCCTATATAAACTTGAGATCCCCCAGGACAGAGCCTCTTTTCACCCCAGGGTTATAATTTGAACATTTTGGTACAGGACCACAAGGCAACGCTACATACCAAATACCAAAGGCCTAGGTCTTGTGGTTTTAGACAAGAAGATTTTTAATTTTTTTTCCTATATATGTCTAGGTAAAACTTGTGACCCCCGGGGCGAGGCCTCTTTTCACCCCAGGAGCACAATTTGAACAATCTTCATAGAGGACCATTACATGCCAAATATCAAGGCTCTATGCCTTGCGGTTTTGGACAAGAAATTATTTTAAGTTCTTTCCTTTTTGGTTGCCATGGCAACCAGAGGCATGGAATTCAACATGAACAATTTTGAAAGGGGACCACCCACAATTCATTCCTGTGAAGTTTGGTGTAATTCTGCATTGTGGTTTTCAAGAAGATTTTTTAAGAAAATGTTGACAGATGGATGATGCACGACTGACGATGGACATTGAGCCGTCACAATATTTTGTGCATTCCATACGTCCAGAGGTGCGGCCAATTCAAACCCAATCTTTTGATTCTATCTATAGTTTGCTTTTCTGTTAGCCTGAACAAGTTCTGAACAGTTCTTTATTGAATTATCGCATCCTCCGCCGCAACATGTATACATAGCATAGAATAGTATTTATTTCCATTCAAAGCACCTTTCGGACATAAAATATAAGTATAATCATCATTGTCAAACTATAAAGATCATATCATCAACAAAATTTATGAAGTACACACTAGCTAACGTTCGGTGCGGGAAAACCAACGCTGTTGACGTTACGTTAAGTGTGACGTGCGTTTGTTTGGCCCTGACGGTCTCAGCATTCTATTTCCGGTACATTTACACAAAATATGGATACAGTTACACTAACAAATGACACTATATTACAACAGAATGAATCCATTAAACTTGTTGTTAAAAGTGGAGAAGGAACAGTTCCTGTGTATTCCAAGGAAGCTTCGACATGTACTGACAAGTCCTTCAAAGTGAGTAATGAAGGTTTGCACCATGGAAATCAGGTTAATCATCCGCGCCAGCTTTCCGTTAGAACGACACCCATTGATATTTGCGGTCAAGGTGACACGAGAACCCTAATTCAAATTCATCCTTACTTAACAGAAAAGACAACACAATTACCAGGAAGTCAAGACAGTGTCCAAGGTGCGTTTGACACCACCACTTCCAATAGTATACTTGTTCCATACATTGCTAATGTTGCTAAAGAACATGATGTGCTGGAGGAGATGAAAAGAAGATTGGCACAGTCATTCGTGAAACAACAAAACCTACAACGTGTTCAACAAGACGTAAATGATCCAAAATCATCATTTGTACCAGGTAGGTAAAGCCATACTTTCCCTGTGTATATTTCTGGCCCATGAAAATATGTTTATGAAATTTATAAATTTTTCATATAGAAATGTTTCTCCAATGCTAACTCATTTATCCTGGCATTTAATGAAATCCTTCAACAAATAACGTCAAAACTGAATTTTAGAAATATTTGGTGTCCAAAATGGCCGAGATTCATACTGTCTGCTCTACTTTTTCGTAACGTGCATTTACGGTGGCACAGAAATGACAAAGGGTCAGAGACCACCAATTCAAACTTACTGGGAATGAGGTGTGTATACCTGGGAATAAGGTAACGTCTGTGCGTTCTGATTGGTCAGTCATGTAAAGAAACCAAAGAAGTGATTATTTTATTCAAAATTTGTATTTTTTACTTCATTTACAGTATTTCATTATACATTTTGACAAAATATGCTACATTTTATGTGTATAGAAAAAAAGTTTTATCAAACGAGTTTCTCCCGCCATGCCAACGATGTAAATCTCATTCACACGGAAATTACTTAAATAAAGTATCACTATTCATACGTTTTTCGTCCGATATTTTGGTAGAAATAAGAAAGTTCTTGGAAAACATGTAATTAGATACTAGTAAACATGTTTCGATTTACGGAAGGCCGTACACGCCATAATGTTATAATGTAAGTCTATGGGGAAAATGGTGGTCTCTAACCATAAATGTTTTTATACTAATACGTGCGCACGTAATAAGTTATACATGCGCAGATGTTTTTATACTAGTACGTGCGCGGAAGTTTTTTTTAAACTACTTTGTGCGCACGTATTAGCTAAAAAGTTGTACCTTCGCATACGTTCTTTTTTTTTTATGCCAATACGTTCGCTGACGCAGATGTTTTTTTTTTCTAAACTAATGCAGATTTTTATACTAATGAGCGAGACGTAATAAGTTAAACTTCCGCAGATGTTTTTTGGGGGCAGTGCCCCCAGATTCAACAAACCGTCTGTCAATGTCCTTGTCGAGCTTATGACCAACCTGACAACACAAAGAAAACAAGTTCCAAAGTATTTACCAAACATAACTTCAATTTTGACTTTTTGCAATTATATTTTTTATCCAAATATGATTAAACAACATTTTATATTAACAACAGTATCTGAAGAAAACTAAAATGTATTGTAAATATAAATAATAGATCTACTTAAACGTATGAATAATAAAAACGCTTGATTTGATCACGTGATCGATTCTGAAACCGACACTTGTTTTGATCATGTGACCTATCCTCACGGTGGGGAAACCAAGAATGCAACGTCATCAAAACCCAGCGCAAATGAGCTGACCACACACAAATTTACGCCGATTCAGGTAAGAAAAGTCTTGTAACTTTTTTATTACTGCAGCTTTCGACTCGAGATAAAGAGCACCGTACCCGGCCTGGAGTATACTATTCTGCGGTAGTGTTCCATATTGTACATATAGCTTGGTTTTTGCTCGAAAACGCGAACAGCTGGCAAAGAGGGTATGAGCTGTACCACACTTTTGTCTAAGAAAGTGAGTTTTGACCGTATTTTCGTGAAACGAGGACATATTTGACGCTCATTTAATATCAGTGACGAGCATAATAGTCAATCTTTGTTTTATTTTGCTATTTTCGAGGATATCTGACGATATTTTATTCAAAACAAACAACATTATTAAAATGAGAACATCCACACTGACGACTTTGTTGGAGAACATCCACACTATTATCATGCACTATTTAGAAAAATCTAAGACAAACCCGTTTTTGTTTTAAAATCTGACATGTGAAAAAGTAAAGTAAAAGTGATAAGCTTCACTGCATTCAATCTGCGCGTCATTCGTTATTTTGTTTCAGATGACAGTATTTGTTTCTTTTTTTGACATAAATTTAATAATGTCAATTTGAAAATTTTGTTGCAATCCGTATGGCGTTTGATCTATATAAATATTTAGTAGAGTAGATTCTACATGAATAAGATCGTGTTATATATTATATAAATATTGCATTCGTGAGAGGGTGATATGAAAAATGTTCACCACGAGATATATGAATATTGACTGAGGCGCCAGCCGAGGTCTATATTCATATTTCGAGGGGTGAACATTTTTCATATCACCCTCTCACGAATGCAATATTTATTTTATTATACCGAAAGATTATAAGGGTCAAAGCATTTACTGGAAAATCAACATAGTAATTTATTTAACATTAAAAGTAATTACTAACCAAATAATGAAGACAGAATTAAAGAGTCTTTACTTGTTAGCACTTATAATTTGTGGCGACTTTGCCATGTAATAAGACTTTTTTGATAGATTTAATCGAGACGTTTATAGCTGACCCCTATATTTATTCTAATATTTTAACATTGCGTCAATCAGTAGCGTTCGAAAAACGGCGATAACTTTCTTTTTTCTAAACGAAACATATAAGTGTGAGCACTCATTTTCTTAGTTAGATCATTTCCAAACTTATTGTGGTAGTTTCGATTCAATATTTGATGAAAATTTGTTCTCGAAATATTTTGCACGTAGCATAAAAAAGAAAATACGGCCGTGCTCGCACATGCAAGAGCAGCAGAAAAGGGTAATTTAATCCTAAAGTATAATTATATAAGCGCCTCGTCTGAAAATTAATCGACTCACTCTTTTAATCAATGCAAAAGCATCAATCTCTCAACGGGTGATATGAAAAAAAATAATATCACATGCGCAGAAAAACAAAATAACGCTGTTGCGCATGTGATATGAAATTATGGATATTATCACCTGCGCAGAAAATGAAAATAATGATTTTGCGCATGTGATATAAAATCACTGGGGAATATGATATATTATTCTAGTTAAACTAATGGGAAATTTGCATTGGACATTTATGTGAGGTATAATAAAATATAATATATAATATAAAAATGGAAAAGAAAGCATAAATCTTTTTTCCACCTTTTTAGTGTTTGAAATTATTTTTCTCCAATGTCATTGCAGTATTTTTGGAATTATGGGGAAATTAATTTCGGTAAATCAACATTTACTTCCAGTCGTTTATAAACCCGCTAAGTCACATACTGTACGCGGAGCTTAAATTTGTTAACAAAAAATAATTTTAAACACTAAACAGGTTAGCCAATAATTTGAAAAATAAAACTTTTCATTCCATTCAAATTATTTTGGCACCAATTACATATGCGAGATAACAAAGTATATGTAAATTTCTTTTTCCAAACCACAAAGCTATACTTAAACACCCTTACAATTTTCCTGGCTGAACTACTATTAACGAACAATACGGCTCAAGCTCTATAAAACAGTTTGAAATTATTAAGATCTGCTAATGTGAATAGGTGTCCGCAACTAGTAAATTTATTAAATACAGTATTTAGTGTTTGAAATTATTATTTTGTCCAATGGCATTGCAGTACATTTCAAATTATGGGAAATTTATTTTAATAAATCAGCATTTGATTGAAGAGCGATATTAGGGGCTAAGCTTCAGCCGGAAAACCTGCTCTGCGGGAACACTTAGACAGTCACAGCGGAGAGAGAAAACAAAGGATGTGAGGAAGTGTGGAAAGGTGTATAAATACTGACGAAAGTTTAAGCGTCACATGAAAATCTTTCCCGTATGATGCCTAAGGTAGTTCTACAAGTTCGGATCCATTTTTTTCTTCACGGATTTGAAATTTGATTAAACTCCGATTTTTTCCAAATTATAGAATAAACTTGCAACTTTTGGCAAATTGATAGTGTCATGTGATTTTTCTGCTAAACAAAATGTTTTGACCTTAAGTAACTTTTTGTAATATGTGCCTATAGGAAACCATCTTTTCAAAAGTAAATTGTCCCCAATGAAGCTTTTAATGAATCTTCTCAGTCGAAAATATAAGCTACGGTCTTATGTGTGCCTTTATTTAAGTTTATACAGAATTCATTTTAGGTCAATTGTAAAGGAAGTTCTACAACTTATATTATTCACTCTCGACCCCTCATTTTTTGATAGGATTAATCGCCACGAGGGTATGAGAGAAGAGGCCAGTTTCCCTTTTAATGCTGAGCACCAAGCAAGGGACCTACTAATACCATGTTTCACGTCTTTGGTATGACGCGGCCGGGGATCGAACCCACGACCTTGCGCACTCGAAGCGGATGCTCTACCACTAGGCTATAGACATTGCCTTTATTTTATGAGATAGCGCATTTCAAGCTGATTTAAAGACAATAGTTAGAACTATTTAATGTTCGAACAATTTTAATATCACGTTTTATTTTTAGAAATATAATATTGTTGTCATGGGATTGCCATTCAATAAATGAATTTCGGTTCCGTATGCAGAACCCAGGCTTTAGTCTACGTAATGATAATACATTGTATGCCTTTCTGCCGGTTTATCAAATGTGCATAATCACCTTAAGTGATAATGCCCTTTTTATGTATAAGGTTGGATTGTATTTGATATTTGAAAGAGACTTCCATTTGCTGAAATAAGACTTAAAATATCTTACAGTTATAATATTTAGTTAAAGTACTAACTATCCGCGTTTTATGCACTTTGGGGTGGATATAGTTATAAACAAAATAACAATACAATAACTATTCCAATCCTCTATTCGCTTTTAAACTTTTTGTGCAGGACTTCTATGCACATTTGTCTTTTTATCTTAAAATAATGTTTTTCCTAGGATGCAATCAATCTGAACACCGTGTCCTTATGCCACACTATACACAGAGATTAATGTTAGCATAACATGTGCTCAGCCATTGCTATATGCTTTGGCAGATCTATTTCAACTGGGCTATAGCCTTGGGGTAAATGGTTTGAACTGCTGATTGTATGTATAGACGACATTTGCTGTTGAATAACGTAGCTTGACTGCCTAAGACATAGCTTTTAAGAAGCATAACTGCAATAATGGTAATTAAGAGTGTGGATGTTCTCCAACAAAGTCGTCAGTGTGGATGTTCTCATTTTAATGATGTTGTTTGTTTTGAATAAAATATCGTCAGATATCCTTGTAAATAGCAAAATAAAACAATGGTTGACTATTATGCCCGTCACTGATATTTAATAAGCGTCAAATCTGTCCTCATTTCACGAAAATACGGTCAAAACTCACTTTCTTAGACAAAAGTGTGGTACAGCTCATACCCTCTTTGCCAACTGTTCGCGTTTTCGAGCAAAAACCAAGCTATACGTACAATATGGAACACTACCGCAGAAAAGTATACTCCAGTTCGGGTACGGTGCTCTTTAACTCGAGTCGAAAGCTGCAGTAATAAAAAAGTTACAAGACTTTTCTTACCTGAATCGGCGTAAATTTGTGTGTGGTCAGCTCATTTGCGCTGCTTTTTGATGACGTTGCATTCTTGGTTTCCCCACCGTGTATCCTGAAACCTAATTGATACGCTTTAAGATTTTGCCACTGATATAGAGAAGTTATTAAATGTGACAATGAAAAAATGATATTGTAAATAAAAGAATTATAAGACAGTTATTGAAATGCTTACATAAAGGAATTAGGAGCTGGAAACTGCATAAAATTTTTATTATTTCAAAAGATAGCATTTTTAGGAAAATAAGAAAAACGTGTAAAGAACTTATCCCTAACTGCTAGAGATTTCCAGCGAGCAATGATTGGCTGAGTCTTGACCTGTGTCTACGTCACGCTGCGTGTATTTAGAGTGTACTACTGCAGACGAAAAACAAAACGCTTCAAACTTTCACTATCGATAAAGAATAGATATAGCTCGAATGCTAGGCATTTTTGATAAGATATCAACGCATTTGTATGCAAAATTATACAAAAACAGCCGATTTTCAACAAAATTACCATTAAAATTCATGCAGCGCGATCGTAAATAGCTATTTTGTTTTATAAGTAAATATATTTAAACCGCCGCGACCATTAAATTTTTGCCTGGTAATGCAAAAAACAGGATAGAAAAATATTAACAAATGAAATAATGGCATCAATTTAAAAGCATGGAGTAAAACGCTCTAGACAGTCAACATACTTGCACATAAATATGCGATAAGCGTGTAGTCAATAAATAAACTAGCTGTGTACGGACATTTATCCTGTCACTTGCAGTATTTTCGACCCGATATCAGGGTGCCGTATATCTTTCTTGATATACCGTCAGTTGATCATGTGACCAGTGATATACGGTCAATTGATCATGTGACCTTATGATCGATATTGTTGTCATAAGAAATTTTGCAACGAAACCATCATCATTGTGTTGGAAATGTCCGAACTAAGAAAATGAGTGGTCAAATAATGAGTTTTTATTAAAAAACGAAGAAGTTATTGCGATTTTGCCGGTAATCACGTCATTAGGCCTATATAAGTGACGTCATTACGAATATGACGTCATTAAAGCGATTGTCGCACACTTATTTTTGTAAAATAAATTGACAAATATCGGAATATGAAGTAATGACAAGATAAATAGAATAATAGGTTAGTGCCTAAGATGGAGAAAGTTTATCTGGCTTGGCTCCGGACGTTATCAGGTTCGCCTTTGGCTCACCCGATAACCTCCTCCACCTCGCCAGATAAACTTTCTCATCTACGGCACTAACCTATTATTCTCTATATATCGGGCATAAATAAGTTGTTTTTATAAAGTTTTATAGTGCGTTTTATTTGACCTGGCGGGGAGGAGTTAATCTCTGGCTTATGCAAATATCAATCTAAAAAAAAATGAGGAAAATAGGTAGAGCTACGATTGTTTCAGTGTAAGGTAGATGGCTGGTAAATAAGAAATAAGGCTGCCGAATATACATAGGCGTAGGAGCGAGTTTACCTTTGGGAGAGGGGTGGGGGGTGGGGGGCAAACCTTTTCGACGGTGGTTTGGGGCGGCAAGGGATCCCCTGTGCATTCATGACAAAGCCTTGTCCAGGGGCCAAATGGGCCATAGGGCCCCGTCAAGCCTCTGTGTTTTAGCAATCATTGAGTTATTCTTATGATACTCATATGACTAGGCGCTGAACTGTCTGCAGTTGTAGGGGCTAACTTAATCGGTCAAAATATGTATTGTTCTAATCAAGTGTGCCATTTTTTACATTCTTCTGTTGAAGCCCTGGACATACAATCAAATAGCGCTGCATTTGTCTAATTGTGAAATAAAGTTGTGGAAATATTATTTCTCTTGAATGGACAATGAAAAACGTAAATACATAACGTTTATATGCTTAAACAGGCTAAATATATACATCGCTCATTGCAGACGCTCAAACCGGAGAATGCGCTAAATATTATATTCTTTTTATAAAATGTAATCAAATCAGGGGCGAAGCTGGCTTTTTATAAGTTGCAGGCCCGGCAGATCTAGAGCCGAAGGCGCAAGTTTGGTAGGGGAGTATCATGGGGTATCCTCCCCTAAGCTGAGCACTGATTCTTCGTTATCGTAAGCATAATTCATTTCATGTATTAATTAAATTAACATATTGTGTTACATTATAGGCTACTCGTCAAATACTATTGTTGCGTTAAATACCAGTCTTTGACTTGTAATTCCATCAATATCCTGTATACGAGAATAAGAAATAGATGTAGCTGTGTCTGTGCCAGACTGTTAGTAGTGAGTTACATAAGATTAAATTTATCTAAAGTCGGCAACATAGCAACCAACTATAATATAGCTAATGTGAGCTTTTGAACCGACTACTTATTCTCCCTTTAGTGTACGGTTTATAGATCTACGAATTTATAAAGAATTCAGGCAAATGCCCAGTGGTGCAAGTTCAGAAGTTTCTTAACTGAAAGTATCAAAGTTTGCACCGTCTTTGAAAGTTTTAGGATTGCCTCACATCTGATAATTGTAGAATATTTTTGTGCGAACAGCTGAAACACATAGATCTACCATTTATTATACTGAATAATTTGATTGAAATAATTTAGTGTTCTAGTTGCTTGTCACGTGATATCCGCCATTTTTATGTAGCAGAACGAGATCTAGACAAAACCACAAAAGATCGTAAATTTGCATATAAAGAGCTACGTATCTTATTTCATTTAAACGATAGTTATAGTGACATGTAAGTATCCGCTTTACATTTTTATAAAACAGGTAACATTTCCAAATAGTATACTTTTTGCATTGATATAGTTTTGCAACAGTGATTTAAACACAAATTGTATAAATATAACTCAGGAATTTATGGCAGGTGTGTTACTGTGAACTCAACAAAAATAGAATTATATCTTTATTCTATCAGGATGATTAGGAAGGGAAAATATCTTAGAGATGAGTTGTGTTATTTATTTTTTAAATATGCCTGTTTTTTGTTAGACTGTCAAGAACACAAGAGTGAGGACATACAGTGCAAACTGAAGTATTGAGGAAACTGAAATACAAAATGTATAGCTTTATCTTTTTCATTTTATCAAACCTGGTAATGAAAGGTTTGTGTTTGTCGATAAACAATTGCTGTTAAACAAGACTATATTTTTTAACGTTATCTTTTGAACAAAACATAGAAGTGTATAGAACACAAAGTTAATAAATTTATTGAAACAAGAACTTGTTTCTTTTTATTGTTGTTCACTGTAAAAGTTGTGACCAATGCATTTTTGCCACACACCAGTGCATTACATAATGCCTGTATGTACTTCCCCGATATGAATGAGTTACATTAAGTCTTGAAACTGCAAAGCACCCATCAGTCCTCTCAGTACTTTGATTTATACTAGTACGTGCGCAGATGTTTTTTTACTGAACTAATTCGTGCGCACGTATTAACTAAAATGCAGTAAGTTGTACCTCCGCAAATATTTTTGTATACAAATACGTGCTAACGCCCTCGTGGTTCAATTCCTGCGCATCTGAAACCTGAACGGACAAACCACTGGAAGACATTGATTATTTGATAAATGTAAGAATTGATATTAAACATGAATCCAAAGAAGAACTCCGATACGGCGGCACAAAGGTGAGATAGATGCTTTTTATATTAATACGTGCGTAAGTAAAAGAAACATCTGTGGACGTATAAAGTAATACGTGCGCACGTTATCGCTATTACGTGCGCACGTTATAATTATACATGTTCTCATGTTTTTATACCAATACGTACTCACATACTTTAATACCAATGCGAGCGCAGATGTTTTTTTAAACATATTACGTGCGAACGTAATAACTGATACTTGCGCACGTACTAGTATAAAACAGCTGCGCAGGTATATTACGTGCACATGTGTAGTTTGAAACCTTTTTTTAATGTTTGTAATGTCATGAATTC
Organism: Mercenaria mercenaria; assembly: GCF_021730395.1. Classification (NCBI taxonomy): domain Eukaryota; kingdom Metazoa; phylum Mollusca; class Bivalvia; order Venerida; family Veneridae; genus Mercenaria; species Mercenaria mercenaria. The sequence goes on from NC_069369.1 coordinate 41,206,874, forward strand.
CTTAATTTCAGCATGTATTTTATTCAAAATATTAACGCTGAAGTACGAGAAATAAACTTTAAAGACCTGCTCCAGTCCTACCTTTTAACCTTAAATTGTCACTGAAAAAGCATGAAAATCCTGACTATGAACGGTGACCTCTGTCTAAAATTCTATATAAAATACCTGTGGTTTTGGGTCCTAAAGTGTGGCGCGTGGCCCTTAACTGTTACCTTTTGTAATCATAGGTTGCATACACTCAACAGAATTTGAATTTCAATTTGTAAAGTAACATTTCACGTTCGACAAGATCAAACGTCTTTCTTAATAAATTCGTTGAATATCACCTTGTTCTTGCATGCCCGACAGGATTTTCTCGTGCTTTTCCGGTGCTAGAAAAACTCATCTTACACCCACGAATGAATGTGTAAATTCATACGCTACTATAACAAATTAGCGCCTTAAAGAAAAACCTTAGTTTTTCTTCATATCTTCTACAAATTGAAGAATAAGGCATGCAAGAAAAAGAATCAATCACTGGCAGCAGGTAAAGGTGGGAATATCGGCAGGAGCCTCGTTACCGCCAAAAACAGTTACCCTCGTGCCGGATATTCCCATGAAAGATCCTTATAGTCATAAACTTAATACAATAACTGTTTATTGTCTTTTTTGGTTACTATTGCTATGTGTGTGTGTGTGTGTGTGTGCGTGTGCGTGTGCGTGTGCGTGTGTGTGTTCGGGTTTAACGTCTTTCTCAACAATTTTTCAGTCATATAAACGACGGTGTCTACTTGTAGCAGTGAGCACAATGCCCAACTTTATAGTGCTGCCTCACTGGAATATCACGCCGTAGACACGTGGCATGATACCCCACCCAGTCACATTATACTGACACCGGGCTGACCAGTCCTAGCACTATCCTCTTAATACTGAACGCCAAGCGAGGAACTATTGCTATATGAAACTACCTTCTTATTTTCTTCATACCATGCTATTTTTCTGTTTCTTTGTACTCTTGAAGTGAGGAAATATACAAAATTTTTGCATCCCTGTTTTAGGTACAGATATTGAATACCGCACACCCGGTGCCCATTACAAGAACAAAAATGGTAAAATCAAGCGTCCGATGAACGCATTCATGGTATGGGCACGTGACTATCGTGGTTATCTAGCCTCTTCGATGCCAAATGCCACTAACTCGGAAATAAGTGTCAAGCTCGGTCAGATATGGGCAAGCATGCCACCAGAAGAAAAGAAACAGTATTATGACGTTGCTGAAAAAATAAAAGCTAAACATAGACAGGATTATCCGGGTAGATATGTTTTTCAAAATATATTCTGTTTGATGATCTTGCACAATAGCTCCTGATTCATGAAATATTATGATTAATTTGCTCAGTTTTTCCTCATAATTATCCCCCACCGAAGACAGATATTGTTTTGGCGTTGTCCATCCGGCTGTGCGTGCATGCGTCGTCCGAAATTGAAACTGCTTATAATTCAAAAAGTACTTTAGCTAGACTCATCAAACCTCAGATAATTATTAATATGCACATGACCTTTGCTCGAATTCAGTATTATCCCCGCTTGACCGAGTTCTTCTCAACGATTTGGTAAATAAATAGGAATTTTTGACTGTGTGTGAGTAATAAACTACTGATGGATCTTCATGAAACATTACACAAATGTAGATCACTACAGGGCGGTGATGCATGCGCACTTTCGTTAACATCACTTCAGTAACCAGAGTTATTGCTCTTTGTTTTGAAATATAACAAAATAATCTATTGATGGATCTGCATGGAACTTAATACAAATACTATAGAGCGGTGATGCACGCGCAAATTTTGTCAGGATCTCTTCAGTAACTGCAGAGTTATTGCCCTTATATCGTTTTTTATTCGAAATATAGTTCCCCTCATTCACAAAACAACCTATTCATCATCGGCGGATATAAATTCACTGAATTTGCTTGTTTTTATAAGTCCGATGGAACAAAACCATAACTAGCCATACAAATTTAATTTAGTTAATGCTTAGCCTTACATTTTGAGAAAAAAATCAAACCACACCAAATCAAAAAATCAAACAACACCGAATCATAGAAAGAAAGGGTTGTTCACATGAAAATTGAACAGCATAATTATAAAACATATATATTACTATATAAAACAATTGTCAATTTACTAATATATACATTCAATTCCGGAAAAGGACTGCTTAAAGGCTTGGGGCCAAACTTTTGGACAGTTAACGCCTTAAGAACTCGACATTTTCATAGAACTGTTACATATCTTCGTTCCCGATGCATTTGCAATAATGTCCCAGTGCTGAAATTTCACATGACTATGAGGAACATAGTTTTCAGCAATTGTTTATTTCTATTTCTTCACAAAAGGCATTTTCATTTTTTTTAGCTCATCTGATTTTTTGAAGAAAAAAAGATGAGTTATTGTCATCACTTGATCGGCGTCGGCGTTGCCTGGTTAAGTTTTATGTTTAGGTCAGCTTTTCTCCTAAACTATCAAAGCTATTGCTTTAAAACTTGCAACACTTGTTCACCATCAAAAGCTGACTCTGCATAGCAAGAAACATGACCCTATCCTGCTTTTTGCAAGAATTATGGCCCCTTTTGGACTTAGAAAATATCAAATTTCTTGGTCAAGTTTTGCGTTTAGGTCAACTTAACGGTCAAAGCTATTGCTTTAAAACTTGGAGCAGTTATTCGCCATTTAAAGCTGACTCTGCACAGTAAGTCTACATTGCTTTTTTGCAAGAATTATGGCCCCTTTTGGACTTAGAAAATCATGGGTAGGACAATATTTCTATTATACAGAGACAAAAAAATCAGATGAGCGTCTGCGGTGCTCTTGTTTTTAAAGGGGGACAACTTTTTGAGAATATTTTAAGTATCGCTTATACGAGACAGTACGGCAGAAAATGCTCGTGTTATGGTGATATACTGCTAAACCTTAACGTATACAGAGATTATTATCAAGTCACTTTCTGTACTTGTTTTTGTAAACCATGCTTGCCAGGCTAATCTGTATTTATGACAACATTAATTTAGCAAACGTAGCGTGTATAAACACATTATGTAAAACGTAACATTTTAAGGTTTTAAAGGTACTGACTCGGCATTCCTTGATTACATTCATTAGCAGTTTATCGTATTTCTTTCACAGATTGGGTATATCAGCCTAGTGTACCGACACTGAAAAAAAAAGATGATACTGTCATCTACACACGGACGCCGACGCCGCCGTTGAATTTTACTTTTGGCAGATTAGGTCAGACAGAGTCCGCACACATATCCGGCGACGAGATTTCCGGTCTGGAATCAGAAAATGCCTTGCAAGGGACGTTAAGCGGTGCAACATCGAAAAATGTTGGAAGTAAATTTTGTTTGAATCAGTCGCAACACAACAATGGTACTACTTTCCAAGATATACAACAAAAACCTCAAGACGACATAAATAGTTCCGTCAATACTGTCACAGACATGTGTCACATACGACCGTTATATGTGACACGTGTTTCCTACCAATCCGCGCTTGAAATACCCAAGGAAAATACAGTTTCTGATACAACAAGAGGTCTTCTTGCAAATAAAATATCACAGGGGCGAGCAGAAAACGTCAATGTAACAGGTCCCGATCGACGATATTATCAACAGAGAGCACCTTTCATAAAGCGGCCGAATATTCCAATAACGCCGATACATCAAACTAGTCTGTCGCAGAAAATAGCCGGAACCATCAAATCTCCCCTTCCTATATTAAAAGTGCCATCAACGCCGAGAATAATGGGTATTGTGGCACCACCTCTTCATGGAATGGATAATGTGAGATTTCACGCAGTACGCCCTTCCTTGCTGAATGAATTAAAACCCAATGTACAACCAGTGTCGCCCAAACTGTTACTAGATACACAACAACAAAGACCGCAGATGATACCGTTAACAACTAAACTGACTCCGAATGGGACATTGCCTGTCCACAGACAACAAGGTATTAATGAGCAATTAAAAGTTGTATATGCAAGTTTATGAAATATTTTGAACTCAGGATGTGAAACTCACGACTTTCGTCAAAGTTGTCAATTTATTTATCTAAAGTGATCAACAGGTTCAGAATACTTATATAATTCGATAGATATTATAGAAAGAAATAATCTCATTTTTCATTTTCCATCATGGTCGTCATCATACATCGTTACATTTCAGCGGAATGTATCCGTGGTCCAATGGGTATTCCGATAGTAGAGACACATGTAAGTCCAATCTCTGCACATGTGCGCACTTATAACCCGGGTTTGAAGCACGACCTCTTATCGTCCGACATGCCAGCAACGCCTCCATCACGTTACTCGAATGTTGTACTTTCAAAAATGAAAGACAACGAAGTAAACAAAGGCATTTCGGAAGACAAATCGCAGAAAAGATCTGCAGCTGACGCTGGTAACAATAAACAGACGAAATCAGCAGCTGACGCTATCGAACGTGTACAGACGACCAAAGCATCTGGCGCTGGCGACCAGTTACAGCCGAAATATTCAGTAGACGCTGGCGACCAGTTACAGACGAAATCTTCAGTTGACGCTGGCGACCATATACATACGAAATCTGCAGCTGGCGCCGGTGACCATGCAATGAAATATGAAGTTAACGTTAATGATGCTATACCTACGAAATCTGCAGTCTATGTAGGCGAAACTATACAGGAGAAATCTGCAGCTGACTCTGGCGACCAAGTACAAAAGAAATCTGTAGTACAAGGAACGCTTACAAAAGGTAACAAAGTTGAACGAAGGTATGACCCGGTCTAGACTAACTCCCGTCCCTATGTTTGTTCATCATCAATGCAGCAAGTTCTATATTGGGGGAAATATGGGGGAAATGTGTTATTTTAGACGCATACATGTTGAATGAATGAAATCTGGAGATTCGTCTTCTGTGGAATGCTTGATTAAAAAGGTTGCGATTTACTGTGGAACCTTTTGAACATATCAAATCAGACTGTGTGAATATACACTTTACATCAAGGAAAAATATGCAAAAAGATACTCTACGGCAAGTAACTATTTTGCGTTCAGTATCATGAAATATCAGAACCATGACAAACATGACATTGTACATTCATAAACAGTATATATTGTGTTAATATCCGTCCGATTGTATTACGTTGTCGGACATCTTGCATTAATTGCACGTGCTAATTGGCCACACCGCGACAGAATTATGTTCCATTTTTTGTTTTGGTTTTTAGATTCATGAAGAAAACTTAACATCCAATATAAAATAATGGCAAACTATCAAATGCTGCTTTAGAATATTTTTAACATTTTGATTTCTTAGATACATCCTGCGGCACCACCAGCGTTATCATAAATCTTGCAGCACTAGCATGTCAAAAGCAATTTCTTTTATTTTTCAGACACAAGGGGACTTATTTTCCAGCCAGAAGACTTCGAAACGGAAGTTGACACGCTCTGGCCGTTTCCGTTCTCAGAAAATCCCTCTGACTGGGACATAAAAGGTTTATGTTTAAACTGTTCAAGATTCAGATTAAGCATTTAAATGAACATGCCCAGATACTCATAGAATGGGTTAGTTTACTAATATACAGGTGTGATAAACATACCTTCACGACTCAATGTAAAGAAATAAAATTATGTTATTCTATATACTTGTCATTTCTGAACAAAACGGTAAGTGGGCATGATTTTTATCTTACAGAATTTCCAAAAAACGCATACTTGGAACTGTTTGACCCGTACGACCCCTTCCTGTCAGCGGATACACTACTGTCACACACGTTTCCCGGATCACTTCAATTGGATATAGAAAGGTATTCAGTGTAGAAAGTCCTTGAAAGCATCAACCCCATCTTGTCATTTGTTTTCGTCCACTGTGCTAAGGCAGAAATTTAAATGAGTAGTTTTCTGGTCCCATTGAACGATGTGGAGATATTCTGACTAGAATTTTTATTATAGCCCAATACATGACATTGTAATTTGGTTACTGTTATACACAACAAAGAATCGTGCTCACTAATGTTAAACAATGGAAACAAAAGGTCAGAATCTAATTTTGTTTACAAAATGCGCCAAATGTTTTCAAGAAAATATTTGTGGTAAAGTTTTTGTGATAATAATGATGCTTATTCAATTACAGATGGAATCGCTATCTTGAAGAAAATGAAGAAATTGCAGGGAACTGTATTGATAATCCTGATCCGTTCAAGCCATTAAAAGATAATAACGAAGACGATATCTCTATAAGTCCTCTGCCGCTGAAACAAACACTTTGTCGTCTGCTAAATGTTCACCTGCAGACGAGCGAGAGTGGTGATATTATCACAGGGGACCTTATTACCGAGGTAACTTCAGCTACAGATAATAATGAAGTTGAGGAAAATGTTGAGGACAGAGAATTACTTACAAATGAAATGGCAATGCAGATAAACCAGGTTTTAAACGAAACAGAAAAGGATAAGGACTTGAATCAGCAAATAACAAACCATTTAATCGACAGTATACTGGACGAAATCATTCATGATAAAAATATAAAGACTGCTAAATCACAAAAAGCTGAAGTAGAGAACAGTAAATCTGAAGTCTATGAAACAGAAACAACTGAAAAGGAGTTCTCTCTAGAAGAGAATTGTGATGCTGAAACCTTCGACAGAGAAATATACATTGTTAAAACAACTGATACAGAGGCCATCAGTTCAGTAACCACTGTACCAGAGAAACATCAACAAGTACCTCTTGAAATAGAGACAACTTCTAAATCAGAATTATGTTTATCTCAAAATCCTTCTGATATCAGTAGTATGAAGAACGATGTTCCTTCGGATTCCGTTATTAATGTGAAGGATGCAAATGATTTTAGTGAACACACATTTAACGAATCTAATAAAATACCATACATTAGACAGAAAACAACAGACACTGAACAAAAAACATTCAAAGCTGAAAAAGAATTTGATGCTGATGCTAAAGGTGGAAGTAATTTTAAAGAAAAAGCTTTCAAGAATAGACTAGGCATTTCACACAATACAAGATCAAGATCTCGAGCCAGCAAATTACTTTGACGTTGACCAAGGATTCCAGCTATGGTGAATTAATTGTTGACCTTCCGCTCTATATAGAAGACAGGGAGCATTGTACACAAATTATGTTCATGGTTTCTGTATCAATGTATGTCATTGAAGTTTTTCCCTATCTCAATTGTTGCCCAGCAATGAATATCATATCAGATGTTAAAGTACTGTTACATATACCAACAGGATGTATATCTTTTTGACATTATTTCTCTATGCTGTTGATACTGTGTCCATATTTGTTAGAACACTGCAAAAGCAGTCTTGAGCTGGTTATCTTGAAACCTCTCGCATCCCCTTGTCTGAAATTCAGACTTCAGACTACATGTATATTATGATAATAGAAATTATGTTTATATTCATTAAAACATAACAACACAGACATAGTGTTGACATATTATGCCAAGAAAGAAAGTGTTACAACATTTGGTCTACTGTCTTATATAAATACATTTCAGAATAAGATCAAATACCAGAATGTTGTTACACTTAATTGTCACACAACCCGATATATTTTCCTATTATACAAAGGAGAATGAAACTGTGTGTTATTTCTTTAATAATATATCTCATATAGTGATTTGTCACTGAAGAAAATCATTATGTGAAGTTAAGATGTGAAGGACATATCACGAGGGGGCAGAACCATGTTTCCATATATTTAAACATTCCGAATCAGTACAAGTGAATAAAGTATTACTATACAATACATAGTCCCCTATTGGAAGAAGTCTATAATTATCTGAACAGCAGTATAACCTAATGATCTGATATGTATCAGTGGTGTGTATGTATAGGTTAATAAATGGGAGAGCGGTGCCTTTGAGTGATAATGGCCCTGGCAAGGTGATAATAGCCCGAGGGCTTTAGCCCGAGGGCTATTATCTTCTTCCAGGGCCATTATCACTCAAAGGCACCGCTCTCCCATGTATTTACCTGTTTATTACATGTTTACCTATAATATAGTAAGAAATGTTTTTTTGTGTCATTTTTATGGGTAGATACTTGCATCTTCTGGCACAATAAATTTCAGCTTTTCAGTTTCTATATTATTTGTATAAGAGTCTATTTACTGTATAAAATCAAATACCTGGATAGTTGTACTTTCTTGCTTATTGCATAATTTAGGGATAAAATACGATATTTCACGAAGAATACACGATGTTACGCTCAAGATGATAAAATAAAACGGAAATATTCGCTGTTTTACCTCCACGAAACGCCATGACGTCATTTCTGATTACAGACGTTAATTTCCCGCGCTAACGCCAGGGCCATTATCGATAATGGCCCCGGGGCTTATTATGATAATGTGATAATGCATGACGCAATGCGATAATGGGAGAATTTTCAACACAAATTTACTATTTATAGGTACTCATGTAATAAATATGTATAATGCACAAGGTTCAAATTAGAATTTGCATAATTATATAGATATCTACAATTGCTTGTAACATCTATGAATGTATAGAGAATATTTGTTTGTTCTGAGTGAATATGGAATATATCTCACTGAGAAGTGAGAAAATTTCAAATATTTTCACGAACGCGTAGCGCGAGTGAAAATGTGAAAATTATCTCACTTCGAGGTGAGATATATTCCATATTCACGAAAACAAACACATTTTCTTATTCTTTTATGCTCAATTACGTTGAGATTTGCATTTTGCAACTATTTTTAATCTCAGCGCGGGAAACAGACGCGCGTAAACAGACATGACGTCAGACATGCTGTGACGTTATAAAGATGCATACAACATAAAGTTCCATTTTATTTTATTTTTCGCTGCATAACGTTATGAAATTCTCTTTCAGTAAAATAATTTGAATCGAGAAATAAACTATAAAAAACAAAGTGCGACTACAATTTTCATCTTGTTTTAAGCAATTGATTTAAAATTCATACACAATGTAATGAGGGGGTGGAGCTATATCTCTCGCAGTGTGAAAATACAGATTTCATATTTTCACAGTGTGAGTGATGAAATATGAAAATATTTAACTGATAGAATACAGTATTTCATTAGTTAGCATAAAATAAATAGAGGATATTTGTTTGTTCTGAGTGAATAAGGAGCACGTAGCGCAAGTGAAAATGTGAACATTTTCTCACTTCGAGGTGAGATATATTCAATATTCACGAAAAACAAACAAATTTTCTTTTTATTTTATGCTCAATTACGTTGAGATGTGCATTTTGCAACAATTTTTAACACTGTGACGTTAGAAAGACGCACACAACAAAGTTCCCTTTTATTTTATTTTTTGCTGCATAACATTATGAAATTCTCAAGTAAAATAATTTGAATGAGAAATATACAATAAAGAACAAAGTGCGACTACAATTTTCATCCTGTTTTAAGCAAATAATTCAAAATTTGTACACAATGTATGAGGGGGCAGAGCTATATCTCTCACAGTGTGAAAATATAGATTTCATATTTTCACAGTGTGAGTGACGAGATATATAAATAGTTAACTGATAGAATACAGTATTTCATTAGTTAGCATAAAATAAAAAGTATTTTTAAGAATATTTCATTTTTAAATTGCTGAGAAAATAAGAGAAGCAAGTGGCCCAAATGTGCCTAAGTCACTCACCTGAAGAGAACCTTGACCATCTGACCTTGCTTCTAACTACTGTAGTATTGGTGAAAATCTTGGAAGCAGTTCATTAAACTAGTAACATAGTTTCTGACCTTAGGTACACCACTTTTGAACTTGCCCTAGGTTTCATACAGACAAACATTCTGACAAAAATTTATGATGATAAAATTGAAAAAGATGCCACTAAGTATTTACAAAGATTTTTCCAAGACTTGACCTAATACCATGTGCCTCAGTTACAGATTTATCCTATATTCAAAGCAGACAAACATTCTAATCAAGTCTCATGAAGATCAGGTAAAAAATGTGGCAATTTGAGTGTTAAGAATATCTTTCTATGATTTGACCCAGTGACCTTGTATTTGACTTAGATAATCCAGTTTCTGACCAAACCTAGATTTGAAAGACAAGCTTAAAGAAGATCGTGTAGAAAATGTAGTCTCTAGTGTACACAAGATTTGACCTAGTACTTTAAGATCTCTGGTAACCGAGTTTTGAACCTGACCTATATTCCACAAAGATAAACATTATGGCAATTTTTTATGAAGATAAATGGAAAATGTGGTATTAAAATTTTGTTTCCAATACACATGCTTATTAATAAAGACAAATCCTAAATATCTATGTGAAAACAAGTGCTTGTAAAACACGAAATGCCCCTCTTAATGCATTCAGTAATTGCACAAGGAACAGAAATTATTTGGTCAATGTACACAAAAGTTCTACTATTCTGGGTCAATGTGACCTTGACCTTTGACCTACTGACCTCAAAGCATTTAGGACTCGTCTGTTGGTCATGACCAACCTCACTATCAACTTTCATGATCCTAGACCCAAGAGATCTTGAGTTATCCGGAAATCGTTTAACTGTTCCAGGTCGCTGTGACCTTGACCTCTGACCTACTGACCTCAAAATCAATAGGGGTCATCTGCTGGTCATGACCAACCTCCCTATCAAGTTTCATGATCCTAGACGCAAGCGTTCTTGAGTTATCATCCGGAAACCATTTAACTTTTCTGGGTCACTGTGACCTTGACCTACTGGCCTTAAAATCAATAGGGTTCACCGACAGACCTCAAAATCAATAGGGCTCATCTGCTGGTCATGACCAACCTCCCTATCAACTTTCATGATCCTAGGCTCAAGTGTTCTTGACGAGTTATCATCCGGAAACCAATTGGTCTACATACCGACCGTCATCTGCAAAACAAAATACCCCTCCTTCTTCGAAGGGGGGCATAATAAGGGATGTGGTTAGTCTTACTGCAACCATGTGAGTGGCCCTAATTAGTGACAGATGATTGAAACAGTAGAAATTCTTATGAGATTTGTATAGACAAAACAACAGTAAGTTAACAGTATGCTCTTTTATTGTTTCAATTTATGATTTGTTGGCTACAGTACAGAAAAACCTTTTTCAGAAAACCAAACTTGAAGGTTAAAACAAGAGCTCGTTGAACACGAAATGCCCCCTTTGATGCATTCAGTAATTGCACAAGGAACAGAAATTATATGCTCACTGTAAAAAAAAGTTCTACCATTCTGGTTTAATCTGACCTTGACCTTTAACCTATTAACCTAACAAGAGATTACAGAGTGATCTTGGTGCCATCCACTGAGCCATTTTTGAATGTTCCAAATTTCAAGACTTCTTCAAGGTCAAAATCAAGGTCAAACTTCATTTCGGTACAAAACAATGTGTATGTGGTCCAAATTTGAAAGCTGTGGCTTGAGAAATGTTGAAGTAGGTCACTAGGTCAATCTCAAGATCAAAGTTCATTTCGGTACACAAAACTATGCATGTGGTTCAAATTTGAAGGCTGTAGCTTGAGAAATGTGAAAGTAGGTCACTAGGTCAAAATCAAGGTCAAATTTTATTTCGGAACACAAAACTATGCAAGTGGTCCAAATTTGAAGCCTGTACCTTCAGAAATGTGAAAGTAGGTCACTAGGTCAATCTCAAGATCAAAGTTCATTTCAGTACACAAAACTATGCATGTGGTTCAAATTTGAAGGCTGTAGCTTGAGAAATGTGAAAGTAGGTCACTAGGTCAATAACAAAGTTTTTTTTTGGTACACAAACCTATGCATGTGGTCCAAATTTGAAGGCTGTAGCTACAGAAATGTGAAAGTAGGTCACTAGGTCAAGATCAAGGTCAACTCATGTCAAAGTTCATCTTGCCACTCAAAACTACACATGTGGTCCAAATTTGAATGATGTAAGTTAATGACATGAAGATTCTAAGTTTTCCCCTATACAAGTCTATATGAACCATATGACCCCTGGGGCGGGGCTATATTTGACCCTAGAAGGATAATTTGAACAAACTTGGTAGAGAACCACTAAATGATGCTACGTAACAAAATATCAAAGCCATAGTCTTTGTGGTTTGGACAAGAAGATTTTCAAAGTTTTTTCCCTATATAAGTCTATGTAAACCCCCAGGGCGGAGCCATATTTGAGCTTAGGGGAATAATTTGAACAATCTTAGTAGAGGACCACTTGATGATGTCATATACAAAATATCAAAGCCCTAGGCACTGTGGTTTTGGACAAGAGGTTTTTCAAAGTTTTTTCCTATATAAGTCTATATAAACCATGTGACCCCCAGGGTGGGGCCATATTTGACCCCAGGGAAATAATCTGAACAATCTTGGTAGAGGACCACTAGATTATGCTACATACCAAATATCAAAGCCCTAGGCCCTATGGCTTTGGACAAGAAGATCTGAAACCGTTTAACTGTTACTGGCCAATGTGACCTTGACCTTTGACCTAATGACCTCAAAATTAATAGGGGTCATCTGCTGGTTATGGCCAACCTAACTATCAATTTTCCTGACATTAAGCCCAAGCGTTCTTGAGTTATTGCCTGGAAACCATTTTACTGTTCCTGGTCACTGTGACCTTGACCTTTGACATACTGACCTCAAAATCAATAGGGTTCATCTGCTGGTCATGATCAACCTCCCTATTAACTTTCGTGACCCTAGGCCTAAGCGTTCTTGAGTTATCATCCGGAAACCGTTTTACTGTTCAGGGTCACTGTGACCTTGACCTTTAACATACTGATCTCAAAAACAATAGAGATCATCTGCTGGCCATTACCAACCCCCCTATCAACTTTCATGATCCTAGGCCCAAGTATTCTTTAGTTATCATCCGGAAACCGTTTTACTATTCAGGGTCACTGTGACCTTGACCTTTGACATACAGACCTCAAAATCAATAGGGGTCATCTGCTGGTGATGACCAACCTCCCTATCAACTTTCATGATCCTAGGCCCAAGCTTTCTTGAGTTATTATCCGGAAACGGATTGGTCTACATTCCGACCGACAGACAGACCTACCGACTGACATCTGCAAAACAATATGCCCTCCTTCTTCGAAGGGGGGCATAATAAAAGCAAACTTTTAATAAGGTCATGAATCATCATATACCTGTCAAATTTTGTCATTAGTTTTCACAATCTGTCAACATTATCTTTATATATCTCACAATAGTCCCTGTGGCATCCGCTGTTTATTGCAGAATATACAAGCATTGGTTTTCTTCTTTGTTAAACTGACAAACAAATTGAGCAATGTTAGAATAAAACACCCTGAAAGAAACACACTAAATCAATAGCCAGGGTATTGAATGGCTAGATGATTACTAACAAAGCATAAAACCAGTGACTGACTGACATATTATATGTTTAATACATACCGACAAATTTTCCATCTAAAATAAAGACTATATTTCATTAATGAATATAGGATTCTTTCACTAGTTGTAGGTGCAGATGGGATTATCCAGCTCTAAGGTAACTGTAAAGTATTAATGAGGCTCAGTTAGCGGAGAGTGCGATTACAACCAGTGATAGAATCTTTTCATTCAGCAAGACACTAATAGTAATGTTTAATGGAATTTAACCACTGACTTTCTTACAGCACCAATTTCTTATGGTAGTGTTTTAAGAAAGCGGTAGAGTTTCACATTTTTAAGCAGGAACTATGTCATGATGTTACATTTAAGGTATTGGACCCCTAATAGTAATGTTTAAACAAGAGCACCGCCTTGCGGGTGCTGACGCTCATCTGATTTTTTTTGTATAATAGAAATATTGTCATACCCATAATTTTCTAAGTCTAAAAAGGGCCATCACTCTTGCAAAAAGCAGGATAGAGTTATGTTTCTTGATGTACAGTGTCCACTTATGATGGTGAAAACCTGTTGCAAGTTTTAAAGCAATAGCTTTGATAGTTTATGAGAAAAGTTGACTTAAACATAATATTCAACCAAGAAAATGATTTTTCTAAGTCCAAAAGGGGCAATAATTATTGCAAAAAGCAGGATGGAGTTATGTTGCTTGCTGTACAGGGTCAGCTTATGATGGTGAACAAGAGCTGCAAGTTTTAAAGCAATAGCTTTGATAGTTTAAGAGAAAAAGTTGATCTAAACATAAAACTTAACCAAGAAATCTGATATTTTCTAAGTCCAAAAGGGGCCATAAATCTTGCAAAAAGCAGGATGGAGTTATGTTTCTTGCTGTACAGGGTCAGCTTATGATGGTGAACAAGTGTTGCAAGTTTTAAAGGAATAGCTTTGATAGTTTAGGATAAAAGCTGACCTAAACATAAAACTTAACCAAGAAAATGATTTTTCTAAGTCCAAAAGGGGCAGTAATTCTTGCAAAAAGCAAGATGGAGTTATGTTTCTTGATGTACAGGGTCTGCTTATGATGGTGAACAAGTATTCCAAGTTTCAAAGCAATAGGTTTGATAGTTTAGGAGAAAAGTTGACCTAAACATAAAACTTAACCAAGAAATCTGATATTTTCAAAGTACAAAAGGGGCCATAAATCTTGCAAAAAGCAAGATGGAGTTATGTTTCTTACTATACAGGGTCAGCTTATGATGGTGAACAAGTATTCCAAGTTTCAAAGCAATAGCTTTGATAGTTTAGGAGAAAAGCTGACCTAAACATAAAACTTAACCAGGCAATGCCGACGTCGACGCTGATGCCGCCGCCGACAACCGCTCAAGTGATGACAATAACTCATCATTTTTTTTCAAAAAATCAGATGAGCTAAAAATGGCATTTGCTTGGTATATTCTTAAAGTTGACCATGTTTCGCACTGTTGTTTACCGTGCCGTTTTTTGTAAATTTTGTATAATTTATGGTATTTCCTCAAGCTCAAGTAGAGAAAAATTTCAATGTGTTGGCCACTATCTAAAACGTTTGCAGAGAATTCATTACAGCATTAAATTTGATAAAAGAAACCTCAAACTATTGTTAAACAATTATAAAACACAAAATAAAACTGTAAATATCATTTTTTCTAGGGTGCCTCAAGTAAACAGAATTCTAATTCAAACATTAAACAAGAGCTGTCTCCATAGGACGACATATGCCCCCGATGGCACTTTGAATGAGTAGTTATGGCCGATGTTAGAGTTTAGGACCTTTGACCTACGGAGCTGGGTCTTGCGCGCGACACGTCGTCTTACTGTGTCACACATTCATGCGTAGTTATTTTAAAATCCATGCATGAATGACAAAGATATGGACCGGACACGCCCATCAATGCACTATCATGAAAAATGACCTTTAACGTCTAAGTGTGACCTTGACCTTTGAGCTACGGACCTGGGTCTTGCGCGCGACACGTCGTCTTACTGTGGTACACATTCAAGCCAAGTTATTTGAAAATCTATCCATCGATGACAAAGATATGGACCGGACACGCCCATCAATGCACTATCCTTTAATGTCTAAGTGTGACCTTGACCTTTGAGCTACGTACCTGGGTCTTGCGCACGACACGTCGTCTTACTGTGGTACACATTCATGCCAAGTTATTTGAAAATCCATCCATCGATGACAAAGATATGGACCGGACACGCCCATCAATGCACTATCATGAAAAATGACCTTTAACGTCTAAGTGTGACCTTGACCTTTAAGCTACGGACCTGGGTCTTGCACGCGACACGTCATCTTACTGTGGTACACATTCATGCCAAGTTAGTTGAAAATCTATCCATCAATGACAAAGATATGGACCGGACACGCCCATCAATGCACTATCCTTTAATGTCTAAGTGTGACCTTGACCTTTGAGCTACGGACCTGGGTCTTGTGCGCGACACGTCGTCTTACTGTGGTACACATTCATGCCAAGTTATTTGAAAATCCATCCATCGATGACAAAGATATGGACCGGACACGCCCATCAATGCACTATCATGAAAAATGACCTTTAACGTCTAAGTGTGACCTTGACCTTTGAGCTACGGACCTGGGTCTTGCGCGCGACATGTCGTCTTACTGTGGTACACATTCATGCCAAGTTATTTGAAAATCTATCCATCAATGACAAAGATATGGACCGGACACGCCCATCAATGCAATATCCTTTAATGTCTAAGAATGACCTTGACCTTTGAGCTACGGACCTGGGTCTTGGGCGCGACACGTCGTCTTACTATGGTACACATTCATGCCAAGTTATTTGAAAATCCATCCATCGATGACAAAGATATGGACCGGACACGCCCATCAATGCACTATCCTTAAATGTCTAAGTGTGACCTTGACCTTTGAGCTACGGACCTGGGTCTTGCGCGCGACACGTCGTCTTACTGTGGTACTCATTCATGCCAAGTTATTTGAAAATCCATCCATCGATGACAAAGATATGGACCGGACACGCCCATCAATGCACTATCCTTAAATGTCTAAGTGTGACCTTGACCTTTGAGCTACGGACCTGGGTCTTGCGTGCAACGCGTCGTCTTACTGTGGTACACATTCATGCCAAGTTATTTGAAAATCCATCCATCGATGACAAAGATATGGACCGGACACGAAAATTGCAGACAGACTGACAGACCGACAGACGGTTCAAAAACTATATGCCTCCCTTCAGGGGCATAAAAATTAAGGTGGAATCCTGTGGGTCTGTTTTGAATTTTGCTCAATTCATTCAAAAATAACCTTGGAGCAGAAGTAAAACCTACCAGCATTTCTTCCACAATATGTAATCTAAAGAATGAAGGCAAAATAGAGAACTTTTACCGCATGTAACTCAGTATTTTTAAAGATGTCTAACTCTACCCCTCCTGATTCAGAGGTAAATTCACTTTTAACTGCAAAAAATCGCCTATAAAATGAGAATTTTCCACTTTTGTACAATACGTCCATAATAAGTCTTGAAAGAAGTAAAATCTTACTAGAAAAAAAGGAAAATATGGAGAAAACAAGAGCTGTCTCCACAGGATGACACATGCCCCCGATGGCACTTTGAATGAATAGTTATGGCCGATGTTAGAGTTTAGGACCTTTGACCTACGGAGCTGGGTCTTGCGCGCGACACGTCGTCTTACTGTGTCACACATTCATGCGTAGTTATTTTAAAATCCATGCATGAATGACAATGATATGGACCAGACACGCCCATCAATGCACTATCATGAAAAATGACCTTTAATGTCTAAGTGTGACCTTGACCTTTGAGCTATGGACCTGGGTCTGGCGTGCGACACGTCGTCTTACTGTGGTACACATTCATGCCAAGTTATTTGAAAATCCATCCATCGATGACATAGATCTGGACCGGACACGCCCATCAATGCACTACCCTTTAACGTCTAAGTATGACCTTGACCTTTGAGCTACGGACCTGGGTCTTGCGCGCGACAGGTTGTCTTACTGTGGTACACATTCATGCCAAGTTATTTGAAAATCCATCCATCGATGACAAAGATACGGACTGGACACGCCCATCAATGCACTATCCTTAAATGTCTAAGTGTGACCTTGACCTTTGAGCTACGGACCTGGGTCTTGCGCGACACGTCGTCTTACTGTGGTACACATTCATGCCAAGTTATTTGAAAATCCATCCATCGATGACAAAGATATGGACCGGACACGAAAATTTGGGGACAGACCGACAGACGGTTCAAAAACTATATGCCTCCCTTCGGGGGCATAAAAATGTTGGTCCCAGTGGGGCTTGAACCTACGCCCCCCTGAAAATTGCAGTCAAAGTAGGTTTATAGTAGGAATTGAATACTCTTCAAAAAGGAGGTACTCTATTACGGGTCCAATACCTTAAGACAAAAAGAACATAATAGTTCTAGTTTTGTTTAAACGTCTGCAATGAAACATTGTGGGTTTTGTGCAAAACAAGTATAGTGGACCCAACTTGACCCCGATGGTTGACCTTTGAATTATAATACATAATGAGACACAACCTATTATTGAAAAGGAGTGTATGTAAAACACGAGCTGCACGAGAAAGAGGAAATATAAATTTGTGTAAGTATGAATAAGTGTATTGGAAGGTTTTAACTGATCAAATGTAAGTATGAATACTTTGATACTGCATTGTATACAAACTAATTGCATATAAATATACATGGCTACCCTAATCACTTTTGATTTCTATAATGAAATAATCGATATGAATAATCAGCCTAAGGTCAACCATCGCGGTCAAGTTGCGGCTACTATATTTGAATAGGAAAATATAAAAGAAACTTGTTACTTTATTATGTGGGAATTTATGAATTTTAAAACAATTAAAAGGCAATAACTTTGCAGTTACTGATGAGATCCTCATGAAAGATGTGCCAGCACCAACATCCTATACTGATCAATATTTGTATAAAGTTTCATAAAGATCAATCAATAGGTTGCTTAGTTGAAAATACAAATCCAGGGGAAAAATTCTCCTTGGGATAATACTATAATTAAGCAAAGGTCATGTGCTGATTAATAATTGTGCGAGGTTTGGTGATTCTTTCTAAAATATTTTTTTTATTTTAAACAGATTTCAGACAGATATACACATGGGTGGACAGACGAACAATGCCAAATCTATATTCCTCTATCTTTGACAGGGGATAGCAAAATATACAACCCTTTTCTGCTTAGTTCCATGAATGATTACAAACACACTTTAAAGTTTATGTTGACTTGAATAAATTTACCCCCACCCCAAGAGTCTTTATGACAAAGACTAAAAGAAAACAACATATTCATTTAATTAACTTTTATTTAATTTACAAAAATGTGTATCACTAAAAAAGTTTCAATAAAACTATTGGATTATATAAGCAGAACTTTTTTCAGACACTCTACTTCTAGCAAACAATAAAAGCAGCACATTTTTATGTACAAGGATCAATGCAATTACAACAATGATGTATCAGTTAAAACTTTCAAGAGATCCATAAAAGGAAAAAAAAATGAAGAACAAGAGGGTCATGATGACCCTGAATCGCTCACCTGAGTAATATGAGCCACATGTTTCAAATGGCAAACTGACGCTAAAATATTAGAAAGAAGGTCAGAAGTTCATAATCATAATCACTGAAAGCCAGTTTTAGATTGGTGTGCAAAACTGTACAGCCATGTCATCCAAATTTCAAGGCTGTATCTTAAAAAACAAGGAAGTAGGTCAGTAGGTCAAGGTCACAGTCAAGTGACTCGTAATCGCTTGGGGTCATCAGGTAATTATAATTAAACAGTCTAGGAAATATGATCTGATAATTTTTGAAGTATTTATTCTTATATAACTCATATAACATGTGACACACCAGGGAGGGGTCTCTTTTCACCACAGGGACAATCTTGTTTCGAGATCCACTAGGCAATGCTACATACCAAATATCAAAGGCCTAGGCCTTGAACTTTCATATATATATATATATAGGGAAAGTGAACATGCCATCTTGCGGCCATGTTTTTAAATGAATCAGAATAATATATATATATATATATATATATATATATATATATAGGGAAAGTGAACATGCCATCTTGCGGCCATGTTTTTAAATGAATCAGAATAATATATATATATATATATATATATATATATATATATATATATATAGGGAAAGTGAACATGCCATCTTGCGGCCATGTTTTTAAATGAATCAGAATAATTTTACCAATCTTAGTAGACGGTCACCCAAACAACACCTGCATAAAATTATTTTAAAATAGGGCCAATAGTTTCACACAAGAAGTTTCCACTATATACATGATTGTAGAGAAAAGTAATCACGCCCCTGGTGGCCGTTTTTTGAAGAATCAGAATAATTTGAACAATCTTGGTAGTAGGTTTTTGCATGAAATTATTTCAAAACTGGCCAGGCAGTTTAGGAGGAGATGTCATTTGAAGGTTTTTCAGCTCTGGCGGCGCCTATGTAAAACCAAGCGGAACTGTTTTAAAAACTTTGGTAGAGGACCATCCAAGGAACATCCTGGGCAAATTTCATCAAAATCCATTCAGTGGTTTTGGAGATGTTGTTTAAAAGAAATTGTTGAGGACAGACAGTCGCACAATGGATACAGTGTGATCACAATAGTTCACCATGAGCACTTTGTGCTCAGGTGAGCTAAAAACGCATAACTTTGAAAGGAAAGCTAAATGTTTTGAAAAAAGTTCTTCCGATTATAAGTAAGAATTCCTCAGAATGTCACATTCTTTCCAGTATTTTACAAATCAATTAGCATCAATTGCAACCACCATCAGTGCTTTGAGTTTTAATTATATCACAGACTTATGTTAGATCATACAACATCTGTCTTCAGTCATCTTATAATAGCAAACAGCAGAAAATTGTTTTGCACTATTCCAGTTTGAAATATTGTAACTAGACATTGAAACAATTTCTGTACAAATCAGTTAGCAACTAGCACTGTTAACACCTTACAAAAAAGCTCACTTAATGTAATACTAAAACAGTTAAAACCAAAGTGTAGTACTAATAAGCAGGTAAATGTCTTGCTGATACAAATGGTTTAGTATTATTTTTCAGGAATAAAACTCAAAAAATTATAGTCCCTTCTTTACAAACACTTTCACACTGATCACATGTCACCAACTGAATGCAGGAACAACTCCACATGAATGTCAAACCATCTCTCACAGTAAATTTTCTGCCAATGTGTTAATACATCTCTAAGCTTTCAGAACTGCTAGAGATCTTTGTGTCAAGTCACTGGCATCGACACGCCCAAGTGTTGTCATTGTTTATTAGGATTTGATAAGATTCCAGTATCTAACCAAACCAGCCTCCTTGGTTTATACAACAATTACAATTTGTCAATCAAGAGAGTAACAACCTTTTGTACAACTGTAGAACTACATAATAGTCTGTTCATTTTTCACTCAGGGTTAACAGGTAGATAAGCCCAGTCTATAGGTGTATTACCATCATCTCTAAGAAGACTGTTGCATTTTGAGAAATGTTTACACCCCATATATCCTCTGTGTGCTGAGAGAGGTGAGGGATGTACCCCCTTCAGGATATGGTGTTTACTCTGCAATTAAATAAACAAGAAGTAAAACAACAATGTCATCCATGAATACAGCTGATCTTAAAAAGTTACTGACTACTTTGATTTTCTATCAAAAGGTGGGATGTTCACTCACAATTACTGCTGTGTGCAGTGTAGAGATGACGTTATGTTCAAGGCCATTCACTGCTGTGTGCAGTGCAGAGATGATGTTATGTTCAAGGCCATTCACTGCCTGGTGCAGTGCAGAGATGACGTTATGTTCAAGGCCATTCACTGCTGTGTGCAGTGCAGAGATGACGTTATGTTCAAGGCCATTCACTGCTGTGTGCAGTGCAGAGATGACGTTATGTTCAAGGCCATTCACTGCTGTGTGCAGTGCAGAGATGACGTTATGTTCAAGGCCATTCACTGCTGTGTGCAGTGCTGAGATGACGTTATGTTCAAGGCCATTCACTGCTGTGTGCAGCGTAGGGATGAGGTTATGTTCAAGGCCATTTGCAGCGTAGTGATGAGGTTATGTTCAAGGTCATTTACTGCTGTGTGCAGTGCTGAGATGAGGTTATGTTCAAGGCCGTTCACTGCTGTGTGCAGCATAGAGATGATTTTGATTTGATTTGATTTGGGTTTTATGGCGCACCAACACAGTATAGTTATATGGCGCCAAACAGGACTACAAATTTTGGTTTCACATCGTAGAGATGAGGTTATGTTCGAGGCCATTTGCAGCGTAGTGATGAGGTTATGTTCAAGGTCATTTACTGCTGTGTGCAGTGCTGAGATGACGTTATGTTCAAGGCCATTCACTGCTGTGTGCAGCGTAGAGATGAGGTTATGTTCAAGGCCATTCACTGCTGTGCGCAGTGTAGAGATGAGGTTATGTTCAAGGCCATTCACTGCTGCGCGCAGCGAAGAGATGAGGTTATGTTCAAGGCCATTCACTGCTGGGTGCAGCGTAGAGATGAGGTTATGTTCAAGGCCATTGACTGCTGTGTGCAGCGTAGAGATGAGGTTATGTTCAAGGCCATTGACTGCTGTGTGCAGCATAGAGATGAGGTTATGTTCAAGGCCATTTACTGCTGTGTGCAGCGTAGTGATGAGGTTATGTTCAAGGCCATTTACTGCTGTGTGCAGCGTAGTGATGAGGTTATGTTCAAGGCCATTTACTGCTGTGTGCAGCGTAGTGATGAGGTTATGTTCAAGGCCATTTACTGCTGTGTGCAGCGTAGAGATGAGGTTATGTTCAAGGCCATTTACTGCTGTGTGCAGCGTAGTGATGAGGTTATGTTCAAGGCCATTTACTGCTGTGTGCAGCGTAGAGATGAGGTTATGTTCAAGGCCATTTACTGCTGTGTGCAGCGTAGAGATGAGGTTATGTTCAAGGCCATTTACTGCTGTGTGCAGCGTAGAGATGAGGTTATGTTCAAGGCCATTTACTGCTGTGTGCAGCGTAGAGATGAGGTTATGTTCAAGGCCATTTACTGCTGTGTGCAGCGTAGAGATGAGGTTATGTTCAAGGCCATTTACTGCTGTGTGCAGCGTAGAGATGAGGTTCTGTTCAAGGCCATTTGCTATCTAGCAGAATCATGCAGTTAAGTTCTAAGCCAAAAGAAGAAAAGTAGGATTTATCTTGGAAAAAATAGATTTGGGTAACTCATTGTATGACCTTGACCTTGAACAGAAATAACTAAAAAGGTGCATTTCTAGGATTTAAAAAACAAGAGCTGTCCGTAAGACAGCCAATGCTTTACTATTCGAATCATTATCCCAGAAGCAGGAAAATATTATCCTAAATGTTAAAGTATCTATATAGAGTTTCAATCCAGTATCTGCATTAGTTTTGGAGATAGTAACTTGCATGCAAAACTTAACCAGAAGTTTTAAGTTCAAATGGGGACATAATCTGACTAAAGTGCATGTCAGAGTTATGTGACTTGATGCAATCAACTAGTTTTATAACCCCGAAGGCACATTTGAAGCTTCAATAACAAATGCTGCAGATAGTAACTTGCACGCAAAACTTTAACCAGTATTTTCTAAGTCCAAAATGGGGCATAATTTGCCCAAAATACATGTCAGAGTTATGAGACTTGACCCAGTGAGGTTGGTAATTGATCTAGAAAAAGGAAAATAAGTTTCAAATTTCTATATGCCTTTAAGTAATAGCTGAATGTACTTGCATGCAAAACATTAACCAGGAGTTCAAAAGGGGGCATAATTTGGCCAAAATGCAGGTCAGAGTTATGGACTTGATGCTATCAACTAGTTTTATAACCCCGAAGACACGTGAAGTTTCAATTCAATATCTGCATTAGTTTTGGAGATAGTAACTTGCATGTAAAACTTTAACCAGGATTTTCTAAGTTCAAAAGGGGGCATAATTTGCTCAAAATACAATGCCAGGGTGAGTAGAATAGCTAGACTATTCTTCGAATAGTCAAGCTAAAAATGCAGCAGAGATAAAATACACTTAACAAAATTCCTAATTGGTCAGTTTATATTGTATTACTACATGTATTTACAAGAAATTTCACATACTGACATTTGAATAGGTACTGCAGCTAATTATTGATTTATTTTTGGCCGACTCACGGCCAGCTAACCGCATTAGGCGTTTTGACCAATATTGCATATTTTGCAAGTGCAGGGCATGCACACCAATATGCACTTGTTAGTGAACATTTTTGGCATTACTGACGAAAGTCCTACTAGAACTAGAACTGTCACAGGAGTGACTCATACCCCCACCATACGGTCTTGTCACAGAAGAATGGCAACCGTAAGAAATCTTTAAAGTACTTAGTCTTTGGAGTACTTCATTCTGGGCTTCCACATATAAGTAATACTAGTATAATACTAGTATAGTAATACTAGTAAATATATTAAATCTCTAATATTAGAGATACACTAAAAGTGAATACAAAAAAGTGTCTTACCGACCCATGTTACCACAGAAAAATGTATTTACTTTTTACATAGGACTTATAATAAAAAAAGTTATAAAAATACCTAAAATATTGAAAATCTAAAAATAGGATTTCTAAAAATAGACTAATTCCTGGAATTTAAGGGAAAGAAACTCAGTACAAAAGTTAAAAAAAGGTTACTTCCCTTTGGCTCTAAGCCAATCAGAATGAGATATAGTGAAAATACATCAAAATCAACCTTAAATTCTAGGTAAAAGGGGACACAATTCAAGAAAAATTAGTGTCAGAGTTATGCACCTTGTGTCACATGATGTGGGTGATGAGGTGGAACATCTATTTTAAGTCTGAATCAAATCCATTCAGTAGTAACTGAGATATAGTGAAAATACATCAAAATTAACCTTAAATTCTAAGTAAAAAGGGGCATAATTCATGAAAAATTGGTGTCAGAGTTATGCACCTTGTGTCACATGATGTGGGTGATGAGGTGGAACATCTATTTTAAGTTTGCATCAAATTCATTTTGTAATAACTGAGATATAGTGAAAATACATCAAAATCAACCTTAAATTTAAAGTAAAAGGGGACATAATTCATAAAAAATTATGTCAGAGTTAAGCACCTTATGTCACATGATCTGGGTGATGAGGTGGAACAACTATTTTAAGTTTGAATCAAATCCATTTAGTACCGTAGATACCCATGTATAATGCGCACCCGTGTATAATGCGCACCCCCGATCTTAGTCCAAAATCCTGGGGAAAAAAAAAAAAAAAAAAAAAAAAAAAAAATTTGGTCAATTTTTGAGGTGGATGGAAAACGAAAGTAGAGTTTACATCGACACCGGTAATAAATTTTATCTCCGCGGCGGAGAGCAGCATCTGTCTCACGGTACTATCGATTTTTGTTTTCTCGAAAATAAAACCAGTAAATTATTGTTATATTTGTTGTTTTACCTTTTTTAATTCACTATTTTGAATAAATAAATAGCAGCTGATTCAATATTTCGGAATGGTATCTTTCAAAATGACATGAGCTTCTCAATTCAAACTGATAACAAAAGGTGTGATAGTCTTTTTGTCACGATCATAAAGCCAGTAATTACCGGCAATTAACGTGTCACCTCGTGTCAATTATGTTGTTCACAGTTTGATCTCGGTTAAAGATAATTCTCGATCTTTAATTAGTATCATAATTTTTGTGATTTATAAACATTTCTTTCGTCAAAATACTTTAAATTTATATGAAATTAATTTTGTTTCAAAGAAAAATAAACAATTCGATCTTTTACGGAACGTAACGGCAATCTTAGATTTTAGCGGAGACAGTAAGCGCGGGGAGTAGTTTCCCTTTACCAAAATGGCGAACATCGGTAACAAACTTGTTTTGAAGTAGGAAAATTGTCTATACCTGTATATTATGCGCACCCACGATTCGGGGGTGGTCCCGGGGGTCAAAAAACTGTGCATTATACATGGGTATCTACGGTAATAACTGAGATATAGTGAACATACAACAAAATTAACCTTAAATTCTAAGTAAAAGGGGACATAATTCATGAAAACTTGGTGTCAGAGTTATGTACCTTGTGTCACATGATGTGGGCAGATGATGTGGGTGATGAAGTGGAATATCTATTTTAAGTTTGAATCAAATCCATTCAGTAGTAACTGAGATATAGTGAAAATACATCAAAATCAACCTTAAATTCTAAGTAAAAAGGGGCATAATTCATAAAATATTGGTGTCAGAGTTATGCACCTTGTGTCACATGATGTGGGTGATGAGGTGGAACATCTATTTTAAGTTTGAATCAAATCCATTTAGTAATAACTGAGATATAGTGAAAATACAACAAAATTAACCTTAAATTCTAAGTAAAAGGGGACATAATTCATGAAAACTTGGTGTCAAGGGTTATGCACCTTGTGTCAAATGATGTGGGTGATAAGGTGTAACATGTATTTTAAGTTTGAATCAAATCCATTTGGTAATAACAGAGATAATAGATTTCGGGACGGGACGCGACGTGACAAAACTGACTCCTATATACCCCCCTCAAACATGTTTGGTGGGGGTATAAAAACACATATCATTGTGAAATTGACACAAGAGCAACGCACCCGGGCTGTTGGAATTTTACAACAAAAACTCAAAATCGGTCACTTTAAAGAATTGTCCTTGGGTTTAATTTTGCCAAAAGAATGCGGATGGTAGATAACCAATGATTGAAGGTTCTTGTAAACGGAAATAAGGTTAAAAATGGAAATAACTATCAAAGTAACAGCTACAAACAAATTATATCAAAATTATTTTAAAGTTGCAAAAAGTAATTACACACGTGTCGTAAATGTGTCCGGGCTAGCAACATTCAGACAGCTCGATCGCGTTGCTTTTGTGTCAATTTCACCATAATATGTGTTTTTCTAGTATGACTTTCGTCAGTGATGCCAAAAGTGTAAACGAACACGTGCATGTTAGTACACATGCCCTGCATGTGCAAAATATGTAATGTTGGTCAAAATGCCTAATGCGGTTACTTTGGCTGTGAGTCGTCAAAAATAAATCAATAATTAGCTGCAGTACCTATTCAAATATCGGTATGTGAAATTTCGTATGAATACATGCATTATTAACAAAACAGTAATACAATATAAACTGACCAATTAGGAATTTTGTTGAGTGTACTACATAAGTGACCTTTGATCTTTATGTACAACTTTACCTAAATGACTGAAAGTTACCATTCTGTACATGGCCTCATTACAGCAAATATTTGCACTTAGGTTACTTGAATCTCCTTAAAGGGCTTAAAAGATAACCAGTTGACATGAAATACTGCCTTTCTGACCTTTTATATCGCCATACACGAACCAGCATGATAGTAAGTTTTGTTCTGCACCTCATCTAAGATCTTATCATCACAAACATTTGAGCCAAGATATCTGAAAATCCTTCAAGTTGGTAAGAAGATACTGAGCAGACAAGAAAAACTGCCTCTTTTTACCTTTGATCTTTCCATAGACCTTGACCTTCAATCAACCTGACTTAAGGTAATGGATCTGTAATGACATTTAGCAACTTACATACGATTACATTACATATTCTTCTAATCTCTGGCTGCTAGTGTAGTTCATACCAGGCGGAGAATGTTGGAATCACATAAGGAGAATACGTTATCGCATGGCAACTGCTGACAGCCATTATGGCTCCATTACTTTAAAGCTGCACTATGCATTACGTTAAAGCTGCACTATGCATTACGTTAAAGCTGCACTATGCATTACGTTAAAGCTGCACTATGCATTACCTTAAAGCTGCACTATGCATTACGTTAAAGCTGCACTATGCATTACGTTAAAGCTGCACTATGCATTACCTTAAAGCTGCACTATGCATTACCTTAAAGCTGCACTACGCATTACCTTAAAGCTGCACTACGCATTAAATTAAAGCTGCACTATGCATTACGTTAAAGCTGCACTATGCATTACTTTAAAGCTGAAGCTGCACTATGCATTACGTTAAAGCTGCACTATGCATTACCTTAAAGCTGCACTATGCATTACTTTAAAGCTGCACTATGCAATACCTTAAAGCTGCACTATGCATTACTTTAAAGCTGCACTATGCATTACCTTAAAGCTGCACTATGCATTACTTTAAAGCTGCACTATGCGTGGTGTTTGGTTATGGCAAACATCAATCATAAGTAATTTGAAAATCCTTCCATGGGGTAAAAAGACAAGAATGGAAACAATTTAATTTACAGGCAGATGGACTGTTACCAAACTTCCTCAATTACTTAACTGAAATCTAGGAGCACAGTTACTTTAACCTATCACTGTTAAACAATGTAATCACACCTTGCTGAAATCTACAAGCTTTGTCACTTTAAATACCATTGTAACCCAACTGAAATATCAGAGCACTGTTACCTAACTGAAATATCAGCGCACTGTAACCTAACTGAAATATCAGGGCACTGTAACCTAACTGAAATATCAGAGCACTGTAACCTAACTGAATATCAGAGCACTGTAATCTAACTGAAATATCAGAGCACTGTAACCTTACTGAAATATCAGAGCACTGTAATCTTACTGAAATATCAGAGCACTGTAACCTAACAAATATCAGAGCACTGTAATCTAACTGAAATATCGGAGCCCTGTAACCTAACTGAAATATCGGAGCACTGTATTGATTCAGAGAAGATTTTCAAAGTTTCTTACATATAAGTCTATAGTAAGTACATGTCACACACAGGGGCGTGGCCATTTTTGACCTTAGGACAAAAATTTGGATAAATATGGTAAAGTATATCACATGCCAAATATAAAGCTCTAGAGAAAAATATTTTTAAAAGTCTGATAGCTGAAAACCTATTTTTAACCGTTCTAACAACTTTTTAGGAGGGGGTACCCAGATATCATTTGTGTAAAGTTTCATCAAATCTATTCAGTGGTTTTGGAGATGTTGCTTAAAGATTGTTGATGAAAAGTGACCACGTCCTTTGGCGGCCATGTTTTTTGACGAATCTAAAAAATTTGGACAATGTTTGTAGAAGGTCAAACAAGGACAATTTGTGTGAAATTACTTTAAAATCCGGCTAACAGTTTTATATAAGAAGATTTTCTAAGTTTCTACTATATACACATAGGGAAAAGTGACCACGCTCTCTGGAGGCCATGTTTTTTAAACGAATAAAAAAAATTTGAACAATCTTGATAGAGGGTCACACAAGGACCATTTGTGTAAAATTATTTTAAAATCTAGCCAGCAGTTTCACACAAGAAGATTTTTTTAATTTCAACTATATACATATAGGTAAAAGTGACCATGCCCCCTGGCAGCAATGTTCTTTGACAAATCAGTATAGTTTGAACAATCTTGGTAGAGGGTGACATAAGGACCAACTGTGTGCAATTTTTTCAAAATCGAACAACCGGTTTAGGAGTAGAGGTCGTTTGAAGATTTTTTTCTGTTTTTAGCTCTGGCAGCCCCTATGTGCAACCAACCATCAAAGAAACATTTCATGCCAAGTTTCTTTAAAGTCCATTCAGTGGTTTTGGAGGAGATGTCTTTTAAACACAATTCTTGACGATAGACAGACAGACGCACGATGGACACCGCGTGATCACAATATCTAGGAGTGCATCTACATCTAAATGATCAACCAACACATACTGATCAACCAACACCTTATACATCAACACTTACGTGACCAATACTTAACTGATCAATATTTAATTAATCAACACCTAGGTTATAAACACTTAACTGATCAACACCCAAGTGATCAACACTGAACAGATTGAGACATAGCTGATCAATACTTAATTAATCAATATTTTATTCACCAACACTTAACAGATCAATATCTGAATGATCAACACTTAACTGAACAGCATCTAACTGACCAACACTTAACTGATCAATATCTAACTAAACAACACTTAACAGATCAATATCTAACTGACCAACACTTAACAGATCAATTTCTAACTGATCAACACTTAACAGATCAATATCTAACTGATAAACACTTAACAGATCAATATCTTACTAACCAACACTTAACAGATCAATATCTAACTGATCAACACTTAACTGATCAATATCTAACTAACCAACACTTAACAGATCAATATCTAACTGATCAATATCTAACTAACCAACACTTAACTGATCAATATCTAACTAACCAACACTTAACAGATCAATATCTAACTAACCAACATATAACAGATCAATATCTAACTGATCAACACTTAACAGATCAATATCTAACTGATCAACACTTAACTATCTATATCTAACCCAACACTTAACAGATCAATATCTAACTGATCAACACTTAACAGATCAATATCTAACTGATCAACACAAAACAGATCAATATCTAACTGACCAACACTTAACAGATCAATATCTAACTGATCAACACTTAACAGATCAATATCTAACTGATCAACACTTCTAACTGACCAACACTTAACAGATCAATATCTAACTGATCAATATCTAACTGACCAACAATTAACTGATCTATATCTAACAGACCAGCACTTAACTGATCAACACAAAACAGATAAATATCTAACTGACCAACTTCTGACCAACACTTAACAGATCAATATCTGACTGATCAACAATTAACTGATCAACATCTAACTGACCAACACTTCACTGATCTATATCTAACTGACCAGCACTTAACTGATCAACACAAAACAGATCAATATTTGACTGATCAACACTTAACTGATCAATATCTAACTGACCAACACTGAACTGATCTATATCTAACTGACCAACACGTAACTGGATCTATATCTAACTGACCAGCTTCTAACTAACCAACACTTAACAGATCTATATCTAACTGATCAACATCTAACTGACAAACACTTAACTGACCTTTATCAAACTGACATACACTTAACTGATCAACACTAAACAAATCAATATCTAACTGACCAAGACTTAACAGATCAATGTCTAACTGATCAACACTAAACTGATCTATATCTAACTGACCAACACTTAACAGATCAACACTAACTGACCAACCAACACCTAACTGATAAACATCTAACTTAAATATTGCTATAAAATGAAAACAAACCTTGTCAATATGCATTCCTTTTTTCTGTGCATATGATCCCCAAAGCATAAACACAATTCCTGACCTATTTTTGTTCAGGTATGAAATGGTGGCATCTGTAAGCCTCTCCCATCCCTGATCCTTGTGGGAGTTAGCTTGATGTGCTCTAACAGTTAAAACAGCATTCAACATCAATACACCTGTAAAGTGGATTACACAAAAACAACATTACAAGAATATGTACATTTGTTACAGATTTATCGCTCACCTGACTTAGCTCTTAAACTGAGACTTCTAGAGATTTAACAAGCTTTTTCAGGGTTGCCACTTACTTGAGAAAATGAAATACCCTGACTTTTCCTTGACTAAACCATACTTTTCACTGATCAATACCACCATATGTTTTCGGCATCTTCCTCCCCTACAGATGTCCATTCCATCCTTTTATACAAAGGAAAAGTATAGGATTAGTCTGCTCTCGAGGCAAGTGTTGCAAAGCCATTCAGTCTTCAAAATTCCAAAAGTAACACAAAAACAAAATTGATCCAAACACATTTAAATTACGTTTATACATAATTACACCAAAATGTGTCTGGAAATACTTATAAATACTGCTTGAAGACTGCCATAGTCACTGAACATTTTACACATTGACCAAGAATTTCATTTTTCACTGACTTTTCCCCAACCTTTCTAAAATTTCATTTTTCACCGACCATTATCAAGATTTCCCTGACAATTCACTGACCTTGAAAAAAAATCAAAGGCCTGAAGGGCCTGAGAGTCGGCTAATGATTGATGTACTGGTAGTATAGTCTACCAGTTTCAGTTTGGTTTTAGTTTTTTTTCCCCAACTAAACAGAGATTTTGTTACAATAGATGAAATGGACATTCAATCGATGCCTAGTAAAACTTTGATTGACATTATACAAGTATTTAAACCCAATATATTTCTCTAAAATTGAAGAGTGGTTCGCAAAAATAAAAATGTTGAAAGTACAAACTACAATTTGACAGGTGACACTAAGATACTGCCCATGACTATAAATATTTTTCCAGTAAACATTTGATTTCCGGCATTACCAAAACAGGCAATTATCGGCTGGTATATATTCGCACATGATAGAATTTGAATATGAAAATTTATATATTGAAATTTTATAGCGCGGATTGCCACATACAATTTGTAACGGATGGACGAAAGAACTGTTCAGATATTTTACAGATAAGGGGCCTGACAATAACCGTGTCACACGCTAGGTATTGTTCAATCATATTATAAGGGATGTGAATTTAAAGTATACTTACTTTTGCGTTTAAAGATATGTAAATGTTGCTGAGTGTCAACATATAGTGTCATGAATGTTTACACTGACAGGAAAATTGCGCATTCAAAACTAAGAGAAGTTACTCGGACTAGCTACCAATTTCGGAAAAGATAACCAATATTCTTTTTTAGTTAAAACCATCATTTATTCTATTTCAGACCTGTTAACCCCTTCAAAACCATGCCAGTAGTCCCCAAGTCTATGTACTTTCAATTATCCGTTTTGATTCATGTAGACAGACAGGCCCAGACTGGGCTGAAAAAATGTTTGAGCCATTTTTACGTGGTCGGTAGCAGGGTGGGTGTGGGGAGGGGTGTTCCTTCCCGCTTGAACTGCAGTCAGATTTTGAAATAGGCATTGTGGCAGGTGGTAAAAGGGCAAATGTATCAAACTGTAAAGTGGCAATATGGGGGGAGGGTGTGGGAGGATACCCTCTCCTGCAAGTAGGGTTTGGTGTATCACTGCAAGGAAATTTTGAAAATGTAGACCCTTGATACAGCCTTTGGTGCGATTTCTAACTGAAAATTTTATGTTTCAATTTTTAAATATTACCTAGATTCTTTTTAGTATTACAATATTCAAAGTATGAATGACTGTCACTTCATACTTTTACTTTCAGGTCATGCCTCAGCACTAGAATATAAGTCTGATATTGATTCTATGTATGTATTATAAACAAGAGATCACAGAGTGATCTTGGCGCCCACCAATGTGCCATTTTAGAGTGTTCCAAATTTCAAGACTTATTGACTAGCTCAAGGTCAAATTTCATTTCCGTACACAACACAAATCTATGCATGTGGTCCAAATTTGAAGCCTGTACCTTCAAAAATGTGAAAGTAGGTCACTAGGTCAATGTCAAGGTCAAAGTTTGTTTCGGTATACAAAACTATGCATGTGGTCCTAAATTTGAAGCCTGTAGCTACAGAAATGTGAAAGTAGGTCACTAGGTCAATCTTAAGGTCAAAGTTCATTTCAGTACATAAAACTATGCAAGTGGTCCAAATTTGAAGGCTGTAGTTTGAGAAATGTAAAAGTAGGTCACTAGGTCAAAATCCAGGTCAAATTTTACTTCGGAATACAAAACTATGCATGTGCTCAAAATTTGAAGCCTGTACCTTCAAAAATGTGAAAGTAGGTCACTAGGTCAATGTAAAGGTCAAAGTTTGTTTCAGTACACAAAACTATGCATGTGGTCCAAATTTGAAGACTGTAGCTTGAGAAATGTAAAAGAAGGTCACTAGGTCAAAATCAAGGTCAAATTTTATTTCGGAATACAAAACTATGCATGTGGTCCAAATTTGAAGCCTGTACCTTATAAATGTGAAAGTAGGTCACTAGGTCAATGTAAAGGTCAAAGGTCATTTCAGTAAACAAAACTATGCAAGTGGTCCAAATTTGAAGGCTGTAGCTTGAGAAATGTAAAAGTAGGTCACTAGGTCAAAATCAAGGTCAAATTTTATTTCAGAATACAAAACTATGCAAGTGGTCCAAATTTGAAGCCTGTACCTTCAAAAATGTGAAAGTAGGTCACTAGGTCAATGTCAAGGTCAAAGTTTTTTTCGGTACACAAAACTATGCATGTAGTCCAAATTTGAAGGCTCTAGCTTGAGAAATGTGAAAATAGGTCACTAGGTCAAAATCAATGTCAAATTTCATTTTGAAACACAAATCTATGCATGTGGTCCAAATTTGAAGCCTGTACCTTCAAAAATGTAAAAGTAGGTCACTAGGTCAATGTCAAGGTCAAAGTTTGTTTCGGTATACAAAACTATGCATGTGGTCCTAAATTTGAAGCCTGTAGCTACAGAAATGTGAAAGTAGGTCACTAGGTCAATCTTAAGGTCAAAGTTCATTTCGGTACATAAAACTATGCAAGTGGTCCAAATTTGAAGGCTGTAGTTTGAGAAATGTAAAAGTAGGTCACTAGGTCAAAATCCAGGTCAAATTTTACTTCGGAATACAAAACTATGCATGTGGTCAAAATTGAAGCCTGTACCTTCAAAAATGTGAAAGTAGGTCACTAGGTCAATGTAAAGGTCAAAGTTTGTTTCAGTACACAAAACTATGCATGTGGTCCAAATTTGAAGACTGTAGCTTGAGAAATGTAAAAGTAGGTCACTAGGTCAAAATCAAGGTCAAATTTTATTTCGGAATACAAAACTATGCATGTGGTCCAAATTTGAAGCCTGTACTTTATAAATGTGAAAGTAGGTCACTAGGTCAATGTAAAGGTCAAAGGTCATTTCAGTACACAAAACTATGCAAGTGGTCCAAATTTGAAGGCTGTAGCTTGAGAAATGTAAAAGTAGGTCACTAGGTCAAAATCAAGGTCAAATTTTATTTCAGAATACAAAACTATGCAAGTGGTCCAAATTTGAAGCCTGTACCTTCAAAAATGTGAAAGTAGGTCACTAGGTCAATGTCAAGGTCAAAGTTTTTTTCGGTACACAAAACTATGCATGTAGTCCAAATTTGAAGGCTCTAGCTTGAGAAATGTGAAAATAGGTCACTAGGTCAAAATCAATGTCAAATTTCATTTGAAACACCGAAACTATGCATATGGTCCAAATTTGATGCCTGTACCTTCAAAAATGTGAAAGTAGGTCACTAGGTTAAAATAAAGGTCAAAGTTTTTTCCAGTGCACAAAATTATGCATGTGGTCCAAATTTGAAGGCTGTAGCTACAGAAATGTGAAAGTAGGTCACTAGGTCAAAATCAAGGTCAACTCATGTCAAGGTTCATCTTGCCACTCAAAAATATACATGTGGTCCAAGTTTGAATGTTGTAGTTACTGACAAGAACATTTTAAAAGCTTTTCCCTATATAAGTCTATATGAACCATGTGACCCCCGGGCGGGGCAATATTTAACCCTAGGAGGATAATTTGAACAAACTTGGTAGAGAACCACTAGATGATGCTACATTACAAGTATCAAAGCCTTAGGCTTTGTGGTTTGGACAAGAAGATTTTCAAAGTTTTTCCCTATATAAGTCTATGTAAACCATATGACCCCCAGGGCGGGGCCATATTTGACCCTAGGGGGATAATTTGAACAACCTTAGTTGAAGACCACTAGATGATGTCACATATAAAATATCAAAGCCCTAGGCTCTGTGGTTTTGGACAAGAGGTTTTTGATAAACCATGTGACCCCCGGGGCAGGGCCATATTTGACCCCAGGGAAATAATTTGAACCATCTTGGTAGAGGACCACTAGATGATGCTTCATACCAAATATCAAAGCCCTAGGCTCTGTGGTTTTGGACAAGAAGGTTTTCAAAGTTTTTCCCTATATAAATCTATGTAAATTATAAAAATAAACAAAGGGCCATAACTCACTCATAAATTGTTGAACCAGTCTGATTTTCAGAGGGACACAACTAGGGTACCAATACATCATTCTGACAAAGTTTGGTCAAAATCCCCCCAGTAGTTTCTGAGGAGATGCGATAACGAGAAATTGTTAACGGACGGACGGACGGACGGACGGACGGAATGACGGACGGACGGACCACGGACGCAGAGTGATTTTAATAGCCCACCATCTGATGATGGTGGGCTAAAAATAAATTCTAGAATCATTTCTGTTACAATAATATCTATCATGTCTGTTACTTTAATGTTTAAATTTCATAACACAGCTCGATATTTACCCAAAATATTATATCCGGATATGATTACACTTTCTTTTATACTGCCAAAATCTCCAGTTTCAACAATATGTTTTACAAATTGTGATGATATGAAGACAGTTTAGCAGCAATTGGCAGTATCTGACATTGAAGTTTTCGGTGAAATTATTTAAATCATTTCATAAAAAAAATTGTTTCATTTCGTCAAAGCACTCTAACATAGACGATCTACTTTCGATTTCAAAAACTACAAGAAAATACAATTTAATGTTTCGCCGATTTGTTTATTTCTCGAAAAATAAGAAATAAAATCATTTTTAAATCGGTAGTAATTAAACAAACCAGTAAGAGCTCTTTCTCGGGATAATTTATCCGCTTACTGACTGCAAAAATCAAGCCATGTGTCATCATGAAAAGCAGAATGGGTGACGGTTTCATTTTTTTGTGAACCTGAATCGTAAGCAAATTATCCAAACCAGTCGAAATTCCAGAAAGGTTACGATCTAGATTCTTTCTAGTATTATAATATCCAAAGTATGACTGTCACTTCATCTTTTTACTTTCAGATCATGCCTCAGGACTAGAATACGAGTCTGACATAGATTATATGTAGGTGTAATAAAAATAAATTCTAGAATCATTTCTGTTACAATAATATCTATCATGTATGTTACTTGAATGTTAAAATTTCATAACACAACTCGATATTTACCCAAAATATTATATCCGGATACGATTACACTTTTCTCCAGTTTGAACAATATATTTTACAAATTGTGATGATACGAAGACATTTAGCAGCAATTGGCAGTATCTGACATTGAAGTTTACGGTTAAGCGTAATGTATATATATAAATTTAATACCAGTGGTAAAATTCTTGCACAATGACATTTTTTTATGGAATATGAATTATTATCTTTCATAAATTAATGAAAAATATTATTTTGTAAATGGTAAAACATATTATTTATATAGCATTCAAAGCTAAGGTCGACATAGTGATGCCCCGTAAGACTGGTAGAAGCGTAATGTATGTATAAATTTAATACCAGTGGTAAAATACTTGCATAATGACATCTTTTATGGAATATAAATCATTATCTTTCATAAAATGATGAAAAATATTATTTTGTAAATGGTAAAACATATTATTTATATAGCATTCAAAGCTCGGATCGGCGTAATGATGCCCCGTAAGACTGGTAGAAGCGTAATGTATGTATAAATTTAATACCAGTGGTAAAATACTTGCATAATGACATCTTTTATGGAATATAAATCATTATCTTTCATAAAATGATGAAAAATATTATTTTATAAATGGTAAAATACATTATCTAGATAGCACTCAAAGCTCAGGTCGGTGTAATGATGCCCTGTAAGACTGGTAAAAGCGTAATGTATGTGTAAATTTAATACCAGTGACAAAATACTTGCACAATGACATCTTTTGTGGAAATATTAATCATTATCTTTCATAAATTCATGAGAAATATTATTTTGTATGCGGCTAAACACATTATATAGATCGCTCTCACAGCTAAGTAATGATCATCAGTAAAGCTTGTAGAGGCGTAATGTATATACATGTACAAATTTTATACCAAAGGCTAAATACTCGCTGAGTGACAAGTTTTATTGAGTATAAAAAAAATCTATGGTAAATTGATATTAGATATTAAATATATATATATATATATATATATATATATATATATATATATATATATATATATATATATATATATATATATATATATATATATAATGTTATACTTGATCAATTAAATTATATAAATATCAACTTAAATTCCTAAAAGTTTCATAATTACTGATGTGAAAGACATAACTTAAACATTTTTTTGAACATAGTACAATTTTGACTTAAAAATACCTTTCATGTTGATTGAGATCCTAACTGGTACGGCCTTTTAGATAATTTCAGTGTTGTTTTAAATCGACACATTTCTGGTCAATCAAATATGACATGTGTGACATACACGGTAGTTAATTAAAGAAGACATGTGTGATATACACGGTAGTAGCATGTTATCGTTCCCGCGCTTGATTAACAAAAAATCCTTGATAGTGCGATATTATTTTGATTCAATCAAATATGCTAATGGTTTTTAAGAATTTGATCCGCCCGCGGTATCCTTTGAAAATATAAAGGCATTTAATGGCACCAGACTCGATACTTAGAAAATAAAATTTATATTGGATTTGTAATTGCTTTTGAATGTCAAGCAATATTAAAAATTGTATTTTTTATAACTATTACTGAAAAAAAATATGGAGAAAGAATGTCTAAATATAAAAATGCTTAAACATTGCCTTTCCCTTTATAGAATCGCTGCAAATAATTGAAATTCCATTGATAAAAGAAATTGACCTTTAAAGGTACAGTATCCTAAGATATTTAGAGAATAAGGATTCGATTTAATATTATAGAAAATGATCCTGAATAAGACATTTAAAGAAATGAACAAAATCGCAAAACATGAATGTTGTTTAAGAAATAATATATCTCATTAGTGATTTGTGTTAGACATTTTGATAAATTCCTTAATTGTAATTTATAACATTATAATGCTTGAATATATACTGAATTAATTTTACATTTTCTTGTTTCTAGTTTTAGGATCAAATCATAAGTTTTATTTGCCGAGTAATTATAAGCTGTAAATATAAAGTAATATATAGAGGCGTAATGTATATATGTATTTATTTCACCACATAAGCAATGAAATGACCGCAATATTTATTTACTATATCTATTTAGTAGATCAAAAGGAGACAACACATTCTTTACTAGTTCCGACTTCTATGTCTTCGTCAAAAATAACAACGAATTTTAAGGTAAATACAAAGTCTATGAAATATGGAAAATGTTTTATCAATGTTATCAAACTTTCATAAGTAGTTGATATTTTCGGTGTGACTAACGCTGTGTATTTTTCTTACGTATTCGAAAGTTTAATTACATATGCATTTGACTTTGAATCATTACTGTCGTATCTTCTTGAACTAGATTGAAACTATCTGTATAAGATCTTCCCCAAAATCTTAAAAAGGTTACATGAAATAAGTCAAACGCGACTGTATAACCCGAGACTATTAATAAAACATTTTCGAAAAAATATACATAGTGTTATACTTTATCAACTACAATTATATTAATATCAACTTAAATTCCTAAAAGTTACACAATTGCTGATGTGAAAGGTTCACGCAATTATTTCCATAATCAACACATTCACTGTATCGTATTTCACAGGTTACCCGACGCATTTTTTTTCAATCAAATATGACACGTGTGACATACACGTTAATTAATTAAAGAAGACACGTGTGATATACACGATAATAGCAGGTTATTGTCCCCTCGTTTGCTTAATAAACATTCCTCCATGATGCGATTTAATTTTGATTAAATCAAATGTGACAATGATTTTTAAGAATTTGAACAGCGGTATCCTTTGAGAATAGACATTAAATGACATTGGATCAATACATATAGGAAATAAAACTTATATTGAAGGTCAAATTATATTCAAAATAAAATATTATTTTTCTTTATTATTACTAAAAAAGATAAAGGGGTAGGAATGTCTAAATGTATATAATAAATGCTTAAACACAGGAAAAACATTGCCTTTTCCTGCTAATTGCTGCAAATTATGGGAATTCTAAAAATGAAAGAAATTTACCTTTAGAGGGTAATATCCTTATATATTTAGAGAATTAGGTTTCAATTCAATATTATAGAAAAGGATCCGGAATAAGTCTTTTAAAGAAGTGAACAAAATCGCAATATTTAAAAGAATATTGTTTATAAATATTTTTTCATTGCCTTAAAACAGTCCTTCTTCATGTCTGTACTTCTTTGTACTTAGACATTTTGATAAATTTCCTAATTGTAACACATAACATCATAATACTTGAATATATACTTAATTATTTTACATTGTTATCCCTATTTTATCAAATCATTAATATTATTTGCCGATTAATTATTGACTGTAAATGTTTTGTTGCTAGTTTTGAATATACATATGCCTGATTTCTAGGCTATAAATGCATAATTTAGTCGTATAAAATCTTTTTTCTTCCATTAAAACAATCAATAACCAAGATAAATCTACATTACGCCCAATTCCCTCATTCATTATATAGCATTACGCCTCATTACGCCTCATTTTGCATCATTACTTAGATAAATATACATTACTGTATTAAGGCACACCGTTCTGGAACTATATTTTGTCTTTCGCTGGATGTTACGCAAGCTTTGTAAGTCTGCGCAATTCATAAAATGCACAGCACAATAAATTTGTTATTTGCGCAATGATTTTAAAGATTATTTTTGAAACGGACAGGGTAACAAATGGATAATTTGGCTAATAAGTTAATATGCAGCTTTTATTTGAATTTGTGAACATCATATTTGCTATTTTGTGACAAAAGGGCATAAAATTCATCACCATAATCATATGCGCAAATGTATTACCAAATCCCGCAGAATCGTTATGCGTGTTTATGCTTAATGAGTTACTGCGGAAGAAAATACGTGGCTTTATTCGAGTATTGCACAATTACAAGTCATAAATATGACAGATTACATCGTATATTGGTCATAGCAAATAGGATTGACATAAATGAACTTCATTCGATCAATGAACTCTTTGAAATTAGAGACAATCCAATGGAACTACATCACTTCGCTGTGTTGTGAGGCCATTTAAGAATGAGAAATCGTGCGATAGCAAGGACTCGTCAAACGCTTGACAGCGTTTAGCCGACTCAAAAATGTTTCCCGACTTTTCAAATTAAGTGGCAACCCTGTCTGTAGTTACTAAAGAGATTGCATGCACTAGCGCTCAAAAGTGATCTATATTTTTCTGTTAAATCACATGAAAATACAGATTACTTTTTTATGTGGGAATTTATGGATTGTAAACTGTTAATGGCAATAACTTAGAGGTTACTGAGGTAATCATGAGCTAAGTTGTGAATGCTCTGCTGCAGTACAGTGACCTATATCTGTGTTAAGTTTCATGAAGATCCATCAATAGTCAAGTCCCTATTTTTCCAAATTAAGGGGAACAAGAGATGTTTGTAAAACATGTATGAGCCCCATGATGGGTTGTCCCATTTCAAGTCCCATGCTCACTATGACCTTGACCTTTGACCTGCGTGAAAATTGTTTTTCAAGGTTCAGGTACCTGAGACACTGAAAACTGTTTTCAAGGTTCATGCCCCTGTGACCCTGACCTTTGATTTATTGACCAAAAAAAAAAAACCATAAAAAAAGAGGGTTATTCAATAAGCTAAATCAGGATATGAAGTTTAAAGGTTCTGAGTCAAGTGGTTCTCAAGATATCGAGTGGAAACCATTTTCAATGTTCAGGACCCTGTTACCTTGACCTTTGACCTACTGATCCCCAAAACAAAAGGGGTCATCTACTTTGTAAGCTCAATAATGTTACCAAGTTGGAATGTTCTGGTGTCAGATGGTTCTAAAGTTATTGGCTGGCCACTGTTTAAAAGGTTCAGGCCCTTGTGACCATGATCTTTGACCTACTGATCCCCCAAAAACAGGGGTCATCTACTTCATATGCCCAATCCTTATATCATATTGTACAGTTCTGCGTCAAATGGTACTCAAGTTAGTGGTCAGAAACCATTCCCTCTACTGATGGATGGACCAACTGCCAACGAGACTGACAGGTGCAACGCAATAAACTTCTTTTCTTTTAAGGGGGGCATAAAAGTTATGTGTGGTTTGGTTTACAGCTTAAATTCTTTTTAAATTTAAATTACAGGCATTTTCAATTTCAGATGAACAGACTAACAGCCAGACAGACAATGCCAATTCTATTTCCCTTCCACCTTCGGCAGGTGATAAAGAGGCATAACTCTGGAAATACCCTGAAATCCCAAAAATAAGCCGGTTTTGAAAATAAGCCAGTCTCGAAAATAAGCCACCATTTCACTACAGGCAAAAAGGGTTCATAAATAAGCCGCACTCAAAAATAAGCCATCCAGTTTTTTGTATCAGTAATAATATCAATGACTTTGTTAGGACACCATATGAGATAGCAAAAGTCACCAATGTGTACATAGCACATTTATTTCCAAACGTAATAGCAATAAAACTTACTTTGGAATAAAACACCTAGAACAATGAAAGTTGTGCTGATATTTAAAACCACAGACAAATTAAAACTTTAAAAGGAAAAAAAATATAAAAAAAACTTGTCTCAAACACTTTTTGTCACGTCAGTAATTCTACTAATTAAAGTGACCGGTCTTTATAACACAATGCAGTGTTTATCACCTATTGTGTAAGTTATTCATACCTGTTGGCCGATTAAATCATAGGTGTATTTGTTTGTTAGGCCAGACAAAACTATTTAATGGGTAATTATCTGTTAGCTTTGGATCATTTTCATTAAGAAATTGTAATAAAATGTAACAAAACTGGTATGTCAGAAGTATAAATATTTATTGACGTCGATGTTTTGACTAAAAAGCAAACTATATGAAATCCATATCTTCAGTCTTTCGGTACTCGAAAATATGCCGGTTTTTAAACCGTTTCTGGATATATGTACTCAAAAATTCGCTGGACTAAAAAAAATAAGCCGGTCTCAATAATAAGCCACCAAATCCTTACGAAAATTTAAAATAAGCCACGGCTTATTTACAGGATTTCAGGGTATGGCAGGAAATTATGCATCTTGTCACACTAATGCACACTGTCACTATGAGCAAGTACTGCAAGTTTCAACTGCAGCTGGAGCTGTCACTGGAGTGTTTAATGACTCCAGTGTGGATGAAGATATTGGACAATAGCTTGAGTCCATGTCAAAAGTGATAATTTATAAGGGAGATAAAGATGAAGTGTATCAAAACATTAAGTAAGTATAATTCCAAGCAAAATGGGGACATAATTCATAAAATATTTGTGCATGAGTTATGCATCTAATGTCA
This sequence comes from Mercenaria mercenaria, assembly GCF_021730395.1. Classification (NCBI taxonomy): domain Eukaryota; kingdom Metazoa; phylum Mollusca; class Bivalvia; order Venerida; family Veneridae; genus Mercenaria; species Mercenaria mercenaria. The sequence continues at coordinate 41,249,375 of NC_069369.1, forward strand.
TATGCGGTGGGTGATGATGTGGAATAACTACTTTAAGTTTGAATCAAATCCATACAATAAGAACTGAGATAGAGCGAAAATGTGCACCAAAACTTTAACCTGAAATTCTAAGTAAAGAGGGGAGATATTTCATATAATATTGGGCTAGAGTTATGGTCCTTGTGTCATATGATGTGAGTGATGATGTTGAACAACTATTTTAAGTTTTAATCAAATCCTCTCTGTAATAACTGAGATTTAGTGAAAATGCATCAAAATTAACCTTAAATTCTAAGTAAAAGGGGGGCACAATTCATGAAAATTGCTGCTAGAGTTATGGACCTTGCATCATATGATGTGGGTGATAAAGTGGAACAACTATTTTAAGTTTGAATCAAATCCATTTAGTAATAACCAAGATAGAGTTAATGTTCACCAAAACTTTAACCTGAAATTGTGAGTAACTAGAAATGTGTCCATGGGACACAGATGCCCCCACTACATGACATTGAAATGACAATTTTTTTCTAGATCAGGGGCTGTAACTCCTACAATACTGAATGAATCTGGACATCAAACCCCAGGTGCACAACTGCACATGCTGACCAACATTCCTGTAAACTTTGGTAACTCTAATGCTACGTGCAACACAACATTAAAATGACCAGTTTTTAACTAAGTCAGGGGCCGTAACTCCTACACGACTCAATGAATCCGGATGCAAAACCCCAGGTGCACAACTGCACATGCTGACCAACATTCCTGTAAACTTTGGGGACTCTAAGTCAAATACTTTTGGAGCTACGCACGACACAACATTAAAATGACCAATTTTTAACTAAGTCCGGGGCCATAACTCCTACAGGACTGAATGAATCTGGACGCGAAACCCCAGGTGCACAACTGCACATGCTGACCAACATTCCTGTAAACTTTGGTGACTCTAGGTCAAATACTTTTGGAGCTACGCGCGACAAAACATTAAAATGACCAAATTTTTACTATATCAGGGGCCATAACTCCTACATGACTGGATGAATCCAGACGTGAAACCCCAGGTGCACAACTACACATGTGTCCAACATTCCTGTAAAGTTTTGTGACTCTACGTCAAATACTTTTGGAGCTAAGCACAACACAACACTAAAATGACCAATTTTTACAAAGTCAGGGGCCATAACTCCTACATGACTGAATGAATCCAGACGCAAAACCCCAGGTGCACAACTACACATGCTGACCAACATTCCTGTTAAGTTTTGTGACTCTACGTCAAATACTTTTGGCGCCAGGCGCGACACATTCTCAGAAGGACGGACAGACAAGGGCAAATCTATATGCCCCCCCTCAAAGTGTGGGCATAAAAAGGTGGGATAATTCATAAAATATTGGTGTGTTACAGCCCTTGCACCATATCATGTGGGTGATGATGAGAAATAACCGTCTTAAGTTTGAAACAAATCCATCAAGTAATTACAGAGATAAAGAGAAAGTGCATCAACACTTTACCCAAGGTACGGACTCGGAAAGATGCCGACACCAGGTTGAATAGGACAGCTCTTCTTACTTTGAATAGTCAAGCTAAAAGAGTGGATGGAAGGACGTACACCCGATGGTGATTACAACACCTCACCAGATTGTTCAGGTGAGCTAAACAAGAGGACCATCATGGTCCTGAATCGCTCACCTGTCCCCACATGACCCAGTTTTGAACTTAGTATGACGTCGTTTTTTCTATTATTTGACATAGTGACCTAAATTTTGAGCTCATGTGACCCAGTTTTGATCTTGACCTAGATATCATCGAGATAAAAATTCTGACCAATTTTCATGAAGATCCATTGAAAAATATGGCCTCTTGAGAGGTCACAAGGTTTTTCTATTATTTCACCTAATGACCTAGTTTTTGAAGGCACATGATCCAGTTTCGAACTTGACCTAGATATCATCAAGGTGAAAATTCTCACCAATCTCATGAAAATTATGGCCTCTAGAGAGGTCACAAGGTTATTCTATTACTTGACCTAATGACCTTGTTTTAGAAGGCACGTGACCCAGTTTTGAAACTGACCTAGATATCATCAAGGTGAACATTCTCACCAATTTTCATGCAGATTTCATGAAAAGTATGGCCTCTAGAGAGGTCACAAGGTTTATCTATTTTTAGACCTGCTGACCTAGTTTTTGACCACACGTGACCCACTTTCGAAATAGACCTAGATATCATCAAGGTGAACATTTTGACCAATTTTCATGAAGATCCATTGAAAAATATGGCCTCTAGAGAGGTCACAAGGTTTTTCTATTTTTAGACCTACTGACCTAGTTTTTGACCGCACAGTTTCGAACTTGACCTAAATATCATCAAGATGAACATTCGGACCAACTTTCATAAAGATCCCATGAAAAATGTGACCTCTAGAGTGGTCACAAGCATAAGTTTACGGAAGGACGCACATACGCACGGATGGACAGACGCCAGGCGCATGTGATCTACTTTCGAACTTGACCTAGATATCATCAAGGTGAACATTCAGACCAACTTTCAAGAAGATCTTTTGAAAAATATGGCCTCTAGAGAGGTCACAAGGTTTTTCTATTTTTAGACCTACTGACCTAGTTTTTAATCATACGTGACCCAGTTTTGAACTTGACCTAGATATCATCAAGGTGAACATTCTCACCAATTTTCATGAAGATCCATTGAAAAATATGGCCTCTAGGGAGGTCACAAGGATTTTCTATTTTTAGACCTACTGACCTAGTTTTGGACCGCACGCAACCCAGTTTCAAACTTGATCTAGATATCATCAAGATGAACATTCTGACCAATTTTCATGAAGATCCATTGAAAATATGGCCTCTAGAGAGGTCACAAGGTTCTTCTATTTTTAGACCTGCTGACCTAGTTTTGGACCGCATGTGACCCAGTTTCGAACTTGACCTAGATATTATCAAGATGAACATTCTGACTAACTTTCATAAAGATCCCATGAAAAATGTGACCTCTAGAGTGGTCACAAGCAAAAGTTTACGGACGCACGGACGGACGCCACACGATCACAAAAGCTCACCTTGTCACTTTGTGACTGGTGAGCTAAAAATCAGGCAAGCGTTACTGGGAAGTTTCTATAATTGTTGCATGATTAAATTACATATTCTTTGTTTGCTCTTTTGATCTTCCTAGTTTGTAGTGAATGCTCATTACCTGTATGGAATAGCTAAACATCAGAGAATGATGAAATAGTGTATAAACTGCTGTTTGTCTGTCATTACCTGATACACTACCTTAACTATACTGCAAGAGCTGGAAGACATGAAGAACATTTTTTCACCAATCTTTTACAAAACTACTCCTACCTTGTTTTGCCCAGCCCATCAAGTAACCATGACCTGGTCGTTTAAATCCTTCCACATCATTCTCTAGTTCCTTGTACATATTCAGTAAACTGAAATATCCATGATTCAAGAATGAGGAATGTGTATACACAAGTCAGAAACAAATACAGTTGAACTTCAATGGCTCGAACTCGGATCTTTCGAACACCCGGGATCGCTCGAACTCGTCGCCCGGTCCCAAATTTATTCCTTCTTTATTCTATATAGTTTTACCTCGGATCGCTCGAACTTCGATAATTCGAACTCTCGAACTCATTTGGTGGTCCCCTCGGCTTAATTACAGTGATAATTACACCTATTCAGTCGAACAGACAATTTTTGCCGGGATGGCTTGTGTTTACAAAGTTTTTCACATTTCTGCCTGACATTTGCCAAGCTTCCCCTTTAACCGGCTTGTGCGTAATTTTCACACGCTTACGTAATTAGCGTCGGTAAACAAATTAAACAAAGTGACTTTCGTTCACTGCAATGCTTTAATGGGCTTTGATTTATTAATAAAAAATGATTGAGCAATGTACATACTACGTTTGTCTTTATTTTTTCTGCATAAAAACGGGAGATCCGACGTCAACTTTCATACTGCTTTTGCATGGCTGAACAACTTAGTAAAGGACCCGGATACGGGGGGATAGCTAAGTCGGCTACTGGAAAGCAAAATAATTGATAATATTTGTACTGGACTATGATTCAAAAAGGTTTGTTATTCATGTCTTTCTGTTTGATGCTGTCTTCACCAAATTCTTATAATTATATTAGTGTTTTATCCGTGTTTTTTCCGTATCTATGTCATGTTTGAAAATAAATAATAAAGCATATTTCACCGTTCGGTTTTTATTTATCATCATATCATACACACATTTAGGTACAATGTGACAATATATTACGATGTAAGGTTTGTAACACATCATGCCCTCAAATTCCCAAATTCAAAATGGCCGTCATTTGGATGGCTCGAACAACGGAAAACTCGAACTAATTTTCACGGGACCCTCGAGTTCGAGCCATCGAAGTTCAACTGTAACTGCAATTGTCCTGCTATCATACAGAAACCAGAAAATAACATCCAGGATAAAATGTATTATGCTCTTTTCTCTAAAAAAAAAAACAACAACTGAACAAATCAACTGAGCTTCAAAATCTGTAATACATCTATGCCCCAAATGATGTGTTGTCCCATTTTCAGTCATGTGATCACTAGGACCTTGATCTACTAACCCAAAAACTCTAATGCATTAGGGGTCATCTACTTCTTAAGCCAACTCATGCTATTAAATTTGATGATACTGGGTCAAGTTGTTCTCAAGTTATTCAGCAGACTTTTTTTTTAAGTTCAGGCCCCTGTGACCTTGACCTTTGACTTACTGACCAATAGGGAGTCATTCACTTCATAAACCCAATCATGCTTTCAAGTTTGCAGGTTTATGGGTCAAGCTATTCTCAAGTGGCCGTGCAGAAATAGTTTTCAATGTTCAGATCCCTTTGACCTTGAACTTTGTCCTATTCACCCAAAAACAATAGTCATGTACTTGATAAGCCCAATCAAGCAATAAAGTTTGAAGGTTCTAGGTCAAGTGGTTCCCAAGTTATCGCACACACTGTTTTCAAGTCTAAAGTCCCTGTGACCTTGATCTTTGACTTTCTAACCCCTAAAACAACAGGGGTCATCTTCTTCAAAAGTCCAATCAAGCTATCAGAATTGAAGGTTCTTGGTCAATTGGTTCTAAAGTTATTGAGCAGAAACCATTTTCAAGATCCAGGTCCCTGTAACCTTGACCTTTGACTTACTGATCACAAAAACAATCAGGGTCATCTACTTTATAAGCCCAATCAAGCTATCAAGTTTGAAGGTTCTAGGTCAAGTGGTATTCTAGTTATTGAGCAAAAAGCATTTTAAAAGTTCAGGGCCCTATGATCTTGACATTAGATCCACTGACCCCAAGAACAATCAGGATCATCTACTCAAAAGCGAAATCATGCTACCAGTGGTTCTGATGTCATTGGGCAAAAGCGTTGGCTCTATGGAAGATGAAACACCCCTGTACTGACAAACAGAGGTAACAGACAGGTGCAACGTAATATACCCTTGCTTCTTCAAAGGGGGACATAACATGATGAATACTGGCCATGCTACAAAATATAAAGTATATCTAGGAAAAGGTTGAAACATTCATTAATACTCTGGTAAACAAGAGCTGTCGGAGGACAGCAATGCTCGACTATTCAACAGCCTTGTAAACTGAATTAATACGAAAGTCGAAAAAGGGGGATAATTTTGTAAAAATGGGAAAAAGGGTTATGGAACTTTCACAGTGCCTATCAGCTCATAAAGTGAACAAGTGCGTGAAGTTTCAATCCTTTCCCATAGGTGGATACTGAAATACCAGCTTACATACAAAAACTTAACCAAAAACTGCTAAGTCGAAAAAGGGGCATAATTTTGAAAAAAATGCAAAGTAGAGTTATGGGACCTACACAGTGCATGTCAGATCATGACAGTGAACAAGTGTGTGAAGTTTCAATCCATTCCCATTAGTGGGTACTGAGATACCAGCTTACATACAAAACCTTAACCAAGAATTTCTAAGTCGAAAAAGGGGCATAATTTTGTAAAAAAGCAAAATAGAGTTATGGAACCTGTGCAATGTAGGTCAGTTTATCACAGTGAATAAGTGTGTGAAGTTTCAATCCATTCCCACAAGTGGTTACTGAGATACCAGTTTACATACAAAACCTTAACCAACAATTTCCAAGTCGAAAAAGGGGCATAATTTTGTAAACAAGAGGGTCATGATGACCCTGGATCACTCACCAGAGTAATATGTTTCAAATGTCAAACTGATGATTTTTAGAAATTTTTTGGAAAATTTTCCGATGTACAATCAAGTAACCCCTGGGGCGGGGCCAATTTTAACCCGGGGGTCATGATTTGAACAAAGTTTGTAGAAGTCGACTAGGCAATGTTACATATCAAATATCTAAGATCTAGGCCTTCTGGTTTATTTTAAGCAAATTTATGAAGATTTCCCTATGTACAATAAAGTAACCCCTGGGGCTGGGTCAATTTGACCCTGGGGGGTCAAGATTTGAATTTTTTTTGTAGAGGTCCACTTGGCAATGCTACATGTCGAATATCTAAGCTCTAGGCCTTCTGGTTTATTTTTAGAAAATATTGAAGACTTTTCTATGTACAAACAAGTAACCCCATGGGGCGGGGCCAATTTGATCCCGGGGGTCATGATTTGAATAAATTTTGTAGAGGTCTACTAGGCAATGCTACATTTCAAATATCTAAGACCTAGGCCTTCTGCTTTATTTTTAGAATTTTTTTGAAGATTTTCCTATGTAAAATCAAGTGACCCCTGGGGCCGGGTCAATTTTGACCCTGGGGTCATGATTTGAATAAATGTTGTAGAGGTCTACTAGGCAATGCTACATGTGAAATATCTAAGCTCTAGGCCTTCTGGTTTATTTTAAGAAATTTTTTGAAGATTTTCATATGTAAAATCAAGCGACCCCTAGGGCGGGGTCATGATTTGAACAAATTTAGTAGAGGTCCACTAGGCAATGCTACATGTCAAATATCTAAGCTCTAGGGCTTCTGCTTTTTGAGAAGAAGATTTTTTACGGTTTTCCTATGTAAAATCAAGTGACCCCTGGGGCAGGGTCAATTTTGACCCACGGGGGTCTGATTTGAACAAATTTTGTAGAGGTCCACTAGGCAATGCTACATGTGAAATATCTAAGACCTAGGCCTTCTGCTTTATTTTTAGAAATTTTTTGAAAATTTTCCTATGTAAAATCAAGTGACCCCTGGGGCAGTGTCAATTTTGACCCCGGGGTCATGACTTGAACACCTTTAGTAGTTTTTTAAGAATTTTCTATGTAAAATCAAGTGACCCCTGGGGCGGGGTCATGATTTGAACAAACTTGGTAGAGGTCCTCTAGGCAATGCTTCACACCAAATATCTAAGCTCTAGGGCTTCTGGTTTTTGAGAAGATTTTTTAAGTTTTTCCTTTCGGTTGCCATGGCAACCAGAGTTCTGCATGTAATTCAATTCTTTGAACAATTTTTAGAGAAGCCCATCAAAGGAACATCCCTGTGAAGTTTCATCAAAATTGGCCTGTTGGTTTAGGAGGAGATGTTGTTTAAAGGAAAGTGTGGACGGACGGACGGACGACGGACGTATGGCCGGACGGCGGACGGTGAGCGATCACAATAGCTCACCCTGAGCACTTTGTGCTCTGGTGAGCTAAAAAGCAAAATAGAGTTATGGAACCTGTGCAATGTAGGTCAGTTTATCACAGTGAATAAGTGTGTGAAGTTTCAATCCATTCCCACTAGTGGTTACTGAGATACCAGCTTACATACAAAACCTTAACCAAGAATTTCTATGTCGAAAAAGGGGCATAATTTTGTAAAAAAGCAAAATAGAGTTATGGAACCTTTCCAATGTTGGTCAGTTTATCACTGTGAATAAGTGTGTGAAGTTTCAATCCATTCCCACAAGTGGTTACTGAGATATCAGCTTACATACAAACCCTTAACCAAATTGGGACGCCAGCACCAACGCATGAGTGAGTCCAATAGCTCTACTATTCTTTGAATAGTCGAGCTAAAAATGGAAAATATAACTAGGGAGAGGTGAATACAGTCTCTGGTACAAAACAAAAAGCATACCTTGGAGGAGGTGCTACTCCTGGTAAAACACTGAATGCCATTCCTGAAAGTAAAAAATACAAAAGACACTAGTGAAATTACTCACCTTTCTTGTGGGTTGTACACACAACATAGCGATACTACCTGGAGTGTTAATCAGTAAGATTTTTATCAAAACTAGAAGATGCTTTTATAGAAAAGCGCACGTCTCCCCCAATGCATAGTTGTAATAAGCAAGACATCAATAGAGGACAGGCGCAAAGTCAAAAGAGACACTGATGGTTGGCTGCAACAGGGGTCACCTAATTGGCATGTCCAATCATCCTATGAAGTTTCAACATTCTGGGTAAAGTGGTTCTAAAGTTGATGATCGGAAACCGTTTTCTATGTTCATGCCCGTGACCTTGAACTTTGATCAAATGACCTCAAAAATCATTAAAGGTCATCTACTCTGCATGTCCAATCATCCTATGAAGTTTCAACATTCTGGGTAAAGTGGTTCTCAAGTTATTGATCGGAAACTATTTTCCATGTTCAAACCCCTGTGACCTTGACCTCACCTCAAATGATTCAAAAACAGTAAGGGTCATCTATTCTGTAAGTCCTATCATCCTATAAAGTTTAAAGGTTCCTGGTCGAATGGTTCTCAAGTTACTAATCGGAGACTGTTTTCCATGTTCTGGTTCCTGTAACCTTGACCTTTGATCAAGTGACCCAAAAATCAATAGGAGTCATCTTTTGTTTGTTTGTTTTGGGTTTAACGCTGTCAAGCTAGAAGGCATACACTTTTTAAAATACAGGGCCCACACTGACCTTAAATAAAAATTGTGTCCATTGGACACGGATTCCCCCACATACTGTGCCATATATATAATAGCAAAGTTTTTAGTACAGTCCATCTTCACATGAAGATGTTCGACTAAAGGTTTGATGCAAATTGTATTCAGATAAGGTTGTGCATCTAAGCAACTTTGAATCCATTCCTACAACAATAAACATGGAAATTCCACGAAAACAAGGTTTTCAAACTTTGCATGGCACCACCAGATTCTGTTTAAACAGGAGGCCTAAATGGGCCTAAGTCCCTCACCTGATGAAAACCTTAACCATCTGACTTTGCTTCTAACTCGGTTCGGTGAAAACCCTTTAAGCTGTTCATTAAAACAGAAGTCATTTAAAAAAAATCTACATTTTGCTGTCACCCACCAAAAACGCAAAATTTGAAGAAGGTATTACTATTTTAAATCTAGTGGCCCCTAAAACGGCCCAAGTGTCCCCATTTTACATCATCCCCATTTGATCAAAACTGGAAGACCTTATCATGATGCTACAAACCATGTTTCATGAAGATCCATCCAGCAGTTCATGAGAAGTTGTTTAAAGATATTTCTACTTTAGCTCAAGCAGTCACTAAAATGGATCAAGTGCCCCTATATGAATAAAATTGGAAGAGGACCTTATAAGGATGCTACAGACAAGTTTGATGAAGATCCATTGAGCGGTTCCTGAGAAGAAGTCTTTTTAAGGTTTTACTATCTGCTGAGGAGTAAGGTTACATACTTTTACTAAAATATGTACGTTAAAAAGGGGTATAAGTGTGTAAAATTTAAATCAGTTATGAAACCCGACTCATGATCCTGTTTAAAAGCATTCTGTCCAATAGTTACAGAGACATCAACTTACATGCAAAACTTTCAAGATGCCAATAGAAGAGTGACAACAGTAGCTCTTACAGTAGAGTTTAAAATACATTCTGTAATTATGTAAAAACCTGAGAAATAAACAAAGAAACTGGTCTTACCATGTGCCTGGTTAGGTCCATGATATGGGTCCTGACCTAATATCACTACCTTCACCTATTCAAATGAAAACAATAATATTTTGTTCATTTAACCACTTACTGTAACTAAATTACATTGCTACTATTTCTTTCAGTTCTAAAATGCACTTTTGCTATGTACAGCAAGTACCAGCCGTAAACACTTTCAGAAGCTATCAATCTGACAGTACACTGAACAGTACACTGATGTAGAAGAAACAGTAAAGTGGTGTAACACATACTAACATTACACAGGTGTAGCAGAAACTAGCAGGGGCGTAGCTAGCCATCTATTCATGTGGATTCATAATTGTGCTAGGGGGTGCGGGGGCATGCCCCCCACACCCTGGAAAATTTTGAAAACAATGGTGCAATCTGGTGCATTCTGAGGTGCTTTATTTAGTACTGAAAATCGACAGTTTAAAGAGCATATATCAACAAATAAACCATTTACTCGGCAGATTTTTCTCTGAAATAGAGCTAAAATATCAAATAAATACAAGCCCGATTATATTCATAATAATCAGATTGTCTAAAAGAAGTCTAATTTTCTGTCCTTTTTGCCAGCAAACTGTATGATTGCATTTTCAATGTCAATATCCATATGTCTGTAACTATGCAACATTGCTAGTCCAGACATTGGGTGACAGCGGTAGATCTCATATAGTTTTTTCACCCTTCTCATGATACTGAACTGCCACTCAGCTGAGTTTGTTGAGACCGCCATGGTGATAAGCACCACCAAAACATATGAAAATGTCTGGATGCAAAGTGTTGTTTGTGTCTTTTAAAGTTGCACTCAGGTCAGAAGGCTTTGTTTCTTCCAAAGACCACCTTACTCTCCAGCGGGCAACTTCACGTCTGAAACTTTCACAATCTGCACTGAAGTCATCATGGAATCTTCTTGACTTGGTATCAGGTACTGTGCTTTGAATCTGTCACTGCCGATCGATTACAAGGTGATCTTCCAGTTCTACAACCAGATGGTCAACGAACGGATAGTATAGTACCATTTTCCAGTATTCCGAGACGGAATCGGCGGGAACGTTGCTACGGTGGTACCACTTCCTGCACCTTGGCCATGCTTTGCCGTATAGCTCACACAGCGTCGTCCGCTCTCTTGGCACAGGATGTTGCTATAAGAACCTGGCTCTCCCTGGCTGCCTCGACTAAGTCGATGTTTTGCTTCTGTAAAAGTTTATTCAGTGGCATTACACCCTGAAGCACGAGCTCAACAACAACCAGAGAGACGATAAAGTCGAACCCAAGGATGCTGCACCTATAGCTGCGCGCCTTGGAGTCTCCTTCTCGCTCTAGCACCTCGAGGGCATTTACTATAGTGGTGAATGCAGCTTTAAAGATGTAAAGCGAGTCCGCAAGACTGGCCCATCTTGTCTGCAGTATGTGTAAACTTTGTTTGATTTTTTTTGGTCAGAATCATGTGGATTCAGTCGCGTACTACGCGCCTGACTAGCAGTACATTGGTGTAGCAGAAAGTAATAGTACACAGGTGTAGCAGAACCTGGTAGTACATGGGTGTAGCAGAAACTGCGGTACATGGCTGTACAGAACTGACAGTGCATGGGTGTAGCAGAAAATGACAGTACAGGGGTGTAGCAGAAACTGACAGTGCGTGGGTGTAGCAGAAACTGACAGTACAGGGATGTAGCAGAAACTGACAGTGCATGGGTGTAGCAGAAACTGACAGTACAGGGGTGTAGCAGAAACTGACAGTACATGGGTGTAGCAGAAACTGACAGTACAGGGGTGTAGCAGAAACTGACAGTGCATGGGTGTAGCAGAAATTGACTGTACAGGGATGTAGCAGAAACTGACAGTACATGGGTGTAGCAGAAACTGACAGTACATGGGTGTTGCAGAAACTGACAGTGCATGGGTGTAGCAGAAATTGACTGTACAGGGATGTAGCAGAAACTGACAGTACAGGGGTGTAGCAGAAACTGACAGTACATGGGTGTAGCAGAAACTGATAGTACAAGGATGTAGCAGAAACTGATAGTTCAAGGATGTAGCAGAAACTGACAGTACAGGGATGTAGGAAAAACTGACAGTACATTGGTGCAACTGAAACTGATAGTACAGGGATGTAGCAGAAACTGATAGTACAGAGATGTAGCAGAAACTGACAGTACATTCTAAAATTTGTTATATACACCAATTAAAATGAACAAAAGATAACAAAAGTTGCCACAGGAGTGACAAACTATACCCCCACAATAAGGCCTCGTTACAGAACTATGCCAATGTCAAAGCAGAATTTGCTTGACCTTTGACCTACTGACCTCAAAATCATAGGGGTCATCTGTTGGTCATGATCAACCTCCCTATGAAGTTTCACGATCCTCGGCCCAACATTCTCAAGTTATTTTCCTGAAACGGTTTAAATGTTCCAGGTCACATTGACCATTTGTTTCAGGTCACTGTGACCTTGACCTTTGACCTACTGATCTCAAAGTCGAACTTGACCTGTATTTGATCATCTAACACCTGTGTACCAAAATTTATGATCCTAGACCCAAGCATTCTCAAGTTATCATCCGGAAACCGTTCAACAGTTCCAGGTCACTGTAACCTTGACCTTCAACCTACTGACCTAAAGTTTATCTTGACCTGCATTTCATGGTGTTACATCTGTGTACCAAAAGTTATGATCCTAGGCAAAAGCGTTCTCAAGTTATCATCTGGAAACCGTTTAATTGTTCAGGGTCATTGTGACCTTAACCTTTGACCTACAGACTTTAAAGTCGAACTGGACCTGATTTTCTAATGTTACACCCATGTACCAAAAATTATTTAGATCTGTCTAGCCTTTCATGAGTTATTGTCCGAAAACCAAGAAAACCAACAGACCGACAAGCTCACTGCTATATACCCCCACAAACTTCGTTTTGTGGGGGTATAAAAAGACATCACATTTACGCCTATTGCAAACTGTTAATCCGTAACGATGACTATATTTCATAAACATTAGGTCACAACTGTGGCCTCTAGAGTGTTCACAAGCTTTTCCTTTGATCTGGCCTACTGACCTAGTTTTTGAACCCACATGACCAAGATTCAAACTAGACCTAGTGGTCATAAAGGCAAACATTCTTACAGAGTTTCATTAAGATTGCATCACAATTGTGGCCTCTGGAGTGTTTACAAGCTTTTCCTTTGATCTGGCCTACTGACCTAGTTTTTGACCCTACATTACCCAGTTTCAAACTTCACCTAGAGATTATCAAGCAAGTTTCATAAAGGTCGGTCAGAAGGACATCTGCACATGTCCACTTTATGTTGATGATGTATACTAAATTTCATTTAAATTGGCTGGAAACTGTAGATGCCAAGTAAAAAGAAGTTAGATGGACCAATTGGCAGATGGACTGGCAGATGGGTGGTTCAAACACTATGCCTTCCAGGTCTTTGACACAAGGGCATACAAAAATGGTAATAATACTAAGGTATAACACTTACATCATTAACAGTACATGCCTTTGTCCAGCTGAACACATTCTCTGGCTGCGGATAAACTGTTCCTTTGCTTCTCTCTGACATCACAAACTTGTTCAACTGCAATCATTGAATACATAAAGACATCTTGAGAAAATTCATTAATTTATTGAAGGTGTTTACTGGAATTAATGTTGCTGGCAAAGTAAACAGGAGATATAGATTGTTCATGGTATTGTGGAATATTTATAGACTTGGTGTTACTAGAACTATTACTACGGGCATACTCAGTTCCTTATATTACAACACAGCCTTTTCGGAAAACTGATTAAAATTATAAGCTGAATTATCTCTTTATAATCAAGGTGAAATAAAATAAGCATATATAATAAAACACAGAGGTTAAATTACACAACTTTTATCTCAAACCTGTACAAATTGCCATATACATTGTACCAGTGAATGTGCAAAATATATGCATACATCAAAAATTTATGAATCAAAACAAACTTATTAACTCTGAAGAAACAAGAGCTCGTAGAACACGAAATGACCCCCTTGATGCATTCAGTAATTGCACAAGGAACAGAAATTATTTGTCACTGTGCACTGGATGTTTGACGTACTGGCCTAAAATCAATAATTATGGGTCATGTACCAATCATAAGTAAACTCAGTATCCAATGTGATCTTAGACCAAAGCATTCTCCAGTTACTTGGCAAAAAAAAGTTCTACTGTTCTGGGTCAATGTGCCCACCTGTGTATAAGTCTTTAAGTGTGCTTGTATGACGTAATGGTACAAGTATTGATAGGTTTCTTCTATGTTAGCCGTCACACATATTCTTTAGCCTAAGGCAATAGTTAGACAGTACAACTCTGATATAATACGCCAAAAATCAAGGCTCTAGCTATTATTGATTCAGAGAAGAAGATGAATGTAGTCCAAATTTGAAGCCTGTACCTTCAAAAATGTGAAAGTAGGTCACTAGGTCAATGTCAAGGTCAAAGTTTATTTCGGTACACAAACCTATGCATGTGGTCCAAATTTGAAGGCTGTAGCTACAGAAATGTGAAAGTAGGTCACTAAGTAAAGATCAAGGTCAAAGTTCATTTCGGTACACAAAACTATGCATGTGGTCCAAATTTGAAGGTTGTAGCTTGAGAAATGTGAAAGTAGATCAATAGGTCAAAATCAAGGTCAAATTTCATTTCGGAACACAAAACTATACACGTGGTCCAAATTTGAAGCCTGTACCTTCAAAAATGTGAAAGAAGGTCACTAGGTCAATGTCAAGGTCAAAGTTTATCTCGGTATTCAAATCTATGCATGTGGTCCAAATCTGAAGGCTGAAGTACAGAAATGTGGAAGGAGGTCAAGATCAAGGTCAAAGTTCATTTCGGTACAGAAAACTATGCATGTGGTCCAAATTTGAAGGCTGTAGCTTAAGAAAGGTGAAAGTAGGTCACTAGGTCAAAATCAAGGTCAAATTTCATATCAGAACACAAAACTATGCATGTGGTCCAAATTTGAAGGCTGTAGCTACAGAAATGCAAAAGTAGGTCACTAGGTCAAGATCAAGGTCAACTCATGTCACGGTTCATCTAGCCACTCAAAACTATACATGTGGTCCAAATTTGAATCTTGTAGGATATGGACAAGAAGATTTTTAAGGTTTAAACTATGTGACCCCTGGGGCAGGGCCATATTTGGCCCTAGGGGGATAATTTAAACAAACTTGATAGAGAACCACTAGATGATGCTATATTACAAATATCAAAGCCCTAGGCTTTGTGGTTTTGGACAAGAAGATTTTTAAAGCTTTTCCCTATATAAGTCTATGTAAACCATGTGACCCCCAGGGCGGGGCCATATTTGACCCTAGGGGAATAATTTGAACAAACTTAGTAGAGGACCACTAGATGACGTCACATACAAAATATCAAAGCCCTAGGCCCTGTGGTTTTGGACAAAAAGATTTTCAAAGTTTTTCCCTATATAAGTCTATATAAACCATGTGACCCCCGGGGCGGGGCCATATTTGACCCTGGTAGAGGACCACTAGATGATGCTACATACCCAGGGATTTTTTTACCTTTTCAAACCTGAGGCCCGGGGCCCATTCAGTTGGGAAAAATGGTGCGTAAAACCTGAAAATTGGGAAATTTCAAAACTAAGTTAGTTTAACCATCATATGACATTTTTAAGGCCGATTTTGGGGCCGAATTTCGACCCCATCCCAATTGTAAAAATCTGCATATTTTCCCAATTCTAAGGGTTATATTTCCCAAAAAATCTGTCAAAAATAACAATATTGCTTAAAGTTTCAAAAAATATTGCCGGTGACTTCCAATACTGGCTTGATTATATTTCGTTTTGAACCTTTAATATTCCTTTTATTTAACCGAGTTAACGCTGTTCCGCGCCGTACCCGCATATTCGATTAAATCTTGCGAACAGTTACACTGTTCCGTATTCATGACCGCAATCATGTTTAATCAAGCTCGCCAATTTCCACTGGAAATGTAAACATGCCCAGTAATAACAGCAAGGATTACTCGAAAAAATTAACAAAAAAGTACGCTGCCGATAATAAAAAGCTCTCAACTTTCGGTTTTGTACAAAAAGCAATCGCCGAGGAAAAGACAACCACGATTCCGCCCCAGGATTCTGGAATTTTGGTAAGATCGGTGAACACCGATGATGAATTCTCAGATCAAGCCAAAAGTTGCAAAACATCAAGTCTTGACAAAACTGTGCAAGAACATGACGCTGGTACTGACCCTCCATTATCCGATCCTTCAATGTCTGTAAGTGCATCATTAGATGATGAATCCTCAGATCAAGCCAAAAGTTTAAAAACACCAAGTCTTGACAAAACTGTGCAAGATTGCCAAGAATATGACACTGGTACTGACCTTCCAGTATCTGTCCCTTCAATGTCTGCAAGCCCAGCATTGAAAAAGGACCAGCATAGAATCAGTTCAGTTGCATTCATTTATTCAAAGTTGATGTTTCAAGGATACAGAAAAATAAAGTTAAAACAAATTTGTTTTGATAAAGAATTTTGTTCTGAAAGTGTTAGTTTAAAACAAGATTTCATAGAAATTTGATACAATATAATAATGTAAATGATTGGTAAAAATTTCCTTTTCCATCTTTTTTTTCATTACACTTTAATCTTAAATGTCTCCTTGAGTCAGGTGAAATATATTATTACCAATTTCCTTGCAGGCAGAGAAGAATCACTTGTAATGCTGAAGTTCTTAAAGAGATGCAAAAAGATGAGGTGTTGAAGAATTGTTTCCCAAGGGTCTATGAATTGTTAGAATACAGCCTTTTGATACCAGCATCCACAGCAGTGGTGGAGAGGGGCTTCAGTCTTATGAATGATATATGCACTCCCCTGAGATCAAGGCTTACCCAACAACACCTCACCTACTTGATGATGCTCATCAGTGAAGGACCTGAGTCCCTCACTGAGGAAATGCTAGAGAATCTAGTAGAAACTTTCAACAAGAGGACCATGATGGTCCTGAATCGCTCACCTCTTCCCACATGACCCAGTTTTGAGTATGACGTCGTTTTTTCTATTATTTGACATAGTGACCTAGTTTTTGGGCTCATGTGACCCAGTTTTGAACTTGACCTAGATATTATCAAGATAAAAATTCTGACCAATTTTCATGAAGATCCATTGAAAAATATGGTCTCTAGAGAGGTAACAAGGTTTTTCTATAATTTGACCTATTGACCTAGTTTTCGAAGGTACGTGACCCTGTTTTGAACTTTACCTAGATATCATCAAGGTGAACACTCTCACTAATTTTCATTAAGATCTCATGAAAAATATGGCCTCTAGAGAGGTCACAAGGTTTTTCTATTTTTATACCTACTGGCCTAGTTTTTGACTGCACGTGACCCAGTTTCGAAACTGACCTAGATATCATCAAGGTGAACATTCAGATCAATTTTCATGAAGATCCATTGAAAAATATGGCCTCTAGAGAGTTCAAAAGATTTTAATAATTTTAGACCTACTGACCTAGTTTTTGACCGCAGTTGACCCAGTTTCAAACTTGATCTAGATATCATCAAGATGAACATTCAGACCAACTTTCATACAGATCCCATGAAAAGTATGGCCTCTAGAGAGGCCACAAGGTTTTTTTATTATTTGACCTACTGACCTAGTTTTTTAAGGCACGTGACCCAGTTTCAAACTTGACCTAGATATCATCAAGGTGAACATTCTGACCAATTTTTATGGAGATCCATTCATAAGTATGGCCTCTAGAGAGGTCACAAGGTTTTTCTATTTTTAGACCTAATGACCTAGTTTTTGACCGCACATGACCCTGTTTCGAACTTGACCTAGATATCATCAAGATGAACATTCAGACCAATTTTCATACAGATCCCATGAAAAATATGGCCTTTAGAGAGGTCACAAGGTTTTTCTATTATTTGACCTACTGACCTAGTTTTTGAAGGCACGTGACCCACTTTCGAACTTGACCTAGATATCATCAAGATGAACATTCAGACCAACTTTCATACAGATCCCATGAAAAATATGGCCTCTAGAGAGGTCACAAGGTTTTTCTATTATTTGACCTACTGACCTAGTTTTTGATGGCACGTGACCCACTTTCGAACTTGACCTAGATATCATCAAGGTGAACATTCTGACCAATTTTCATGAAGATCTCATGAAATATATGGCCTCTAGAGAGGTCATAAGGTTTTTCTATTTTTAGACCTACTGACCTAATTTTTGTCCGCACGTGACCCAGTTTCGAACTTGACCTAGATATCATCAAGATGAACATTCAGACCAACTTTCATACAGATCCCATGAAAAATATGGCCTTTAGAGAGGTCACAAGGTTTTTCTATTATTTGACCTACTGACCTAGTTTTTGGTGGCACGTGACCCAGTTTCGAACTTGACCTAGATATCATCAAGGTGAACGTTCTGACCAATTTTCATGAAGATCTTGTGAAATATATGGCCTCTAGAGAGGTCACAAGGTTTTTCTATTTTTAGACCTACTGACCTAGTTTTTGACGGCACGTGACCCAGTTTCGAACTTGACCTAGATATCATCAAGGTGAACATTCTGACCAATTTTCATGAAGATCTTGTGAAATATATGGCCTCTAGAGAGGTCACAAGGTTTTTCTATTTTTAGACCTACTGACCTAGTTTTTGATGGCACGTGACCCAGTTTCGAACTTGACCTAGATATCATCAAGATGAACATTCTGACCAACTTTCATAAAGATCCCATGAAAAATGTGACCTCTAGAGTGGTCACAAGCAAAAGTTTACGGACGGACGGACGGACGCACGGACGACGGACGACGGACACCGCGCGATCACAAAAGCTCACCTTGTCACTTTGTGACAGGTGAGCTAAAAATAAAAAAAGAGAAAAATTGACTTGTAAACATAGTGACTTACAATGCTGATTGAAATAAATGTCATATGATGGTTAAACTAACTTAGTTTTGAAATTTCCCAATTTTCAGGTTTTACGCATCATTTTTCCCAACTGAATGGGCCCCGGGCCCCAGGTTTGAAAAGGTAAAACAATTACCAAATATCAAAGCCCTAGGCCCTGTGGTTTTGGACAAGAAGATTTTCGGGCCAGCAAGAAGATTTTTAAAGTTTCCACTATATACATATAGGGAAAAGTGATCAAGCCCTCTGGCGGGCATGTTTTTTGATGAATCAAAATAATCTGAACAATCTTGGTAGAGGGTCACACAAGGAACATTTGTGTAAAATTATTCTTAAATCGGGCCAACAGTTTCACACAAGAAGATTTTTAAAGTTTCCATTATATACATATAGGGAAAAGTGACCACTCCCTCTAGCGGCCATGTTTTTAGACAAATCAATATAATTTGAACAATCTTGGTAGAGGGTGACATAAAGACCATTTGTGTGAAATTATTTCAAAATCGCACCATCGGTTTAGGAAATGATTTTCTATTTTTAGCTCTAGGGGCCCCTATGTGCAACCAAGCGGTACTGTTTGAATAACTTTGGTAGAGGACCATCCAAGGAACATCCACAGCAAGTTTCATCAAAATCCATTCAGTGGTTATGGAGATGTCTTTTAAACCCAATTGTTGACGACCGATGGACGCCAGACGCAGCGTGATCACAATAGCTCACCATAAGCATTGCTCAGGTGAGCTAAAAAATAGGGGTCATCTGGTGGTCATGACCAACCTCCCCATCAACTTTCATGATTCTAGGCCCAAGTGTTCTTGAGTTATCATCCAGAAACCGTTTAACTGTTCCGGGTCACTGTGACCTTGACCTTTGACCTACTAACCTCAAAATCAATAGGGGTCATCTGCTGGTCATGATCAACCTCTCTATCAACTTTCATGATCCTAGGCCCAAGTGTTCTTGTGTTATTATCCGGAAACCAATTGGTCTACGGACAGACCGACCGACCGTCATCTGCAAAACAATATATCCCACCTTTTTTGAAGGGGGGCATAATAAGAGTGTATGGTTTACAAAAGTTCCATACTTTTTCAAAGTATGGTTTTGAAAACTCATCTTGCAAAGCTTCTTTCCATGATTCCCCAACATTGACTAATATTCCACCAGGATCTGAGTGTTTGGTTGCCAATTTGGCAAGAGCTTTCTGTCGGTTTTCCTCAATCCTCTGCTTCTGTTCTGGACTTAATGAAATGTTCACATTTTCTTTACCCGCCTTTGGGGAGTTTTCCCCATCATCAAGTTTTGGCTTTTTTGTCGGTTTGTCTACTAACTGAAATAAGAAACAAACAAATGTGTACAGAAAAACAAGAGGGCCAAGATGGCCCTAGGTTGCTCACCTGAGAAACATACCATAACAGTGTAAACATGTTTGACCTAGTGATTTCATGGAAACAAATATTCTGGCCAATTTATATTAAGATTGGACCAAAAATGGGGTCTCTCGAGTTTAAACAAGTACTGTATTTGATATGACCTAGTGACCTAGTTTTTGACCACATATGACCCATATTCAAACTTAACCTAGATTTTATCAAGGCAATCATTCTGACCAAATTTCATGAAGATCAATTGAAAAATACAGCCTCTATCGCATACACAAGGTTTTTCTTTGATTTGACCTAGTGACCTAGTTTTTGAACTCAGATGACCCATATTCAACCCCGACATAGATTTCATCAAGGCAATCATTCTGACCAAATTTCATGAAGATCAATTTAAAAATACAGCCATTATCGCATACACAAGGTTTTTCTTTGATTTGACCTAGTGACCTAGTTTTTGAACCCAGATGACCCATATCTGAAATTGACCTAGATTCCATCAAGGCAATCATTCTGACCTAAATTTCATGAAGAACATTGAAAAATACAGCCTCTGTCACATACATAAGGTTTTTCTTTGATTTGACCTAGTGACCTACTTTTTGACCCCAGATGACCAATATTCAAACTCGACCAAGACTTCATCAATGCAATCATTCTGACAAAAATTTATGAAGAAGGTTGAGGACCATAAGACAATACAAACCAAATATCAAAGGCCTATGTCTTGTGGTTTCAGACAAGAAGATTTCTAAACTTTTTTTCCTATATGTCTATGTAAAACTTGGGACCCCCAGGGCGGGGCCACATTTGAACCTAGGGGGATAATTTGAACACTCTTGGTAGAGGACCACTAGATGATGCTACATACCAAATATCAAAGCCCTAGGCCGTGTGCTTTTGTACAAGAAGATTTTCAAAGTTTTCCCTATATAAGTCTATGTAAACCATGTGACCCCCAGGGCGGGGCCATATTTGACCCTAGGGGAATAATTTGAACACCCTTGGTAGAGGACCACTAGATGATGCTACATACCAAATATAAAAGCTACATACCAAATACAAGAGGGTCATGATGACCCTGGATCGCTCACCTGAGTAATACGAGCTACATGTTTCAAATGTCAAACTGATGATCTTTAGAATTTTTTTTGAAGATTTTCCGATGTGCAATCAAGTAACCACTGAGGCGGGGCCAATTTTACCCCGGGGGTCATGATTTGAACAAAGTTTGTATAAGTCTACTAGGCAATGGTATCTATCAAATATCTAAGATCTAGGCCTTCTGGTTTATTTTAAGCAAATTTATGAAGATTTCCCTATGTACAATCAAGTAACCCCTGGGGCTGGGTCAATTTGACCCTGGGGGGTCAAGATTTCAACAAATTTTGTTGAGGTCCACTAGGCAATGCTACATGTCAAATATTAAGCTCTAGGCCTTCTGGTTTATTTTTAGAAAATTCTGAAGATTTTTCTAAGTACAATCAAGTAACCCCATGGGGCGGGGTCAATTTGACCCCTGGGGTCATGATCTGAACAAATTTTGTACAAGTCTACTAGGCAATGCTACACGATAAATATCTAAGATCTAGGCCTTCTGGTTTATTTTAAGAATTTTTTTGAAGATTTTCCTATGTAAAATCAAGTGACCCCTGGGGCGGGGTCAATTCTGACCCCGGGGGTCATGATTTGAACAAATTTTGTAGACGTCCACTAGGCAATGCTACAAGTCAAATATCTAAGGTTTATTTTTTTTAAAAATTTGAAGATTTTCCTATAGAAATCTACGTAAAATCAAATGACCCCTGGGGCGGGGCTAATTTTAATCCCGGGGTCATGATTTGAACAACTTTAGTAGAGGTCCACTAGGCAATGCTACTTGTCAAATATCTAAGCTCTAGGTCTTCTGGATTTTGAGAAGATTTTTTAAGATTTTCCTATGTAAAATCATATGACCCCTCGGGCGGGATCAATTTTGACCCCGGAATCATGATTTGAACAAACTTGGTAGAGGTCCACTAGGCAATACTTCACACCAAATATCTAAGCTCTAGGGCTTCTGGTTTTTGAGAAGATTTTTAAAGTTTTTCCTTTCGGTTGCCATGGCAACCAGAGTTCTGCATGGAATTCTATTTTTTGAACAATTTTTGTAGAGCTTCACCCAAGGAACATTCCTGTGAAGTTTGGATGAAATTGGCCTAGCGGTTTATTAGGAGATGTCGTTTAAAGTAAAAGTTTATGGACGGACGACGGACGGTGAGTGATCACAATAGCTCACCCTGAGCCTTTGGCTCTGATGAGCTAATAAAAGCCCTATGACCTGTGGTTTTGGACAAGAAGATTTTTAAAGATTTTCCTTTCGGTTGCCATGGCAACCAGAGTTCTAAATGGAATTCAATTCTTTGAACAATTTTTAAAGAAGACCATCCAAGGAACATCCTGTGAAGTTTCATCAAAATTGGCCTGATGGTTTAGGAGGAGATGTTGTTTAAAGGAAAGTGTGGACGGACGCCGGACATTGAGCGATCACAACAGCTCACCCAGAACCTTTGGCTCAGGTGAGCTAAAAATATCTGACTGTCAAATTGTTTTGACTACAAGTCTATTTGCATAAATCTTTATAACCACAATGGCAGTAGCACAGGTGCTAGACACATCAATCAATAAGCCTATAAAGATATCTTTATATAGGGGAATTCCTGAGAAATACAGACGATTTCAGTGTATGCAGACTGTTTACGTCACTGCAAGTTTGGGAAGCCCCAAACCTAATTGGATTTAGTATTGTTCAATCAGAACATCTCTATGGATATCCGAAACAAGAGGGTCATGTTGACCCTGAATCGCTCACCTGAGTAACATGAGCCACATGTTTCAAATGGCAAACTGATGCTAAAATATTAGAAAGTAGGTCAGTTGATCACATTCATGGTCACTGTAGGTCAGTTTAAGATAGGTATGCAAAACTGCACATGTCTTCCAAAGGTCAGTAGGTCAAGGTCACAGTAATCACTTGGGTACATCAGGTAAATATAATTAAACAGTCTAGGAAATATGATTTGAAAATGTTTGAAGTATTTTTTCCTATATAACTAATATAACAAGTGACCACCAGGGCGGGGCCTCTTTTCACCCCAGGGGCTTAATTTGAACAATCCTGTTAGAGGTCCACTAGGCAATGATACATACCAAATATCAAAGGCCTAGGCCTTAAACTTTCAGACAAGAAGATTTCTATTTTTTTCCCTATATAAGTCTATATTAAACTTGGGACCCCCGGGGCAGGGCCTCTTTTCACCCCAGGGTAATAATTTGAATAATTTTGGTACAGGACCACAAGACAATGCTACATACCAAATATCAAAGGTCTAGGTCTTTTGGTTTTAGACAAGTATATTTTTAAAGTTTTCTCCTATATAAGTCTATGTAAAACTTGGGACCCCCGATGCGGGCCTCTTTTCATCCCAGAGGCACAATTAGAACAATCTTCATATAGGACCAAAAGGCAAAGCTACATACAAAATATCAAAGGATTAAGTCTTGTACTTTCAGACAAGAAGATTTTTAAAGTTTTTTCCTATAAAAGTCTATGTAAAACTTGAGGCACCCCCGAGGCGGGGCCTCTTTTCACCCCAGGGTAATAATTTGAACAATTTTGGTAAAGGACCACAAGGCAATGCTACAAACCAAATATCAAAGGTCTTGGTCTTTTGGTTTTAGACAAGAAGATTTTTAAAGTTTTTTCCTATATAAGTCTATGTAAAACTTGTAACCCCCGGGGTGGGGCCTTTTTTCACCCTAGGGGCACAATTTGAACAATCTTGATAGAGGACCAAAAGATGATGTCACACGCCAAATATCAAGGCTCTATGTCTTGCGGTTTTGGACAAGAGGATTTTTTAAAGATTTTCCTTTCAGTTGCCATGGCAACCAGAGTTCTGCATGGAATTACATTCTTTGAATAATTTTGAAAGGGGACCACCCAAGGATCATTCCTGTGAAGTTTGGTGTAATTCTGCCCAGTGGTTTTCAAGAAGATTTTTTTTTTAGAAAATGCTGACAGACACACGACGGACGACGGACATCGAGCGGTCACAAAAGCTCACCATGAGCCTTTGGCTCAGGTGAGATAAAAATGCACACTGGCTATAGTAATGGTCTGAGATAATGCTTAATATTAAAATAATAATTCACGATGATCAATTCTGGGGTAATACAGACACGGAAGGCATAACACGGACATCAGGGTTAGAAAACTCGGACGTATAATGTTATACTGGGTAAAACTCAGACATAAAATTTTACATGTAGTAAAATATTTGTCCTTATTTCAATGATGTCCAGTGTTTCACCGGATTTCCCCTATATATACACTGGGACCCCTTTATAACGCCTATCGATGGGATCCAAGGTTCCTGACCGGCGGATCTAATGTGGTTGGCTGGTTGGCCATATACGCAATATCCCACCCACCCTTAATGCATTAGACATATTTTTGAATGCTGCTACATGTTGTATGAGAAATTCTATGCATATAAACGGGACATTTATTTACCTTATATGCTACTGGAGAATATGAAAAAAAGATTATAACCATGTTAGCTTCCCATTTCGTCATGATTCTAAAAGAAAGTTGATATTGTGTATCCCGAAAACAGACATGTAAACTATGTGAGAAGTGCGTGGAGGTGAATATTACAATGCAATAGCGTAGCTGAAGGGTTTTTTAAACAAGTAGAATAATAACAAGAGGGCCATGATGGCCCTATATATCGCTCACCAGAGTTGATCTGGCCTATTGACCTAGTTTTTGACCCCACATGACCAAGAGTTGAACATCAAGACAAACATTCTGATTAAATTTCATTACGATTTGGTTACAACTGTGGCCTGTAGAGATTTCACAAGCTTTTCCTTTGATTGACCAGGTGACCTAGTTTTTGACATCACATGACCCAGATTCGAACTTGACCTACACATTATCAAAACATTCTGACTAATTCTCATGAGTTTCAAACTTAAATTGTGGTCTCTAGAGTGTTGAAAAGATTTTCCTTTGATCTGGCCTAGTAACCTAGTTTTTGACCCCACATGACCCAGATTCAAACCTGACCTAGAAATGATTAAGACAAACATTCTGACCCAGTTTCATCAAGATTGAGATACAACTGTGGCCTCTAAAGAGTTCACATGCTTTTCCTTTGATTTGACCAGGTGACCTAGTTTTTGACCACACATGACCCAGATTCAAACTTGACCTAGAAATCATCATGCCAAACTTTCTAAGTTTCATAAATATTGGGACACAACTGTGGCCTCTAGAGTGTTCACAAGCTTTTCCTTTGATTTGACCAGGTGACCTAGTTTTTGATCCAACATGACCCAGTTTCGAACTTGACCTAGAGATCATCAAGACTAACATTCTGACTAAGTTTCATAAAGGCTGGATTAAAAATGTGGTCTCTAGAGTGTTCACAAGGTTTTCCCTTGATCTGACATACTGACCTAGTTTTTGACCCCACATGACAGATCATCAAAACTAACATTCTGACCAAGTTTCATAAAGATTGGGGCACAAATGTGGTCTCTAGTGTTCACAAGCTTTTCCTTTGATCTGATTTACTAACCTAGTTTTTGACCCCACATGACCCAGTTTCGAACTTGACCTAGAGATCATCAAGACATTCTGACCAAGTTTCATAAAGATTGGGTCACAAATGTGGTCTCTAGAGTGTTCACAAGCTTTTCCTTTGATCTGACCTAATGACCTAGTTTTTGACCCCACATGACCCAGTTTCGAACTTGACCAGAGATCATCAAGACTAACATTCTAACCAAGTTTCATAGACTGGGTCACAAATGTGGCCTCTAGAGTGTTCATAAGGCAAATGTTGATGGACGCCAGAAGACGCTCGACGGACGCCGGACAATGTCGGTCACAATAGCTCACCTTGAGCACATTGTGCTCTGGGGAGCTAAAAATATTATAAGAGAAAAATTGCGGACAGTGATTTTTTATTCACTTAAATTTTCATGTCGTCCGCTTAATTGGTGCAAAGTTGAACGGTTTGATAGTTGACTGAACAATATTTATGCAATGCAAACAATCTAATTCTGACATGCTCCTGATTGCCTATTGCCACATGCCTATATTTATTCAAAGTTTAACAAAGGCGTTACAGAAACAAGTAAGCTGGCAGACGATTATTGATTTTCGTCACAGTTGTCATGGCAAAGGTGTCAGGTACACAGGTAGTTGTATCGCTGGTTATGATCAAAATAAGTTATGTCCGCGAGCGCCGATTTTTTTCTTTTGGTCTTGGAAGCCCAAGAGCATACAGCGTTATACCGAATACAGCGGTATATCGAATAGCGTTATAAAGGGTTTCGAGAGTATAGGCTTATTAAGTAAAATATCTGATTATGTGTATTGCACCTGTGGGCAGTGACATTTCATCAGTTCATTTCAGTACATTATCCTGTAGCAGGAGTAGACTAGCTTACTGTCATTGAGCTTTTTAATTTCTTACATTTAATTGCAGCCACTGCGACATTACAGTTTGACCTATCACGCTATGAAACAAACTGTATGCATTGGATTTTAGTTACAGTTTGACCTGTCACACTATAAACAGGTCTAAGAAAGTGGTATATTTACAGACATCTGTAAATTTACAGATAATCTATAAATTGACAGATTTTTCAATCAATAAATTTTCAGAATGTGTGTATGAAAACTGATGAAATTATACTTATTCTCAAAACCGCAGTTTGAAATTAATGGTTTATTTACAGTATGCATAAATTAAGGTCACTTGTGAGTTTCAGCCATATTTGTTGACTTTGCAATTATAAGAGTCTCGGAAAACCCAGAATATTGACATTAGAAGAATTCAAAGCCATTCGCCAACTGGGTGACTATCTTGAAAGATTGACTTGACCAGCTTTAAATCTGGTTGCACCGGGCGATAGGGGTGCGTACTGGTTCTCTATATGTATTAATACCGGTATTCAGGGTTCGATCGATACATCGGAATGAACGTTCCTGTATCGATCAAAAACAAACTAACTACATGGTAAATGGCCTCAGTAATAGTAATATATTTGTTTACATAAAATAAAGGGAGGTAATTTGTCATAAATTCAGTCAAAAGTTATCTACCCTGATTGTCAGAGTCCATCTGATGGCACAAATGACATTTCAAATCAGTATCTTCATTGGTTACTGAGCACCCATTCTAATTTGAAACAAAGGGAGGTAATTTTGCATAAAATCAGTCCATAGCTATCTACCCTGATTGCCTCAGTCCAACTAAAGACAATAATGAAATTTCAAATGAGTTCTATAAATATTTACCGAGATAAATCCATTTTTATAAAAATCAGGGGAGGTAATCATGCACTGGTTAGAAGATACAGAGTACAAGCCTATAAAACAATATATTAGTAAAGTATTCTTATCGATAAATGTTATATCAAGAGTTATCTAATATGACTATTTCTTACCATGGAAGACATAAATAACGTTTCAAACCAATCTCATTAGAAGCTGCTAAGGTGTATTCATTTAGATAAAAAATAAAGGGAGGTAGTTTGTCATAAATTCAGTCAATATGTATCTTCACTGATTGTCCAAGTCCATCTGTTGACATAATGAAATTTCAGATCAGTGTCTTCATTAGTTACGGAGATATACCCATTTTAATTTGAAATAAAGGGAGGTAATTTGACATAAAATCAGTCCATAGTTATCTACCCTGATTGCCTCAGTCCAACTAATGACAATTATGAAATTTCAAATAAGTCCTATAACTATAAGTACTTACTGATATAAATCCATTTTGATTACAATCGGGGGAGGTAATCAGATATAAAATAACTCTGGAACCTACGACTGGATCTGACAGATTCGTCATGGAATCCAAGATTTATTGTTGTTGAAGATAGTTAGGAAGTTTGTATCAAATCAAACCATAAATGAAGTCTACTGTACATCTGCTGGTCATAACCAACCTCGCTATCAATTTTCATGATCCTAGGCCCAAACGTTCTCAAGTTACCACCCGGAAACCGTTTAACTGTTTCGTGTTATTGTGACCTTGACCTTTGATCTACTAACCTCAAAGTCGAAACAAGACCTGTATTTAATCATGTTACACCAGTGTATAAAAATTTAAGATCCTAGACCAAAGCATTCTCAAGTTATCATCTGGAAACCGTTTAACTGTTCCGAGTCACTATGACCTTGACCTTTGACCTACAGACCTCAAAGTCGAACTTGACCTGTATTTCATATGTTTCATCTGTGTACAAAAAATTATGATCCTAGGCCCAAGTGTTCTCAAGTTATCATCCGGAAACCATTTAACTGTTCCGAGTCACTGTGACCTTGACCTTTGACCTACAGACCCCAAAGTTGAATTTGACCTGTATTTCATGATGTTACACCTGCGTACCAAAATATATGATCATAGGCCCAAGCATTCTCAAGTTATCATCCGGAAACTGTTTAACTGTTCAGGGTCACTGTGACCTTGACCTTTGACCTATTGACCCAAAATTCGAACTTGACCTGTATTTTCTGATGTCACACCTGTGTACAAAAAATTATTCGTATCGGTCAAGCCTTTCATGAGTTATCATCTGGAACCCACAAAAACCAACGGAACAACCGACCAACCGCCAAGCTCACTCCTATATACCCCGCCCAAACTTCGTTTTGTGGGGGTATAATGAAGCTGCTATTGTGCAGACAAGGTCAAAATAGCTAATTCTGGCCCTTTCAGCGGCTATCACTCTGGAACCCATAAGGGAATCTGGCCAGTTCAAGAAAGGAACCCTGATCTTATGGTGATACAAGTTGTGTGCTAGTTTGGTTAAAATAAAATCATAAATGAAGCTGCTATTGTGCAGACAAGGTCAAAATGGCTAATTCTGGCCCTTTCAGGGGCCATAACTCTGGAACCCATAATGGAATCTGGCCAGTTCAAGAAAGGAACCGAGATCTTATGTTGATACAAGTTGTGTGCAAGTTTGGTTAAAATCAAAGCCTTGAGACGTCTGGTGGTTGCGGGTTTTGGTAGATTTTAGGTCGGTATTAAATCTCCCGCATTGAGCGTACGCAGGCATTGAATGTACTCTATTAAACCTATGTTAAACCTAACCCTAACCTTTAGTCTGTATATTGTACATTCAAAACGTGCGTGCGTACATGCAATAGGGGTGATTTAATGTTGGCAGTTTTAACAAAGCAAATGCCAATCTATAAACAGGGTTCTCGCTAGGATTTTCAAAGTAGGAGTCTGGGACTCCCTTCCTGGAAAAAGTTGGAGTCCCAGTATGAAAAATTGGAGTCCTATATTTTTGCCGGTGGTTACATTAAGTCGTAGCCTTCTGAAGAAGGTTGTAGTTTATATAACTTACAGAGAATGGTCTTCAATGTGATGAATAGTCATGTTGATTACAAAGTGATGAAACAGTAGCTGCACCTTTCAGACTGGTCTCAGAAAAGTTGTATAATTTAAAGATATTGGGAGGAAGGGACCTTGGGTGGATACTCATCTTAAAACTTCTTTACAGAGATTTTTTCTCAGACTGCTGTAAATCTAAATGTCATAACAGGCCTACTTTTATTTTCACTTTTTAATTTCAGTTTATCTTGTTTATTGCTCCCAAGAAACAACTAATTAACAACTGTTACCTTATAAAATTCCATTCATGTAAAAAGATGAAGGAATAACATTTCAAAACAAAGTCTAATTTATTCAAGTGAAATAAAATAATAAACAATTCATTATCAGATCTCTTCATCAATGACATAAACTAGGCTACATATGCATTTTTGCAACATACTTCTAAAACGTCATACCAATCAGCTACAAATAAACAAATGTATAATTTTATACATCTTTGATCATACCAATTGCTTATTTAAACCGGCGTGTAAGCATTACCAGGGCTACTTTCAGTTTCACTTTCAATATGTAGATTCAACACGCGAGTTTTTCTGATGCTAACTGCGACATAATCACATTAGAATGTTCAAACTTTGTGATTTGGTTGATATAATACCCAAAATTTTATCCATGACATTGAATGGATGCATTACAAAAAACATTTCAAACGTCGACATCTTTCGGTCAATTAAAATGTGGAAACAAAGCGATATTTATTTATAAATCATAATTCGGGAACGGCTACGAAAAACATCACAATTAGTTCAGTTACACTGACCTTCTTCAGTATTCATTTAATCCAATTATCTAAATTTGCGGCGAATGCAAGAAGCATAAGTAAGCCGCGTGTTGTGTACATTAATTGACCAACACACTTACCACAATCAAAGGCGTGTTGTCGCGTGTTGATTAAATCTATTACGTAATAAACAGTACTACCCCAATCTACCCTGCGATTATTGGAAAACAATGATTTCTAATTGGTCGAGAGCGCCAAGCAGCCACTGAAACTCCGCCTTTAATTGTCCAACAGTTATTTTGTGTACTCAGTAAGCTATGCGTCCGACAATTTTTACGCGTCCTTAGGACTCGTGGTTGGAATATTTTGGCATCATTTTCCGAAAAGTATGCGTACAAATATGCAGAATTAAGCGTTCCCGAGAACCCTGTATAAATATACATGTATGAGAAACAAATACAAATGTGCCTCATACACTATCTAAGATGAATTCTGCCTGACCTTACATGAACTTATCTAAATTATTGCCATCTGGAAATCAGTGATGTAAGTATGGGCTAGAATACCTTATCATTGGTAGATCTGGTCAGTGTGAATGTAATATGTTTTAAAGCTACATTGACAAGAAAAATACTTTTATTCAATATTTTTATAAGAAATTACGACAAAGAGCAAGATATAAGCTATTTTAAACATCATTCTTTGTTTAAGAAAAATAGGGTACCATGTAAAGTGCTTGGTATTTTGCTAATAATATTATCCAAATATTCCATGTTGGTCATTAACAAAATTGTACTGAAGCCGTCGAAAACCCCGTTTTTTATACATACTTGTTTAAAAATGAAAGAAAATGCATTACCATGGAAACACGAGCCCCGCGACATATAAATTTTAAGCTTATAATAGAAAGCTAAGGCTAAAAAAAAAAAATATGTGTGGTTCAGGTAACATTGGTAAAAAAAATAGGGTAGGTAGGTAGGCTTTTTTTTTTTTTTTTTTTTTCCCCTTCGACGCCAGTTGGTACAGACATTGTTGGTCACAACTCTGTGAGATATGCACATGGAAAGCATCTCAACAATATATGCAATTCTAAGTGGCATTCTGTTATAAATAGGCTACTACATGGTGCCAGGATGGTCTAGTGGTTAAGACATAATCCGTTCTCTGGATTAAAACCAAGGTTCAAATCCTTGTCCAGGCAAACAGGCCTCATACAAAAATGCTACTTAATCTGCAGTTGAGTTCTGCACGGATTTCAATGCTTTATCCAATAAACCAAAAAGAACTTTCAAAGGGATATTCCAGTGAAGTTTGATCAAAATTGGCAACATGGTCTTAATATATGTGACCAATGGCCAGGCTCGGGCACTGACTGTTTGTGTGGGGAAATCAGCTCTTCAGTGCTCCAGCCCAAGACCCTGGATGGTCGGTGTGTGATACTGTGTACCATGCGAACACTCGGATGCACAGAGTTCTCCAAAATACAAGTCAGTTGTCAAGCACTATTGATTACTAATTGCTAACTACATATAAATCCATATTCAGGAACAATTCAAATCCATATTCAGGACGCTTGCATTGATTCGTATATTTTCGTACTCAATATTTTTCGTACCAGGTTAAAAACCACAAAAAAACTATAAAAAAGTGTTAGGGTCGGCGATGAAAAAATAGGGTCGGTCGGGTTACCTGAACCACACATATTTTTTTTTTTTAGCCTAACATGCTTACAAGTAAAATTATCAGTTATGCAGACTTCTACGGATATCAGTGAAACTAAAGTACACTGAAAAGTGTTAAATATCCGTAAATTTTCCTTCTTCTTTCAATATAAAATACCTTTGGAGGGTCATGTTCTTCAAACCTGGATAAAAACTGATTCAGCGTAGCTTTCATGCTCACAAGTTAACCTACAGATATATCTTTTCAACTTTTATCATATATGTTTTGTGTCCTTGCATTTCGAAAGCTGTTTCGAGGATTCTGATTTTTTACATGAATTTCTAATTTCAATTTGCGGAAGTACACCTTAAACTCAATCCACTCATGTGCCGGACCCCTTTGACATTATAAATTACCCTACCTCGAATTTATCTGAAGATCGCTTTTGCTGCGGGGAGAAAAAACTTAAAATATTCTTCTGGTTACTCATTTTTAAAATGCTGCTGCTTAATATCGTATATCTTCGCATGCAAACATTAAAATGTTGGGCACAAACACAATTTGATGGTAAGCGTTTCGCGACTATGAGCATTTCCCGCAAAAATATGACAATCGGATATGTTTTGGTTTTATCCCATTATAGGTCACAATAAGCTAAATAGTTTTCCCTATATATTCTATATAAAACTGACCTTTTTTAAAGAGCTACCAAACATAGCTAGACCCATTTCAGAGAACAAATCCTTACCCCATTTTAAAGAGTTATAATAAAACTAATATAAAATGAAGAGAAAAGTAGGGGTCATGTATCTTCTAAGAGAGATTTCTCTGGTCACATTTGCTTACTGTAAACCAAAGAAGTATAAAATATTCATTATTTTTATAGCTCTTTGTGTAAACAGACATCAAAATCACACTGCTGTGACCTGGAACTACTACTCATACTAAAATTGAGCTTGACTTCACCAAATACAACCTGCTCTCCCATTTTTCCTACCAAAATGTCAAAAATACATCCACAATGAAATTTAAACAGAAACTAGCTTCAATTTAGACCTCTGTTGCCAAGCCAAGTGAAAAATTAGTGTTCAAATACCTGGCAGCCATTACGCGACTAGACCAGATGGCTCCCACGCTGGTTCCTTTAGTTTAGTTAGGCCTATAATGGTATATCTCACGTAGGTATTACACTAGTAAATAAATTTACTACATGGGCGGGCACTGCTATTGATTTTTTTCAATTTCAGAAAGCGGTCCGCAGTAAACAACTCGAAAACATGAATATTAGCATGAAAAGTGTCTTATT
The DNA here is from genome assembly GCF_021730395.1 of Mercenaria mercenaria. Taxonomy (NCBI): domain Eukaryota; kingdom Metazoa; phylum Mollusca; class Bivalvia; order Venerida; family Veneridae; genus Mercenaria; species Mercenaria mercenaria. The sequence continues at coordinate 41,282,695 of NC_069369.1, forward strand.
TTATGTAAAATTCATTCCATTAGTGAAATAATGCCCATTTGATCCCCGGTTTATGCGCGTAATTCATTCCACTAATGGAATGAATTTTACATATTCTAATATTCGCATGTTTTCGAGTTGTTTACTTGAAAACGAAAGTAGGGTGTTTATTCTGCAGACTGCTTTCAGAAATGAGGCAATATGAGGGTATCTGACTGCAGAACTCATTAGTCAGCCATGTTGGCTCAAGGTTAAGGTCACAACTCAATGTCAAAGGTTTGAGCCTTCCATTTTGTGTCTGCTTCTATTTCCTAAACCCCTTGATGGATTTTCATGAAACTTTAGTCAAATGATCACCTTATCAAGACGATGTGCAGAACTTATATGTCAGTGGTGTTGACTCAAGGTCAAGGTCACAATGCAAGGTCAACAGATTGAGCTCTGTATCTCCTAAACCCCTTGAAGGATTTTCATGAAACTATGGTCAAATGATCAAATCATCTAGACGATGTGCAGAACTCATGAGTCAACCAACGGACTGCAGAACTCATGAGTCAGCCATGTTGGCTCAAGTTCAAGGTCACAACTCAAGTTCAAAGGTTTGAGCCTTCGCCTCCGCTCTCTATCTCCTAAACCCCTTGAATGATTTTCATGATACTGGAGTCAAATGATCACCTCATATAGACGATGTGCAGAACTCATGTGTCAGCTGTGTTTACTCAAGCTCAATGTCACAACTCGAGTTCAACAGTTTGGGCTCTCTATCTCCTAAACCCCTTGAAGGATTTTCATGAGACTTGGGTCAAATGATCACATCATCAAGTCGATGTGCAGGACTCATGAGTCATGCAGCCATGTTGGCTCGTGGTCAAGGTCACAATTCAAGGTCAAAGGTTTGGGCCTTCCATTTTGTGTCTGCTCTGTATCTCCTTAACCCCTTGAAGTATTTTCAAATTCATTGATTTCCTCATACATGGACTATAAAATATACTTATCAAACTCAATGCTTCCGCCCAATACCATCAACCCTTTCAGTATCCGTAACAGTGGCGGGGATATAGCTGTCTTTTAGACTGCCTTGTCTAAATTTCAACTAATTCAAGAGCCAGAACTCTTGAGCAACAAAGACTATCCTCCTTATTATCGAACTTGGCCTAGATAATATACCTACAAACATTCTAAGTTTGGTATTAAACATTGGATTAGAATTAATTTAAATTATTAAATGGACACTGTCAGTTTTCTCAATTTAATTCGAGGATCATAACTCAACAGTCTCAAGGGACTGGCTGGTTATCTAACTTGCCCATCATCATTGTGACCCAGTTTAGTGAATATTGAGTTAGAACTGCTTAATTATGAGAGTGGACTCTTTAGGTTTTCTATTTTGGACTATAACTCCGGAGAAAGGTATAGTGAATCCAGATGGTTATTAAATTTGGTTGAGCTTTTAAGCCTATAAACACTGACCAAGTCTGGTGAACAATGAAAACTGCTCAACTTAGACAGCAATCCCATACTATGTCCTGTTTCACATGTGTACAAAAATGAAGGAGAAAAAAAATAATGACCTACCCTAAAAATGCTGTCACACAAATCCAAATTCTTTCATATTTTTCAATAAGGAAATGTCAGATATGTCTGTGTTGTAAGAATGTAATTCAATAAAATTAATATTAACATACAAGAGGTTCATGATGGCTTACTTGAGTAATATGAGCTTAATGTATCAAATATCAAACTGATGCTAAAATATAAAGAAAGTAGGTCAGTAGGTCATATTCATAGTCACTGAAAGTCAGTTTTGAGATTGGTGTGCACTACTGTACAATTTTATGTCACCCAAATTTCAAGGCTGTATCTTAAACAAGAGGTTCATGATGACCCTGGATTGCTCACTTGAGTAATATGAGCTACGATTTTCAAATATCAAACTGATGCTAAAATATTAAGATAGTAGGTCAGTAGGTCACATTCATGGTCATTGAAAGTCAGTTTTAAGATCAGTGTGCAAAACTGTGCATGTCATCCAAATTTCAAGGCTTTATCTTTAAAAAAAACAAGAAAGTAGGTCAATAGGTCAAAGTCACAGTAAGGTGACCCCTAATCACTTGGGGTCATCAGGTAGTTATAATTAAACAGTCTAGGAAATATAATCTGATAATTTTTAAAGTTTCCTATATAACTCATGTGCCCCGGGGTGGGGCCTCTCTTCACCCCAGGGGTATAATTTGAATAATCATGTTAGAGATCCACTAGGCCATTCTACATACCAAATATCAAAGGCTTAAGCCTTTAACCTTTAAACAGTCTAGGAAATATGATCTGATAATTTGCTGTCTGTTTGCAAAACCTTTGCAGTCTGTAATTTATCTAAGTGTTTATTTGCAAACCCTTTGCTTCACTGTGATATGTTTTGCAGACTGTTTGCGAAAGTCTGGTGCAAATACTTTGCAATCACTTGGAATATAGTTTCTGAGAAAACAAATATTCAAAATATATTCTGCAAACACATGACAAAGGGTTAAATGTGTATGGGCACATCCCCTGACCGCAACGATTTTTGAAGAAACAGAATAATTTGTATCACTTTGGTAGAGGGTCACACAAGGACCATTTGTGTGATTATGCCAGCAGTTTCATACAAGAAGATTTGTTTTTAAGTTTCCACTATATATATAATAAGGAAAAGTTACCAGACCCTCTGGTGGCCACGTATTTTTTACGAATCAGAATAAATTGAACCATTTTGGTAGAGGACCACCCAAGGACCATTTATGTGAATGTTTTTAAAATCTGGGCCAGCAGTTTCATACAAGACTTTTTTAAGTTTCCAGTATATACATAATAAAAACAAGAGGGTCGAGATGGCCCTAGGTCGCTCACCTGAGTAACACACCATAACAGTGTAAACATGTTTTACCTAGTGATTTCATGGAGACAAATATTCTGACCAATTTTCATTAAGATTGGACTAAAAACGTGGTCTCTTTGAGTGTAAACAAGCATTTTCTTTTATTTGTCCTAGTTTTTGATCCCACATGATCCAGATTCGTGCTTGTCCAAGATTTCATAAAAACAAACATTCTGACAAAGTTTTGGGAAGATTGGAGCAAAAAGTGGCCTCTAGAGTGTATACAAGCTTTCCCTTTGATTTGACCTACATTAGTCCCAGATCCAAGACTTTATGATAAAAAACATTCTGACCAAGTCTTATGAAGATAGAATAAAAAAATGTGGCCCCTAGGATGTAAACAAGCTTATTCTTTGATTTGCCTGGTGACCTAGTTTTTAACCCCACATGGCCCAGATATAAATTAAACCAAGATTTCATGCAGAAAAACATTCTGACAGTGTCATGCACTTAAAATGAAAAATGCAGCCCCTATTGCATACACAAGGTTTTTCTTTAATTCTAACAGGTGACCTAGTTTTTGACCCCAGATGACCCAGATTCAAAATTGGGCCAAAGATCATCAAGATAAATATTTTGACCAAATTTCATGAAGATATGGTAATAAAATGTTGCCTCTAAAGTGTTATTAAGCTTTTCCTTTGATTTGACTGGATGACCTAGTTTTTGACCCAACATGACCCAGATTCGAACTTGACTGAGAGGCTCAAGACAAATATTGTGATCAAATTTCATGAAGATCCAGAGTAAAATGCAGTCCATATTGCATACACAAGGTTTTTCTTTGATTTGACCTTGCGACCTAGTTTTTGACCCCAGATTACCCATATTAAAACTTAACCTAGATTTCATCAAGGCAGCCATTCTGACTTAATTTCATGAAGATCCAGTGTAAAATGCAGTCCCTACTGCATACACAAGGTTTTTCTTTGATTTGACCTAGTGACCTTGTTTTTGACCCCAGAGGACCTATATTCAAAGTTGACTTAGATTTCATCAAGGAAATTATTCTGAACAAATTTCTAGAAGATCAGTTGAAAAATACAGCCTCTATCACATACACAAGGTTATTCTTTGATTTGACCTAGTGACCTAGTTTTTGATCCCAGATGACCCATATTTAAACATGACCTAGATATCATCAAGGCAATCATTCTGACTAACTTTTATGAATATCCTGTGTAAAATGCAGCCCCTATTGCGTACACAAGGTTTTTCTTTAATTTGACCATGTGACCTAGTTTTTGACCCCAGATGACCAATATTCGAAACTGACCTAAATTTTCATAAAGGTAATCATTCTGACTAAATTTCATGAACCTCAATTGAAACAAGAGGACCATGATGGTCCTGAATCGCTCACCTCTTCCCACATGACCCAGTTTTGAGTATGACGTCGTTTTTTCTCTTATTTGACATAGTGACCTAGTTTTGAACTTGACCTAGGTATTATCAAGATAAAAATTCTGACCAATTTTCATGAAGATCCATTGAAAAATATGGTCTCTAGAGAGGTAACAAGGTTTTTCTATTGTTTGACCTATTGACCTAGTTTTCGAAGGTACGTGACCCTGTTTTGAACTTTAACTAGATATCATCAAGGTGAACATTCTCACTAATTTTCATGAAGATCTCATGAAAAATATGGCCTCTAGAGAGGTCACAAGGTTTTTCTATTTTTATACCTACTGGCCTAGTTTTGACCACACGTGACCCGGTTACGAAACTGACCTAGATATCATCAAGATGAACATTCTGACCAATTTTCATGAAGATCCATTGAAAAATATGGCCTCTAGAGAGGTCAAAAGATTTTAATAATTTTATACCTACTGACCTAGTTTTTTACCGCAGTTGACCCAGTTTCAAACTTGATCTAGATATCATCAAGATGAACATTCAGACCAACTTTCATACAGATCCCATGAAAAGTATGGCCTCTAGAGAGGTCACAAGGTTTTTTTTATTATTTGACCTACTGACCTAGTTTTTTAAGGCACGTGACCCAGTTTCGAACTTGACCTAGATATCATCAAGGTGAACATTCTGACCAATTTTCATGAAGATCCATTCACAGTATGGCCTCTAGAGAGGTCACAAGGTTTTTCTATTTTTAGACCTACTGACCTAGTTTTTGACCGCAGTTGACCCAGTTTCAAACGTGACCTAGATATCATCAAGATGAACATTTAGACCAATTTTCATACAGATCCCATGAAAAATATGGCCTTTAGAGAGGTCACAAGGTTTTTCTATTATTTGACCTACTGACCTAGTTTTTGAAGGCACGTGACCCACTTTCGAATTTGACCTAGATATCATCAAGATGAACATTCAGACCAACTTTCATACAGATCCCATGAAAAATATGGCCTCTAGAGAGGTCACAAGGTTTTTCTATTATTTGACCTACTGACCTAGTTTTTGAGGGCACGTAACCCACTTTCGAACTTGACCTAGATATCATCAAGATGAACATTCTGACCAATTTTCATGAAGATCTCATGAAATATATGGCCTCTAGAGAGGTCACAAGGTTTTTCTATTTTTAGACCTACTGACCTAGTTTTTGACCCCACGTGACCCAGTTTCAAACTTGACCTAGATATCATCAAGGTGAACACTCAGACCAACTTTCATACAGATCCCATGAAAAATATGGCCTCTAGAGAGGTCACAAGGTTTTTCTATTATTTGACCTACTGACCTAGTTTTTGATGGCACGTGACCCAGTTTCGAACTTGACCTAGATATCATCAAGATAAACGTTCTGACCAATTTTCATGAAGATCTTGTTAAATATATGGCCTCTAGAGAGGTCACAAGGTTTTTCTATTTTTAGACCTACTGACCTAGTTTTTGACCCACTTGACCCAGTTTCGAACTTGACCTAGATATCATCAAGGTGAACATTCTGACCAATTTTCATGAAGATCTTGTGAAATATATGGCCTCTAGAGAGGTCACAAGGTTTTTCTATTTTTAGACCTACTGACCTAGTTTTTGATGGCACGTGACCCAGTTTCGAACTTGACCTAGATATCATCAAGATGAACATTCTGACCAACTTTCATAAAGATCCCATAAAAAATGTGACCTCTAGAGTGGTCACAAGCAAAAGTTTACGCACGGATGCACGGACGGACGGACGGACGACGGACGCTGCGGGATCACAAAAGCTCACCTTGTCACTTTGTGACAGGTGAGCTAAAAATACAGCCTCTATCGCATACAAAACATTTTCTTTAATTTGACCTAGTTTTTGACCCCAGATGACCCATAATCAAATTTGACCTTGATTTCATCAAGGCTATCACTCTGACCAAATTTCATGAAGATCAGTTGAAAAATACAGTCTCTATCGCCTACACAAGGTTTTTCTTTGATTTGACCTAGTGACCTAGTTTTTGACACAGATGACCCATATTCAAACTTGACCTAGATTTCATCAAGGCAAAAATTCTGACTAAATTTTATGAATATCCAGTGTAAAAAACAGCCCCTATTGCGTACACAAGGTTTTTCTTTAATTTGACCGGGTGACCTAGTTTTTGATCCTAGATGACCCATATTCAAGCTCAAACTAGATTTCATCCAGACAACCATTCTGACTAAATTTCATGAAGATCCGGTGCAAAATGCAGCCCCTATTGCATAAACAAAGTTTTTCTTTGATTTGACCTAGTGACCTAGTTTTTATACATAGATGACCCACATTCGAACTTGGCCTAGATTTCATCAAGGCAATCATTCTGACTAAATTCTAAGAGTATCCAGTGTAAAATGCAGCCCCAATTGCGTACACAAGGTTTTTCTTTTATTTGACCGGGTGACCTAGTTTTTGATCTAGATGGCCCATATTCAAACTCGACCTAGATTTTATCCAGACAAAAATTCTGATCAATATTCATGAAGATCCGGTATAAAATGCTGCCCCTATTGCATACACAAGGTTTTTCTTTGATCTGACCTAGTGACCTAGTTTTTATCCCAGATGACCCATTTTCAAACTTGACCTAGATTTAATCAAGGCAATCATTCTGACCAAAATTCATGAATACCAATTGAAAAATACAGCCTCTATCGCATACACAAGGTTTTTCTTTGATTTGACCTAGTGACCTAGTTTTTGACCCCAGATGACCCATTTTCGAATTTGGCCTAGATTTCATATGTAGATTACAGATGACCCATTTTCGAACTTGGCCTAGATTTCATCAAGGTAATCATTCTGACCAAAATGCATGAAGATCAATTGAAAAATACAGCGTCTATTGCATACACAAGGTTTTTCTTTGATTTGACCTAGTGACCTAGTTTTTGACCCTAGATAACCCATTTTCGAACTTGGCCTAGATTTCATCAAGGTAATCATTCTGACAAAATTTCATGAAGATCAGTTGAAAAATACAGCCTCTATCGCATACACAAGCTAAATGTTGACGGACGACAGACGCCGGACATCAAGCGATCACAACAATTCACGTGAGAACAAGAGGGGTAATCTACTTCTTAATTCCAATCATGTTACCATGTTTGAATGTTCTGGGTCAAGTGGTTCTTATTGAGTGGAAATCATTTGCTCTACCAACAGACTGACATCTTGGCGAACACAACCAAAATGTGCAAAGCAATATGCCCCTATTTCTCTGAAGTGGGGTTAAATAAAATATTTTACAGTGAAAATTTGTAGATGACCTGTAAAATGTCAAGAAGAAAGCATGAAACAAACCATTTTACATTTTTTATTGATCAATTATTTTACAAAGTAGTTATTCTTTTAAAATATTGACAGGACACTCTATCAGTATGACAATATAATTACAGACAACACTTCTCACGATCAAATACATTCGTACAGGTAAAATATACCACCAACAAGACACACGACTGTCTCACAGAAAGTTGTTCAAAGAAAGGTAAAAATAACTTCATACAAATGATCTTATGTAAAAACAAAACAGGCAGTGTTTCTTTAAGCAGTGCCTCCCTAAAGGCTGTGTTTTGTGCAAATTGTTACTTTATAATGTTTTGGAAAAGTCAAATACCCAGCTTGTTCACTAAACCATAGAAACAAGTTTTGTTTACATCAAGTTAAAGTATATCATAGCACAGATTGAAGTGATCATTTAATCTGTTTTACTTGATATCTGATCAGTTTTACCAGGAACATGTCAAGATGAAATGATATGAATACATGAAACCAAACTCTATGGTTAAGAGACAAAAAATAGTACTTTAAAATGGATATTTTTACTAACATACCACATATTATTGCCTGAAACGTGTCATATAATGGTAATTTCATGAACTGAAGCAGAATCTTCTGCAGACTAGGAAAAAAGAAACAGAGCATACAGTTTAAAACACCAGTTGCTGCTTGCAGACGGCAAATGTCAGTAGGAATGATGATGTGACATCTAATGCTGTAATTTAAACCAATTTGGCAATTCCAAATAATCATAACTTAACCTTTCTACTAAGAGATCTAGCAGTAACTACAGGTGTTATCATATTTCCATTATATATATATTCATTATACATGTCTTAAGTTTAAAGGTGGTCAATCACATTTAAGGAAAATTTTAAGTTATGTTTCATGTTTTGTATATTCGGTTAGAGATTTATTTAAGGAACAAAAAGACTCCTTTCCGTAGAGTTAGATCCCAGTTAGAAATGTCTGTTTCAATGACTTTTATAAATATTGTAATTACCCCATTTTAATACGAAAGTATAAATAATTAATTACAATTTAAAGCCGAGTATTTCTTTTTATATTCAATAAGTTCTAATTTTACATTTGCATTTAATAAATATTGGTTCAACAATATGGACCAAACAGCAAATCTTAAAACTGTGTATAGATTCTGAATTAACCTACATGTATATCCAATCTATTTTTGTTGCAAAAACAAGACAGGCAAAGGGTGGTAATACCAACATTTCAAACTTGCATTTCTAATGAATTTTAGCTAGGTAAGACTGTTGTTCAGGAAAATATTTAACAAATATTACACAATAAGCCTGATATGTATATATTTCCTCAGTCAAAGTATGTTTAGCAAATTCATACTTATCATGATAAAACCCTCATCTTGGTTAGGCAATTGAGATAGGTAAATAAAATAAAAGTATGTCCTTTCAGTGAACACAAGTAAGTGTAATTAATAGGATGTTAAAGTTTTGAACATCTCCGTTACTTGACCAAAATCTGATTAACCACCTTTAAAGATGTACATAGGTTTTATGAAAGAAAATGGCCCCTAATTTTCAGAAATTGCAAGAGTCAATTACAACATGCAAAACAACTGATACCATCAGACATACACATAACTTCTTGAAAAGCAAAAGAAATTTAATGACAGAGTTCTCCTTAAGCCTCCATTTAAACACATTTCAAAGACTAAGTACAATTCCTGGTGTTTCTGTGTGCAAAATGTAGAAAGTACCTGTATCTGTTGATGTAAATATTAAGTTTCCGATACCCAACGTAACATTTTTTTTAGATAAGACATCAATATTTTAAAAGCAAGTTACTTTTAAATGTTGTCATTCACTTTTGAAATTTCTGAAAATTTGGGTCCATTTTCTTTTGTAAATCCAACACACCCCTTTCATTTTGATCCAATGACAACTGTTCTATCAATTTAAATTTCTTCCTTGAAAATCACACACTGCTACCTCTTTTTTAAAAGAAGAATATGTAGCGCTCTTTTCCCTCCACATTTAAATTCAGCCAGTTTTTCCTATTTTAAATCTCTGCTGACAACTAAACACATGAGATCCTATATACTGTATCAAGCTATAAAGTCCAATGGTCGATTGAATCCACCTTTTCTGTTCATGTATTGTCTGAAAATAAAAATTCATAAAGTATCTCAATGAATGTCACAAATATGAATTTTTGGTTTGACACTGTTAACACTGAACCAGCAGTAAACACAACAGCCATTGAAGGAACATCCATGAAGATCCCAGCTCACTTTTCAGAAAAATAGATGACGGACATTAATTTTGACAATCCTAAAAGAGATTTTTCATGCTTAGGTGAGCTAAAAGCTTGTACGCTGCTATGGTAATGGGTAAAATCATACACAGTTTTAACTCATTTTGCTCAAACTTGACCCCTGGAAATTTGTACGAGCCAACCAAGATTCCACTGTTTCATACAAGCCAATTCAGTGAATTTATATCCCACACCGAACAGGTTTGTTTGTTTTGGGTTTAACGCCATTTTCAACAGTATTTCAGTTATGTAACAGCTGGCAGTTAACCTAACCTGGATTCTGTACCAGAACAAACCTGTTCTCCGTAAGTAACTGCCAACTTCCTCACATGAATCAGAAGTGGAGGACGAATGTTTTCAGACACAATGTCTTTTATCAAATTGTCACGGAGAACATAATATGCCCCGCCCAGGGATTGACTTATGACCCAAAGATCCGTAGATCTAGGCTCTCCCTATTGAGCTAAGCGGGTGAACTACACCCAACAAGTCGTTTTCTGGATGAGGGGACTATATTTTGAAAGATATTTAATTTCAAGGTATACACAAGTCATGTACAAAAGGACTGTTCAACAGTTTGCTGGTTTCATTTTTTTACAAAATAAAGTGGGAAAAGGTCTGCCCTATAGTGACCTTGTTTGTATTAAGTTTCATGAAGATCCATCAATGAGTTACTTATTTTTTGAGGAAATCTGTGAATTTTAAAACAATAAAAGAGCATTTACTCTGCAGTTACAGAAGAGATCCTGATGAAAGATGCATACTAGTATGCACCACTGCCCTATAGTGTTATATATTTGTGCAAAATGTCAAGAAGAACCATCCAAGGATTACTTTGTTATGTGTGAAATTATGGATAGTAAAATAATTATAGGGCAATAACTATTGTAAATGAAGTGATCCTGACAAAATTGCTTGTGCACCATCGCCCAATAATGAACTTCATTTAATGTTAAATTTCATGAAGATCCATCAATACGTTACTTAGATACAGTTGAAAATCCTTATTTTGTACCAAATCAAGGGTGAAATCTCTACTTTTATTGGGTCAAGGAATGCGAGCAAAACTCATGTGCTAATTAATAATTATGTTAGGTCTGGTGATTCTAATTAAACAACTTCTTGAATAATATGCATTTTCAATTTCGGATGGACAGACGAACAGACAACGCCATAACAATATCCCTCTGCCTTTGGCAGGGTATAATAAAATAAGGTCAGAATTAGCAAAGAAACACACATACTGCATATTGTATTAAGAATATTATTAACAAGAGGGTCATGATGACCCTGGATTTCTCACCTCAGTAACATGAGCTACATGTTTCAAATGTCAAACTGATGCTAGAATGTTAAGAAAGTAGGTCAGCAGGTCACTTCATGGTCACTGAAAGTCAGTGTTATCCAAATTTCAAGGCTGTATCTTTAAAAACAAGATAGTAGGTCAGTAGGTCAAGGTCACAGTCAAGTGACCCCTAACTACTTGGGGACATCAGGTAATTATAACAAGGCAGTCTGAAAGACAGCTAAATCCCCCGCCACTGCTATGGATAGTGAAAGGGTAAACCTTTGATTTTAGCTGTGTCCTTGACCTTGAACTGACATGGCTGACTCATGAATTCTGCACAACGTCTTGATGAGGTGATCATTTGACCAAAGTTTCATGAAAATCCTTCAAGGGGTTTAGGAGATACAGAGTTGAAACCTTTGACCTTCAGTTGTGACCTAGACCTTGAGTTGACATGGCTGACTCATGAGTTCTTGATGAGGTGATCATTTGACCCAAGTTTGATGAAAATCCTTCAAGGGGTTAAGGAGATACAGAGTGGACACCAAATGGAAGGGTCAAACCTTCGACCCTTAGTTGTGACCTTGACCTTGAGCTGACATGGTTGACTCATAATTTCTGCACATCGTTCTGATGAGGTAATCATTTGACCCAAGTTTATAAAATTCCTTCAAGGGGTTTAGGAGATACAGAGCGGACACAAAATGGAAGGCTCAAACCTTTGACCTTCAGTTGTGACCTTGACCTTGAGCCGACATGGCTGACTCATAAGTTCTGCACATCGTCTTGATGAAGTGATCGTTTGACCCAAGTTTAATGAAAATCCTTCAAGGGGTTTAGGAGATATAGAGCAGACAGAAAATGGAAGGCTCAAACCTTTGACCCTAAGTTGTGACCTTGAGCCGGCATGACTGACTCATTGGTTCTGCACATCGTCTTGATGAGGTGATCATTTGACCCAAGTTTTATAAAATTCCTTCAAGGGGTTTAAGAGATATAGAGCGGACACAAAATGGAAGGCTCAAACCTTTGACCTCGAGTTGTGACCTTGACCTTGAACCGACAAGGCTGACTCATGGGTTCTGCACATCGTCTTGATGAGGTGATCATTTGACCCAAGTTTCATGAAAATCCTTCAAGGGGTTTAGGAGATATAGACCGGACACGATTTTGTTACGGATGGAAGGACGGACGCAGACCATTCCTATAATCCCTCCGCCACAGCGGGGGATTAATTGAACAGTCTAGGTAATATGATCAGATAATTTTTGAAGTATTTTTTCCTATATAACTCATATAACAACAAAGTGACCCTGGGATGGGGCCTCTTTTCACTCCAGGGGCATAATTTGAAAACTTTGAGAACCACTAGGCAATGTTACATACCAAATATCAAAGGCCTAGGCCTTGAACTTTCAGACAAGAAGATTTATAAAGTTTTTTTCCTATATAAGACTATGTAAAACATGGGGCCTCTCTTCACCCAAGTGGCATAATTTGAATAATTTTGGTAGAGGACCACTAGGCAATGCATCGTACCAAATATCAAAAGCCTAGGTTTTGCAGCTTCAGACAAGAAGATTTTTAAAACTTTTTTCCTATATAAAATCTGGAAAGTAGATCCCTCGGAAGCACCGAAAACAAAGCAAACAGTGAAAATTGCAGACTCGGTTTGATTGAGTCTGTTCATGAGCAGTAATGGAAAGTCTGTGTTAAACTTGGGACCCCCGGGGTGGGGTCTCTTTTCACCCCATGGTAATGATTTGAACAGTCTTGGTACAGGCCCACTAGATGATGCTACAAACCAAATATCAAAGCCCTAGGCCCTGTTTTTTTGGACAAGAAGATTCTCAAAGGTTTTGCCTATACAAGTCTATAAAAACCATGTGACCCCCAGGGCAGGGCCATATTTGATCCTAGGGGGATAATTTGAATAATCTTGGTAGAGGACCACTAGATGATACTACATACCAAATATCAAAGCCCTATGACCTGTGGTTTTGGACAAGAAGATTTCTGTGCGGAATTCAATTCTTTAAACAATTTCTAAAGAAGCCCATCCAAGGAACATCCCTTTGAAGTTTCATCAAAATTGGCCTGTTGGTTTAGGAGGAGATGTTGCTTAAAGGAAAGTGTGGATGGCCAGATGGCGGATGGTGAGTGGTCACAATAGCTTTGTGCTCAGGTGAGCTAAAAAATCGCTGGGTGGTGAACATTTGTGCCAAGTTACATAAAAATCCCTCCATGAATGAAAAAGAAATGCTCAGGACAAAGTCATTCTTAAATCTGACCTTTAACCTCTAAGTGAGCCCTTAGATTTTAAATTTTAAAATCCCTTGATGAATGGCAGAGTTATTGACCATACAAGAAACAGACCATGTTAACTTTTAACCTCTAAGTGTGACCTTGACCTTAGAGCTAGGGGTCTGGGTCTTGCACACGAAACATCCTCTCATTATAGGGAACATTTGTGCCAACTAATTTCAAAATCCCTTGATGAATGGCAGAGTTATGGACCGGACACGAAATATACCCTGTTAACCTTTGAAGTCTTAAGTGTCACCTTGACCTTGAAGCTAGGGGTCTGAGTCTTGTGCATGACATGTTGTCTCATTATGGGGAACATTTATGTCAAGTAATTTCAAAATCCCTGATGAATGCCCGAGTTATGGACCGGACATGAAATATATCCTGTAACCTTTTCTAAGTGTGACCTTGACCTTGAAGCTAGGGGTCTGAGTCTTGCGCATGACATGTCCTCTCATTATGAGGAACATTTATGCCAATTTATTTCAAAATCCTAATGGATGGCTGAGTTATGGAACCGGACACGAAGTGTGACGGACGGATGGATGGAAGGACAAAGCCTATTTCTATATCCCCATTTTTTTCTTCGATAAAGGTGGGGGACAAAAAGGGCCATGTATAACTCTACTGAATATCACCAAATTGGAACATACCAACAATCTGCATAATGAGGCTTGGCACTGATTACCCTTGTAAGGTTTGGTGAAAATCTGACCAATAATATTAGAGAAGTGGTTGAAACATAAAATTTGACAAATCAAGGGCTATAATTCTGCTGAAAATCTCCCAACCAGAGCATGCCAACGACATACATAAGTAGGCTTGGCAATGATCACTTTTATATTGTTTAGTGTAAATCCGCCTGGTGGTGTGGGAGAAGTTGCACGGAATAACTTTGTGACTGACAGACAGATCCCGTCACATGTGGGAGACAGAACAAACTGAAACAATTTAAATTTTATCATTCAGTTTATATACCTATCCATAGATGCACTTGTAAACTTCATCAAGCGTATTATCAATTTTCTTAAAATAGCAACACTGGTCAGTCTAAAATGATCATGTTAGCATACACATGCTACATGTATACAGTAAAATAACATGTGCATAATATTATCTGAAATCAGAAATAAACCTGCGTATGTAGGCACATTTCATTTTATTTTAATAATTGCATTGCAGTTAACTTCTTGTTTGGGTTTTAACTAAGGACAATTAGGAAAAAATAATTTTAAAGTTAAAAACAACTGTGTTATGAGCAAATGTAACCTTATTATATATGGTTTAACCATTTTTAAATTCAGCACTGCGTGTGAAGTTTCTCCAGTCCAGGTCAGTTGAAAAGGCTCGTTAAAGCCGCTGCTGATTTATGAGACATGAACAGAGATTATAAATGTTGATATGACATTCTTTAATTGCCAATTTTTATGAGTGTTAAAACAGACACAGTTAAAAGTGTGATTTGTTTATCAATCATGCCAGGAAATTTACAGTAAAAATAATCTACCTATAACGCCTCTTCTTGCAAATATTTGCTGAATAGAAATCATTGCCTACAACTTGTTTATCCTGAAACAGAAAACAAGAGACAAATGAATATTTTTTTTTACTTTAAAAAACAAGAAACTTATGTTGCTTTTTCCTTCCAACTTGTAATAGAAAAGAAGAAAAAATAATATAATAGTAATAAATAATAATGTATAGTTATAAAACACAAAAAAGGTCAAAAGATAAAACAAGAGTGCCAGACTGTCACAAATTACACCCGTCATCGAACTTGGCCTAATTCAAGCGCCATTATCTAAGAGTGCCTGGGGTGATTTGGCTGGTGAAGATCGGATGAAAACTGTTCGACTTAAAGAGCGGACAAGGCTAAATTCGCAGGTTTTCGAGTAATTCAAGGGCCATAATCCAAGAGTGCCTGGTGCAATTTGGGTTGTTATCGAACTTGGCCAAGATATTATGCCCACAAACATTGTCAGCAAGTTTGGTGAAAATCGGATGAAAACTGTTGGACTTAGAGAGCGGAAAAGGCTAAATACACAGTTTTTCGAGTAATTCATGGGCCATAATCCAAGAGTGCCTGGGGCGATTTGGGTGGTTATCAAACTTGGCTGAGATATTATGCCCACAAACATTGTCAGCAAGTTTGGTGAAGATTGAATGAAAACTGTTCTACTTAAAGAGCGGACAAGGTTAAATTCGCAGTTTTTTCGAGTAATTCAAGGGCCATAATCCAGTAGTGCCTGGTAAGGCGATTTGGGTGGTTATCGAACTTGGCCTAGATATTATGCCAACAAACAATATCAGCAAGTCTGGTGAAGATCGGATGAAAACTGTTCGACTTAGAGAGCGGTCATGCTTTGGACGCCGACCGCTACCCGCTATGGGTGTTCACATAATACCCTCTTTCAGCGTCGGGCGTATACGAGGCCCAAATGGGCCTTAAGCTGCTCATTTCAGGAAGATCGTGACTTTCAGACCTTGTTTCTGAGCAACTTCAGTGAACATCCACTAAGCAGTTCATTAAAAGTTATTAAAAGGTTTCTCTGTCGTTTTTTTTTTTGGCAGTCCCTAAATGGGACTAAGTGCCCCATTTAAAAAACTACAAATAAATTCTGCATGCCCACGGGCAGAATGTCAAGCCCACCAGCTGTCTGAAAAAGTAACATTTATTATACTATTTGGCGGTGTCAGAACTGATTTACACTAGCACCTGTATTTGCATATGGAATAATTTGACCAATTACAAAAAAATATCTATATAATATAAGTCCACACAAAACACCTTACCAGATAGAAATAGGTCAAAATACACCTAAAAATTGGATGTAACATGCATACTGTACCACAGAAAAGTGGTCTCAATTTTTCCAGACGGCCAGTAATAAAAAAGTTACAATATAAGCTATTTATAGAAACAACAAAGGGAAGTAATTCTAAAAACAAGGTTGCCTTGTGGTGTTGAACATATGTGCCAAGTTACATCAAAATCCCCTTATGCATGAAGAAGACATGCTCCAGACAATGTCATTCTTGTATCTGACCTTTGGCCTATAAGTGTGACCTTAACCTTAGACCTACAGACCTGGTTCTTGTGCATGACACTCTGTCTCATAAATGTGAACATTCATGCCAAGTTACATCAAAATCCCACCACGCATGAAGAAGAAATGCTCTGGACAAGCTTCAATTTGACCTTTGACCTCCAACTGTGACCTTGACCTTTGAGATAGGAACATGGGGTTTGCGCATGACACTCCTTCTCATTGAGGTAAACATTCATGCAACAAGGCAGTCTGAAAGACAGCTAAATCCCCCGCCACTGCTATAGATAGTGAAAGGGTAAACCTTTGATTTTAGCTGTGCCCTTGACCTTGAACTGACATGGCTGACTCATGAATTCTGCACAACATCTTGATGAGGTGATAATTTTACCAAAGTTTCATGAAAATCCTTCAAGGGGTTTAGGAGATACAGCGCTGAAACCTTTGACCTTCAGTTGTGACCTTGACATGGCTGACTCATGAGTTCTTGATGAGGTGATCATTTGACCCAAGTTTGATGAAAATCCTTCAAGGGGTTAAGGAGATACAGAGTGGACACCAAATGGAAGGCTCAAACCTTCGACCCTTAGTTGTGACCTTGACCTTGAGCTGGCACAGTTGACTCATAATTTCTGCATATCGTTCTAATGAGGTAATCATTTGACCCAAGTTTTATAAAATTCCTTCAAGGGGTTTAGGAGATATAGAGCGGACATGAAATGGAAGGCTCAAACCTTTGACCTTCAGTTGTGACCTTGACCTTGAGCTGACATGGCTGACTCATAAGTTCTGCACATGGCCTTGATGAGGTTAACGTTTGACCCAAGTTTGATGAAAATCCTTCAAGGGGTTTAGGAGATATAGAGCAGACACAAAATGGAAGGCTCAAACCTTTGACCCCAAGTTGTGACCTTGACCTTGAGCCGGCATGACTGACTCATGGGTTCTGCACATCGTCTTGATGAGGTTATCATTTGACCCAAGTTTTATAAAATTCCTTCAAAGGGTTTAAGAGATATTGAGCGGACACAAAATGGAAGGCTCAAACCTTTGACCTTGAGGTGTGACCTTGATCTTGAGCCGGCATGGCTGACTCATGGGTTCTGCACATCGTCTTGATGAGGTGATCATTTGACCCAAATTTTATAAAATTCCTTCAAGGGGTTTAGGAGTTATAGAGCGGACACAAAATGGCAGGCTCAAACCTTTGACCTTGAGTTGTGACTTTGACCTTGAACCGACAAGGCTGACTCATGGGTTCTGCACATCGTCTTGATGTGATCATTTGACCCAAGTTTCATGAAAATCTTTCAAGGGGTTTAGGAGATATGGACCGGACACAATTTTGTTACGGACGGACGGACGGAAGGACGTAGACCATTCCTATAATCCCTCCGCCACGGCGGGGGATTAAAAATATAAACAAATTTGGTCCATGCATGTCAAAGTTATGGTCTGGACAAACTTCAATCTGACCTTTGACCTCCAACTGTGACCTTGACCTTTGAGATAGAAACATGGGCACAGATGCACGCACGCACATACACTGACCCGCCAAAGTGCTGACTATCGAGCTCAACGCAAGCGGGCTCGACAAAAAATGGGAGGACTTTATTATGATGCTAAAGACCAAGTTTGATGAAGATTCATCAAGTGATTTGTGAGAAAAAGATTGTTAAAGAATTTTTCTATTTTCATCTCTAGCGGCCCCTAATTTGGGCCAAGTGTAAAAGGTCACTCAAGGAACTTACGTGTCTAACCTGTAGTAAAGCAGATGCTGTTAGAAGAAATTTTTATTCTTAGCTGTGTTAGCCGAGCAGAACTCTTTAAACAACTTTGGAAAAGGATCATACAAGAAATTCCATACCAAGTTTCAAAGGAATAATCATACCTTAGTTGTATCAAATCCTGAGAATCCCATCACCCTCATTAGTTCCTGCTCATCTTCAGGCATGTTCTGTATCTCCTCCTCTGTAACATACAATATTTCATTACGTACAGTGCAATCTATCTCCAGCAAACACCTGTGGGACAACTAAAACCTGTTTGCTGTACTGCTGGTTTTTTTTTGTCTTGGGAATTTGAAATTTCTACCTTTAAGGGAGGTGTTTATACCGTAGATACTCCACCTTTACATGTACTTGCACTGGTAATCATCTTAGACATTCTCTTGTTGGGACTTAAGTGACACTAATGCAACTCTGGTCATAAGGCAAGTTTCCAGCTTTGATACTGAGGGAGACCCCAGGCTACCCTCAACATTATTATGAACCACCAACCTTGTAAAAGGTTAATTCTAACAGTTAAGTTTATTTTTAAACTTAAAGGTAAACAGTGCTACTTTTTGAGACCTGAACAATCGAGTTACATCAACGAAATAAAATAAAGTTAATTAGTTAGAAATTGCGTCAAGTTACTTGAAATTCCCTCCAAGGGGTTAAGAGATACAGGAGATGAAACAAAATAATCTCTACTTTATCTTTGGTCTCCCTGGACGACCTTGACCAGACATAACCCAGGCTGCATTCTGGTTTTTCTGATGAGTTTGGGGAGAGGGGATGTAATGTGGTAATGGGTAGGGGTTTGGAGGTCATTGTCTGGTGGTGGCAGAATACTCAGGCACAAGAAACTAAAACTGATATATATATTCTTTTTGGGGGCTGGGGGTGGAAGGGGAAGGGTGTTAATGTGTAAGAGGGGAGTGGGGGAGGAGTAATGTGTTACGTGGATTGTTGCACTCCTGAAATCACCTCATCACCACTCACATATATCCCCTCCCCTATCCAACCCTTCCCCCTCCCTCCTCAAAAATATCACTTTTATTCTCTTGTTCTTAAGTATTCAAGCCCATTAACCTAGTCGTTGGTCAACACACGATCCCTAGGATAATATACAAGTCGCTCACTGGACCTTGACAATTAGACCTTCGATATACAGATGACACACTGAATCATGGATGGTAATATCTGTGTTTAGCATACAACAAGAGATCACAGAGTGATCTTGGTGCCCACCATTGAGCCATTTTTGAATGTTCCAAATTTCAAGACTTGCTCAAGGTCATAATCAAGGTCAAAGTTCATTTAGATACATAAAACTATGCATGTGGTCCAAATTTGAAGACTGTAGCTAGAGAACTGTGAAAGTAAATACTACGTAAAAATCAAGGTTAAATTTCAATTCAGAACAAACAAGAGCTGTCTCCATAGGATGACACAGCCCCCCGATGGCACTTTGAATGAATAGTTATGGCCGAGTTAGAGTTGGGCCTTGAGCTACGGACCTGGGTCTTGCGCGCGACACGTCGTCTTACTGTGGTACACATTCATCCCAAAGGTATTTGAAAATCCATCCATGGATGACAAAGATATGGCCCGGCCCACCCCATAATGCACAAATCCTTTAACGTCTAAGTGTGACCTTGAACTTTGAGCTATGGACCTGGGTCTTGCGCGCGACACGTCGTCTACTGTGGTACACATTCAGCCAATTTATTTGAAAATCCATCCATAGATGACAAAGATATGGCCCGGACACCCCCATCAATGCACTACCCTTTTAAACGTCTAAGTGTGACCTTGACCTTTGAGCTACGGACCTGGGTCTTGCGCGCGACACGTCGCCCTTACTGTGGTACACATTCATGCCAAGTTATTTGAAAATCCATCCATGGATGACAAAGATATGGACCGGACACCCCCATAAAATGCACTATCCTTTACATCTAAGTGTGACCTTGACCTTTGAGCTATGGACCTGGGTCTTGCGCGCGACACGTCGTCTTACTGTGGTACACATTCATGCCAAGTTATTTGAAAATCCATCCATCGATGACAAAGATATGGACCGGACACGAAAATTGCTGACAGACTGACAGACGGACAGACAGTTCAAAAACTATATGCCTCCCTTCGGGGGGCATAAAAACTATACATGTGGTCCAAATTTGAAGCCTGTAGCTTGATAAATGTAAAAGTAGGTCACCAGGTCAATCTCAAAGACAAAGTTCATTTTGGTACACAAAATTATGCATGTGGTCCAAATTTGAAGGCTGTAGCTTGAGAAATGTGAAAGTAGGTCACTAGGTCGAATCAAGGTCAAATTTTATTTCGGAACACAAATCTATGCATGTGGTCCAAATTTGAAGCCTGTACCTTCAAAAATGTGAAAGTAGGTCACTAAGTCAATTTCAAAGTTTATTTCCGTACACAAACCTATGCATGTGGTCCAAATTTGAAGGCTGTAGCTACAGAAATGTAAAAGTAAGTCACTAGGTCAAGATCAAGGTCAACTTATGTCAAAGGTTCATCTAGCCACTCAAAACTATACATGTGGTCCAAATTTGAATGATGTAGGTCATGGACAAGTAGATTTTCAAAGTTTTTCCCTATATAAGTCTATATAAACCATGTGACCCCGGGGCGGGGCCATATTTAACCCTGGGGAATAATTTGAACAAACTTAGTAGAGAACCACTAGATGATGCTACATTAAAAATATTGAAGCCCTAGGCTTTGTGGTTTTGGACAAGAAGATTTTCCCTATATAAGTCTCTGTAAACCATGTGACCCTGAGGGCGGGGCCATATTTTACCCTAGGGGAATAATTTGAACAATCATGGTATAGGACCACTAGATGATGTCACATACAAACTATCAAAGCCCTAGGTACTGTGGTTTTGGACAAGAAGATTTTCAGTTTTTCCCTATATAAGTCTATATAAACCATGTGACCCCAGGGGTGGGGCCATATTTGACCCTAGGGAAATAATTTGAATAATCTTGGTAAAGGACCACTAGATGATGCTACATACCAAATATCAAAGCCCTAGGCCCTGTGGTTTTGGACAAGAAGATTTTCCCTACATAAATCTATGTAAATTATAAAAACAAGAGGGTCATGATGACCCTGGATCGCTCACCTGAGTTATATGAGCTACATGTTTCAAATGTCAAACTGATGATAAAATATTAAGAAAGTCAGTAGGTCACATTGGGTCATCAGGTAATTATAATTAAACAGTCTTGGAAATAGGATCAGATGATTTTTTAAGTAGTTTTTTCCCTATATAACTCACATAATAACTAAGTGACCCCAGGGCAGGGCCTCTTTTAACCCCAGGGGCATAATTTGAACAATTTTGGTAGAGGACTACTAGACAATGCATCATACCAAATATCAAAACCTAGGTCGTATGGTTTCAGACAAGAAGATTTTTAAAGCTTTTTCCTATATAAGTCTATATAAAACTTGGGACCCCCAGGGCAGGGCCTCTTTTCACCCAAGGGGTACAATTTGAATAATTTTAGTTGAGGACCAAAAGACAATGCTACAAGCCAAATATCAAACGTCTAAGTGCTGTGGCTTCAGACAAGAAGATTTTTAAACTTTTTTTCCTATATAAGTCTATGTAAAACTTGGGACCCCTGGGGTGGGGTCTCTTTTCAACCCATGGTAATGATTTGAACAGTCTTGGTAGAGGACCACTAGATGATGCTACATACTAAATATCAAAGCCCTAGGCCATATGGTTTTGTACAAAAAGATTTTCAAAGTTTTCCCTATATAAGTCTATATAAACCATGTGACCCCCGGGGCGGGCCGTATTTGACCCTAGAGGGATAATTTGAACAATCTTGGTAGAGGACCACTAGATGATGCTGCATACCAAATATCAAAGCCCTAGGCCATGTGGTTTTGTACAAGAAGATTTTCAAAGTTTTCCCTATATAAGTCTATATAAACCATGTGACCCCCGGGGCAGGGCCATATTTGACCCTAGGGGGATAATTTGAATAGTTTTGGAAGAACACCACTAGATGATGCTACACACCAGATATCAAAGCCCTAGGCCCTGTGGTTTCGGACAAGAAGATTTTTAAAGTTTTTCCTTTTGGTTGCAATGGCAACCAGAGTTCTGCATGGAATTCAATTCTTTGAATAATTTTGAAAGGGGGCCACCAAGGATCATTCCTGTGAAGTTTGGTGTAATTCTGCCTAGTGGTTTTCAAGAAGAAGATTTTTTTAGGAAATGTTGACGGACGGACGACGCACGCCGGACATTGAGCGGTCACAAAAGCTCACCAAGAGCCTTTTGTTCAGGTGAGCTAATAAACAAAGGGCCATAACTCACTCAAAAATTGTTCCCCCCCCCCCCCACCCCAGTAGTTTCTCAGGAGATGCGATAACAAGAAATTGTTAATGGAAGGACGGAGGGATGGACAGACCATGGACGCAGAGTGATTTGAATAGCCACATGCCTGCATTCGAACAAATTTGATGGAGGATGATCTTACAATGATTCTTCATGCAAAGTTTGATGGAGATCCATAAAGAGGTTCATGTAAGTCGTTACATGGATTTTCTACTTTTAGTTCTAATGGCCCCTTAAAGAGGCAAAGTATTCCATTTAAAACAAGGCAGTCTGAAAGACAGCTAAATCCCCCCACCACTGCTATGGATAGTGAAAGGGTAAAACCTTTGATTTTAGCTGTGACCTTGACCTTGAACTGACATGGCTGACTCATGAATTCTGCACAACGTCTTGATGAGGTGATCATTTGACCAAAGTTACATGAAAATCCTTAAAGGGGTTTAGGAGATACAGAGCTGAAACCTTTGACCTTCAGTTGTGACCTTCACCTTGAGTTGACATGGCTGACTCATGAGTTCTTGATGAGGTGATCATTTGACCTATGTTTGATGAAAATCCTTCAAGGGGTTAAGGAGATACAGAGTGGACACCAAATGGAAGGCTCAAACCTTCGATCCTTAGTTGTGACCTTGACCTTGAGCTGGCATGGTTGACTCATAATTTCTGCACATCGTTCTGATGAGGTTATCATTTGACCCAAGTTTTATAAAATTCCTTCAAGGGGTTTAGGAGATATAGAGCGGACACGAAATGGAAGGCTCAAACCTTTGACCTTCAGTTGTGACCTTGACCTTGAGCTGACATGGCCGACTCATAAGTTCTGCACATCGCCTTGATGAGGTGATTGTTTGACCCAAGTTTGATGAAAATCCTTCAAGGGGTTTAGGAGATATAGAGCTGACACAAAATGGAAGGTTCAAACCTTTGACCCTAAGTTGTGACCTTGACCTTGAGCCGGCATGACTGACTCATGGGTTCTGCACATCGTCTTGATGAGGTTATCATTTGACCCAAGTTTTATAAAATTCCTTCAAGGGGTT
This sequence comes from Mercenaria mercenaria, assembly GCF_021730395.1. Lineage (NCBI taxonomy): Eukaryota > Metazoa > Mollusca > Bivalvia > Venerida > Veneridae > Mercenaria > Mercenaria mercenaria. The sequence goes on from NC_069369.1 coordinate 41,306,430, forward strand.
TAAGAGATATAGAGCGGACACAAAATGGAAGGCTCAAACCTTTGACCTTGAGTTGTGACCTTGACCTTGAGCCGGCATGGCTGACTCATGGGTTCTGCACATCGTCTTGATGAGGTGATCATTTGACCCAAGTTTTATAAAATTCCTTCAAGGGGTTTAGGAGATATAGAGCGGACACAAAATGGCAGGCTCAAACCTTTGACCTTGAGTTGTGACCTTGACCTTGAACCGACAAGGCTGACTCATGGGTTCTGCACATCATCTTGATGAGGTGATCATTTGACCCAAGTTTCATGAAAATCCTTCAAGGGGTGTAGGAGATATGGACCGGACACGATTTTGTTACGGACGGAAGGACGGACGCAGTTCATTCCTATAATCCCTCCGCCACGGCGAGAGTGCCTCACAATGACGCTACAGACCAAACTTGATGAAAGACCATCAAGCAGTTCATGAGAAGAACTTATTTAAAGGTTTTTCTATGCTTATCTCTAGCAGCCCCTAAAAGGGACCAAGTGCCCATTGGAACAAAATTGAGAGGACCTTACAATGATGCAAAAAGGGAAATTGACCAATCCAAAAAAAAAACTTGACGAGCATCATCGCAGTACATTGGTGCATGTTTATTTCAAGTTTTATGAAATGGCTGTGGCTGTGGATGGACCCACGGAATGACGGACGGACAACGCCATTTCAATACCAAATAACAAAAATTTACAGCAGACCTGATACTGGAGGTTTATCTATTGTCTGGAAAATCAATTCTTCTTCTTCCTCCTCTTCATGTCTTCGTCCACGACCACGATCCCTATCACGATCTCCATGATCACGACGTCTGTAAATATATACATGTATTAAAATATTTTTTCTATGTTTTATATGATAAAAGAAATATTTTATCAATTAAATCTACAAGAAGATCCCTTAGAAGCAAAGAATGCAACCAATCAAAATGATAGCAGTTTTACATAAGAGGTAATGGAAACTGCAACACCCCTAATCTCACTTGGGTTGTAAATTAGTTGACAACAAGCATATTTGATGAATTGGTATCCCCCGCCGAAAGGGTTTGTGGTGAGGAATGGCAAAAAAATATTTAAGGCAAAAAGTTAAGGATGTTAATAAGAAGCAAATAATTTCATTAGTCAAAATCAATTTAACAGAAAACAAATGTTTGATTAAAGAGTACATAATAAATGTATGATACTTTGATCCTGACTAAAGAATTTATTTTGAATGGGATATGCTTACTGTAATAAGCTTTGCTTTTAAAATTAAATGCAGTTAATTGAAATGTGAGCTTGAAGTTTAACTGGAACGAAATATTGTCTTTGAGTGGTTTGGCACCAGGTGTTGCTGTTTAACATGTACAGTTGAACTTAAAAGAACAGATGTCCTTAAGATAACACAATCAAGTAAGATATCTTGAACATGGCTGAGGGCAAGGTTTGTGCAGTCACAACTTAACACGTTGAAGGTTTGAACATTTAAAAAAAAAAAAAGGATGGAAATATATATATCTATATAGATATATGTATATATTTATTTTTTTAGGGGGTGGGGCTGCGGGGGAACGGGTGAGGAAACAAAATTTCACATGTTGATTATAAATATTGATGGAAAATTAAAAATAAAAAAAAAATAAAACAAGAGGGTCATGATGACCCTGGATCGCTCACCAGAGTAATATGAGCTACATGTTTCAAATGTCAAACTGATGATTTTTAGAAATTTTTTGGAAGATTTTCCAATGTACAATCAAGTAACCCCTGGGGCGGGGCCAATTTTACCCCGGGGGTCATGATTTGAACAAAGTTTGTAGAAGTCTACTAGGCAATGTTACATATCAAATATCTAAGATCTAGGCCTTCTGGTTTATTTTTAGCAAATTTATGAAGATTTCCCTATGTACAATCAAGTAACCCATGGGCTGGGTCAATTTGACCCTTGGGGTCAAGAATTGAACAAATTTTGTAGAGGTCCACTAGGCAATGCTACATGTCAAATATCTAAGCTCTAGGCCTTCTGGTTTATTTTTAGAAAATCAAGTAACCCCATGGGGCAGGGTCAATTTGACTGGGGGGGGGGGGGGGGGGTCATGATTTGAACAAATTTTGTAGAAGTCTACTAGGCAATGCTACATATCAAATATCTAAGATCTAGGCCTTCTGGGTTTTTTTAAAGAAAATTTTTTGAAGATTTTCCTATATAAAATCAAGTGACCCCTGGGGCGGGGGTCAATTTTGACCCCCGGGGTCATGATTTGAACAAATTTTGTAACGGTCCACTAAGCAATGCTACATGTCAAATATCTAAGCTCTAGGCCTTCAGGTTTATTTTTAGAAAATTTTGAAGATTTTTGTATGTACAATCAAGTAACCAATTTGACCCCGGGGATCAAGATTTGAACAAATTTTGTAGAAGTCTATAAGGCAATGCTACATGTCAAATATCTAAGATCTAGGCCTTCTGGTTTATTTTTAGAATCTTTTTGAAGATTTTCCTATATAAAATCAAGTGACCTATGGGGTGGGGTCAATTTTGACCCCGGGGGTCATGATTTGAACAAATTTTGTAGAGGTCCACTAGGTAATGCTACAGGTCAAATATCTAAGCTCTAGGCCTTCTGGTTTATTTTTTAAATTTTTTTGAAGATTTTCCTATAGAAATCTATGTAAAATCAAGTGACCCCTGGGGCAGGGTCAATTTTGACCCCGGGGTCATGATTTGAACAACTTTAGTAGAGATCCACTAGGCAATGCTATATGTCAAATAACTAAGCTCTAGGGCTTCTGGTTTCTGAGAAGATTTTTTAAGATTTTCCTATGTAAAATCAAGTGACCCCTGGGGCGGGATCAATTTTGACCCCGGGGTCATGATTTGAACAAATTTCGTAGAGGTCCACTAGGCAATGCTTGACACCAAATATCTAAGCTCTAGGGCTTCTGGTTTTTGAGAAGATGATTTTTAAAAATTTTCCTTTCAGTTGCCATGGCAACCAGAGTTCTGCATGGAATTCAATTCTTTGAACAATTTTTGTAGAGCTTCACCCAAGGAACATTCCTGTGAAGTTTGGATGAAATTGGCCTAGCGGTTTATAAGGAGATGTCGTTTAAAGTAAAAGTTTACGGACGGACAACGGACGGTGAACGATAAGAATAGCTCACCCTGAGCCTTTGGCTCTGGTGAGCTAAAAAAATGGGTGAAGTGTGTGTGTGTGTGTGTGTGTGGGGGGGGGGGGGGGGGGGGGGGGGGGGCGGCAGAGGATGCATGATCAGTGGTGGGCATGACTGCAGGGGTGTAAAATTTTTTTTCACACCACTCGCCCTGCAGGACTAGTAGCCAGTAATATCTACTCGCCCTTAGTGAACAGCCACTCGCCCTAATAATTGACACTTTTAATACTGTCACTTTTATGAAAGGAGTATTATGTACAATAGTATTATTTCCCGAAAAATATTTATTTTGAAAAGTGTCTAAAAAATTTGGACACAATAATCATCGTCCATCCACCCGTGTTGAAAAAGATGAAAAAAAAAACGTGGAGATCAAAGCGGTATTTTTGCTCGAGATTGTCATGGCATTACGTCATGTTTTCACGCCATGTGACACATCACTGTCTGATCTTACCGCATCGGTTCTTAAAATTGCTGAGAAATAGAAATCAATAAAAAGTTTCTTCTTAATTTGCTATCAAAAGCGAATGTGCTATATCCCGTATAAAAGGTAAATGTCTCAAACGTTAGTTACTATAGTGGATATCCTACCTCTGTAACCTATTTGCCCTCAAGGAATTAACATTATTGTTTGACAAAAAAAAAACTTTTAAATTGTTGGTCAAAAAATACATGTACAAAGATTCATTTAAAACTTATTAAAAACCGCAATGACATCACATTGCTTTATTTTAAAATTGCATTTCTATTTACGTTCACGAGGTCACGTAACCTATTCTGCCGCACTAACAGAAAATCTGTTTGCCAAAAATCGTTTTACTTCATGTATTGTAATTGCTGCCGCTTTTTCATTATTTAAGATTTTTTTATTCTGTTTTTTGTTCTTTCTGGTCAAAAGTCTGAATTTTATGCCCAGTGTATTCATCATTTATTTACTTTTAGAAAGAAATAAGTAACTAAGATCGCGCTGTTTGAATTTTTACAAATGATTATATGAAAATTCCACCGTTTTTATAGAATTTTGCCTTTATTCCTGTCGATATCTTATTAAGATCATTATAGAATTCAAATAGTATTATTTCTCAAGAGGTGTTGAAAACTTGAAGCGAAAATGTTAAAAAATGAATGCACTACACACGGGTTTTGTGTACGTGTCGACGTAAATTAGATATTTAATACGATAGGTCGCACGTGCTTGTGGAATGGAAAATTACCGGCATGACGTTTTGATATCTTTACAATTCACGGGTAAATTCCAGTCAATCCAGGTAGCGACTGAACCATCTCAAAGTTTGTTGACGTTTTGGAGTTGTAATTTCTGAATTTTGGTAAAGTAAGGACGTAAAAAACCACTCGCCCAATCGGTCGAGTATACAGCGAGGTCCACTCGTCCTACTCAGACTTTAACTCGCCAATGCGAGCGGGCGAGTGGAATTTTACACCCCTGAATTGACTGGGTGGAGGAGCGAGGTGGGAGAATGGTACAACTTGCATGTTGATAAATATTCATGGAAGGTTTGAAAAAAATCTAAAATAAGGAATGATAAAAAAAAAAAATATATATATATATATATATATATATATATTTTTTTTTTGGTGGGGGGGGGTGTGTGTGACCAAGGCAAGTGGGTGACCAGGTGTGGATGCGCAACTTCACATGTTTATAGTAAATGTTCATAGAAAAGAATGAAAGAAATTTAATGAAATTCTGCCAAATGGTTTGTTATGTACAAATATGTGGATTTTTAGACAATTAAAGGGCAATAACTCTGAAGTTACAAAAGAAATCTGTACCAAATTGTGTGTGCACAACCACATTATGGTGATCTAAATTCTGTTAAAGTTTCATAGTTTAAGGTCAAATATATCAAAAGTTATGATGCAGAAATTGCCATATCTATAGTACCCTATATAGTTAACACTAGAAACTTGTAAAAATAAAAAAAAAAAAAAAAAAAAATTTATATTTTTTTTTGGAGGTGGGGGGGGGGGGGGGGGGGGGGGGGGGGGGGGAAGGGGTGTGATCAAGGTCAGGGGCTGACCAGGTGTGGGTACACAACTTCACATGTTAACAATAAATAATAATGGAAAAGAATGAAAGAAATTTAATGAAATTCTACCAAATGGTAAAATTGTTATGTACAAATATCTGGATTTTTATACAATTAAAGGGCAATAACTCTTAATTTACACGTAAATCCGAACGAAATTGGGTGTACACAACCACATTATGGTGATCTAAATTCTGTTTAAGTTTCATAGTTCTAGGTCAAATATATCAAAAGTTATGATGCAGAAATTGCCTTATTTATAGTACCCTATATAGTTAACACTAGAAACTTCTAAGGGCCTATAACTCTAGTGTTACTAAGGCAATCTGACTGAAACTTGACGGGCCGCAAGAACTCATAGTGGCGAACATGTATATGAAGTTTTATATAAATATTCCCAACTACTTCCCAGATATGGCTCCGGACGGACAGACGGAAAGACGGACGGATGGACAACGCCAAAACTATATCCCTCAGACTTTCGTCGGGGGATAATAAGTCTGATCAGATTTAATTACTGATTGCAATATTTTGCAAAGCTATGATTGAATTACTAATAACTTGACATCAGTAATCATGATTACATAAATTTGTGATTACTAATTATATTACATTTAATTTCTGACAATGACATACAATAGTCAGGGCACCAAACTCAGTCAAAACATAGAAGTTGGACAAACAATGAACTTTAAGGGTCATGTATAATTTTGTACCTGATAAAAACAGCAGGCTTTCATTGACAAGCACTATTTGGCCAAAAAATTAGGGCTTAAATTAAAGCTTGGACTATTGTTGCCAAAAATAAGGGCTCCCAGGTGACCTCAGGCCTAAACATATACTGTTGTTTGTTGTTTATTTAAAGGTGTATGCCTGGAGGTTATAAATAATTTAGAGCATAACTATGTTTCATGAAGCTGTAACCTAGGAATTCATGGAAACCGGTAGAAGCATCCTCTTTTGTTTGTTTTGGGTTTAACGACTTTTTTAACAGTATTTCAGTCATGTAACGGCTGACAGTTAACCTAACCAGTGTTCTTGGATTCTGTATCAGTACAAACCTGTTCTCCGCAAGTAACTGCCAACTTCCCCACATGAATCAGAGGTGGAGGACGAATGATTTTAGACACAATGTCTTTCATCAAATCGTCACGGAGAACATAAGCCCGGCCCGAGGACCGAACTCACCATCCCCGCGATCCAAAGACCGACGCTCTCCCACTGTAAATGAATCTTAAAGAATATTAACTTCAGTAAGTTAATTGGTTCATTATATGCATGATTTTGTGCAAAATGTTTTCAAGTTCAGACAGAAATTACAAAACAAGAGGGCCTTGAAGGCCCTGTATCACTTACCTGACCTAGTGACCTAAAGATCATCAAGATAGTTTCATTAAAATATGGTCATAAATATGGCCTCTAAAGTGTTAACTAGCTTTTCCTTTTATTTAACCTAGTGACCTAGTTTTTGATCCAACATGACCCAGATTCAGATTGGACCTTAAGATCATCAAGATAAACATTCTGACTAAGTTTCATGAAGATACAGTCACAAATGTGGCCTCTAGGGTGTTAACTAGCTTTTCCTTTGATCTGACCTTGTGACCTAGTTTTTGACCCTGCATGACCCAGATTCAAACTGGACTTTGAAATCATCATACGTAACATTCTGAACAAGATTCATGAAATTACAGTCATAAATGTGGCCTCTATAGTGTTAACAAGCTTTTCCTTTGATTTGACCTGGTGACCTTGTTTTTGATCCCAGATGACCCAATATCAAACTCATCCAAGATTTTATTGAGGGTAACATTCTGACTAAGTTTCTTTAAGACTGGGCCAAAATTGCGACATCTAGAGTGTTAACGAGCTATTCCTTTGATTTGACCTGGTGACCTAGTTGTTGACCCCAGATGACCCAATATCAAATTCATCCAAAATTTTATTGAAGGTAACATTCTGACGAAGTTTCATTAAGATTAGGTCAAAATTGTGACCTCTAGAGTGTTAACAAGCTTTTGCTTTGACATGACCTGGTGACCTAGTTTTTAAACCCAGATGACCCAATATAGAACTTGTCCAAGATTTTATTGAGGGTAATATTCTGACCAAGTTTCATTAAGATTAGATCAAAATTGTGACCTCTACAGTGTTAACAGTCAAATTGTTGACGACGACGGACACAGGGCGATCACAAAAGCTCACCTTGAGCATTTTGTGCTCAGGTGAGCTAAAAATAAGGATAATTAAAAAAAACAAGAGGACCATGATGGTCCTGAATCGCTTACTTGTCTCCACATGACCCAATTTTCATGAAGATCCATTGATAAATATGGCTTCTAGAGAGGTCACAAAGTTTTTCTATTATCTGACCTAATGACCTAGTTTTTGGAGGCACATGACCCAGTTTTGAACTTGACCTAATATTATCAAGGTGAACATTCTCACCAATTTTCATAAAGATCTCATGAAGAGTATGGCCTCTAGAGAGGTCACAAGGTTTTTCTATTTTTATACCTACTGACCTAGTTTTGACCACACGTGACCCAGTTTCAAACTTTATCTAGATATCATCAAGGTGAACATTCAGACAAATTTTCATGAAGATCCATTGAAAAATATGGCCTCTAGAGTGGTCAAAAAGTTTTTCTATTTTTAGACCTACTGACCTAGTTTTTAACCGCAGTTGACCCAGTTTCGAACTTGACCTAGATATCATCAAGATGAATATTCAGACCAACTTTCATACAGATCCCATGAAATATATATATATATATAGCCTCTAGAGAGGTCACAAGGTCTTTTTATTATTTGACCTACTGACCTAGTTTTTGATGGCATGTGACCCAGTTTCGAACTTGACTTATCAAGGTGAACATTCTGACCAATTTTCATGAAGATCCATTGAAAAGTATGGCCTCTAGAGAGGTCACAAGGTTTTTCAATTTTTAGACCTACTGACCTAGTTTTCCACCGCACGTGACCCAGTTTCGAACTTGTCCTAGATATCATCAAGATAAACATTCTGACCAACTTTCATAAAGATCCCATGAAAAATGTGACCTCTAGAGTGGTCACAAGCAAAAGTTTACGGACGGACGCCACGCGATCACAAAAGCTCACCTTGTCACTTTGTGACAGGTGAGCTAAAAAAAAAAAAAGGGCCTTTATTTAGGAATTTGGCCCTTTCTGAGTGTTTTGTTTTTTTTTAGGAATTTTAGGGAGGCCTAAAAAATTAGGAATGTTAGGGCCATTTGAAAGCCTGAAAAGGACAAGTAAAATGAATTATTTGTCTATCAGTAGAAATCCCCATGAACAAAACACTTAAACCGCCATTAGTTCTTTTGCCAGTGATTTAACAAGAGCTGTCACAGAAGACAGGGCGCTCGACTATTTTGATGCTGGAAAGTGAAACTGCGTACATCTGAGGAAGCTGGAGCTGTCACTGGAGTGTTTAACGACTCAAATGTGGATGAAGATATTGGACAATAGCTTAAGTCTCAAAAAATTAAATCAGTATAAAAGGAACATAATTCATGGAAAACTTCTGCAAAAGTAATGCACCATGTGTCATATCATGTGGCTAATAATTTGGAACAACTATTTTAAGTTTTAATCAAATCTTTTAGTAATACTGCAGATACAGCAGAAGTGCATCGCAACTTGAACCGGAACTTCTGTTAGTAAAAAGAGGGCATAACTCAGAATGTACGGGTGCCGACATTATCGAACTTGTGTTGTATGATGTGAGTGATGATGTGGAACAACTATTTGATTAAATCCTTTTAGTAACAGCAAAGATATAACAAGAGCACCGCCTTGCGGGTGCTGACGCTCATCTGATTTTTTTTGTATAATAGAAATATTGTCCTACCCATAATTTTCTAAGTCTAAAAAGGGCCATCACTCTTGCAAAAAGCAGGATAGAGTTATGTTTCTTGATGTACAGTGTCCACTTATGATCGTGAAAAACTGTTGCAAGTTTTAAAGCAATAGCTTTAATGGTTTATGAGAAAAGTTGACTTAAACATAATATTCAACCAAGAAAATGATTTTTCTAAGTCCAAAAGGGGCAATAATTATTGCAAAAAGCAGGATGGAGTTATGTTGCTTGCTGTACAGGGTCAGCTTATGATGGTGAACAAGAGCTGCAAGTTTTAAAGCAATAGCTTTGATAGTTTAGGCCAGAGTTTTTTTATTTTTCGTTTTACGGGAGCGCCGGTCCTAAATATTGCAAAAGTGGAATAAAATTAAAATTCATTTTCCCGAGTTTTATGTTATTTTTTCCGCCGGTTGGTTGTTTACAGCCCCAAAGAAAATAAAATTAGTGTATTTTCACCTGGACGTAATTTCACAGGAAGGGAGTTTAACGTGTGCAAAATATCGTGTTTTGCCGTACATTTATCGGCATTAACAGGGTGTAAAATTCCACTCGCCTGCTCGCATTGGCGAGTTAAGTCTGAGTAGGACGAGTGGACCTCACTGTGTACTCGGCCGATCGGGCGAGTGGTTTTTTTTACGTCCTTACTTTTACCAAATTCAGAAATTACATCTACAAAACGTCAACAAACTTTGAGATGGTTCAGTCGCTACCTGGATTGACTGGAATTACCCGCGAATCGTAAAGATATCAAACGTCATGCCGGTAATTTTCCATTCCACAAGCACGTGTGACCTATCGTAACATCTAATTTACATCGACACGTACACAAAAACCGTGCGTTAGTGCATTCATTTTTTAATATTTTCGCATCAAGTTTTCAACACCCTTGAGAAATAATTACTTTTTGAATTCTATAATGATTTTAATAAGATATCGACAGAAATGTAGGCAAAATTTCTATAAAAATACGGTCGAATTTCCATATAATCATTTGTAAAAATTCAAACAGCGCGATCTTAGTTTACTTATTTTTCTTTCTAAAGTAAATAAATGATGAATACTATGGGCTTAAAAATTCAGACTTTTGACCAGAAAGTACAAAAAACAGAATAAAAAAATCTTAAATAATGAAAAAGCGGCTGCGATTACAATGCATGGAGTAAGACGATTTTCGGCAAACAGATTTCTGTTAGTGCGGCAGAATAGGTTACGTGACCTCGTGAACGTGAGTAGAAATGCGATTTTAAAATAAAGCATGTGATGTCACTGCGGTTTTTTCATATGTTTTAAAATGAATCTTTGTACATGTATTTTTTTACCAACAATTTAAAAGTTTTTTCTTGTCAAACAATAATGTAAATTCCTTGAGGGCAAATAGGTCACAGAGGTAGGATATCCACTATAGTAACTATCGTTTGAGACATTTACCTTTTATACGGGATATAGCACATTCGCTTTTGATAACAAATTAAAGAAGAAATTTTTTATTGATTTCTATTTCTCAGCAATTTTAAGAACCGATGCGGTACGATCAGACAGTGATATGTCACATGGCGCGAAAACATGACGTAATGCCATGACAATCTCGAGCAAAAATACCGCTTTGATCTCCGCTTCAGATGTCAAGATACTGACACACTTCTTTTAGCTCTTAGAGAGGTGTAATTGATCATGAAAACATAGGTCACATGACTTAGTTTATCACTGAATAGTTACCGATAATCTTTAACGTTTTTTTTCTCTCTTTCTACACGGGTGGATGGACGATGATTGTATCCAAATTTTTTAGACACTTTTCAAAAATATATTTTTCGGGAAATAATACTATTGTACATAATACTCCTTTCATAAAGTGACAGTATTTAAAGTATTAAATTGTCTAAAGATTGTCTTACTCACATTTTGTTTTCATAGATTCAACTTAAAGTTTGCCATAGAAAGGTAATACAATATCAAAGGTGCTTTGACATTAAATTTTATTCAAACATTAGTTGTTTGCAGAACAAATAAATGTTTGTAACAACAGATTTTTTTTTACATTTCTATTTCAATGGTGACCCCTCGATCACACTTTACACAGGCTTGGGACTGTCTGGCATAAAGCAGCTGGTAGTGTTGGCAAAATCTCAGACAGATGGTCCATTTCTTTTTTAACTTCAATAGAATTCATAAGTGTATAAAGAATAATAAAGAATACTTTTTATTGGAGACAATATTTTAATAAAAAGTGATGCAACTTCAGTACTTGACTTAGTGTAGTATAAAAAGGTGCAAATTACAGAAGCAACTTCAGTACTTGAACTAAGTGTATTATAAAAAGGTGCAAATTACAGAGTTAAATGAAGTAAATTTTCAGATTACTTTTTGCTAGATTATCTTTCATTTTTCATCACTGAAAAAAAAATCTTGCCCTCTGCACTGTGACTGTTATTCAAAGTTATTAAATACTTTATTTTGCTGATAAAATCCAGTATATTATGAGCTGGCATAAACTGTAAAGTTAGCTCGTTAAAGATGATATTGGTGAAAGATACAATAAGTAAATATTGTGTATAAAAAGCAGAGGTTACACAGCAGAAGATGCAAGCAAACCAAACCACCAAATTACTACACTACTAAGCCACTTTATACCAGACGTGTTTAGTCTCTACTTGCTGTCACTGAAATTTACTGTGGCAGTTGTAACAGATAAAATAATTTTTGTCTTCCACTTAAATTAAGTAAAACAAGCTTTCTGAATTTTAAAGGCTTGCCAGTGTGAGTTACAGTGCCTGAAGCAGTTTATTCACAAGCATGCATGAAAATTTTATTCAATGTTCATCCTGTATAAATGGCTTTTATAGTCTTAAAACATAACAATACATCACAATATTAAATACTGGACACAAACACAAGAAAACAAAACTTGAAACGAAAGTTCATCAAAATAAAAAAAATCTTAAAAAATTCTATTTTATTTTTATTTTTTTCCGAGATGCTCACTTTCAAGCTTTTTATTTTTATTCTTATTCCCTCCTCCCCCTGCTCATTTTTCAAAAATCTCCCGTAAAACGAAAGATAAAAAAACTCTGGCCTTAAGAGAAAAAGTTGACCTAAACATAAAACTTAACCAAGAAATCTGATATTTTCTAAGTCCAAAAGGGGCCATAAATCTTGCAAAAAGCAGGATGGAGTTATGTTTCTTGCTGTACAGGGTCAGCTTATGATTGTGAACAAGTGTTGCAAGTTTTAAAGGAATAGCTTTGATAGTTTAGGATAAAAGCTGACCTAAACATAAAACTTAACCAAGAAAACTGATTTTCTAAGTTCAAAAGGGGCAATAATTCTTGCAAAAAGCAAGATGGAGTTATGTTTCTTGATGTACAGGGTCTGCTTATGATGGTGAACAAGTATTCCAAGTTTCAAAGCAATAGCTTTGATAGTTTAGGAGAAAAGCTGACCTAAACATAAAACTTAACCAAGAAATCTGATATTTTCTAAGTACAAAAGGGGCCATAAATCTTGCAAAAAGCAAGATGGAGTTATGTTTCTTGCTACACAGGGTCAGCTTATGATGGTGAACAAGTATTCCAAGTTTCAAAGCAATAGCTTTGATAGTTTAGGAGAAAAGCTGACCTAAACATAAAACTTAACCAGGCAACGCCGACGCCGACGCCGACAACCGCTCAAGTGATGACAATAACTCATCATTTTTTTTCAAAAAATCAGATGAGCTAAAAAGCATCAAAATTAAACTTATTCTAAGTAAAAAGGGGATATAACTCATAAAACATTTCTGCCAGAGTGACTGACCTTGTGCCATATGATGAGGATGATGATCTGGAAAAACTAACTTAAGTTTTCATCAAATTCATTATGTGATGACAAAGATGTAGTGAAAGTGCACCACAATTAACCTGAAATTCTAAGTAAAAAGGGGGCATAATTCATGAAATATTGGTGGAAGAGTTACGGCCCTTGTATCATATGATGCAGATGATGATGTAGTACAACTATTCTAAGTTTGAATCAAATCCATTTGGTAGTAACAGAGATAAAGTGAAAGTGCATCAAAACTTTAACCTGAAATTTTAAGTACAAAAGGGGGATAACTCATAAAATACAGGTGTCACAGTTATGACCCTTGTGTCAAATGATGTAGTGGTGATGATGAACAATTATTTTAAGTATGAATCAAATCCCTTATGAAATAACAGAGATATAGTGAAAATGCATCAAAATTAACATAAAATTCTAAGTAAAAAGGGGGCATAATTCATGAAAAATTGGTGCCAGAGTTACGAACCTTGTGTCATATGATATGGGTGATGATGTGGAACAACTATTTTAAGTTTGAATCAAATCCATTTAGTAATAACTGAGATAAAGTGGATGTGCACCAAAACTTTAACCTGAAATTCTAAGTAACAAGAGGGTCATGATGACCCTGAATCACTCACCTGAGTAATATGAGACAAATGCAGGGCCCACACTGGGCTGAAAAAAGTTGGAGCCACTTTTTTTCTCGGAAACGGTAGGGAGGTTGCTGGAGAGGTTTCCCTTCCCGCGGTCCGTTGAAAATTTTTGTTACTTCCCATAAGCAAATGGTGATATTCTAGCTATATAGGGGGACTTTTGAATGAAAGCGGGTATACCTCTAAAGCAAGTTTTGTATTTTAAAATGTTGTTGGATGTTTGAAGCAACCTGTCTGAAATATTTTTCCATTACAGCTTCTTTTTGTTGTGGGCCTACTATGTAAATGCATGGCCCGGGGGCTGTGTTTTTGGTGCTCTGTGCTTCCGAGAAATCTACCCTGATACAGGATTACATTTCAAATCCATTCCTAACTTTTAAAGACATTCAAAAAACTTGGCAAACACCTTTACTAATTACTTACTAAGATCACAGACACGGGTCCAGTGTATTTTTTTTTTTTGATTAATATAAAAAACAACCTTTTTTTCACACAAATAGCTTTCTACAGTATATGTTAGTCAAATGAAAAAAAAAAATGATGACAAAAATCCGGTCACAGTGTCTGACGGTGGCGACAACGTTAAAAAATTCATCAAACCATTCATTATTTTGCCGATTTATTTATTAATTATTTGATCCATGGAAATTAAAGGCATCAATCATTTAATCTGCCGTAATGACAACAAAACAAAAAGATTATTTTAACCCGATAATCGGTTGCTAATTGGTTGCAAATTGCATCTTCTCGCGTGTCAAGATGTTTATTACACATTGTTATATGTAAAGTAAGCGCAGACTGGGTAGTACTATCCCGAAATAAGTTAATTTTATAAGGTAAAATTATCGGAACCAGTCAACTGTTTTTTAACATAATTTCTCGGAGGTTACGATTTAGAACGTCTGAAACAAAATGGCGGTCCAAATTACGAACATTTTTTTCATTTTCGCCACTCGTGATTTTTCTTCGCCACTTTCATCGCAGATTCGCCAAATGGCTCGAGTGGCGAACGACAGCGTGGGCCCTGAAATGTTTAAAATGGAAAACCGATGCTAAAATATTAGAAAGTAGGTCAGTAGGTCACATTCATGGTCACTGAGCGTTAGTTTTAAGTGTGCAAAACTGTACATGTCATCCAAATTTCAAGGCTATATCTTAAAAAATAAGAAAGTAGGTCAGTAGGTCAAGGTCACAGTCAAGTGACCCCTAATCACTTGGGGTCTTTAGGTAATTATAATCAAGCAGTCCAGGAAATATGATCTGATAATTTTTGAAGTATGTATTCCTATATAACTCATATAACAAGTGACCCCCAGGGCGGGGCCTCTTTTCACCCCAGGGGCATAATTTGAACAATCTTGTTAGAGATCCACTAGGCAATGCTACATACCGAATATCAACGGCCTAGGCTTTGAACTTTCAGACAAGAAGATTTTTTTCCCTATAGATATGTCTATGTTAAATTTGGGACCCCTAGGGCTGGGCCTCTTTTCACCCCAGGGGCATAATTTGAACAAGTTTGGTAGTGGAACACTAGGCAAGGCAACCTACCAAATATCAAAAGCCTATGCCTTGCAGTTTCAGGCAAGAACATTTTTAAAGTTTTTTCCTATGTAAGTCTTATGTAAAACTTGAGACCCCCCGGGGCAGGGCCTCTTTTCAACCCAGGGGCATTATTTGAACAATTTTGGTAGAGGACCACAAGGCAATGCAATATAACAAATATCAAAAGCCTAGGCCTTGCAGTTTCAAACAAGAAGATTTTTAAAGTTCTTTCCTATATAAGTCTATGTAAAACTTTAGACTCCCCTGAGGCAGTGCCTCTTTTCACCCCAGGGTTATAATTTGAACAATTTTGGTAGAGGACCATAAGGCAATGCTACATACTAAATATCAAAGGCCTAGGTCGTGTGGTTTTAGACAAGAAGATTTTAAAAGTTTTTTTTCTATATGTCTATGTAAAACTTTTGACCCCCGGGGCAGGGCCTCTTTTCACCCCAGGGGCACAATTTGAACAAACTTATAAGAGGACCATTAGATGATGTTACAAGCCAAATATCAAGGCTCTATGCCTTGCGGTTTTGGACAAGAAGATTTTAAAAGTTTTTCCTTTCGGTTGCCATGACAACCAGAGTTCTGCATGGAATTCAATTCTTTGAACAATTTTGAAAGGAGGCCACCCAATTATCATTCCTGTGAAGTTTGGTATAATTCTGCCTAGTGGTTTTCAAGAATTTTTTTTTAGACAAGAGATCACAGAGTGATCTTGGCGCCCACCAATGTGCCATTTTTGAGTGTTCCAAATTTCAAGACTTACTGACTAGCTCAAGGTCAAATTTCATTTCCGTACACAACACAAATCTATGCAAGTGGTCCAAATTTGAAGGCTGTAGCTTGAGAAATGTAAAAGTAGGTCACTAGGTCAAAATCCAGGTCAAATTTTACTTCGGAATACAAAACTATGCATGTGGTCCAAATATGAAGCCTGTACCTTCAAAAATGTGAAAGTAGGTCACTAGGTCAATGTAAAGGTCAAAGTTTGTTTCGGTACACAAAACTATGCATGTGGTCCAAATCTGAAGGCTGTAGCTTGAGAAATGTAAAAGTAGGTCACTAGGTCAAAATCAAGGTCAAATTTTATTTCGGAATACAAAACTATGCATGTGGTCCAAATTTGAAGCCTGTACCTTAAAAATGTGAAAGTAGGTCACTAGGTCAATGTAAAGGTCAAAGGTCATTTCAGTACACAAAACTATGCAAGTGGTCCAAATTTGAAGGCTGTAGCTTGAGAAATGTAAAAGTAGGTCACTAGGTCAAAATCAAGGTCAAATTTTATTTCAGAATACAAAACTATGCATGTGGTCCAAATTTGAAGCCTGTACCTTCAAAAATGTGAAAGTAGGTCACTAGGTCAATGTCACGGTCAAAGTTTTTTTCGGTACACAAAACTATGCATGTAGTCCAAATTGAAGGCTGTAGCTTGAGAAATGTGAAAGTAGGTCACTAGGTCAAAATCAATGTCAAATTTCATTTTGAAACACGAAACTATGCATATGGTCCAAATTTGATGCCTGTACCTTCAAAAATGTGAAAGTAGGTCACTAGGTCAAAATAAAGGTCAAAGTTTTTTCCAGTGCACAAAATTATGCATGTGGTCCAAATTTGAAGGCTGTAGCTACAGAAATGTGAAAGTAGGTCACAAGGTCAAAATCAAGGTCAACTCATGTCAAGGTTCATCTTGCCACTCAAAAAATATACATGTGGTCCAAGTTTGAATGTTGTAGTTACTGACAAGAACATTTTAAAAGCTTTTCCCTATATAAGTCTATATGAACCATGTGACCCCGGGGCGGGGCCATATTTAACCCTAGGAGGAAAATTTGAACAAACTTGGTAGAGAACCACTAGATGATGCTACATTACAAGTATCAAAGCCCTAGGCTTTGTGGTTTGGACAAGAAGATTTTCAAAGTTTTTCCCTATATAAGTCTATGTAAACCATATGACCCCAGGGCGGGGCCATATTTGACCCTAGGGGTATAATTTGAACAATCTTAGTTGAAGACCACTAGATTATGTCACATACAAAATATCAAAGCCCTAGGCCCTGTGGTTTTGGACAAGAGATTATTCAAAGTTTTTCCCTATATAAGTCTATATAAACCATGTGACCCCCAGGGCGGGGCCATATTTGACCCCAGAGAAATAATTTGAATCATCTTGGTAGAGGACCACTAGATGATGCTTCATACCAAATATCAAAGCCCTAGGCTCTGTGGTTTTGGACAAGAAGGTTTTCAAAGTTTTTTCCCTATATAAATCTATATAAATTATAGAAATAAACAAAGGGCCATAACTCACTCATAAATTGTTGAACCAGTCTGATTTTCAGGGGGACACAACTAGGGTACCAATACATCATTCTGACAAAGTTTGGTCAAAATCCCCCCAGTAGTTTCTGAGGAGATGCGATAATGAGAAATTGTTAACGGACGGACGGACGGACGGACGGAATGACGGACGGACGGACCACGGACGCAGAGTGATTTTAATAGCCCACCATCATCATGATGGTGGGCTAAAAATGTTGACGGACAGACAATGCACGACGGACATTGAGCGGTCACAAAAGCTCACCATGAGCCTTTGGCTCAGGTGAGCTAAGAAGGGGGGATGATTCATGAAATACTGGTGCCAGAATTATGACCCTTGTGCCTTATGATGTGGGTGGTGATGAGGAACAATTATTTTAAGTTTGAAGCAAATCCATCAAGTAATAACAAAGATAGAGAAAGTGCATCAAAACTTTAACCAAAGTGCGGACTTCGTATAGTCGAGCTAAAAATTTCTGAACGTACAATTTTGAAATTTAGTCTATGTGTAGAACAATATGTTAAGTTTCACAACTGAAACAAATTCAAATTCTGGTATCATATAAATTTGCTCATTTTACGACTTCAACCCATCTTTGAAAAGTCACAAAAATATACCAAAACTTCTAGAATTTACAAACTACTGTTACGAGGGAAGTGACAACACAAACAGAATAAAGTTGTTGTCGTGCCCTGTCATTAAAGAGCATTTAATGTGTGTGAAATTTAAGGTTTTCTAGTAAAAGTCAAAATCTACACTTCCTTATTTCTATAAAATGTATTATGTTCATTTCTTAAAAACGCTGGAATTCTTTCATGTGTATTTTTTTTTACTTTTTAACAACTGGCTTTGTTAGTAAACCGAATAAAAAGTCATCAAGAGTCCCCATTTGAACAAACCAAAAACCAACCTGTCATCTCTGTCATGTCTTCTTTCTCTTGACCTTGACCTTCTACGACCTTTGTCACGTGATCTACTTCTTCTGTGCCCTTAAAACATGGATATACAATGCATATCTACTAATTATCAAATTTTACATTATATATGATATATAGGTAAACATCTATTTTTACTCATTGGTCATGCCATATACATGGTCGGTAAACATGCAATCCAATTCCCCCTGAGAATACGCTTAAAATGGGTTGCGCAACATCCGATGCTGGTCATGTACGTAAAAAAGACCAATTTCAGGTATGTGAAATTATGTTTTTGCTCAGTAAGACACAGTCATAAATGTTCTCCAAAAAGCAAAATGCTTTTCAGCCTCAATATGATAAAACATCATACATGTCAAATAGCTGTTTGTAATTTATGATTTGGCCCAATTATCACATAAATTCTGGCAACACGAATTGTGAAAAAAGTATATGAACAGAAAAAAGTATATCAACAAAACTGTAATAAGCGCTAAGATTCTCAAAAAGAATGCCAAAATGTGTGCAAGGTCACATCATGGTAAAGACTCGAGCTCGGCACATAATTAGGTGAAAATATGCAATTTCTGACTATTTCAGGGGCCATAACTTTAACAAGAGGGTCATGATGACCCTGGATCGCTCACCTGAGTAATATGAGCTACATGTTTCAAATGTCAAACTGATGATAAAATATTAAGAAAGTCAGTAGGTCACATTCATGGTCAGTGAAATTCAGTTTTACGATTTGTGTGCAAAACTGTGTATGTCATCAAAATTTCAAGGCTGTATCTTAAAAAAACAAAAAAGTAGGTCAGTAGGTCAAGGTCACAGTCAAGTGACATCATATTACTTGGGGTCATCAGGTAATTATAATTAAACAGTCTTGGAAATAGGATCAGATGATTTTTTTTAGGAATTTTTCCCTATATAACTCACATAATAACTAAGTGACCCCAGGGCGGGGAATCTTTTAACCCCAGGGGCATAATTTGAACAATTTTGGTAGAGGACTACTAGACAATGCATCATACCAAATATCAAAACCTAGGTTGTATGGTTTCAGGCAAGAAGATTTTTAAAGCTTTTTCCTATATAAGTCTAATATAAAACTTGGGACCCCTGGGGCGGGGCCATATTTAACCCTAGGGGGATAATTTTAACAATCTTAGTAGAGGACTACTAGATGATGCTACATAACAAATATCAAAGCCCTAGGCCATGTGGTTTTGTACAAGAAGATTTTCAAAGTTTTCCCTATATAAGTCTATATAAACCATGTGACCTCCGGGGTGGGGCCATATTTGACCCTAGAGGGAAAATTTGAACAAATTTGGTAGAGGACCACTAGATGATGCTACACACCAGAAATCAAAGCCCTAGGCCCTGTGGTTTTGGACAAGAAGATTTTTAAAAAATTTCTTTTCTGTTGCCATGGCAACCAGAGTTCTGCATGGAATTCAATTCTTTGAATAATTTTGAAAGGTGGCCACATAAGGATCATTCCTGTGAAGTTTGGTGTAATTCTGCCCAGTGGTTTTTAAGAAGAAGATTTTTTTAGAAAATGTTGACGGACGGACGACGGACATTGAGCGGTCACAAAAGCTCACCATGAGCTAAAAATAGGGGATGGAGCCAGCCAAAAAATAGGAGGTGTGTAAGTTTATATAATGATAAAGACTCATGCAAGTTTTCATCCATTTATACCATATACTTTTTGAGCTAGGTGCGTCAGAAGGTGAAAATGTGCATTTTTGACTATTTCAGGGGCCACAACTCAGAAAATAGGGGGCGGAGGCAGATAAAAAAAAATAGGAGGTGCACATGTTCATATCATGATAAAGACTCATGCAAGGTTTAATCAATTTACATGTGATCAGGGTTTCAGAAATCGCATGTCCGGAGTCCCGGGGGCTACCAGAAAATTCTATCGGGCTACTAATTTTTTTCAGAGCGTGCCCGCCGGGCTATCTTGAAACTCCGTAACGAGTAGCCCGGAAATCAATAATTTAGTCTTCAAATATAATTTTGATAGTTGTCTATAATCCCCTTGTTTATCAAGAGATACACGCCCGAGGCTTTAATTACCTTACCACCTACTGTCACAATCGGCAAACAATTAACCGTTTAATCGTACCCGCAGGCAAATGTTACAAAAACACGTGCACGAGTGATTTTAGACTGGTCCAATAACACTGAAGTCGGTGATCGGTTTTGTTTAAAACAATGTGCAAACCAGTCTTAAAATTACGTCATTTTAGCGCCACCTGCCAAAGTGTACTTTCGGTTTCGCTGACCTCAATATTTATCGAGCGATCAGAAAGAAAAGATATTTGATTTTGAGGCAGTTTAGTGCTTACACTTATTGTTTATGCTTTTCAGTTTAAATACTTGCCTAACATGAAAAACAAAATCAACCATGATTTAGCAAAATATCAGAAAGTATACATAATTTTGGACAAACATAAATTCGGATAAGTGAATACACAGTGCCAAGAAACTGAGAGACGTTATATACGCGGTTCTAGTCTGTTTATTAAACTAACAGATGTATAGAATCAGACAGAATTATTAAATCAACTTTAAATAATTTTGAGATAAATTACAATTCATACAGCTCTAAGGAATTTGCAAGTTTATAAAAATTGATTTTGTATTGCCATGTTGCAATAACTATCTGGAGTACTCCTGATAATATTTCTCAGTTTAAATACATGTAGTTTTATTTTTTAAAATGAGAAAAAGGAGTAATGATAATTGCTATTTAAGACAACAAAATTTATAACAATGTGCGCATGGCTAAAATTATGAAACCTCTAATGATTTAATCATTCCATCCACTGTAGTATAGAAGCACATAGTAAATAAACCGAAATGGCCATTGCCAAATAAACGTAAATGTTCGGGCTACCAGATTAAAATTCTGGTAGGCTACCAATAAATTTGCAGATTTCTGAAACCCTGATGTGATACATTTTTAGTTAGGCGTGTCACAATTGCTTAGTTTGTTATGTACAAATATGAGGATTTTTAAACAATTAAAGGGCAATAACTCTGAAGTTACAAAAGAGATCCTGACGAAACTGTGTGTGCAATACCACATTATGGTGATCCATAGGTCAAATATATCACAAGTTATGAAGCATAAATTGCCATATTTATAGTACCTTATATAGGTAACACTAGAAACTTCTAAGGGCCATAACTCTGGTCAGGGTTTCCTCTGGGTCAATTTCACTTTGCGCCAACAAATTCGCCAATCAGGAAAAGTTAGCGCCAGTGGCTCTCAAGTTGGAGCCAATAGTCTGTGATGGGCGACATACCGTTTTCTTTTTCAATCTCTTTTTCATTTGATTCTTTACAGTAACCATGCAATTTGCTCTTGAACCAGTCTATCCTAATATCACATTAAATCAAAAATAGTTTTTAATCTTCTCAACCATTTTCAAGAACATTTTCTAAACCAAGTTTTTGCTCAATCTAATATAAAATTATCCCTTTAGATAGTTTGCCATTTTTAATTATCTCCCTTTAAGGGTCATTTTCACTAAATATATGTTTTTAAAACATGAATATTTATCCTAATATCATAATTGAATCAAAAAAAGTTTTTAATCTTCTCAACCATTTTCAGGAACATTTTCTAAACAAAAGTAATTGCTCAATCTATAAAATTATCTCTTTATATAGTTTGCCATTTTAAATTATCTCCCTTTAATGGTTATTTTCACTAAATAGATGTTTTTAAAACATGAATATTTATCTCTTTATTCTTTTAACTTTTTATTTCAAAATTAATTTAGGTCATTTATCAAAAACAGTGTTGTTTTATATTATTTTATAACTTTTGAAAAGCTTTTTAAAAATGCTTAAGTTTCATTATATATATAACTAAATTTCTGTTTCCTTTCATACATACTAATGTATGGCGAAAATACCACCTACAGGTATTATTAGCACTTTGTTTCAAAGCTCTGGGGTTGAGCTTTTTACAATTATCCCCGTGTATCAATGCTTTACGTTGGGCACATAAAAGAACCAAAAGAACTGCTTTAGTTCATTTGTATCTCAAAAATTCTCCGATTGAAATTATACGACCGCGACTGAAATTCTCCGATTGAAATTATACGACCGCGACTGAAATTTACGAACGGGGTAAATTTATTTAACAACGCTTGTGCAAAATTGATCTATTTACGATCGGAGAATATGTGTATCTTTTAATCGTGTCATTATTTCCGGCATTTTCTCGGTCTCAGTTACTTCGGCGAATCGGATTGTCATTAAAATAACCTGTAAATTTATCTCGCGTTTTTTGCATCATAAAAAGGTAGTGCTTAGACGAAGCACGCAGCTAATATTTCGTTTCATTTGCTTTCGTGTAAGTAGGCGGGGCTAAATTTGGCGAATCAGATTGACTGATAATCGTTCTTGCGTGGAGGAACGCTCTAGTGACTAGGCGAAGTTTTAAATTATGCCCCGAGGTGTAAATCGATATTGACATGTTGTGTATTGTCTTCGTGTAGTGTTAAGTATCGGATAATCCGTTATTGCGTCACTGAGAAAGATCACAAGATCAGATCGACGATTATCTTGTAGGCGCCAATGAAATTCGCCAATTGAAGATTTTTAGCGCCAGAATTTATATTTTGTCGCATTTGGCGCCATTGGCGACCGACAGCGGGAACCCTGCTGGTGTTACTTGGGCAATCTGACTGAAACTTGATGGGCCACATAACCCATAGTGGTGAACATGTATATGAAGTTTTATATAAATATTCCCAATCACTTCCTAGTTATGGCTCCGGACGGATGGACGGAAAGAAGGACGAACACTCCAAAACTATATCCCTCTGCCTTTGACAGGGGATAAAAAAAACTTTAACCAAGAAGGTGGGGACACAGACAGACACAGACGCTGACGCCGGGGTGAGTAGGATAGCTCTCCATATACTTCGTATAGTCAAGCTTAAAATAAGGAGATTTAACCTAATGACCTACTCACCTAGTTAAAGGACCATGGTAAACTTTCTGACCAAGTTTCATTAAGGTTGGGCCTAAATTGAATTTTTACTGTAAAAATGTTAATGCTGGACAATGCATTCATGATGGACATTGGGCAATCACAACTGTTCACTTCCAGCATGCTGTGAGTGCTTAAGTAAGCCAATAAAACCTACTTCTGTGCCTATCTCTATCCCTGGAACGATCCCTTTCTCTAGATTTTGACCGTCTTCGTTCTGCAATTAAAAAACATTTCGAAAATTAGTCGTGTGTATTGGCTGACAGGTCTATCAGCAACACAGTAATTATATTGTGTATAGGACACAAATGAACTACAATATTTTCAACTTTCTTAATGAATAAGTAATGATTTTATATAGTTTTAAATGTTATTTACTTAACATATCAATACTTATCTGATTTTTTTTCAGCCGATAAAACGAATGAGATCATGTCTGTATAAAAATCCGTTGATTTTCTATTATTAGAAATGATAAAACATGGATTGCCGAACGTCCATGTTGATTTGTAAAAAGTGGCTTAAACTTTTATTCTTAAAACACAAATTTATATATACCAGTAGGCCCCTATATATTTTTGAAGAATGGAAAAGCTTATATTAAACTAGAGATGCTTTTGAGAAAAGCGCATGTCTCCCACAACTGCCAATATGAAAAATGTTAGCTTCTCTAGATGTTTTAGACGAGTGGATCCAATTAGATGGTCTGGATGAGTGGATCCAATCAGTAATTCAAGGGCCATAAATCAAAAGTGCCTGGGCGGATTTGGCTATTTATCGAACTTGGGTAAGGTCTTATGGCCAAACACATTTTGTTAAAGTTTGGTGAAGATCGGATGAGAAATGTTCGACTTAGAGAGTGGACAAGAGTAAACAGACGGATTTTTTCGGTAATTCAAGGGCCGTAACTCCAAAATGCCTAGACCGATTTGGCTAGTTATCGAACTTGGCCGAGGTCTCATGGTCAAACACATTTTGTTAAAGTTTGGTGAAGATCGGATGAGAAATGTTCGACTTAGAGTGCGGACAAGAGTAAAAAGGCCGATTTTTCGATAATTCAAGGGCCGTAACTCCAAAATGCCTGGACCGATTTGGCTAGTTATCGAACTTGGCCGAGGTCTCATGGACAAACACATTTTGTTCAAGTTTGGTGAAGATCGGATGAGAAATGTTTGATTAAGAGTGTGGACATGAGTAAAAAGGCCAATTTTTCGATATTTCAAGGGCCGTAACTCCAAAATGCCTAGACCGATTTGGCTAGTTATCGAACTTGGCCGAGGTCTCATGGTCAAACACATTTTGTTTAAGTTTGGTGAAGATTGGATGAGAAATATTCGAATCAGAGTGTGGACAAGAGTAAAAAGACCGATTTTTGGTAATTCAAGGGCCATAACTCCAAGACGCCTGGACCGATTTGGCTAGTTATCAAACTTGGCCGAGGTCTTATGGTCAAACACATTTTGTTTAAGTTTGGTGAAAATCGGATGAGAAATGTTCAACTTAGAGTGCGGACAAGCTTTGTGACAGACACACACACAGACTGGAGTAAATCAATATGTCTCCCACACCACTGTGTGGTGGGAGACATAACAAGCAATTCATTAATTAATTTTGACTATTATTTCGAATTCTAACATGATCAGCAGCAATTGCTATATAAACATATAGCGAAATCGCCTATACATGAATCTACGATAAAATATGGTTGGCTGTTACATTTCAACCCCCTATGATTATGAGAGATTCTACTTCAGTTCCATTACATACAAATTATTTCCACAGACACTTGGGGTATGGACCTCCCCCCCCTCCCCAGCCCAAACTACTACGCACCTGTATATATTTTTTATCATCATCATTGTATATCGAGACCCAGACACTAATCACACAAACATTGTTAAACTTATTTGAGCTAATTTAAAAAAATATATTATATCTCATTAGGGGGGGGGGGGGGGGTTCATACCCCAAGTGTCTGTGATTATTTCAGGGCAAAACAGTTGAAAACAGAATTTCAAAAACATTAATCAAGGGGTAGGACGTGAAGTCATTGCACACTTGGTTCAAGCGGGCAAAATGGTTGCAAACTTACAAAATGCCGGATATTTTCTGAAATCATCGCATGTTCGCTTGCTTTTTTATCAGGTAAGTGGGTTTCTATGGTACTTTGAACTCTATGGATATGTGCATGCATCAGTTCTATGTCTACGTCACACTCGGTTCTGCGTTTCAGGGTTGTAGATTTCGAATTGTCAGAGTTATTGAAGTTATAAAATGGTCATGTCCATGTTTTTAAATTTTAATTGCGTCGTTTCCTGCCGTTTTTAACATTCTAATGATCAAACTAGCCTGTTTTGGGGCCCTGATCGACATGTCCGCAATCAACTGCAGCGCAAGCGCAGTACATACTTGTAAAATAAGAACAGTAGCTATGGTATTACGCAATGTTAATAAAAAGCTATTGAACTAATTAATGCATTTCTTTATCTGATGAAAATGTTTTTTGATATGGGTGGTTTTCAAAATAATGAAGCTTTTTCTTCTCTCTCACCTTACTTTAATTCAGTTCAGTTTTAGAATGTGTTTTGGAGCAAATTATATCCAAATCAATGTAATCAATAAATGTGTGCAATTTTATCTTGATGGCTCAAGCAGTTTTAAAGTTATATTAAATTATATAGCTAATTTTGTCCCCTGTGCACCCAAAAAAGTGTGACATTTTACATGAAGTATAGTTTTCAACTGTGGTTTACTTTTTAAAATCATGCTTTATTGTTACAGCTTTGACTTTTTTATGTAACTTAAACTCTGCACATTTAAATAAAATACTTCTTTTTCATTACATACATCTTATTGTTACCAATATTTCACATCTTGTGATGGAACCCCCTTCACAAAAAATAGTGAAAAAAATACTAAATTAAAATGTTGAACACTACAATTTCATAACCCTATTACTTTTTAAAGTCTTAATGTTTTTCTAAGATGTTTATCCTTTCAGCTATGAAGACACAGTATGATTTTTTTCTTTAATAAATCGACTTTCTCAGAAACTTGATGAATTTCTATACACCTAAAAATGTCCCCTGTGCACCTTTTCAGTTGTTAAGTGTCAGATTTCTTTTATTCTTTAAATAAAATAGGATTTTACTTTATTTTCCTTGAAAGGGAGTTACAACAGATACAAAAGCAGCGTTCAACTTCACATATTACAGACTGTTAAATATTCACAAAGACAAAAGTGATGTCCCCTGTGCACCCTTTTTTACATATATCAATTATCATAGCATTCCAGTAATTTGTGGTGGCAGTTCTATATTCTTAGCAGTGTGAATGCAAAATTTAGGCATTACTTGATAATTTAGCATTATATAAGAAACCCTGGACAATTTAAAATTCATTGTTTGCATTTTTTCTGAAGTTGCCAGTTTTCAAGTTTGAAAGTGGAAACGTCAATTTTATTGCTTCTTAAGCTCTTAAGTTTACCTACATATGTAAATGTTCACTAGTAAATATTGTGTAGTTAAAAGAATTTTACTTACCATGAACATATTCTATGAATAAATATTTTGACACAATTTGTCCCCTGTGCACCCTTTTTAGTAAAATTATAAAGTATGTATGAATTTTACTATTCCGTTTTATCATGCATGGCATTTAGCCATTTTTCTTCTCTGAATAAGCAGTTCATGTAAGCTAAATGATTTCAATGTGTTAGTTATGTTTAAAGTCACTTATTTTTTATTTAAAGCATTACATTCTGTTGAATTTTCATGTTTTTGTAGTGAAAATTTTCAATTTTGTAGTTATTTTGTGGAATAAACTAATTTTTTAATAGTATTTGTCTAAAGTTGATTACCATTAGTCTTTTTATGAATAGAAAACTAATAATGGATGAATATTACACTGATCTTCAGTATCTGTCCCCTGTGCATCTGTAGACAATTCTAGAAATTAGAATTACTGGACATTCTTGAAATTTGGCATGTGGTTTATAAACATGCGAAGTGTGAGAAAAAAATAGGTTTTATAATTATATGTTAGTTATATTGCATTCAGCAACAACTTTTCTAGGTAATGTTTTATTTTCATGTCAGATTTGTGCAGAAAGGGTGATTTTAAAAACCAATGTTCACAAACATATGATTAAATAAGTTTCAAACAATACACATACACCCATTACTTATCATTTATGTTGAAAAAAATACTGTTATACATATTTCCTTGTCATAAAACCATGCAACATTTATCACCCATCTTACTGGAAATTCACTGAACTTTCGAATTAAAGGCTGAAATATTTTCTGATTGGCATTTCTCAACACTTTCCTAAAGTTATTTCCTTCAAATTTGAAGTATTTGCTATCATAAAAAATAGGTGACCACCATAAGAAATGAGTTTGAATTTTTAACCCCTATGTCACACTTTTGCTTCATTATTTTGAAAACCACCCATATAAGAAATCACTTACACCATTTGTGACAACACATGGAGCTTTGGTATTTTTATCAGATAAGCCTAGCGTGGAATTAATGTATCTACTACTGAAGTAGGCCTAATAGTTTAATCAGATAATTTGTTTAATAATCTAAGACGTAGTCTATTTTAAAATGTTGCTTAGAAAATAGGGATGGGAACGAATACTGAAATCAATATTCGAATATTCGGTTTCCAATATTCGAATATTCGACATGTTTTAATGGAATTTTTAAATTCTTATTAAGTGATTAGCATATACACAATATATTCCGCTGTTTAAAACGTGAATCATCGTACGTTATTAGACCGAAAAATGCTTGTTTCGGGTAACCTGACCCTACCTAGTTAGACCCGCCGACCCTAGTGTTTTATTTCACGATTCTAACAGTATATTCATGAACATATTTAACTAATTCAGATTTTTAGAAGAAACATCCAAATCGAATATAATTTAGACCGTCGCAACTTTATCTAAAAATAGCAGGTCGTCCAATTTAAGCACGTGTCATAGTGTTGTATTACCGCCATCATTTTGAAAATTTTCAATCGGCGTGTAAAATCCGACAAACTAAACAAAGGCAGACTTAAGCCTTCTTCAACATGATCATATACTATTCCTTGATTTTAATATAAACTACTTCAAAATTTATTTCAAATACGGCCGATTGTCTGGGCGCTGTGGATGAAAACCGATTCTGTGGACGGTATGAAATCTCTTACAAAATTTTGCAAAAAGATCGCCAATATCTACAAGTTTGTTATTGTTTTCGAAAAAAATAATCTAAAACTTGTTACATATAACAGGTGCCAATAAAAATGAACAAAAGACAAATAAATATCACATGTATGCCTGGTGCAAACTGTTTATCCGTAATGATGACCCCTGTCAATTATACACTGCAATTTTCTAGTTAATTGGACAATTTTTGACATGCATCACATTTACACTTGTTGCAAACGGTTAATCCGTAACGGTAAGCCCTGTCAATTATGCATTGCATTTTTCTTGTTAATTGGACATCTTTATTAATTTGATATACGATAAACAAACACGACAGAACAAACGGTTTTATTCTGAAACAAGAGCACCGCCTTGCGGGTGCTGACGCTCATCTGACTTTTTTTGTATAACAGAAATATTGTCCTACCCATGATTTTCTAAGTCTAAAAAGGGCCATCATTCTTGCAAAAAGCAGGATAGAGTTATGTTTCTTGATGTACAGTGTCCACTTATGATGGTGAAAAACTGTTGCAAGTTTTAAAGCAATAGCTTTGATAGTTTATGAGAAAAGTTGACTTAAACATAATATTCAACCAAGAAAATGATTTTTCTAAGTCCAAAAGGGGCAATAATTATTGCAAAAAGCAGGATGGAGTTATGTTGCTTGCTGTACAGGGTCAGCTTATGATGGTGAACAAGTGTTGCAAGTTTCAAAGCAATAGCTTTGATAGTTTAAGAGAAAAAGTTTACCTAAACAAAAACTTAACCAAGAAATCTGATATTTTCTAAGTCCAAAAGGGGCCATAAATCTTGCAAAAAGCAGGATGGAGTTATGTTTCTTGCTGTACAGGGTCAGCCTATGATGGTGAACAAGTGTTGCAAGTTTTAAAGCAATAGCTTTGATAGTTTAGGATAAAAGCTGACCTAAACATAAAACTTAACCAAGAAAACTGATTTTCTAAGTCCAAAAGGGGCAATAATTCTTGCAAAAAGCAAGATGGAGTTATGTTTCTTGATGTACAGGGTCTGCTTATGATGGTGAACAAGATTTCCAAGTTTCAAAGCAATAGCTTTGATAGTTTAGGAGAAAAGTTGACCTAAACATAAAACTTAACCAAGAAATCTGATATTTTCTAAGTATAAAAGGGGCCATAAATCTTGCAAAAAGCAAGATGGAGTTATGTTTCTTGCTATACAGGGTCAGCTTATGATGGTGAACAAGTATTCCAAGTTTCAAAGCAATAGCTTTGATAGTTTAGGAGAAAAGCTGACCTAAACATAAAACTTAACCAGGCAACGCCGACGCCGACGCCGACAACCGCTCAAGTGATGACAATAACTCATCATTTTTTTTCAAAAAATCAGATGAGCTAAAAATAGCATGCTTATATTTCCCTAAATAAACTATACTTAATATACACTAATTACGAATATTCAAATTTGATTTTCATATTCGAATATTCGGCCGATTTTCGAATATCCGAATATTCGTTCCCATCCCTATTAGAAAATAATTAACATTAATTATATATGCCAAATCATGCACCTTCGTAAGGACTAAGCAATTTTCCTGCCAACAATATCTAGTGAGTGTCCACGGTTTTTCACTCTTTCTTTGAGAACGCCAACATTTAGCGCTAACTTTTACCGTGGTTAATTTTAATGTCATGTACATACCCTTGAGTAATTTCAGTAAAATAATTAGGTACCTTTGACAGCTTTCTTGGTGCATTTTTTTCACAATTTGACAAGCATTTCACAGAAAAATCATCTGTAATACTTTCTAGCAAGTCCATCGCAAATGTGCATGAATCCGCCATTTTGAAAGAAGCTTGTGGGAAGCAGCAACAGTGCTACGCACTCGTGATTTAACTATTACGCATCCAAACTCCTGCCCATATTATATTTACTGATAAAATATAGGAACAGATTTATTATTTCTTAAATAAAATGGAGTAAGTATAATGAACTGTTTCATTTAAAACAGTTATTCATTAAAAAATATTTGAATACTAACATATTTAAATTGTAAGTATTTCAAAACTGTTTTAATTTTAAAAATGCAGTGAAAATGTTGTTTCAAAACTGTTTTAATTTTGAAAATACAGTGAAAATGTTGTTAGATTGATATATACATGTATGATAACTGCCTCGGGCGCCAGATTTTAGGGCGACTTGTTTTTAGCTTTTCTGTACAAACAGAGCGAAGTCATCAGAAAAAAAGCGACCACTTCGCTCACGTCGCCTAGAAGCGTGGACCCTGATTTTAACTGCCCAATTTCGCCAATTCTTAAGACATTTTATAAGCATTTCTTTTACAAAGAATAAGTCTCATAAATATGTATACATGATCAATTATTACATGTATATTCCATTTATGATTATATTAAAAGATATATGAACAAAATGCATCAAATATTCAACCATCTCAGTTAATATGCGTACTAGTGCCTTAAATATAAACAAATTTTGCAACACTGGCCAGGTACATCATTTACTGTGAGATAAGAATGTGCAAATGCAATCCTTACAGTAATTAACTCTATGTGCTGCAGAATTCTACTGTCCGAAAATCTCTCTGCCACGTGTGTTTGTTACTAGTAATAGGGATGACCACATTGAGTGTGACGTAGTGATACCTGTAATCTGAAAATGTGCTATTACATTCATTGTACCGCATCCTTATCCACAAAGTACTGAATATTACAGGTGTCCATCAGTATTATCAGTTTAGGAATATATTTTTTATTTTCCCACCATCGATTTCTTGAATATGCACCCCTTCCGCATTTCTGTATGAACTGTGAATGTAGCAATATGCGTCCCCTTAATGAATTATTTTAAATTATTTATTAAAGAAAATAACTGTTATATTTCTATTTGCTTGTTTACTGTATTTAGTGTCACTAGTACCGCGAGAAATTTATATAGGGGAACAGGCTATGGCCTATGGGAATAGATGATAGTAGAGATATTTTTTCCTGGACATCTATACTGATTACAAAATTAACTGGAGAAGAACTATACCTCTTTTCGGAGATCTACTTCTACTTCGACTCCTTGGCATAGCTCTGTGTGTATTATCAATAGAAAACGTTAAGGAAATTGAGTTGTCGTTCTTTGATTATGGCCGCTTATACCGGAAATGTAATTGGCAATGCACAACAGATAACTGCCTAATAATTAAATTCGTATCTACCTTAAGTGTAATAACAAAATAAGAACCCATTTATATCAAAGAACAAAATGTTTGAAACATTTCATTTAAAATCAAAGACAAAAAATAAACAGAATTTTTACTTGTTTGCACTTTGCGCCCGGTTTCTTCCTTTTCCGGTTTCAGGCCATAACAGACAGGTTACAAACATTTTAGTTATCGAAAGCCATTGACATCAGCTTTGCTGTTTTTTTTAAAGTACAGGTTTTATAGGCAGATTAGCCTTCGACCTTTGCTGTCATGGCCTGAGAGGGCACACAGAGTTTTTTGTAGCAAATTTGGGAACAACCTATACCCCCAAAATTGGGAATTTCGACGCGTAAATGTTCAAAATTGGGAAATACTTAGTCCCATAGGATCACTGGCACCAGAACTGAAAGGAAATGCCTCTGTACATACACAGGAGCCTGAAATTCTATCCAAAAGCCACGAAAAGTCTGTATATGAAAAAAGACCCCCCTTCTATAAAATAGGCTATAGCAAGGATGTGTTTAAGCTCTTTCTCATACACTTGTTTCACATTGTACAACCTCTTTAACAATTACTTCCATTACAAAATTGTCCATAATTTGGTCAATGTTTGTTTAATTTTGATGAATTTTTTTTGTAGAATGTAGATTGGGAATTTTTGCACTCATTTTGGGAAAAATACATACTTTTTGGCATTGGGAATATAGCCGAATAACGGCTTTTAAAACGGCTGGAAAAAAATCCTGGCACATAAAATAACAAATAATATGAAATTAGGCTCTGCCTATCTAATGGGAAAACCTGTTCATACCGATTCTTTCTTCTTTCTGCATAAGTTTTCATTTTGATATTTTCAGTTTTGACAGTATCCCGACGTCATGTGTTCTCGAGCTATTATGGAAATGGCCAGTATATTTTTGCATGCAACATAATCCTCACAAGTAAATACACAAGGGTGTAAACATTGTGTCTGCTGTTTTAAAAATGAAAAAATAAACAATTTACCTAGAGTCGAAGCAAGACAGTTTCAGTTTGATTTCAAATTATGTAATTAAGTTAGAAAATCTTAATGTAACTTAACATGGTTTAAAAATTGGTATATATCCATAAATCTTCCATCAAGCATCATTACTGCTATCAAAAGTTCTACATCAGAAGTCAATCAAAATAAACCAAGATGACATCAATCTGCCTGATTTCAACTGTAAGAGATGTGGACTGCGTAAAGTAGCAATAGGCGTTACGTGAAAGAACTGAAACACATTTATTTTCTCAGATATAAATCAGGGCTATCTGTAAAGGAAATATTTTAGAGGACTCAGGAAAAGTGTTAACTTTTAAAAGAAGTTTAGTCTATAGCCTTTTGATATTGATATCGGTAGGTTTTGAAAAATATGTAGCAATTTGGGGTTTTCGAATTACTTCAATTGTCAGATAAGTTGCTGGGCAACCATATCATTTGTGCATACCCATTGTTTTAGTTTAGAAATATTAACAAAATAATGAAAAATGCTATTTTTGTAAAACAGGTGATATTTCAAAATTATATACTTTTTGCAGTGACACAGTTTCACAACAGTGATTTTAACAGAAATGGTAAAAATATCAGTTTCTAAAGGGTCACACATTAAACCGGAATCCACCTAAAAACCGGAATACACCGGAATACACTTTCTATAACCGGAATACACTTGTATTTTTTTAATTAAAGGTATTTTTGAAGGTTTTTTGATATAATTCAATCATATATAGCATAAATAATCAACATACCAAAGAAAAATACAATACGTTCACGCAAAACGATTTTATAGGAGATTGAAATTCGACGACCGCGCGGGAAATTACCATATTAAACCGAAATACGCCCGTATTTCTTCTACAAATGCTATTTTTGAAGTGGTTTATGATTGAATTCAAAAATATATATCATAAATAATTAATTTTCAAAATGAAATTAAAATACTTTTGCGCATTACGTTTTGTACATGATTGAAAATCGACAAAGGTACTGGATATTTTCGTATTCGTAAATGAATTTCCATGCCCTAAAATTCTCTAATGTACACCCGTATTTCTTAAATAAATCATATTTTTAGGGTTTATGATAGAAATCAATCATATCTAAAATAAATAATTAATTTACAAAAGGAAATTAAAATGCGCATAACGTTTTATAGGAGGTTGCAAATTTGTTGAGCGCACGGGAAATTTGCGCACTCGTGGATGAACCACAATCGCCATAATTTTGTTAGATTTTACTTAGGTCGGTAAATTTCTTTCAAGTTTCGACTTTTTGGTTCAAATTATTTCAAAATAGTCTTTTTATGCTATAATATAATATTCCTTTATGAAATATAGTGTAACCATATCAGCTCCTTCAATTTGTTATTAAAAGCGAATGTGCATAAACTGACAGGTAAATGTGTCAAACGATAATAGCGGATATCCTACCTCTATGACCTATTTGCCCTCAAGGAATTTACATTATTGTTTAAGAAGAATATCTTAAAAGTAAAGTGTCGTGTCAAAAATATACATGTACAAAGATGCATTTAAAACCGCAACGACATCATATTGCTTCATTTAAAACCACATTTCTATTTACGTTCACGAGGTCACGTAACCTATTATGCCACACTAACAGAAATCTGTTTCTGTTTGCCAAAAAATCGTTTTACTCCATTTATTTAAATTGCTGTCGCTTTTTCATTATTTAAGATTTTTTTATTCTGTTCTTTGTACTTTCTGGTCAAAAGTCTGAATTTTATGGCCATAGTACGTATCATTTATTTACTTTTAGAAAGAAATAAGTAATTAAGATCGCGCTGTTTGAAGTTTTACAAATAATCATGTGAAAATTCGACCGTTTTTATAGAATTTTCCCTACATTACTGTCGATATCTTATTAAAATCGTTATAGAATTCAAATTGTATTACTTCTTAAGCGGTGCTAAAAACTTGAAGCGATAATATTAAAAAATAAATGCACTACGCGCGTTTTTTGTACGTGTTGATTAACAAAAGTAACGTCGAGCGATGTAAATTAGATATTACGATAGGTCGCACGTGCTCGTGGAATGGAAAATTACCAGCATGATGTTTTGTATCTTTACGACTCCCGGGTAAATGTTTAAATCTACAATACATCGCTGTTTTAGCAAAACATTGAATTAGTATTGATACGTTAAAGTACATGAAAAATAAAAAAATATACTGAATGTACCTGTTTTTCTTCAATTTTTAGCTCATCTGATTTTTTGAAAAAAAATGATGAGTTATTGTCATCACTTGAGCGGTTGTCGGCGTCGGCGTCGGCGTCTGCGTCGGCGTTGCCTGGTTAAGTTTTATGTTTAGGTCAGCTTTTCTCCTAAACTATCAAAGCTATTGCTTTGAAACTTGGAATACTTGTTCACCATCATAAGCTGACCCTGTATAGCAAGAAACATAACTCCATCTTGCTTTTTGCAAGATTTATGGCCCCTTTTGTACTTACAAAATATCAGATTTCTTGGTTAAGTTTTATGTTTAGGTCAACTTTTCTCCCAAACTGTCAAAGCTATTGCTTTGAAACTTGGAATACTTGTTCACCATCATAAGCTGACCCTGTACAGCAAGAAACATAACTCCATCTTGCTTTTTGCGAGATTTATTGCCCCTTTTGGACTTAGAAAATCAGTTTTCTTGGTTAAGTTTTATGTTTAGGTCAGCTTTTATCCTAAACTATCAAAGCTATTGCTTTAAAACTTGCAGCACTTGTTCACCATCATAAGTTGACCCTGTACAGCAAGAAACATAACTCCATCCTGCTTTTTGCAAGATTTATGGCCCCTTTTGGACTTAGAAAATATCAGATTTCTTGGTTAAGTTTTATGTTTAGGTCAACTTTTTCTCTTAAACTATCAAAGCTATTGCTTTGAAACTTGCAACACTTGTTCACCATCATAAGCTGACCCTGTACAGCAAGCAGCGTAACTCCATCCTGATTTTTGCAATAATTATTGCCCCTTTTGGACTTAGAAAATCATTTTCTTGGTTGAGTATTATGTTTAAGTCAACTTTTCTCATAAACTATCAAAGCTATTGCTTTAAAACTTTCAACAGTTTTTCACCATCATAAGTGGACACTGTACATCAAAAAACATAACTCTATCCTGCTTTTTGCAAGAATGATGGCCCTTTTTAGACTTAGAAAATCATGGGTAGGACAATATTTCTATTATACAAAAAAAATCAGATGAGCGTCAGCACCCGCAAGGCGGTGCTCTTGTTCAATTTGCAATTATAACGACAAGTATGAAATTAAATAAAAGCTTATCATATTTAACTGCACATACCTTGTCAGACATTATTTGTCACATGTCGCATGTGTGTGCTTACAAATATACTGATTAATTGATATAATCAATAGGTGTGATAATCCAATCAAACTCTATCAGGACTAATCAGAGGCACGTGTTTGTTACGCTGCATATAATAATATTATTCAAATGATATTAACTGTGCTTTGGAAATAAGCGCAGTAAACGTTTTTATATTTATATATTAAACATAATATAATTCTTTTGAAAACTGATTTTTCGTAATTTATTTTCTTCTTAAATTATCAAATTAAACATGAAGAAATAATTCAATTAGTTCCAATAATAAACGTACGGCCGGTTCTTTCCGATCAGCGCGGTTTATGCACTGACATGTGTTTTGTGTATAATTCATTTAAAAATTGAATATTGATATTTTTTCTTAATTAATTTTCTTTTTTATTTGTTAAACGAAATATGAAGAAACAATTAAATAAGTTTCAATAATAAACATGTGACATGCCCTTTCCGATCATGTTAAGCCCTTTCCGATCCGCGCGGTTTATGTCGGGACCCGTATTTTGTTTATGATTCCTTTAAAATCGAATATTGATATGTTTTCATCTTAAATTATTTTCTTATTATTTGAAGAAACAATTAAATAAATTTTAATAATCAACATTCCGGTATCTAGTCATAGCGACGTAAGCGTAAAAAATTTCCGTAAGATCGTAAAGTTATAATCTCGTATACAGAATTAAATTTTAATAAACTTCTCTCAAATATTCATTCATATTTTATCTGATTGAACATGGTTCTACAACTTACAAAAAATGATAAAAGTGTTTATTTAAGAGAATACTATTTATTTTTTAAAAAAGGACGAGTGCATTTATGTTATGGAAACTTCCCGTGCGCTCGCTAAATTCAAATCTCGTATAAAATCGTTTTGCGTTAAAGTATTTTATTTTCCTTTTGTAAACTTATCATTTATATTATACACGAATGATTTCTGCAATAAACCCTACAAAAATACCATTTATTTATAAAATACAGGTGTATTTCGGTTATGGAAATTTCCCGCGCGGTCGCCGAACTTCATTCTCGTATAAAATCATTTTGCGTAAACGTATTTTATTTTCCTTTCGTATGTTAATTATTTATGATATATATGATTGAATTATATCAAAAACCCTTCAAAAATACCTTTAACTTAAAAAATTAAGGTGTATTCCGGTTATGGAAAGTGTTTTTTAGGTGGATTCCGGTTTAATGTGTGACCGGTTTCTAAATATAGCTCGGGAATATATGACGGGTGCTTCCTGGAACTAGAAAGTAGGTCTAGTGTTTCCTGCAGGCCTTTTTAACATGGCGCAGCGCCATGCCCTGTTTGAAGTGCCGCCAAGGTGCCCTTCAAGCTGCCCGTTTGCGCCATGTGCCCTTTTATTTTATCAGGCTTTTGTATTTATCTTGAAAAGTGCCCTTTCAAAACCAGTCTGGATAGCCAATGTCCGCGGGACATGTTCCGTGTATTGTACCGTCAATTAGCGGCTTTGATCAACAGGTCGGCACGTGGGTGCATCAACCGTGAATGACCCTGATTAAGAACTGATAGGATTATGCAATCAATTACTGTTTTATGACACTTTAATTGGGAACAGTAGATGAAAATTTGTTGTTTTTAGAATGTCGACTGTGAAGCTACATGTAGTCTTTTTTACGGAAGACATGATTGAAAACGGTCAGTTAAACAATAATTATTTTAAAAGGTTGTAATCATTTAAAATGTAGATTGATTGTCGCACATTTTCGATGCGCTCATTAGGCCTTTAAAAATAAAATATTGAATGTTTGCCCTTTGCCCGATCGCCGACCAACCCATGAAAATTGACCAGACTCAAAATATTTTATATCGATTTTATCTACAAGATTTATTTTATTCCTTTATGGATATTATTTATAAAAATAATAAGATGAACGTTTAAGCTTTAGAATGATAACAAATTCATTAAAATTTACCGATGTCTTGATTTATAATTACGAAGTCGTACTTTCCAAAGCACATTCATAACGCGCCGATGCAGAAGTCGCCGCCATCTTGAAATTTTGAAAACGTACATCGGTATGAAAATAACCGATAACTTAGCGATTAAGTTATAAAAACTGATCGAGATTTAAATGAATAACTAAAAATGCAAGGCCCTAGTTTTGTTTTCGTTAATAATTTGTCAAAATGATTTTATAATGCCGAAATTTAAGTTGAAAGTGCACGACCGCATGCGTCAAGCAAGCCGAAATTTTGAGTTATTACTAGCAATGAACCATAGGTTTTCACATTTATATTATTGAATACTGTATGATTAGATGGAAAATAATTCATAGTCAGTCGTTGTATGTATCGCAGAAACTTCCGAGCAACGAGGGAGTGATAAAAATAGTGGCAGACGATAGGGCTGTCATCGATAGAAACGATATCGATGTATCAACGATATTTTTTTGTCGATCGATTATCGATTCCCATTTTCAAAAATCGATATTTTACAGAGAGAAAAAAACTACCCAAATAAACACTCAGACCCTAAAAAACAACTAAAGTTCAAAAAGTTGTAAATTTGGATAAATGCAAAAAAGGAGTGAAGGCAAAATAAAAATGAAAGATGTTATTAATTAGCCCACCATCATCAGATGGTGGGCTATTCAAATCACTCTGCGTCCGTGGTCCGTCGTCCTTCCGTCCGTCCGTCCGTCAGTCAGTCCGTCCGTCCTTCCGTCCGTTAACAATTTCTCGTTATCGCATCTCCTCAGAAACTACCAGGGGGATTTTGACCAAACTTTGTCAGAATGATGTATTGGTACCCTAGTTGTGTCCCCCTGAAAATCAGACTGGTTCAACAATTTTTTAGTGAGTTATGGCCCTTTGTTTATTTCTATAATTTACATAGATTTATATAGGGAAAAACTTTGAAAATCTTCTTGTCCAAAACCACAGAGCCTAGGGCTTTGATATTTGGTATGAAGCATCATCTAGTGGTCCTCTACCAAGATGATTCAAATTATTTCCCTGGGGTCTAATATGGCCCCGCCCTGGGGGTCACTTGGTTTATATAGACTTATATAGTGAAAAACTTTGAAAAACCTCTTGTTCAAAACCACAGGGCCTAGGGCTTTGATATTTTGTATGTGACATCATCTAGTGGTCTTCTACTAAGATTGTTCAAATTATCCCCCTAGGGTCAGATATGGCCCCGCCCTGGGGGTCACATGGTTTACATAGACTTATATAAGGAAAAACTTTGAAAATCTTTTGTCCAAACCACAAAGCCTAGGGCTTTGGCATTTGTAATGTAGCATCATCTAGTGGTTCTCTACCAGTCTTGTTCAAATTATCCCCCTAGGGTCAAATATAGCCCCGCCCTTGGGGTCACATGGTTCATATAGACTTATATAGGGAAAAGCTTTTAAAATCTTCTTGTCAATAACCTACAACATTCAAATTTGGACCACATGTATGGTTTTGAGTGGCAAGATGAACCTTGACATGAGTTGACCTTGATTTTGACCTAGTGACCTACTTTCACATTTCTGTAGCTACAGCCTTCAAATTTGGACCACATGCATAGTTTTGTGCACTGAAAAGAACTTTGGCCTTGACATTGACCTAGTGACCTACTTTCACATTTTTGAAGGTACAGGCTTCAAATTTGGACCACATGCATAGTTTCGTGTTCCGAAATGAAATTTGACCTTGATTTTGACCTAGTGACCTACTTTCACATTTCTCAAGCTACAGCCTTCAAATTTGGACCACATGCATAGTTTTGTGTACCGAAACAACCTTGACCTTTACATTGACCTAGTGACCTACTTTCACATTTTTTAAGGTACAGGCTTCAAATTTGGACCACATGCATAGTTCTGTGTTCCGAAATAAAATTTGACCTTGATTTTGACCTGATGACCTACTTTCACATTTCTCGAGCTACAGCCACATGCATCTATAGGATTGTGTACCGAAACAAACTTTGACCTTGACATTGACCTAGTGACCTACTTTCACATTTTTCGAGCTACAGCCTTCAAATTTGGACCACTTGCATAGTTTTGTGTACCGAAATAAACTTTGACCTTAAGATTGACCTAGTGACCTTCTTTCAAATTTCTCAAACTACAGCCTTCAAACTTGATGCACATGCATAGTTTTGTGTACAAAGAACTTTGTCCTTGAAATTGATCTAGTGACCTACTTTCACATTTCTCAAGCTACAGCTTTCGAATTTGGACCACATGCACAGTGTTGTGTACGGAACTGAAATTTGACCTTGAGCTGGTCAGTAAGTCTTGAAATTTGGAATACTCAAAAATGGCGCATTGGTGGGCGCCAAGATCACTCTGTGATCTCTTGTTTTTATGTATTTCTTTTATTTCATAAATACAAATACAACACAATCAAACAGAAATATGGAAAGTAGGCAATAAAACTTAAAATAGCATTTACAGGAAGGTATATTGTATGCATATGAACAAATAGGTCGTTAATCTAACTTAATAATCAATATATCGATGTATCGTCGATATTTGTCTTCTGATATATCGGTATCGTCGATACGCCTAAGACCCAATCAATGACAGCCCTAGCAGACGATCTAATCTAGCAAATTTCACAGCATGTACTTTTTACGTCACATTCTACTTTCGTTTTCGCATGCTCAAAACACTAGAAAAATATAACTTTCCATGTCGATTTGTCGTCTAAATCTTACTGACAACGAAGAACAATGGGTTTAATCAGCGATATAGGTACACAGTCATTGATTACATGTAGATTTGACGAACTGCCTATGCTCTTAACGTAAATAAATGGTGAAATGATATGTGATGATTGACAAAATAAAGTTGCGCATTGATAGTTGTTCAATAAAACTTGTCGCTTATTAATTATCACCTGATATCTGTCTCTGAAAATGCAAGCCAACACTTCATTAGGATAACAGAATTAGAATGTTTGAAAGTACGAATCATCAGTGTCATCTTTGAATAAAAGAAAGAAAAGCTCTTTCACAACATGGTAGGCATTACCTAAAGAATAACACAAAATATCTGTCCCATATCTGAGATATGAAAGATTCTCAAATGCAATGTGAAAATAGTATGTAAAATGGCGCCTGTAAAATGACGCCGGCAAGACTTAGTGTTCTTGGACGAATGCCCTTTCAATGCCAAACCGCGCGTTAAAAGTGCCCTTTTTCAAGGGAAGCACCATGCCCCTTTAAGAGTCTGCAGGAAACACTAAGGTCACTGATAAAATGTGCTACTATGAACTCAACGAAAATAAAAACATGTATTTTTTAGCTCACCTGTCACAAATTGACAAGGTGAGCTTTTGTGATCACGCGGCGTCCGTCGTCCGTCCGTCCGTGCGTAAACTTTTGCTTGTGACCACAATGTCATGATGCCAGGATACTAAGCCTGACGGTTTTGCTCTTGTTATGAAAATTATGAACAAAGACAAACGTTTTAAAATGTTTGGTTTAAATGAATTGGAGCTAATCATTCTTCAAATGTGTCAAGGGACTAGTGATGGAAAATAGTATTCATGATTTAAAGATAATAGTGATATTTGGGTGCTCAGAATCTAGTTCCAAAATGCACCAGAGGTATTTACATACATCCTAATATCTAAAACTGTCCAGTATACCCCCTTTGGTACATACCTACACTCGGCGTTATTCACCTCAACGATCATATGTTTGCTGTAAATTTGTATAAGCTCTCTTATACAAATTTCTGAATACGGGAATGCAAAGTTTCTTTTCAGTTCATGTGTTACATAGTTGTTGTTTTTTAAAAAATACACATTAATCCTGCATAACATCATGCTCAATCTCATGGCATCAGTGCATTTGGATGATGTTGCAACATCAAGTCAGACGTGACATTATTCATGCTTCATAGCAAACTTAAAATTTTCTTTTAAAACGTCTTTTTGAAGAGAAAATGGACATCACAATTAATAGGAAACCAATATGAAATTAGCCTAAAGATAAATCAACATCATTGCCCTATAAAAAAAATTTAAGAAGTTGTGTTACAAGATAGAAGATACAAGAAACTTTATTTAAGGATCATGTAAAAACCTTTGAGACCACCCCTCGGGTAAATTTTCATTTTGGAAATCATACCTGACAGACCCGTAATATTCATAACATATACAGAATTGTTCAGAAGGGGTTAAAACAAAAATTCACCCAAGGGGTGGTTTCAAGACTTGACAAGAACCTTAACGTCTGATATGAATTTAACAGTTAACATTAGCTTAAAGCTATTTCCCGGCAAACAAATGATAATAGAATAAAATAGAATAAAACAGCTGTAAAGGAAAAGCACAGTCATAAAAGAGCAAGGGAAGTAACCCTGTAACAGTACATATTTATACATTACTGACAGCATTATTGTTTAGTTTCAACAGATAAATTCCCTCGACATACCGTTGTAAAATACGAAGATTTATCAAAGTTTCGCTAATTTTTTGCCCCATTATTGACACTATGGACGCCGCCATGTTAACAGCTGTGCCTAACTGTAAGATGTTAAATCCATTTTCATTGGATAACTGAAACGAAATACTAACGTTTGATTGTCGACATACTTCTGTTTTATCCGCTATGCATTCAGGTAGTCCATATTTCGCACATTTCAAATTCTCACCCATCGTATTTCCCTTCGGAACCTTCGTTCATACTCGTTTAGATTCGTACCCGCTATCGACTCAGAGAAAGCATAATCAATCATCGGAATCGGTTGGGCTTTTCTAGCCGTCAATCGATTATATCCGCTAATCGGCCCATCACTAGATGCAAAGTTCTAAGAAAATAAAAAATGAGGCATGAAAAAGATAATACAGAAAAAAAAGTAAAACCTGTGGGAAAGCTGCTGATCTTGACCTAGGCCTAATTAGTGTTGTGTAAATTTATGGAAATACCTGGTATTACAGATTCTTCTTAAGAAGTTTAATGTTCTTTAAGTTATTAACACAATTGTTTGCATTAATGATAATCCATAATTCGTGAATGATATATCAGTTAGTTATGATTCTTAGACTGCATTAAAATTAAAACTCAGTTTGGCAAAATTTATATTCTAAATATACTTACTACAGCATAAAGATTAGGAGAATTAATTATAACTAAAATATTTCCGTTACACAGTTAATCATATTAATTATGATAATAGAAACCAGTTAAATAGAAAATTTTCTCTTTTTTAGCTCACCTGAGCACGAAGTGCTCAAAGGTGAGCTTTAGTGATCACCCTGTGTCCGGCGTCCATCGTCGTCCGTCCGTCCGTCCGTCGTCAACAATTTGACTGTTAACACTCTAGAGGTCACATTTTTGACCCAATCTTAATGAAACTTGGTCAGAATGTTACCCTCAATAAAATCTTGGACGAGTTCAATATTGGGTCATCTGGGGTCAAAAACTAGGTCATCAGGTCAAATCAAAGGAAAAGCTTGTTAACACTCTAGAGGTCACATTTTTGGCCCAATCTTAATGAAACTTGGTCAGAATGTTACCCCCAATAAAATCTTGGACGAGTTCGATATTAAGTCATCTGGGGTCAAAAACTAGGTCATCAGGTCAAATCAAAGGAAAAGCTTGTTAACACTCTAGAGGTCACAATTTTGGCCCAATTTTTAATGAAACCTTGGTCAGGATGTTACCCTCAATAAAATCTTGGACGAGTTCGATATTGGGTCATCTGGGGTCAAAAACTAGGTCACCAGGTCAAATCAAAGAAAAAGCTTGTTAATACTCTAGAGGTCACATTTTTGGCCCAATCTTAATGAAACTTGGTCAGAATGTTACCCTTAATAAAATCTTGGACGAGTTCGATATTTGGTTATCTGGGATCATAAACTAGGTCACCAGGTCAAATCAAAGGAAAAGCTTGTTAACACTGTTGAAGCCGCATTTATGACTGTATCTTCATGAAACTTGGTCAGATTGTTAATATTGATGATCTTAAGGTCCAGTTTGAATCTGGGTCATGTAGGATAAAAAACTAGGTCACCAAGCCAAATCAAATGAAAAACTAGTTTACACTAGAGGCCACATTTATGACCATACCTTAATGAAACTTGGTCAAATCTTGATGATCTATAGCTAAAGTTCAAATCT
Source organism: Mercenaria mercenaria (assembly GCF_021730395.1). Lineage (NCBI taxonomy): Eukaryota > Metazoa > Mollusca > Bivalvia > Venerida > Veneridae > Mercenaria > Mercenaria mercenaria. The sequence goes on from NC_069369.1 coordinate 41,350,667, forward strand.
GGGTTAGGTGGGGTCAAAAACTAGGTCACTAGGTCATATCAAAGGAAAAGCTTGTTAACACTCTAGAGGCCACATTTATGACTATATCTTCATGAAACTTAGTCAGAATGTTAAACTTGATGATCTTTAGGGCAATTTTGAATCTGGGTCATGTCGGGTCAAAAACTAGGTCACCGGGTCAAATCAAAGGAAAAGCTAATTAACACTGTAGAGGCCACGTTTATGACCATATCTTAATGAAACTTGGTCAGAATGTTAATCTTGATAATCTTTAGGTCAAGTTTAAATCTGGGTCAGATGGAGTCAAAAACTAGGTCACTAGGTCATATCAAAGGAAAAGCTTGTTAACACTCTAGAGGCCACATTTTTAGCTCATCTGATTTTTTGAAAAAAAATGATGAGTTATTGTCATCACTTGAGCGGTTGTCGGCGTCGGCGTCGGCGTCGGCGTTGCCTGGTTAAGTTTTATGTTTAGGTCAACTTTTCTCCTAAACTATCAAAGCTTTTGCTTTGAAACTTGGAATACTTGTTCACCATCATAAGCAGACCCTGTACATCAAGAAACATAACTCCATCTTGCTTTTTGCAAGAATTATTGCCCCTTTTGGACTTAGAAAATCAGTTTTCTTGGTTAAGTTTATGTTTAGGTCAGCTTTTTTCCTAAACTATCAAAGCTATTCCTTTAAAACTTGCAACACTTGTTCACCATCATAAGCTGACCCTGTACAGCAAGAAACATAACTCCATCCTGCTTTTTGCAAGATTTATGGCTTCTTTTGGACTTAGAAAATATCAGATTTCTTGGTTAAGTTTTATGTTTAGGTCAACTTTTTCTCTTAAACTATCAAAGCTATTGCTTTAAAACTTGCAACTCTTGTTCACCATCATAAGCTGACCCTGTACATCAAGAAACATAACTCTATCCTGCTTTTTGCAATAATTATTGCCCCTTTTGGACTTAGAAAAATCATTTTCTTGGTTGAATATTATGTTTAAGTCTACTTTTCTCATAAACTATCAAAGCTATTGCTTTAAAACTTGCAACAGTCTTTCACCATCATAAGTGGACACTGTACATCAAGAAACATAACTCTATCCTGCTTTTTGCAAGAGTGATGGCCCTTTTTAGACTTAGAAAATCATGGGTAGGACAATATTTCTATTATACAAAAAAAATCAGATGAGCGTCAGCACCCGCAAGACGGTGCTCTTGTTGACTATATCTTCATGAAACTTAGTCAGAATGTTAAACTTAATGGTCTTTAGGTCAAGTTCGAATCTGGGTCATGTCGGGTCAAAAACTAGGTCACGGGGGTCAAATAAAAGGAATAGTTAGTTAACACTTTAGAGGCCACATTTATGACCATATCTTAATGAAACTTGGTCAGAATGTTAATCTTGATGATCTATAGGTCAAGTTTAAATCTGGGTCAGGTGTGTTAAAAAACTAGGTCACTAGGTCAAATCAAAGGAAAAACTTGTTAAGACTCTAGAGGCCAGATTTATGACTGTATCTTCATGAAACTTAATCAGAATGTTAATCTTGATGATCTTTAGGTCAAGTTCGAATCTGGGTCATGTGGGGGCAAAAACTAGGTCACCGTGTCAAATCAAAGGAAAAGCTAGTTAACACTTTAGAGGCTACATTTATGACCATATCTTAATGAAACTTGGTCAGAATGTTGATCTTGATGATCTTTAGGTCAATAGGTCAGGTGAGCGATACAGGGCCTTCATGGCCCTCTTGTTTCTTTTTAGCTCATGGTGAGCTTTTCAAGTTTTGTGACCGCTCAATGTCTGTCGTCAGTTGTGCGACATGTGTCGTCCGTCCGTCAGCATTTTCTAAAAAAATCTTCTTGAAAACCACTGGGCAGAATTACACTAAACTTCACAGGAATGATCCTTATGTGGCCCCCTTTCAAAATTGTTCAAAGAACTGAATTCCATGCAGAACTCTGGTTGCCATGGCAACTGAAAGGAAAAACATTAAAAATCTTCTTGTCCAAAACCGCAAGGCATAGAGCCTTGATATTTGGCATGTGACATCATCTAATGGTCCTCAATGAAGATTGTTAAAATTGTGCCCCTTGGGTAAAAAGAGGCCCCGCCCTGGGGGTCACAAGTTTTTACAAAGACTTACATAAGGAAAAAACTTTTCTTATGGTTGCCATTCTGTTGGGACCAACTTGATCGATGAGTAGGAATAATTTTGATTTTATAATAATTTATTATCAACAGTAACAATTATGGCATATTGTTATAAAAAATATAATTGTTCCTCTGTAAAATATTAACGGGCACAAACATCAAGCCATTCTATGAAAAGTTCAGGGCTTTCTCGACCTGTCTCCCGGTGCCGATATTCGGCCCCATTTCCAATGCCAAATATGTTCCATTTTTCCCAATATGGAGCAAAAAATTCCCAATCCAAAGAAAAAATTCCCAACTGAAATCAGTTATTTTTTGTTATTCAAATATAATTCTTGCATAGCAAGTTTTGTTTGCCAAGGAAATTAAACAAAATTTTGGAAAAACCAACTATCTTTATTTTTAGTCTGTAACCTCGGCAAAAATTAAATACAAGATTTTGCTAAAAAAATTGTATGATTTGTATGCAAAAACCTCAAAATGCGTAAGTACATCAATATTTTTTGGTTAAAGTACTCAAAACATGTTGACAGATAGTTCTTACACTATTAAAGTCAATTTTCACATATTTTCGCGACCCAGTTTTCTTTTTCACTCAAACATACACGCACTTTGCCACTCTACTTTTTAGAAAATTCAGTTATAATTGTGGCGAATATGAAAACAAAATTTAAACATGCCATTAATGAAGAGTTACTGTATTGTATTTTTGCAATATTATATAGTATCAGCAACTTGGAAAATAATCCTGAAAAAATAAATTCTCAAAATTGCACAAGGGGATACTTTAAATTTGTACTTGATACTTAACACAATTCATTTGAATACTTGAAACTGAAGTTTTAAATGAACATAATTAAATGTTAAAAACTCGCTTTATTTGTTGATACATTTTCCCAATTTTGACAACTTACTGCGTTAAAAACAATGGCTCAGAAAAGCCATTTTAATTTTGGAGTTAGTTGTGGTTAAGTACAAAAATGTACTTATGAATCCGAAGTTCAAACCTGTGTACAGTACAATGCGTTCACAGTGGTTGACTCTTGAAGTTTGGACATTGACTCTTGAGAATTTCATTTTGATTCTTGAAATTTTGGCTTCAAGGGTCATTGACTCTTGAATTTTAAAGTCTAATGAGCCCCCTGATTTGTCGATACAGTTCCCAATTTTGGCAATTTACCGCGTAAAAAATTACCAATTGACCAGGGGCCTTTTTCCCAAAAACCCTAGAAAAAGTCCTGTTTTAGCTCATCTGAGCACAAAGTGCTAGGGATGAGCTGTTGTGATCACTCACCGTCTGTCCACAATTTTCTTCAAACAACATCTCTGAAACCATATGGTGAATGCTGATGAAACTTGGCCTGGATGGGTGGCTTCTTCCAAAATTGTTCAAGTTGTTCCACTTAGTTGCACATAGGGGCTGTCAGAGCTAGCATTAGAATAATCGTCTCTGGTGACCCTGCATGAAGATTGTTCAAATTATTGTGGCTTGTCAAAAAAAACGTGGCCCCCAGGAGACATGGTTACTTTTCCCTATATTTATGTAGTGAAACTTCAAAAATCTCTATCAGAAACTGCTGACCCGATTTTAAAGTAAGTTGACACAAATGTTTCTTTGGTGATCCTTTACAAAGATTATACAAATTATATATTCTGTTTCATCAAAAAAACATGGCCGCCATTGTCATTTCATTTCTAAGAGGGAAAGGGGTCTGCACCTTTTATTTGGGGAAAAATAGCCTGGTATGCAGGCAGTTGAAAAATCTTGATGTAAAGTCAATTTTAGGAGAATACTGCTTGGTTTAAAAGAAATTTTCAAGAGTGCCCAGCTACAGAAGGGGACAAAAGACATTTTGACACTTGAGCTAGATACTTCCAATCAAGTTACATATTTATGTTAAGAACAAGGGATATTAAATGAATAAATTTAAAGATTTTATAAGAGATTATTATTTGTAAAAAGTTACTGATTTCTTTAAAATTTCAGGGCCGTCAAGATGAAGTTTAATAAGATGTCATCGTCTTCACGACGCAAGAACAGGAAGCGTCACTTCAATGCTCCGTCTCATGTGAGAAGGAAGCTGATGAGTGCTCCTCTGTCTAAAGAACTTAAACAGAAATACAGTGTTAGGTCTATTCCAATCCGAAAGGATGATGAAGTGCAGGTAATGATAATAATAATGACTATTTTATGAGGCAAATATATTTGGCAACCAATCTTAAATATGGGCCTCAATTATAGATGCACATATATGCAGGATTTATTATTCACCTTAAGAAGTGTAGGGGTAACCATTAAAGATAGTCGATCACATTTAAGCAACATTTTATATGACATTTTTCAGATTTAGTACATTCTGTTTGAGATTTATTTTATGAACAAAAAGACAAATTACAAAGAGTTAGACCCGTCCGCTTAGCTCAGTAGGTAGAGCGTCGGTGTACGGATCGCGGGGTCGCGAGTCTGATCCTCAGGCGGGGCATATGTTCTCTGTGACTATTTGATAAACGACATTGTGTCTGAAATCATTAGTCCTCCACCTCTGATTCATGTGGGGAAGTTGGCAGTTACTTGCAGAGAACAGGTTTGTACTGGTACAGAATCCAGGAACACTGGTTAGGTTAACTGCCCGCCGTTACATGACTGAAATACTGTTGAAAAATGGCGTTAAACCCAAAACAAACAAACAAACAAAGAGTTAGATCCCTGTTAATTATAAATTTATGCATCTTTTATTAATCCCCCGCCGTGGCGGAGGGATTATAGGAATGGTCTGCGTCCGTCCGTAACAAAATCATGTCCGGTCCATATCTCCTAAACTCCTTGAAGGATTTTCATGAAACTTTGGTCAAATGATCACCTCATCAAGACGATGTGCAGAACCCATGAGTCAGCCTTGTCGGTTCAAGGTCAAGGTCACAACTGAAGGTCAAAGGTTTGAGCCTGCCATTTTGTGTCCGCTCTGTATCTCCTAAACCCCTTGAAGGAATTTTATAAAACTTGGGTCAAATGATCACCTCATCAAGACGATGTGCAGAACCCATGAGTAAGCCATGCCGGCTCAAGGTCAAGGTCACAATTCAAGGTCAAAGGTTTGAGCCTTCCATTTTGTGTCCGCTCTATATCTCTTAAACCCCTTGAAGGAATTTTATAAAACTTGGGTCAAATGATCACCTCATCAAGACGATGTGCAGAACCCATGAGTCAGTCATGTCAGCTCAAGGTCAAGGTCACAACTTGGGGTCAAAGGTTTGAGCCTTCCATTTTGTGTCCGCTCTATATCTCCTAAACCCCTTGAAGGATTTTCATCAAACTTGGGTCAAACGATCACCTCATCAAGGCGATGTGCAGAACTTATGAGTCAGCCATGTCGGCTCAAAGTCAAGGTCACAACTGAAGGTCAAAGGTTTGAGCCTTCCATTTCGTGTCCGCTCTATATCTCCTAAACCCCTTGAAGGAATTTTATAAAACTTGGGTCAAATGATTACCTCATCAAAACGATGTGCAGAAATTATGAGTCAACCATGCCAGCTCAAGGTCAAGGTCACAACTAAGGGTCGAAGGTTTGAGCCTTCCATTTGGTGTCCACTCTGTATCTCCTTAACCCCTTGAAGGATTTTCATCAAACTTGGGTCAAATGATCACCTCATCAAGAACTCATGAGTCAGCCATGTCAACTCAAGGTCAAGGTCACAACTGAAGGTCAAAGGTTTCAGCTCTGTATCTCCTAAACCCCTTGAAGATTTTCATGAAACTTTGGTCAAATGATCACCACAAGACGTTGTGCAGAATTCATGAGTCAGCCATGTCAGTTCAAGGTCAAGGTCACAGCTAAAATCAAAGGTTTACCCTTTCACTATCCATAGCAGTGGCAGGGGATTAAGCTGTCTTTCAGAATGCCTTGTTAATTTTTAGCTTGACTCTACGAGGTATATGGAGAGCTATCCTGCTCAACCAGGTGTCGGCATCCTTCCGCGTCTCCACTTTGGTTAAAGTTTTTAGCTCACCTGAGCACGAAGTGCTCAAGGTGAGCTTTTTTGATCGCCTTGTGTCCGTCGTCCGTCTGTCCGTCCGTCATCAACAATTTGACTGTTAACACTCTAGAGGTCACAATTTTGGCATAATCTTAATAAAACTTGGTCAGAATGTTACCCTCAGTAAAATCTTGGATGAGTTTGATATTGGGTCATCTGGCCCTTAAGACTGCAAACATTTGAATTATTGCCCCTTATTTGTGACAAATATACCAGTGAGGGCACTCCCTGTATCCTACAGACAATTCTAGTTCTGTCCTATCTTTTGTTAAGACTTAATGCTCAGAAGTCTAGGTTTATGATACAGCAACATGCATGCACTGTTTAACATTTGTGCAGTGGTGTTGATGTAAATAAGTGAACTTCAACTGTATTTATATCATCTGTGCTTGTGTTACAGGTTGTTCGTGGACATTACAAAGGTCAGCAGGTGGGCAAAATTGTGTCTTGTTACAGAAAGAAGTTTGTTGTATATATTGAGAGAATACAGAGGGAGAAGGCTAATGGTGCATCTGTAAATGTGGGCATCCACCCATCAAAGGTAACTGCACATTTCCTTTTTAGCTCACCTGTCACAGAGTAAGCTTTTGTGATCGCATTTTGTCCGTCGTCCGTTCACAATTTCTTGTGAACACGATAGAGACCACATTTTGCAGCCATGCAGCCATGTTTTTGACGAATCGGTAAAATTTAAACAATCTTGGTAGAGGGTCACACAAAAAGCATTTGTGCAAAATCATTTTAAAAACGGGCCAGCAGTTTCACGCAAAAAAGATCTTTAAAGTTTCCATTAATACATATAGGGAAAAGTGACCACGCCCTCTGGCGGCCATGTTTTTTGACGAATCAAAATAATTTGAACAATCTTGCACACAACTTGTAATGGCATAATATCTCGGTTTCTTTCGAAAACTGGCCACATCCCATCATGGGTTCCAGAGTTATGGCCTCTTTAAGGACCAGAATTTGTTGTTTTTGGCTTGTGAACACAATAGAGACCACATTTTGCAATCAATTTTAATAAAACTTGCACACAACTTGTATTAGCATTATATTTCTGTTCCTTTCAAAAACTGGTCAGATCCTATCGTGGTTTCCAGAGTTATGGCCCCTTAAAGGGCCAAAATTTGCTATTTTTGGCTTGTGAACACGATAAAGAGACCACATTTTGCAATTGATTTTAATAAAACTTGCACACAACTTGTGTTGGCATAATATCTCGGTTCCTTTCGAAAACTGGCCAAATTCCTTCATGGGTTTCAGAGTTATGGCCCTTTTAAAGGGCCAAAATTTGCGATTTTTGGCTTGTGAACACGATAGAGACCACATTTTGCAGTCAGCTTTAATCAAACTTGCACACAACTTGTATTGGCATAATATCTCAGTTCCTTTTGAAAACTGGCCAGATCCCATCATGGGTTCTAGAGTTATGGCCCCTTAAAGATGATAGATGTGACATTTTGTATTTTATTTTAACCACACACACAAACAATAAGATCTCGGTTTCTTTCAAAAACCAGCTAGATTCCATCATGGGTTTTAGAGTTACTGCCCCTGAATCTAAGGAAAAGCTTGTTAACAACCTAAACAACACATTTATGACCGTATCTTCATGAAACTTGGTCAGATGTTTATTTTGATGATTTCTAGGCCAAGGTCGAAATTGGGTCATATGGGGTCAAAATCTAGGTCACATGGTCAAATCAAAGGAAAAGCTTGTTAACACTCTTGAGGCCACATTTATGATCCTATCTTCATGAAACTTGGTCAGAATGTTTATCTTGATGATTCCTAGGCCAAGTTCGAAACTCGGTCATGTGGGGTCAAAAACTAGGTCACTAGGTCAAATCAAAGGAAAAGCTTGTATACACTAGAGGCAACTTCTTTGCTCCAATCTTCCAGAAACTTTGTCAGAATGTTTGTTTTCATGAAATTTTGGACAAGTTCGAATCTGAGTCATGTGGGGTAAAAAACTAGGTCACTAGGTCAGATCAAAGAAAATGCTTGTTTACACTCAAGAGGCCACATTTTTTGGTCCAATCTTAATGAAAATTGGTCAGAATATTTGTCTCCATGAAATAACTAGGTAAAACATCAGTGATTTTTTTTGCGCCGATTTGACTCTGAAATTCGGCATCTTCCCAACTGACAAAAATGGTCAAAATTCCCCAAAAAAAATGCTTAAAAATTCCCAAAAACGAGATGATTTTTCCCAATTAGATTGATTTCATGTGAAAGTTGAACTAAAACGATGCAAATAATCATAAAAATTCCGACTCTAATTATGGTTTATTCGTAGAATTTTGTTGCCAACTCGAAGCGCGTTGTTTACATAAAACGGGTCACGGCATAGTACGGCATTTAGTATGACTTTCATCACGGTCGCTAAACGCTTTTTCGTGCGTCAAAATGAGTCGGAAAAAAAATTGTTAGAAACTTACCTAAATTATTGAAAAATGTCGCATAATTCCAAATACAGTGAAACACCGCTCGCTCGAGCAATTCATGTGATCCCGGCCGATTTCCTTCTATTTTCTATGTGAAATTACCATGGCTGGGTCGAGCATTGATAACTCGATCGCTCGAGCGTGACACCTGTCCCTGTGTATTAATTTACTCTTTGTTGCTTCTGGCAAACTCGAGCAGAGGTTTCAAAAATTTCCACACCTTCGGCAGTCAGAATGTATCGGTTAATTAAAAAATTTGCATGCCATGAGAATTGCATGGTCTATTTCCCGACTACCTTAAATGTTTGTTTGTCGGTATATTTGATCTGATAATGAGATTAATTATTGCTAAAAACTTGAAGAAAAGTTTCATTGATCAATTACTGTTTGTTTTAGATTAAAGCAAGTATGTTATTACTTATTACATCTTTTCTGAGGGATCGAGAAGATAATTATGGGATCTTAATATTTTAATCAGCAGTTGTTTGTATGCAAATGATAGAAAATAAATATAGCCTTTTCATAAAATTGAGACGATAATTAAGGGACCTTTATTAAAAAAAGTCTTAGTTGTTTCTTCACGTGCCATTTACATAACGTTTCTAATACGTTTTTTGAAAATGTCACGAGTGTGTTATTATTACGCATCACCGTTTCCTCTGCAAATGGTGACACTTCAAATTTCTTCGTATGTTGGTCAATGTTTGGGTCGATCGAAACAATGGATAACTCGAGCATTTTTTTCATCCCCTTGCGACCTCGAGCGAGCGGTGTTTCACTGTATTATAATAAGAAAATAAAACTTAAACACGCCATCGGTACTCCGGACATTCGAACATCTTTTGGTAAAGTTAAAGAGAAATTAAATTCAAATCAAACGTCAGAAAATCAGAGTTATCTGTCCAAGAAATCTGAGTCCCCACAAAATGACCCTCAGACATCAACAGAAGCTCATGGTGACCCTAAGCTATCTGAGCCATCAGATCCTGTGACATCAGAAAATAACCTGTCTGTCCTGTCTGTTCAACCTCATTGCATATTTGAATGAAATAAATTTATCTTAAAATAAAACATTTTTTTAAAAATGATTTCTTTATTAAGGTTTGTTAATTTTTCCCAATTTTGAAGTTTATCGTGCTTAAAATTCCCAATTGAAAAGGCATGGGCTGTTGCCAAAAAAAGTAAAAAAAAATCACTGAATATGTTTACACTGTTATGGTGTGTTACTCAGGTGAGCGACCTAGGGCCGTCTTGGCCCTCCTGTTTTATATTGTTGTTATATTTCTAAGAAGGTTTTGAAACTGAGTTACTGACAGATTATATATTATAGATAAATAACTTATATGGTAACTTTTTAGCCCACCTGAGCACAAAGTGCTCATGGTGAGGTATTGTGATCTCGCTGTGTCCGTCGTCTGTTCGTCAAGTCGTCCAACCGTCGTCAACAATTGTGTTTAAACGACATCTCCTCCAAAATCACTGTATGGATTTTGAAGAAACTTGGCCACAATGTTCCTTGTTCCTTGTGTGGTCCTCTACCAAAGTTGTTCAAACGGTTCCGCTTGGTTGCACATAGGGGCTGCCAGATCTAAAAATAGAAAAAACTTCAAACAACATCTCCATCTAATCCAATGGTCCGATTTTTAAATAATTTCACACAAATGGTCCTTATGTCACCCTCTACCAAGATTGTTCAGACTATTCCGATACGTCAAAAAACGTGGCCGCCAGGAGGCATGGTCACTTTTCCCTATACAGTGAAACACCGCTCGCTCGAGGTCGCAAGGGGAAGAGCAAAATGCTCGAGTTATCCATGGTTTCGAGCGACCCAAACATTGACCAACATACGAAGAAAATTGAAGTTTGTTTTACCAATTGTCACCGAGACCATTTGCAGAGGAAACGGTGATACGTAATAATAACACACTCGTGACATTTTCAAAAAAAATCATATTACAAACGTTATTTATGATAGATCGTAAATGGCACATGTGAAGAAACAGCTAAGACTTTTATTTATTTGAAATACTGTAATCGAATTCGCATTTTTTTTCTCCAAATTAAGATCTCATAATTATCGTCTCATTTTTATGAAAAGGCTATATTATTTCCTTTATTTGCATGCAAACAATTGTTGAATAAAATATTAACATCTCATAATTATCTTCTCGATCCCGCAAAAAATGTAATAATTAATAACAATTTGGATCAATAAAATTTTTCTTCCAACTTTCATCAATAATTAATCTCATTATCAGATCAAATATACCAACAAACAAACATTTAAGACAGTCGGGGAATAGACCATGCAATTCTCACTGCGTGAGAAAATTTTAAAATAACCGATACATTCTGACTGCCGAAGGTGTGAAAAATTTTGCTCGAGTTTGCCATAAGCAACAAAGAGTAAATTAATACACAGGGACAGGTGTCACGCTCGTTCGATCGAGTTATCGATGCTCGACCAAGCCATGGTAATTTCACATAGAAAATAGAAGGAAATCGGCCGGGACTACATGAATTGCTCGAGCGAGCCGGGGTGCTTGAGTCATCGATGCTCGAGGGAGCGGTGTTTCACTGTATGTATATAGTGGAAATTTTAAAAATCTTCTTGTGTGAAACTGCTAGCCCGATTTTAAAATAATTTAACAAAAATGGTCCTTGTGTAACCCTCTACCAAGATTGTTCAAATTATTTGGATTCATCAAAAGACATGGCGGCCAGGGGGCGTGGTTACTTTTCCCTATATGGTATATAGTGGAAATTTAAAAAATCTTGTGTGAAACTGCTTGCCTGATTTTAAAATAATTTTGCACAAATGGTGCATGTGTGACCCTTTACCAAGACTGTTGAAATTATACCGTTTCGTCAAAAAACGTGGCTGCCAGAGGGCGTGGTCACTTTTCCCTCTATGTATATAGTAGAAATCTTAAAAATCAACGCATGCAGGGTATATCCTATATCTTCCTTACCAACTGGGCCACACATGCATGGTATATTCTCCATCTTCCGTACCAACTGGGCTACACATGCATGGTATATTCTCCATCTTCCTTACCAACTGGGCTACACATGCATGGTATATTCTCCATCTTCTTTACCAACTGGGCTACACATGCATGGTATATTCTCCATCTTCTTTACCAACTGGGCTACACATGCATGGTATATTCTCCATCTTCCTTAACCATCTCCTCTACGCATGCAGGGTATACCCTGTATCTTCTTTACCAACTGGGCTACACATGCATGGTATATTCTCCATCTTCTTTACCAACTGGGTTAAACATGTATGGTATATTTTTCATCTTCCTTACCAAGTCAGCTACGCATATAATAGCTGTGTTTTCTTGTCTTTGATGTGGTCTGTATTGTTGTTAGGTCAATATGCTGAATCCTTAACTTGTGTTGATAAGAACGCTTTTATTCTCTGTTACTCAAAGTTGGTTCTTTATAGTGATGACTTCATACTGAAGGGAAATAGTAAATGTTTAGAAGCTGGATAGATGAATGGTATATCCTCCATCTTCCTTACCAACTAAACTACATAAGTAGGGTATATCTTCCGACTTCCTTATCAGCTCAACTACACATGCAAGGTATATCCTTTCCTTACCAACTCAACTACATAAGTAGGGTATATCTTCCTACTTCCTTACTTCCTTATCAGCTCAACTACACATGCAAGGTATATCCTCCCTTTCCTTACCAACTCAACTACATAAGTAGGGTATATCTTTCGACTTCCTTATCAACTCAACTTAACCTGTACTGTGTTGGTGTGCCGTAAAACCCAAATAAATAAATAAATATTATCAACTCAACTACGTATGCAAGTTATATCCTCCCTTCCCTTACCAACTAAACTACATAAGTAGGGTATAACTTCCGACTTCCTTATCAGCTCAACTACACATGCAAGGTATATCCTTTCCTTACCAACTCAACTACATAAGTGGGGTATATCTTCCGTCTTCCTTACCAACTCAACTGCACATGCATGGTATATCCTCCATCTTCCTTACCAACTCAACTACATAAGTAGGATATATCTTCAGTCTTCCTTACCAACTCAACTGCACATGCATGGTATATTCTCCATCTTCTTTACCAACTGGGCTACACATGCATGGTATATTCTCCATCTTCCTTACCAACTGGGCTACACTTGTATGGTATGTTCTTCCATCTTCCTTACCAACTGGGCTACACATGCATGGTATATTCTCCATCTTCCTTACCAACTGGGCTACGCATGCATGGTATATTCTTCATCTTCCTTACCAACTGGGCTACACATGCATGGTATATTCTCCATCTTCTTTACCAACTGGGCTACACATGCATGGTATATTCTCCATCTTCCTTACCAACTGGGCTACGCATGCATGGTATATTCTTCATCTTCCTTACCAACTGGGCTACACATGCATGGTATATTCTCCATCTTCTTTACCAACTGGGCTACACATGCATGGTATATTCTCCCATCTTCTTTACCAACTGGGCTACACATGCATGGTATCTTCCTTAACCATCTCCTCTATGCATGCAGGGTATACCCTATATCTTCCTTACCAACTGGGCCACACATGCATGGTATATATTCTCCATCTTCTTTACCAACTGGGTTACACATGTATGGTATATTTTTCATCTTCCTTACCAAGTCAACTACACATATAATAGCTGTGTTTTCTTGTCTTTGATGTGGTCTGTATTGTTGTTAGGTCAATATGCTGAATCCTTAACTTGTGTTAACAAGAACGCTTTTATTCCCTGTTACTCAAAGTTGGTTCTTTATAGTGCTGATTTCATACTGAAGGGAAATAGTAAATGTTTAGAAGCTGGATAGATGAATGGTATATCCTCCATCTTCCTTACCAACTAAACTACATAAGTAGGGTATATCTTCCGACTTCCTTATCAGCTCAACTACACATGCAAGGTATATCCTTTCCTAACCAACTCCACTACGTAAGTAGGGTATATCTTCCGACTTCCTTGTCAACTCAACTTAACCTGTACTGTGTTGGTGCGCCGTAAAACCCAAATAAATAAATAAATATTATCAACTCAACTATGTATGCAAGTTATATCCTCCCTTCCCTTACCAACTAAACTACATAAGTAGGGTATATCTTCCGACTTCCTTGTCAGCTCAACTACACATGCAAGGTATATCCTTTCCTTACCAACTCAACTACAGAAGTAGGGTATATCTTCCGACTTCCTTATCAGCTTAACTACACATGCAAGGTATACCCTCCCTTTCCTTACCCAGTCAACTACATGAGTAGGATATATCTTCAGTCTTCCTTACCATGCACATGCATGGTATACTCTCCATCTTCTTTACCAACTTGGCCACACATGCATGGTATATTCTCCATTTTCTTTACCAACTGGGCTACACATGCATGGTATATTCTCCATCTTCCTTACCAGCTGGGCCACACATGCATGGTATATTCTCCATCTTCTTTACCAACTGGGCTACACATGCATGGTATATTCTCCATCTTCTTTACCAACTGGGCTACACATGCATGGTATATTCTCCCATCTTCCTTACCAACTGGGCCACACATGCATGGTATATTCTCCATCTTCCTTACCAGCTGGGCCACACATGCATGGTATATTCTCCATCTTCTTTACCAACTGGGCTACACATGCATGGTATATTCTCCAGCTTCTGTACCAACTGGGCTACACATGCATGGTATGTTCTTCCATCTTCCTTACCAACTGGGCTACGCATGCATGGTATATTCTCCATCTTCTTTACCAACTGGGCTACACATGCATGGTATATTCTCCCATCTTCCTTACCAACTGGGCCACACATGCATGGTATATTCTCCATCTTCTTTTCCAACTGGGCTACACATGCATGGTATATTCTCCATCTTCCTTACCAACTGGGCTACACATGCATGGTATATTCTCCCATCTTCTTTACCAACTGGGCTACGCATGCATGGTATATTCTCCCATCTTCTGTACCAACTGGGCTACACATGCATGGTATATTCTCCATCTTCCTTACCAGCTGGGCCACACATGCATGGTATGTTCTTCCATCTTCTTTACCAACTGGGCTACACATGCATGGTATATTCTCCCATCTTCTGTACCAACTGGGCTACACATGCATGGTATGTTCTTCCATCTTCCTTACCAACTGGGCTACACATGCATGGTATATTCTCCATCTTCTTTACCAACTGGGCTACACATGCATGGTATATTCTCCATCTTCCTTACCAACTGGGCTACACATGCATGGTATATTCTCCATCTTCCTTACCAACTGGGCTACACATGCATGGTATATTCTCCATCTTCTTTACCAACTGGGCTACACATGCATGGTATATTCTCCCATCTTCTTTACCAACTGGGCTACACATGCATGGTATCTTCCTTAACCATCTCCTCTATGCATGCAGGGTATATTCTCCCATCTTCTTTACCAACTGGGCTACACATGCATGGTATATTCTCCATCTTCTGTACCAACTGGGCTACACATGCATGGTATATTCTCCCATCTTCCTTACCAACTGGGTTACACATGTATGGTATATTTTTCATCTTCCTTAACCATCTCCTCTATGCATGCAGGGTATACCCTATATCTTCCTTACCAACTGGGCCACACATGCATAGTATATTCTCCATCTTCTTTACCAACTGGGTTACACATGTATGGTATATTTTTCATCTTCCTTACCAAGTCAACTAAACATATAATAGCTGTGTTTTCTTGTCTTGGATGTGGTCTGTATTGTTGTTAGGTCAATATGCTGAATCCTTAACTTGTGTTAATAAGAACGCTTTTATTCCCTGTTACTCAAAGTTGGTTCTGTATAGTGCTGACTTCATACTGAAGGGAAATAGTAAATGTTTAGAAGCTGGATAGATGAATGGTATATCCTCCATCTTCCTTACCAACTAAACTACATAAGTAGGGTATATCTTCCGACTTCCTTATCAGCTCAACTACACATGCAAGGTCAGGGTTCGAATTTAGCCTGATTTTCTACTTGCATTTTTTCGCAAGTGGTATTTTTTTAACATGCTAAATGAAGAACAACTTGCATTTTCCGCGACATGTTACATTATTAGAACATTAACACAAACATCCACGTGACAAGTCCAGCCAATCGTATTTGCGCTATATAAATAGTAACTTAATAGATTACCAAAAAACCCACCGGATGTGGTAAATGTCATCAAAATTGGCGCAGGTACTTGTCAGTAGTTGAAAAGACATGCGCACGGGACATGTATCGAGTGTAAATGTCCTTTTACGACAAAAGATGAAATAGTGCTCCGAAAGAAAGAACAGTGTAAGATCGAGACGACCGTTAGAAATGCACATTATTCGGCCAAAAATTTTCACTCGCAAAAAAATGCTGGTGTCTGAAATCTCACCTTGCAGTTTGAAATTTGCACTCGCATTTCGCGAGTATGCGAGCTTAAATTCGAACCCTGAAGGTATATCCTTTCCTGACCAAATCAACTACATAAGTAGAGTTTATTTTCCGACTTCTTATCAGCTTAACTATGCATGCAAGGTATATCCTCCCTTTCCTTACCCAGTCAACTACATAAGTAGGATATATCTTCAGTCTTCCTTACCAACTCAACTGCACATATAGGGTATTTCTTCCATCTTCCTTATCAACTTAACTGCACACACAGGGTATACCCTCTTGTCTTCCTTGTCAACTCTACTAGACACTGGGTATATCCTCTATCTTCCTTACCAGTTCATCTACTCATATGGTAGCAGAGCTGTTTTCCTCTCTTGGATGTGGTCTGTATCTTTGTTCAAGTCAATATGCTGTAGCTTAAGTGTAGAGATAGTACCTACCCAAGAAGATCAAAGGGAAACAATTCTGAATTGACCAATTAACTGAAGCCAACATATATCCTCCATCTTCTTACCAACTGACCTATAAACATGGTGGCACAGAGTGTTTTATTCTCATCTTCCTTACAAACTCGACTACATACAGGGTTCATACGCGTCAGGGAAAAGTCAGGGGGAAAATTTTTTTTTCAAGGTCGGAATTGTCAGGGAATTTTACAAAATGTCAGGGAAATTTGGAAAATGTCAGGGAATTTTCTGATCTGGTTAGGCAACTATTGGTCATAACATAAAAACATTTGTTTGTTTGAAACAGTGTATTTGATTACTTTTTAATGCATGATAATTCATGTCATTTTGCTTGCCAATGTGTTTTGTATAATCACCAGCTCCATATCCAGTTGATTTGGAATAAACAAACAAAATATTAAACAATGTAAATGTTTGTCAAAAAAGGAGGTAAGGGTTGGCTGTAGGGGTGGTGGAGGCCAACATTCTATTTTTCATTTAAAATTGAACCACTAAATGTGCACATTTTAAGATAACAGAAGTCATACTAGGTGACTTGGTTTGTATCGTACCGAACCAAAAAGTCAGGGAAAAATGCTTTCATGTCAGGGAAAAGTCAGGGAAATGTCAGGGAATTTTATCTGAAAGAATGTGTATGAACCATGACATAGGTAGGGTATATCTTTCATCTTCTGTATCAACTGGGCTTCACATGCAGGGTATATATCCTCCATCTTCCTTCCTTTCTTGCCAGCTCAACTACGCATGCAAGGTATATCCTCCCTTTTCCTTACCCAGTCAACTACACATGTAGGATATATCTTCCGTCTTCCTTACCAACTCAGCTGCATATGTAGGGTACATTCTTCATCTTTCTTACCAGTTCATCTACTCATATGGAAGCAGAGCTGTTTTCCTGTCTTGCATGTGCTCTGTATCTTTGTTCAAGTCAATAGGCTATAGCCCAAGTGAAAGAAAAATAATCTATGTTGTTCAGAATGCATTAATTCCCTGTTACTCAAAGTTGGTTCTGTATAGTGCCGACTTCATATTGAAGGGAAATAGTAAATGTTTAGAAGCTGGATAGATGAATGGTATATCCTTCATCTTCCTTACCAACTCAACTACAAACATGGCAGTACAGTGATTGCCTCTCATCTTCATTACCCACTAGACTACATAAGTAGGGTATATCTCCTTATCAACTACACACGCATGGTATACCCTCTTGTCTTCCGTACCAACTCAACTACACACATTGGGTATATCCTCCATCTTCTTTATCATCTCAACTACACACACAGGGTATACCCTTTTGTCTTCCTTGCCAGCTCAACTACACACATCGGGTATATCCTCCATCTTCCTTATCAACTAAACTACACACACAGGGTATACCCTCTTGCCTTCCTCACCAACTCAACTACACACATTGGGTATATCCTCCATCTTCCTTATTAACTCAACTACACACGCAGGGTATACCCTCTTGTCTTCCTTACCAACTCAACTACACACATTGGGTATATCCTCCATCTTCCTTATCAACTCAGCTACACACGCAGGGTATACCCTCTTGTCTTCCTTATCAACTAAACTACACACATTGGGTATATCCTCCATCTTCCTTATCAACAGTTCATCTACACATACAGTAGCAGGCTTGCATAATTATGGTCTGTATCTTTGTCAAAGTCAATTTGCTGTAGCCCAAGTATAGAGATAGTACCTACTCAGGAAGATCTAAGAATTGACAAATTAACTGAAGCCCACATAAAAACAGTGGTCAAAAGTGAAAGTAAAACTAAATGTGTCCTTTTCCCAATAACTGATTAGGCAGACAAAATACGACCTTCATTTGTTAAAACTCTTTATATTTGAAATACAACATATACACTTTTCTTATGGCTTACACTGGCAATTATTTTATATGTTGTGCTGAGGCCCTGTTAGAAAGTTTAGTAGTGCATCAAAATAAAATAATAATTGAATAAACTCCTGTCAAGAAATTTTACGACATTTAAGAAACGTTGCCTCGAATTTAAATTTTGGCTTATCAGCTAAATTTATATTTTGTACTCAATGATGATAACTTAATTTATACAAAAATTGATATAATATATATTCAAATGTAAAATACAATGAGATTTAGGAACAACATACAGTAAAACACCGCTCGCTCGAGGTCGCAATGGGATGAGCAAAATGCTAGAGTTATCCATGGTTTCGAGCGACCCAAACATTGACAAACAAGCCTTTCTTGTGCTTTACTTATTTTGAAGCATTAAATTTTAAGATAGTGGATCTGTAATGACGCACTGCAATTTCCATGTAATTATGTGTTTGTAAGCAGTTCGACATACTCTGGAAGTAACTAGAGCTTTACGTTATCATTGCTTTCTGTTAACAAACAAACAAACAAAAAGCTAAAAATGCATATGGAGAATTCATAATTTGACAATTTTCGTTACAGGTCGACTACCTTAAACAAACTGAAATAAGATTGTTGTAAACAATGTAAATGGGTAACTTAAGATATTCACATCAATTTACAACTGCTGGACACAATTGATTCTGCCTTTGTGACCAGTGCAGATCATGATCAGCCTTCACATCCATGCAGTCTGATCATGATCTTCACTGGTCGCCATTCAGTCAGTTTCTTTTCTGTATGCACCCCTTTTTAGCTCGACTTTTTAAAGCAAAAGTAGAGCTATTGCACTCGCCCCAGTGTTGGCGTCGCCGTTGGTTAAAGTTTTTTAGCTCACCTGTCACAAAGTGACAAGGTGAGCTTTTGTGATCGCGCGGTGTCCGTCGTCCGTCCGTGCGTCCGTCCGTAAACTTTTGCTTGTGACCACTCTAGAGGTCACATTTTTCATGGGATCTTTATGAAAGTTGGTCAGAATGTTCATCTTGATGATATCTAGGTCAAGTTCGAAACTGGGTCACGTGCCATCAAAAACTAGGTCGGTAGGTCTAAAAATAGAAAAACCTTGTGACCTCTCTAGACCCATATATTTCACAAGATCTTCATGAAAATTGGTCAGAATGTTCACCTTGATGATATCTAGTTCAAGTTCGAAACTGGGTCACATGCCTTCAAAAACTAGGTCAGTAGGTCTAAAAATAGAAAAACCTTGTGACCTCTCTAGAGGCCATATATTTCACAAAATCTTCGTGAAAATTGGTCAGAACATTCACCCTGATGATATCTAGGTCAAGTTCGAAACTGGGTCACGTGCCGTCAAAAACTAGGTCAGTAGGTCTAAAAATAGAAAAACCTTGTGACCTCTCTAAAGGCCATATATTTCACAAGATCTTCATGAAAATTGGTCAGAACATTCACCTTGATGACATCTAGGTCAAGTTCGAAACTGGATCACGTGCCATCAAAAACTAGGTCAGTAGGTCAAATAATAGAAAAACCTTGTGACCTCTCTAAAGGCCATATTTTTCATTGGATCTGTATGAAAGTTGCTCTGAATGTTCATCTTGATGATATCTAGATCAAGTCGAAACTGGGTCACGTGCGGTCAAAAACTAGGTCAGTAGGTCTAAAAATAGAAAAACTTTGTGACCTCTCTAGAGGCCATATATTTCATGAGATCTTCATGAAAATTGGTCAGAATGTTCACCTTGATGATATCTAGGTCAAGTTCGAAAGTGGGTCATGTGCCATCAAAAACTAGGTCAGTAGGCAGTGTACGAAATTTACATTTGAATCCACTAGCCCGTTCGGGCTACAAGATTGGAAATTTTCCAAGCCCGACACCAATTTCAATAGCCCGAACTTTATACCTTAAAATATATAATTTTTGCACCATATAACATTTTGTTTTACAGACATCTCTATGCATGTTTGAAGTAATAAAAAAGACATACAGTACATGTTTGCCATGTTTTTGAAAAATTTTAACTCTAAATACTCCAGTCCAGATCAGCATCGTCAGAGTCCAAAAGCATCGGACATGACACTCCTTGCCAAAACAAAATCTAAACTGTTACGCCCGATTTTTTAGGATCCGCACTCGCCAATTACTGCAACTCTGACTGTTGACAATTTGCAAGATGTAATAACGAGTGCTGAATACACATTTACACACACGCTGATAGCATAATTTAAGCTCCGCCTACTGCAGCTACTTGTGAGATTTTCGCAAGAAGTATGAATTTCAAAGCTAATCAAATTATCCGTTACGCTAGAGGTGATTGTATTCAGCCAATAAGCGCTGCGGTTGTGTTTGATTGTCAGCACGTGAGAGTGCAAAACCAACAATAATTCCATAAGCGTTTCTCAGTCTGGATGCAGTACTCGTTTAATTAGCATGATTTTTCAAACAAATTAGGAAAATTCGGTAGCCTGGTCGGGCTTGTACCTGCGGAAAATCGGTAGCCCGAGCTGAAATTTGGTAGCCACGGGCTGTCAGACTACCGTGAATTTCGAACACTGAGTAGGTCAAATAACTGAAGAACCTTGTGACCTCTCTAGAGGCCATATTTTTCATGGGATCTGTATGAAAGTTGGTCTGAATGTTCGTCTTGATGATATCTAGGTCAAGCTCTAAAGTGGGCCACGTGCCATCAAAAACTAGGTCAGTAGGTCAGATAATGGAAAAACCTTGTGACCTCTCTAAAGGCCATATTTTTCATGGGATCTGTATGAAAATTGGTCTGAATGTTCATCTTGATGGTATCTAGGTCAAGTTCGAAACAGGGTCATGTGTGATCAAAAACTAGGTCAGTAGGTCTAAATATAGAAAAACCTTGTGACCTCTCTAGAGGCCATACTTGTGAATGGATCTGCATAAAAATTGGTCAGAATGTTCATCTTGATGATATCTAGGTCAAGTTCAAAACTGGGTCACAAACTGGCCATAAAAAACTAGGTCAGTAGGTCAAATAATAAAAAAACCTTGTGACCTCTCTAGAGGCCATACTTTTCATGGGATCTGTATGAAAGTTGGTCTGAATGTTCATCTTGATGATATCTAGGTCAAGTTTGAAACTGGGTCAACTGCGGTCGAAAACTAGGTCAGTAGGTCTAAAATTATTAAAATCTTTTGACCTCTCTAGAGGCCATATTTTTCAATGGATCTTCATGAAAATTGATCTGAATGTTCACCTTGATGATATCTAGGTCAGTTTCGAAACTGGGTCACGTGCGGTCAAAAACTAGGCCAGTAGGTATAAAAATAGAAAAACCTTGTGACCTCTCTAGAGGCCATATTTTTCATGAGATCTTCATGAAAATTAGTGAGAATGTTCACCTTGATGATATCTAGGTAAAGGTCAAAACAGGGTCACGTACCTTCGAAAACTAGGTCAATAGGTCAAATAATAGAAAAACCTTGTGACCTCTCTAGAGACCATATTTTTCAATGGATCTTCATGAAAATTGGTCAGAATGTTTATCTTGATAATATCTAGGTCAAGTTCAAAACTGGGTCACATGAGCTGAAAAACTAGGTCACTATGTCAAATAATAGAAAAAACGACGTCATACTCAAAACTGGGTCATGTGGGAAGAGGTGAGCGATTCAGGACCATCATGTTCCTCTTGTTTTATCAAGTCAAATATCTCTGTTACTGTCAAAGCTATTGACTTGAAACTTAAAATAGTTATTTACTATCAAAGTCTACACCAGGAGAAACATTCCCCATACTCTGATTTGAATTTTGATGGAGTTATGCCCCTTTTTAGCTCACCTGAGCACAAAGTGCTCAGGGTGAGGTATTGTGATTGCTCACCGTCCGTCCGTCCATCGTCCACACTTTCCTTTAAACAACGTCTCCTCCTAAACCAACAGGCCAATTTTGATGAAACTTCACAGGGATGTTCCTTGGATGGTCTTCTTTAAAAATTGTTCAAAGAATTGAATTCCATGCAGAAAAACTTTAAAAATCTTCTTCTCAAAAACCAGAAGTCGTAGAGCTTAGATATTTGGTGTGAAGCATTGCCTAGTGGACCTCTACCAAGTTTATTCAAATCATGACCGCGGGGTCAAAATTGACCCCGCCCCAGGGGTTACTTGATTTTACATAGGAAAACCTTAAAAAATCTTCTTCTCAGAAACTAGAAGCCCTAGAGCTTAGTTATTTGACATGTAGCATTGCCTAGTGGACCTCTACTAAAATTGTTCAAATCATGACCCCGGGGTCAAAATTGACCCCGCCCCAGGGGTCACTTGATTTTACATAGGAAAATCTTCAAAAAATTTCTAAAAATAAACCAGAAGGCCTAGAGCTTAGATATTTGACATGTAGCATTGCCTAGTGGACCTCTACAACATTAAATTTTGTTCAAATCATGACCCCCCGGGGACAGTATTGACCCCGCCCCAGGGGTCACTTGATTTTATATAGGAAAATCTTCAAAAAATTTCTAAAAATAAACCAGTAGGCCTAGATCTTAGATATTTGACATGTAGCATTGCCTAATAGACTTCTACAAAAAAATTTCAAATCTTGACCCCCGGGGTCAAACTGACCCCGTCCCATGGGGTTACTTGATTGTACATATAAAAATCTTCAAAATTTTCTAAAAATAAACCAGAATGCCTAGAGCTTAGATATTTGACATGTAGCATTGCCTAGTGGACCTCTACAAAATTTGTTCAAATCATGACCCCCAGGGTCAAATTGACCCCGTCCCATGGGGTTACTTGATTGTACATAGAAAAATCTTCAAAAGTTTCTAAAAATAAACCAGAAGGCCTAGAGCTTAGATATTTGACATGTAGCATTGCCTAGTGGACCTCTACAAAATTTGTTCAAATCATGACCCCCGGGGTCAAAATTGACCCCCGCCCCAGGGGTCACTTAATTTTATATAGGAAAATCTTAGATATTTGATATGTAGCATTGCCTATTAGACTTCTACAAAAAAAATTCAAATCATGACCCCCGGGATCAAATTGACCCCGTCCCATGGGGTTACTTGATTGTACATAGAAAAATCTTCAAATTTTTTAAAAATAAACCAGAAGGCCTAGAGCTTAGATATTTGACATGTAGCATTGCCTAGTGGACCTCTACAAAATTTGTTCAAATCTTGACCCCCAGGGTCAAATTGACCTAGCCCCAGGGGTTACTTGATTGTACATAGGGAAATCTTCATAAATTTGTTAAAAATAAACCAGAAGGCCTAGATCTTAAAGCTTTAGCTAAGAAATTTGTTCAAGCAAGCAACTCTACTCAGGTGAGCGATATAGGGCCATCATGGCCCTATATAGGGCCATCATGGCCCTCTTGTTGACTTAGAATTTTTGGTTAAAGTTTTTGATAAAGTGAAATATCTCTGGTACTATCAAAGCTATTGACTTGAAACTTTAAACAGTTATTTACTATCAAAGTCTACACCCGGAGAAACAAACCTCATAACTCTGATTTAAATTTGACAGAGTTATGCCCCTTTTTAGCTCACCTGTCACATAGTGACAGGGTGAGCTTTTCTGATCGCCCTTCGTCCGTCTGTCCACAATTTCTTGTGAACACAATAGAGACCACATTTTGCAAGCAATTTTAATCAAACTTGTACAAAACTTGTATTGGCATGATATCTCGGTTCCTTTCGAAAACTGGCCAGATCCCATCATGGGTTCTAGAGTTATTGCCCCTTAAAGGGCCAAAATTTGTGTGCGTGCGTGCGTGCAACAATTTCTTGTCTGCACGATAGTGGTTTCATTTATGATTTTATTTTAACCAAACTTGCACACAACGTGTATCACCAAAAGATCTCGGTTCCTTTCTTGAACTGGCCAGATTCCATTATGGGTTCCAGAGTTATGGCCCCTGAAAGGGCCAGAATTAGCTATTTTGACCTTGTCTGCACAATAGCAGCTTGATTTGTGATTTAATTTTAACCAAACTTGCACAAAACTTGTATCACCATAAGATCTTGGTTCCTTTCTTGAACTTGCCAGATGCCTTTATGGGTTCCGGAGTGATGGCCCCTGAAAGGGTCAGAATTAGCTATTTTGACCTAGTTTGCACAATAACAGCTTCATTTATGATTTGAATTTAATCAAACTTGCACAAAACTTGTGTCACCATAAGATCTCGATTGCTTTCTTGAACCAGCCAGATCCCATAATGGGTTCCAGAGTTATGGCCCCTGAAAAGGCCAAAGTTAGCTATTTTGACCTTGTCTACACAATAGCAGCTTCATTTATGATTTGATTTTAACCAAATTTGCACACAACTTGTATCACCTTAAGATATTGGTTCCTTTCTTGAACTTGCCAGATTCCATTACGGGTTCCAGAGTTGTGGCCCCTGATAAGGCCAGAATTAGCTATTTTGACCTTGTCTGCACAACAGTAGCTTCATTTATGATTTGAATTTAATCAAACTTTCACAAAACTTGTGTCACCATAAGATCTTGGTTCCTTTCTTGAACCGGCCAGATCCTATAATGGGTATATTACTCTGCATTTGCCTTGCATTGCAGTTCTATTGTTTTTATTTGGCAGATCCTTCTTTTGTTCACTTGCAATAAAAAAAATTTTAATTACTTCCCTTTTATGTTACTATAAATAGCTTCTTGTCCTTAAGTGCAATGATAACAGGTGAGCGATATAGGGCCATTATGGCTCTCTTGTTAATTTAGAATTTTTTGACAGAGTTATGTCCCTGTTTAACTTAGATTTTTTGGTTAAAGTTTTATAAAGTTTTTATTGGCAAAGCTCTAATTCAGAGTCAAGCACTGAGAAAAGTCGAGTGCGCTGTCTTACGGACAGCTCTTGTTAGCTCACCTGAACACAAAGTGAAACTTATTCACCAGGTCAAATCAAAGGAAAAGCTTGTTAACACTAGAAATCACAATTTTGGCCCAAAGAATGTTGTTACCCTCAATGAAATCTTGTTCAGAATGGTAATCTTGATGACCTATAGGTCAAGTTCGAATCTGGGTCATGTGGAGTCAAAAACTAGGTCACCAGGTCAGATCAAAGGAAAAGCTAGTTAACATTTTAGAGGCCACATTTTTGACCATATCTTAATGAAACTTGGTCAGAATGTTAATCTTGATGATCTTTAGGTTAGTAGGTCAGGTGAGCGATACAGGGCCTTCATGGCCCTCTTGTTACAGTTAATGGTACTGTCCAAATTAAAGATGGACAAGCTCATTATAGAAATTGAGCAGGGTAAGGGTTAGACTGTTTACACTACTTAAAAAAGATTGTTGTAGGAGCCTCACATTTACAATTATATCAACAATTATCATCTGAATTGAGTGCATTCATGGGTGGAAAATATTGATGGTAAAATGTTGGAAGGGTTTGTTTACATTATAAAATCTTAGTATGGTTATGGTAAGCTTATAATAAAGAGCATGTCATTCTTTCACTCGGATTTTTTTCATGAGTTTTCTTGGCTAGTCTTGGATTTTGAAATTACTAAAACACAAAAGAAAGTTCCGTATAGGCTCTTTCAGAGTGTTGAAAGTACTTATACCCTACTGTGGAAACTGTTGATATAGACTATATTTGGGGAAGCTCATTTCACACCAAAAAAAGAAAACTGTAAAGACAAATTTGAATTTTTAGGTACCATCTCTACTAAGTGAAAGAAAAAGTAACCTATGTTGTTCAGAATGCATTCATTCCCTGTTACTCAAAGTTGGTTCTGTATAGTGCTGACTTCATATTGAAGGGAAATAGTAAATGTTTAGAAGCTGGATAGATGAATGGTTTATCCTCCATCTTTCTTACCAACTCAACTACAAACATGGCAGCACAGAGTGTTTTCCTGTCATCTTCTTTACCAACTCATATAGTATAATCCTTCATCTTTCTGACCAACTCAAATGCACATGTAGGGTATACCCTCCATCTTCCTTACTTATTCAACTACAAACGCAGGGTACACCATCTTTCTTACCAACTCGGTTATGCATGCAGGCTATATCTTCCACCATTCTTACAATTCAACTACGAACACAGGGTATACTCTCGCCTTCCTTACCAACTCAACTCGCGCACTGGGTATACCCTTCATCTTTCTTACCAACTTGAGTGGTTTCGTATTGGGTGGCAGTATATTTTGTGAAAAATGTCCCTGGGTGGGGGAGGTTTGTAACTCTGTATTAATTTGGTATTGGGCTCCTTTTAAACCTAGAAAATCCCTGTGAATTTGGCCTCCCAAGTGTTATACTTAGTCATACTTACAGCTTTGCTTAAGGTGTGAAATCTATTTGTTACATTCTATTAGGTTTTGGTCTTGATTGTAGACTGCAACTTTTGGCTCGTTAACTTAATAGAAAACTGCCATTTAATTTTAAAACTTATTCAAACCTGCTGTACATTTTAAGGTTTTTATTATTTTTGCAGGTGGTTATTGTAAAACTAAAAATGGACAAGGACCGTAAGAAGATCCTCGAGCGCAAAGCTCGCTCCAGACAGGCAGCAGACAAAGGCAAACACACAGAAGAATCCATTATGGAGACGTCATAGTCATCAGCTTTTGCTTTGTAATTGTGCTGGAAATAAAGAGAAAAACACATTTGCCGTGTTTGTTTTAGTAATGATGGGATTTAAAACAGTATTGGGTGTTACACAATTACAATTATTTTTCATCTTCAGTGTTGTCAATGATTTCTTTGAAGCTACCTAGGCTGGTTAACTGAGCTTTGAAGTTTTTGTGCACTTTGATTTCTCTTTGTCAGAAAGTGCACAGCTCAGAAAGGATTTTGCCTAGAGTTACCAGACATAGGACTGTTATTCAGCATGTAAATCACTCAGTGGGAAGAGAGTTACAACCCTAGACTTAGCAAAAAAAAAAAAAAAAATGCATAAAGGAGGTAAGTTAGTGTCGCACCTATTGCTTTAGTCATGAAATATTACAGGAATGTTATTCAGTATGTGAAGTTGTGCACCTTGGTTTTTAGCTCGACTATTCAAAGAATAGTGGCATCGACGTCACACCTTGGTTAAAGTTTTGCATGCAAGTACAGCTATCATTTAAAGGCATATAGCTTTGAAACTTATTTTTTCTCTTTCTAGGTCAATTACCAACCTCACTGGGTCAAGTCCCATAACACTGACATGTATTTTGAGCAAATTATGCCCCTTTTTGGACTTAGAAAATCCTGATTGAAGTTTTACATGCAAGTTACTATCTCCAAAACTAATGCAGTTATTGAATTGAAACTTAACATGTGTCTTCGAGGTTATAAAACTAGCTGATAGCATCAAGTCCCATAACTCTGACCTGCATTTTGGCCAAATTATGTCCCCTTTTTGACTTAGAAAATCCTGGTTAAAGTTTTGTATGCAAGTACATACAGCTATTACTTAAAGGCATATATATTTGAAACTTATTTGTAGCTCGACTATTCGAAGAATAGGGGAGCTATCCTACTCGCCCTGTTAGCGTGAGCATCACACAAAGTTTGCCTACCACCCCAAATATTTTCAAAGTCCATTGAGATATTGCTTTCATATTTTGCATACTTGTTTACCATCATGACCCCAGTCTGTAAAAAGTAGGAGGCAACTCTATCAAGCATTTTGACTGAATTATGGCCCCTTTTCTACTTAGAATAAATGTTAAAGTTGCGTACCACCCCAAACATTTTCAAAGTCCATTGAGATATTGCTTTCATATTTTGCATACTTGTTTACCATCATGACCCCAGTCTGTTAAAAGGAGGAGGCAACTCTATCAAGCATTTTGACTGAATTATGGCCCCTTTTCGACTTAGAATAAATGTTAAAGTTTGCGTACCACCCCAAATATTTGCAAAGTCCATTGAGATATTGCTTTCATATTTTGCATACTTGTATACCATCATGACCCCAGTCTGTAAAAAGGAGGAGGCAAAGTTCTCTATCAAGCATTTTGACTGAATTATGGCCCCATTTTGACTTAGAATATGCTTATTGTAATGTTAAAGTTTTACTCATTGCTTATATTATACTATCAAGCACTGAGAATAGTCGAGCGCGCTGTCCACTGACAGCTCTTGTTTATTTTTCTTGATGACAGAAGCAGAGTGATTTGAATATGTTACCCTAAATGTTAAAATATCTACATGTATATATTTGGATACCAACCTCACTGGGTCAAGTTCCATAACTCTGACATGTATTTTGGGCAAGTTATGCCCCTTTGTAGACTTAGAAAATTCTGGTTAGTTTTGCCTGCAGAAGAAATGCAGATATTAAATTGAAACTTCACGTGCCTTCGGGATTATAAAACTAGTTGATTGCATGAAGTCCCATAACTCTGACATGCATTTTGGTCAAATTATGTCCCCTTTTGAACAATCCTGGTTAAAGTTTTACATGCAAGTTACTATCTCCAAAACTAATGCAGATACTGGATTGAAACTCTATAGATATTTTAACATTTAGGGTAATGTATTCAAATCACACTGCGTCTTGACATTCTGTCCGTTAACAATTTCTCATTATTGCATCTCCTCAGAAACTACTGGGGGGATTTTGACCAAACTTTGTCAGAATGATGTATTGGTACCCTAGATATGTCCCCCTGAAAATCAGACTGGTTCAACAATTTTTGAGTTATGGCCCTTTGTTTATTTTGATTTCTAATACAATTAGCTCATGGTGAGCTTTTGTGTCCGCCGTGTGTCCATCAACATTTTCTAAAAAAATCTTTTTGAAAACCACTGGGCATAATTACACCAAACTTCACAGGAATGATCATTGGGTGGCCCCCTTTCAAAATTATTCAAAGAATTGAATTCCCTGCAGAACTCTGGTTGCCATGGCAACCGAAAGGAAAAACTTAAAAAATCTTCTTGTCCAAAACTGCAAGGCGTAGAGCCTTGATATTTGGTATGTGACATTATCTAATGGTCCTCTATGAAAATTGTTCACATTGTGCCCCAGGGGTGAATAGAGGCCCTGCCTCGTGTGGTCCCAAGTTTTACATAGACGTATAGGAAAAAACTTTGAAAATCTTGTCTGAAACCGCAAGACCTAGGCCTTTGATATTTGGTATGAAGCATTTCCTTGTGGTCCGCTACCAAGATTGTTAAAATTATGCCCCTGGGGTGAAAAGAGGCCCTGCCCTGGGGGATCCCAAGTTTTACATAGACATATATAGGAAAAGATTTAAAAATCTTCTTGTCTGAAAGTTTAAGGCCTAGGGCTTTGATATTTGGTATGTAGCATTGCCTAGTTGATCTCTAACAAGATTGTTCAAATTATGACCCTGGGGTGAAAAGAGGCCCCACCCTGGGGTTCATTTGTTAGATACAAACTTGTAAAATATCTTCAACATTAATAAATGTTTGATTCAATGATGAATCTGTCAGATCCAAGCATAGGTTCCGGAGTAACGACCCCTAATTGACCCCTGAAAGAGCCAAATTTAATTAATTTTTACCTTGTGAACACGATTGAAGTGACATTTTATATTTGATTTTAACCACACTTACCTATAACTTAAGTCACAATAAGATCTCACTTCCTTTCGAAAACCGGCTAAATTCCATCATTGGTTCTAGAGTTACTGCCCCTGAAAGGGGCAAATTTTTTTATTTTGGCCCTTTCAGCCATATAGAGGTTTCATTTAGGCTTTGATTTGATACAAACTTGCACAGAATGATGATCTCTAGGCCTGGATTGTAACTGGGTCATGTTGGGTCAAAAACTAGGTCATCCAGTCAAATCAAAGGAAAAGCTTGTTTACAACCTAGAGGCCAAATTTATGACCCTATCTTTATGAAACTTAGAAAGTTTATCTTGATGATTTCTAGGCCAAGTTTAAAACTGGGTCATATGGAGTCAAAAACTAGGTCACTCGATCAAATCAAAAGAAGAGCTTGTAAACACTATTGAGGCAACATTTATGACTCTATCTTCATGAAACTTGGATAGAATGTTTATCTTGATGACTTTTAGGCCATGTTCGAAACTAGGTCGTATGGGGTCAAAAACTAGGTCATCCGGTCAAAGCAAAGGAAAAGCTCATGAAATTCGTATGGGTCATGTGGGGTCAAAAACTAGGTCACCAGGTCAAATCAAAGAATAAGCTTGTTTACGCCCTAGGGGCACATTTTTGATTTTATCTTCATAAAACTTGCTCAGAAATTTTGAACAAGTTCGAATCTGGGTCATGTGAGGTAAAAAACTAGGACACTAGGTCAAATCAAAGAAAATGCTTGTTTACACTCAAGAGGCCACGTATTTTAGTCCAATCTTAATGAAAATTGGTCGGAAAATTTTTCTCCATGAAATCACTAGGTAAAACATGTTTACACTGTTACAGTGTTTTACTCAGGTCAGCGACCTAGGGTCATCTTGGCCCTCTTGTTTGCTATTTAATGACTGATTAAAGGGCCATTACTCTGAAAACACTTGGAGGATACAGCTGGTTATCAAACTCTACCCAGATATTATGCCCATAAACATTGTGACCAAGCTGAGTGACCATTGGAGAACCAGTTTTTATTAATTAAAAGGCTAGAACTCCACAGCCACTGAGACAGTGCAGATGGTTATCAGACATAACTGAGACATTATACCCATAAACATTGTGACCAAATTTGATGAACACTGAATATGAACTGCTCAAGTTTGAGAGAAGTGAACTGCAACTCTGCCACAGGTGATCACATAATATGTCCCATTTCGTGGGCATATAATTACTCTAACTTGTTATTGAGTGGAAACTTGTTATAGAGTGGACACCAATCAATTATTGCAATGTCTCATTCAAGGGCCATAACTCGAAATATGGTCTGATCTGTCTGTTAATTAAACTTGACCTAGATTGTACAGTAATTATCTTTTCTGTAAGTATGGCTGACATCAAAGAAAAATTACCATAGTTTTTGAGGGGACACAGTCAATTTTTGCAATTTTGACCAATTCAAGGGCCACAAGAGATACTGCTCCAAAAAAGCTGGTTACTAAATTTGGCTAACATTTTGTAGTATATAAGTATAGTTGACATCAAAGCTTTGAGACGTTTGGTGGGGGTGAGTTTTGATACGTTTATTTCCTGTTTAATGGCAACTATCGTGTACCTCAAAGGCATTTGTTAACAGCTAGGATAAAGCAAAGAATACCTGACTTTACATTTTGTCTATTAAAAATATATCACCAGTACAAAATGTAACTTTATGAAACAAAATCAACAAACAAGTTTGCATACAAATCAAAAACAAAGCTTCACTATCTGAAATCCCCTTTTTATAAGTCAAATTCTGGACATCCAAAAATGTATGTCCAGATACTGATACACTTTCATAAACATTACCTAAATCTCCAGTTTCAATAATATGTTTTACAAATTGCAATGATTCAAAGACAGTTTAACAGCATTTGACAGTATCTGATATTACCTATTATTAAAATAAATTAAGAGAAACTTCCATGAAAAATTGGCAGTTTCGCAGCGCTAGCAGACATTCTGACAACCTACTTTTGATTTCAAAAAACTAAGTCAATATATTTTCTTATCTAAATTTATGATTGATCTTCATTGATTAAAAATAAATATCTGTTGTCTGGATTTCAATTTCAATTGTGTATAACATGGATATTTACATCTGTCAGGAAGCCTGACAATTTAATTTAAGCCATTTTCACATGCAAAGCAGGCGGCACTACCATGCTATTTGGATATTTGATTTAAATATCAGTATATTATGTTTGCAGGTACATTTAATTGACAAACATTTGACATTTTTTCATGTGTCAAACATAGCTTTAAGCACTGCACAGCTGCAGAAATGACAAATTGTTTCACAGATTGATTATTGTCCTTACAGAACTTCAATCTACTTTGACAGGATTAATTTGGATTTCCAATAATTCTATTTTTAAACTTAACGTCTTTAATACGCGTGACGTATATGACCAACTAAAATTTCCGATATGTACTACGCCCAATCAGTACGCTTGATACACAATTTACATGTGCCCATGAAAGATTCTGGCCTGTATATTTCCAAAGTTTTTGAGTTATTTTGATGAAATGCAACAGCATTCGAAGTTGCAATATGGGGCTTTCTTGGAAAATGGACAATTATCATTGATCATGTGTTCTGTGGTTAAGTATGGCTGCGTTTACGGTAACCGATAGCGCAATGCTTATTAAGCCGACTTTTTGGAAGCAATTTTCCCAAAAAATTTTTTATAATTATAATGATGACAGTACTTCTTTTTGTTGTTTGATTATATAAACTGACAATGACGTTATTGTTAAGTCCAGTAACCGAATATTAAGGGGTTTTCTTGGCGTCCGGTAATCTATTTGTTTGTAAATTATGAATGACCTATTTTTCAATGAAATTATTGTACATTATATATTGAAACGTACACGGGGTCTGCTAGCCCATGCACACGTCAATATCCAAACGTGAGTTCTTCTCAAACACACGTGGGGGAAAATAGGGAGATGATAGGGAGTAAATTATTCGGACACCTGAAATAAAGTTAAAAGACAATAATTTATTTATATGTCATTTCACAAACAATATAATGGGATATGGTTTATCTGTATTATGGACCTGGCTCCTTGTCTACCTCTGGTCAGGAATGCTCATCTATGCCAGTCAAAAGTTCCTCATCTAGATGTAGTTCAGAAAATTCAAAAGTGTTAAAAGAGGCTTAACAAAAACAGTGTCACGTCTTGCCTTCAGGGATTGGGCCAATTACTTGGTAACATAATGCATTACCATTACATTGAGATTTACCCCATTACCATTACATCAGTTTTGAAGATACTGCATTACCATTAACATGCCATGGTAGTGCATTACCGTTATCATTATATTTAAACATTTTAAAGAACATTTATAGTACTAGTATACTAGTTGATACTTCTACTATCTTCACTATACTCTAAACTAGATGCGAATGATATACTAATCTATACAGCGAACATAAATGTACTGTGTTGATTTGCCCCAGGCAGTACAGTATAAGGGTACATTTTGCATATGATTTAGGATTAAAATGCTGAACCATCAGAACTGCTTGTTTTACTATTTTGTTTTGTTTTATTCATTTTTATTTGGTTACACTGCGCTGCGTAGGTATGGCCGTTTCCAGCTAAACTAATCAATCGTAGGCCCAGCAAAATTTGAATTTTGAGACCTGTTACGGATCTATGCATTACTGGTCAATGCCGGGATATATTCCAAATCGTAATTAGTGTAACTTGTTTTAAAATACTATACCAAATTTACAGGTTATATATCACAGTCCATACCAACAGTTCACACCTTACATTTGGTCAAACAATGGACTGTTTAACACCTACATTATGATCAGAGGGTAAATTTATTTACTGAAACATTTGTTTTAAATATAATAAAAGCACGGATTTCCTCAATATATAGATAACTAATTGCAAGTAATGGAAAACTAATTGACCATTACCCTCATTAAAAAAAAATAATGCAAAGCATTACCATTACACGTAATGGGAAAATAGCTCCATTACTCATTACATTCCATTACTGAAAAAATAATAATGCCCATTACCATTATCCATTACCCCATCCCTGACAAAAACAGTGTAACATCTTGCCTATAGGTTTTGTCAGAAAATATGGTTGTTGAAAGGAATCTGTGTTAAGTCTAAATAATGGTAGTCTTGTATAGGTAGTATAGTAAATTAAATAGTAATCAGTTTATTCAGGGTCCCTGGTGTATTGGGAAATAAGAAATAGTATTTTATTCTTGGTTGTGAATATCATGTTATATCTGGTCAGGAGAAATGAAGTTTATTAAAGGAATTTATTAAAGTTTCATGGCTGGGAAGGTATCCGTCTAAGAAATATTCTGCCAATCAAATGTGGCTCTACTATACCATCTAGGTAGCTGGAAAACATTCATAAGGTACTTTGGCGTGATCAAATGTGTGGTATAACCAAGTGGTCACTTCGAGTTCTAACCAGGTACTGACAAAATTGGCACATGGTACCTAGCTTGGCAGAATCGTCATCCTGTAGCAGACCAGGATTCCCACATTGACTTTAGCCTTAGTTACTACTTCAATATGCATTTCATTGAACTTAAAGCCTGACAAACAAACTGCCTCAAATAACAAATACATAACTGTCAGTTGTACTCGTTATGACAGTGTTACCATCCTGTTTGTTGGAGTATTCTTGACCAACCGTAGCAGTTTTTCACACATATATAGTGCATCATATAATGGAAAGATATGTCTAACCTACCTGTGTTTATTACTTATTATGAACTCATCTGATTGTCACCCAAACCCAGGACCATGCACCCCAAAGTACCCTTGTCTAAAGAGTGTAATAAAGCTGTGAAAAACAATGATCCTAGTATCTGTTGTGATAGCTGGGGCCATATTGAATGCTTGAATATGAGTAATTGTTACAGTTAAGATATCTGTCAGACAGCAGTATTACTATGGTTTGCACCAAATATGAATCCCAGACAGTTTCCTCAGGACATCTTTTTCAGTCAGTCGATATGTCATCAACATCATCTTTTTCCCCACTAAGTGATTCTTTAAATGTTGAAAATGACTCATTACTTGATGATAGTGTTTTCATGTCTGAACCAAAACCTGAACAACGTAAGCAAAAACTTAACAGCTTGACAATTATGATAGTGAACACTCAAAGTATAAGAGCTAAAAAAGAAATTCTCTGGTTATCGATTAGCGAAACAAATCCTGACATAGTAACGGTTTTGGAGACGTGGCTTAATTCTAGTATACATAGTAGTGTGGTTATTCCGGAGGATTTCAAGGTATTTCGAAAGGATCGCAAGGATGGTTTGGGCGAAGTACTGACCTGTTAAAAAGACACTTATCTGCTATCAACTTACTATGGAATAGGATGCTGAACTTGTTGCAGTACAGGATGCGGGTAAACATTCTAATTTGATCATTCTGAATGGATTTAGACCAAGTAACAATGACCCAGATTATACTTACACATTTGCTTAGAGGTAGAGCAATTAGTAATTCATCTGAAAGACTGTATATGGCTTGTTAGTGACCTTAATTTACCAATTTACAAATGCTGGATTTTCCTACTAGGATTAATAAAACCTTAGACTTGTTCACAACCAACAGACCATCTCTAGTGACAAGTTGTATTTGTTTACCCGGTGTCAGTGATCATAAGATAGTGTTTGCAAAATCAGATATCTTTATTTATTTATTTATTTGGGTTTTACGGCGCACCAACACAGTATAGGTTATATGGCGCCAAACAGGACTACAAATTTTGGTTCCACATCTCATTTACATCGAAATAAAAACATGAGGTATGGAATCCAAATTTGCATACCTGCTGGAATCACAGAGTTACTGCACAACCAAGTGTTAAGACCCTATTAGTCGCCTCTTACGATCATGCAAGGGTAAGGCAGTGGTTCCAATTCTTTTCATACACAGATCGTCCCAGAACCACATGGGGCAAATCAGATATCAGCGTCAAATATCGGTGCCCTGTAAAAAGAAAGATTTATCTTTAGAAAAGCGCTGACGAAGAGGGATTAAAATCGGACTTCATTGAATTTAGTAAAAACGTTTGTAACGAACACAAAACCAATACGGATATGGATTTTCTTTGGAGCTGTTTTTCAAGTAAATCAAAGCAACTCTTAGATCTACATGTTCCAAGTAAGATGACTACGTCCAGATATAGCCAGCCTTGGATGAATCGAAGTATTAAACATCTATCAGTTTAGAAAAAGAAATATTATAACAAGACTAAATTTTAGTTCAGAAGGCACTGAAAATATACCAACATTATATGAATTTTATAAGAAAGTGACTCATATTACTGTTACCAAAAATGGACTTCTGAAATTACTGAAAAACATCAATATCCGCAAGGTGTAGATGCATTAGCACTTATCTTTCAGACCTCACTAGACTGCGGCAAGTTACCATCTGCCTGGAAAGAAGCTTTCATCACTCCAATGTTCAAGAAGGGGGACAAGAGTATGTCGTTTAATTACAGACAAGTATCGCTTACTTCTATTTGCTGTAAACTTCTTAACATGTCATACATAGTAATGTCATCTCTCACATAGATCGACATGGCATACTCAGTGATGCATATCACGGCTTTCATAAACAGAGATCCTGTGAGTCACAGCTGATCCTTACAGTCCAAGACCTAGCTGACAGTCTCAACATTGGCCAGCAAGTTGATGCCATATTACTTGACTTTAGTAAGCATCTGATAAAGTGCCCCCACCAACGCCCACTAGCAAAACTACGATGTTATGGTGTGATAGGACATCAGACATTTTGACAGGCAGAACCCAGTCAGTGGTGCTAGAAAACCAACACTACTCCCGTACTCCTGTAAGATGCGGCGTTTCACAAGGCACAGTCCTCGGGCCGCTGTTGTTTTCAGTGTATATCAGTGACATGCCCGACTGTTTCATCTACCTCTCCTCTCTTTGCAGATGACTGTTTGCTTTACAGAACCATCAAAACAAATGACAGACGCAATGTAACTTCAAGATTTATATAAACTTCAAGAATGGGAAAATAAGTGGCTAATGCAATTCAATCCAGCCAAGTGTGAGGTCATCAGAATCTCCAAGAAATGCTCACCAATCATCCCATTATATAGTATTCATGGATCTACTTTATCAACTGTCAAAACAACAAAATACTTCAGTGTAAATATTTCTTCAGATCTGTCTTGGAACAAACACATAGATATAACTTGTTGTAAAGCTAGTAACACCTTGGCCTTTCTTAGAAGAAATACATACAGTTGTCCACCAAAAGTTAAAGAGATGTGCTACAAGTCTTTACTTTGACAAATTACAGAATATGCTGCCACTATCCGGGATCCATATACAAAGTAAAACATCAATAAAATAGAACAAGTTCAACGAAGAGCCGCAAGATACGTTACTGGTGAATACAGCAGAACTATTAGTGTCACATCCATGCTGAATCAATTATCACGGGAATCTTTACCACAATGCTGTCAAAAAGCCAAAGCCATCATGTTGTACTGCATAGTCCACCATCCTATTGCAATACCAGCTGAAATTTACTTGGCCAGACCAAATACCTGTCAATCGAGGGAGGCACAACATGAGATACCTCATTCCACTCCAGGATCCAGATACATAAGGTATCATTCTCCCAAAGTACCATTTGACTATGGAACTCACTTCCTGCTCAAACTGTTGCAGCTGCGACCATCGAAGGATTTAAGTCCGGGCTGCATACGATAGTAGTGTAAATATACAAGGCATTTTTACTTTTAAATTGTACATTTCGGTATCTTAATTTCACTGTGTTTCCTCAATAACCCAACGTATATGTCACAGTGTGTAAAATAAATTGGTATTGTCATACCTATGCTGCAGGCCAAATCTAGAGTATGTTATTGGAGCAAATTATTAAATGCTAAAGATGATAAAATTTGTAAAATATTGTATAAAACTATTCTGCATTTACTTACCCTTGGATATCTTTTGTTAAGTCTAATCTTGACGAGCTTGGTTTGTCTGAATATTTTATTAAACTTGAGACATTTTAAATCACTGGTTAAGACTAGATTGCAAGATCATTTTGTACAAAAATGGAATAACTCTATTGATAACTCTCCTAAATGCCTTGTATATCGTATGTATAAAAAAGTACATTGTTTTGAAAAATATTTGGATATCTTGCCACATAATTTGGCTAAGACTCTTTGAAAATTTAGAACTATGAATCACTCTACCTATTGAGAAGGGAAGACATTATAACATTGAACGTTGTGAAAGAAAATGTACACTTTGTGACAAACATTCAATTGGTGATTAATTTCACTATTTGAATGTGTCTTCTTCAGTGCCAGTAGAAAAAAGTCTATGCCAAAGTATTGTTTTAATCATCCTAGTTCATTCAAACTAGATGATGAATTGTAAAATTAAGACAAAACTTATTAAACTAGCATTATTTTGTGAAACCATTTTGTCTCAGTTCAAATAATTTCATTCTCCATATAAAATATACTGATCTCATAGTTGGATGCACATGTGTAACTCTTAGTAAAGTGATTTATATAACTTTTATTTTTTAGATATACAATATGCTGCTTTGTTGTTTTATACACTTAGCATTGTCTTTGTACTTACTGTTCAATATGTGTATCATTTCATCACATGCATATTATATGCCCTGATGTAGAAATAAACTTGAAACTTGAACTAAATCGCTGATGCGAGAGAGTATGTAAAACAAGTTTTGATTGGCTGCACACTAAAATCTCACAAAATCACGTTCTTGGCGGCAACTGAAAATACACATTTCACTTGACAGCTTTTCTTGAAGAGAGAAACATGTAGTTTTTCCAACTACAACATTTCTTCTTAAAGCGGCATGCCTCCAGATCATTTGACAACAATTTTTTTTTTTTTTAGATGTCTTGAAATAAATGCTATATTTCTTAAGAAGGCTTTAAACCTTAATTACTAACATACTTTATGTTACGGAAACACTTGAGAATTTGCTGTTTTTACTACTTTTTAAGATGAAAATGGAAAAGCGTTTGTCACGCTTATACTCCAGGTAAACTGTCTCGATTATAAGTATCTATATTTTGAAGTCATTATTCACTACTTTAGCTATATATTGGTTATGACGACTGGAAAATGTCTTTATTGCCGCGGCAGTCAGGGGTTCGATTCCCGACGCTGTCATCTTTTTTCTTGATTTGGAATTTTTTAAAAATATTTTAGAAACAAAAATTCATATTCAAATGTTCATAATATGACCAAAACTTCAATTTGAAAGAAAAATTATTTTTAGCCAAAATCTGGAGGCATGCTGCTTTAAGACTTACAGCTACTTTACAGCTCGGGTAAATCCCAGGTTGTCCATTGTCAAGTCCCTTGTTCATGAATTGTTTGGTTAAATTACCTTTAGTCCAGTTTTCATGAATAATGACATTTCAGCTGCTTTTTTCATATATAAGTAAATTTTCCATAAAATGATGCAATTTAGCTTTATTTTCTAATAGCTTACTGCTTTGATTTAACTTTTATTGCTTTTATTTTATTTTATGTTATAGCTTATGCTTGTGTCTGTTTGCAGGACACCCTGCATTTCTACCTATCTGCATAATCTTCCAACAATGGAATAAATATCAACAAACCCTTTTCAACCTTATTTTGTGACAACCCCCAGAAATTATGTTCTACCAACTACACCTCTGTCACATATAGACACACACTTCGAGATTACTCATTTTGAGGTATGAAGTCACTTGGAAGAAGAAGAGGAATTTTCCATGAACACCGGTATTTGCCTAAGGATATAATGCGCAAAAATTTATAGCTTACTAAGTAAGATTTTAGATACAATTTATATCAGGAGTTAAAATGAGCCATGCCATGGGAAAACCAACATAGTGGCTTTGCAACCAGCATGGATCCAGACCAGCCTGCGCATCCGCGCAGTCTGGTCAGGATCCATGCTGTTCGCTTTTAAAGCCTACTGCAATTAGAGAAACCGTTAGCGAACAGCAAGGATCCTGACCAGACTGCGCGGATGCGCAGGCTGGTCTGGATCCATGCTGGTCGCAAACCCACTATGTTGGTTTTCCCATGGCACGGCTCAAATGATTTTGGCTAAGTCATTACAATATTAACATCAGATCAACATTTGTGTTAGTGGTGCTAATTACTGTCTAATCTTGCCAAGACAAATATTAACAAAAAGAAGTTTCAAAGATGATGACAAAAGTGAACTGTTGTATTGCACTATTCATAAACAAATTGATTACAAAATGCCTAGAAAACCCCTAGAGGAAAGGCTAGGCAGATAGAACACAGGCTAGGATCTGTTTACCATCCATAAATATATTAACAAGTGGGCCATGAAGGCCCTGTATCGCTCACCTGACCTATTGACCTAAAGATCATGAAGATATGGTCATAAATGTGGCCTCTAAAGTGTTAAATAGCTTTTCCTTTGATTTGACCCAGTGACCTAGTTTTTGACCCCACATGACCCAGATTCGAACCTGACCTAAAGATCATCAAGATTAACATTCTGACTTAAGTTTCATGAAGATACAGTCATAAATGTGGCCTCTAGAGTGTTAACAAGTTTTTCCTTTGATTTGAACTAGTGATCTAGTTTTTGACCCCACCTGACCCAGATTTGAACTTGACCTGTAGGTCATAAAACTTAACATTCTGACCAAGTTTCATTAAGATATGGTCATAATGTGGCCTCTACAGTGTAAACTAGCTTTTCCATTGATTTGACCTGGTGACCTAGTTTTCGATCCTACATGACCCATATTCAAACTGGACCTTAAGATCATAAAGATTAACATTCTGACCAAGTTTCATGAAGATATAGTCATAAATGTGGCCAGCAAGCTTTTCCTTTGATTTGACCTGGTGACTTAGTTTTTGACCCCGGATGAC
The DNA here is from genome assembly GCF_021730395.1 of Mercenaria mercenaria. NCBI lineage: Eukaryota > Metazoa > Mollusca > Bivalvia > Venerida > Veneridae > Mercenaria > Mercenaria mercenaria. Next base: position 41,391,556 of record NC_069369.1, read on the forward strand.
CCAATATCAAACTCATCCAAGACTTTATTGAAGGTAACATTCTGACCAAGTTTAATTAAGATTGGGCCAAAATTGTGACCTCTAGTGTTAACAAGCTTTTCCTTTGATTTGTCCCGGTGACCTAGTTTTTGACCCCTGATGACCCAATATCGAACTCGTCCAAGATTTTATTGAGGGTAACATTCTGACCAAGTTTCATTAAGACTGGGCCTAATATGTGACCTCTAGAGCGTAAACAAGCTTTTCCTTTGATTTGACCTGGTGACCTAGTTTTTAACCCCGGATGACCCAATATCAAACTCGTCCAAGACTTTACTGAGGGTAACATTCTGACCAAGTTTAATTAAGACTGGGCCAAAATTGTGACCTCTAGTGTTAACAAGCTTTTCCTTTGATTTGACCCGGTGACCTAGTTTTTGACCCCAGATGACCCAATGTCAAACTCGCCCAAGATTTTATTGAGAGTAACATTCTGACCAAGTTTCATTAAGATTGGGCCAAAATTGTGTCTCTAGAGTGTTAACAGTCAAAAACAGTCAAATAGTTGATGCCACCGCCGACGGATGACAGACACAGGGCGATCACAAAAGCTCACCTTGAGCACTTTCTGCTCAAGTGAGCTAAAAATAAAATAATGAAATAAACCATCAAAATGACAAATTGTGCAACATGTGTAGCATGTTGGAGAATACACTCCCTCCCCCGACCACCTCCAATGTGTCACTGACTATGCGTCACTATGCGTCACTGACTTTGATATTTTGTGGCCAAAAACAAATTAGGGCCAGACTATAGAAATCAAATATTCGACCTTATTACAACTTGGTGAGATAACAATTATCACAAATAGAAAATAACAAGAAATTAACATGTTTTATTCTCAAAACCAAAGCTATTGACAGTATTGTGACCCTTTAAGCACTTGGTGAGTACAAATAAGTATAAAATTTAATGACCATTTGTAAAAGCTGTCCAATACATTACAACCATCAGACTGACAATCTTAAAACACACACACTAATGTACATTTATGTCTTATTCTCATGTATCAAATCAACAGATCCATCAAGCAATACAATTTGCATAGAACAATTTTCTGGATATAATAATTTAATAAATATATTATGCAGAATCTGTATAATAAAACAAGAGGACCATGATGGTCCTGAATCGCTCACCTATCCCCACATGACCCAGTGTTGAACTGAGTATGACGTCGTTATTTCTATTATTTGACATAGTGACCTAGTTTTCGAGCACATGTGACCTAGATATCATCAAGATAAAAAATTCTGACCAATTTTCATGAAGATCCATTGAAAAATATGGCCTCTAGAGAGGTCACAAGGTTTTTCTATTATTTGACCTAATGACCTAGTTTTTGAAGGCACGTGACCCACTTTTAAACTTGACCTAGATATCATCAAGGTCAACATTCTCACCAATTTTCATGAAGATCTCGTGAAAAATATGGCCTCTAGAGAGGTCACAAGGTTTTCTATTTTTCGACCTACTGACCTATTTTTTGACCGCATGTGACCCAGTTACGAACCTGACCTAGATATCATCAAGCTGAACATTCTCACCAATTTTCATGAAGATCCATTGAGAAATATGGCCTCTAGAGAGGTCACAAGGTTCTTCTATTTTTTGACCTACTGACCTAGTTTTTGACCCCACGTGACCCAGTTTCAAACTTGACCTAGATATCATCAAGGTGAACATTCTGACCAATACTCATGAAGATCTCATGAAAAATATGGCCTCTAGAGAGGTCACAAGGTTTTTCTATTTTTAGATCTACTGACCTAGTTTTTAACCCCACGTGATCCAGTTTCGAACTTGACTTAGATATCATCAAGGTAAACATTCTGACTAATTTTCATGAAGATCCATTGAAAAATATGGCCTCTAGAGAGGTCACAAGGTTTTTCTATTTTTAGACCTACTGACCTAGTTTTTGACCGCACGTGACCCAGTTTCGAACTTTACCTAGATATCATCAAGGTGAACATTCTGACCAATTTTCATGAAGATCCATTGAGAAATATGGCCTCTAGAGAGGTCACATGGTTTTTCTATTTTTAGACCTACTGACCTAGTTTTTGACCCCACATGACCCAGTTTCGAACTTGACCTAGATATCATCAAGGTGAACATTCTGACCAATATTCATGAAGATCTCATGAAAAATATGGCCTCTAGAGAGGTCACAAGGTTTTTCTATTTTTAGATCTACTGACCTAGTTTTTAACTCCACGTGACCCAGTTTCGAACTTGACCTAGATATCATCAAGTGAACATTCTGACCAATTTTCATGAAGATCCATTGAGAAATATGGCCTCTAGAGAGGTCACAAGGTTTTTCTATTTTTAGACCTAATGACCTAGTTTTTGACCCCACGTGACCCATTTCGAACTTGACCTAGATATCATCAAGGTGAACATTCTGACCAATATTCATGAAGATCTCATGAAAAATATGGCCTCTAGAGAAGTCACAAGGTTTTTCTATTTTTAGATCTACTGACCTAGTTTTTGACCCCACGTAACCCAGTTTCGAACTTGACCTAGATATCATCAAGGTGAACATTCTGACCAATTTTCATGAAGATCTTGTGAAATATATGGCCTCTAGAGAGTCACAAGGTTTTTCTATTTTTAGACCTACTGACCTATTTTTTGATGGCACGTACCCAGTTTCGAACTTGACCTAGATATCATCAAGATGAACATTCTGACCAACTTTCATAAAGATCCCACAAAAAATGTGACCTCTAGAGATGTCACAAGGAAACAGTCAAACAGTTGATGCCACCGCTGACGGATGACAGACACAGGGCGATCACAAAAGCTCACCTTGAGCACTTTCTGCTCAAGTGAGCTAAAAATAAAATCATGAAATAAACCATCAAAATGACAAATTGTGCAACATGTGTAGCGTGTTGGAGAATACACTCCCTCCCCCGACCACCTCCAATGTGTCACTGACTATGCGTCACTATGCGTCACTGACTTTGATATTTTGTGGCCAAAAACTAATTAGGGCCAGACTATAGAAATCAAATATTCGACCTTATTACAACTTGGTGAGATAACAATTATCACAAATAGAAAATAACAAGAAATTAACATGTTTTATTCTCAAAACCAAAGCTATTGACAGTATTGTGACCCTTTAAGCACTTGGTGAGTACAAATAAGTATAAAATTTAATGACCATTTGTAAAAGCTGTCCAATACATTACAACCATCAGACTGACAATCTTAAAACACACACACTAATGTACATTTATGTCTTATTCTCATGTATCAAATCAACAGATCCATCAAGCAATACAATTTGCATAGAACAATTTTCTGGATATAATAATTTAATAAATATATTATGCAGAATCTGTATAATAAAACAAGAGCTAAACGTAAACACACACTGCCCAATCCCAAACTCTTTCAAGAGATAGCCTGTAAATTAGGTTTCTCATCTATTTTACAAGGTCAGACTTCCAGTGAAGTTTTATGTCTGCACACCAAAGTATTATACAATATTTCTTAGAATTTATTATCAGTCATTGTTGGACACCCATATTTCTTTCCCTTCATTGCCAGCAGGTTATTTAGTTCACATTTTGTTGTTTTGGGTTGTATCCAAAACAGATATTTCAATGGTTCATTCATAATTTGATAAAAATACTGACACCAAATACAATGTTTATTCTATTCTATGAAAATTAGATATATAGCTTATTTACCTACTGTTAATGAATGAAATTGTGGGCATCTGTGCATGATGAGTGTAATCCAGACATTTTACCTCAAAATTAAACATGCAGGCCATGATAGCCCTAGATTGCTCACCTGAATTTTGTTTAAAGGTATTTCTATATCAAGCTCTAATAGCCCCGAACAGTAGGTCGAGTGCCCCAATTTGAACCAGTTTGAGAATAATGCAATAATACCGACAGAGCTTGGTGAAGATCCAGCAAGCTGTTCATGAGAAGAAGTCATTTAAAGGTATTTCTTGTTTTAGCTCTTGGGGCCCCTAAAACAGGCCAAGTGCCCCAATTTCAATAAATCTGGAAGCAGAACTTACAAGGATGCTACAGACCAAGTCTGATGAAGACCAATGAAGCAGTTCATGAGAAGATCCTTTAAAGATATTTCTATTTTTAGCTCTAGTGGCCTCTAAATTGGGCCATTTAGCACCCAAATTTGAACAAAATTGGGAGAGGACCTTAAAAATAATGCTACAGACCAAGTTTGATGAAGATCCACCACATGGTTCAGCAGTCATTCAACGGTATTTCTATTTTTATCTCTAATAGCCTCTAATAGGGGCCAAGTGCCCCTATTTTGACTAAATTCTGGAGAGGACTTTATAATGATATTAAAGATCAAGTCTGATGAAGATCAATCATGAGAAGTCATTTAAAGGTATTTTTATTTTTAGCTCTAATGGTCTCTAAAAGGGACAGAGTGCCCCTGTTTGCAACAACTTCATAATTATGCTACAATTCAAGTTTTCTATCTTAGCTCTGGTGGCCCATAAAAGGTACCAAGCTAAAACATTTGAATACACTTAATAGAGGACCATGTCACGATGCTACTGACCAAATTTGATGCAATTCTGAACAGTAGTTTCAGAAGAGATGTCATCTGGAGAGAAGTATCGACGGACGGATGGACAATGACTAGTGAGCGATCACATCAGCTCACCAGAGCACTTTGTTCTTAGCCCTCATAAACAAGTAACACCTAATAAAGTTTCCTGTATGTGGGTCATTGTCCTTCCACACACTGGCCCTTAAATCAAAAGGGGTTACTTAAAGAACATAGGCAATCATCCGATGATGTTAAATACCTACAAAAGTGCTCATTTGAAATTATTTCCGGTTTCAAAATTATTATATTGAACCCCCCCCCCCCACACACACAGAAGATTTTCACAGGCAATACAATATGATGGATATAGTGAAATAGTCGAAACAATTTCCAATTACTTATAAGAAATCGTCAACTGACAAACCATCTAACATGTGCAAAACAAAATATGCCTGTCCATCAAACAGAGGCATAGTAAATAAAGAATGTGTATAAATTCTAAAGATAGGACACATCATCTGGATCAATACAAGTATACAACCAAAGAATGAAGTTAAGTTTACAATGTTCTACCACAAACAAACTGCCAACAAATAAATGTGAAACACAGAAATGAAAATTTGAATATATGTTTATAGAGCAATCACAAAGAAAACTTAAAATTGAACAATCCAAGAGCTATAAGATGCTCAAACGGATTAAGTATCTTGATCAAAGTAAAGTAAAAATAACTCAGTAACTTTGATAATGGTTGGACAATATGTAAAAAAAATATTGAACACTGACCAAGTTGATAATCATAACAATGGCTCTCCATAAGACAGCGTGCTCCACTATTTGGTGATTTGACAGTAAAATGAATTTATGTCTCAGTAAAAGACCTCTACTTTAAAAGGAAGATACACCAAGATATAAAAAGACCCTACAAATCGGAGGGGTTAAAGGTCAAGTATGGAAGGGCACTGACATTCTTTATTTTGATAGAATTAAATTATATCAGAAAAAACAGTCCAAGAAACTACATGCACATAAAGTATAAAGACTTTGCTAAACTCAAATTATATTTTGTATATTTATTTTTATTTTATTTATTTATTTATTATTATAGCAGATGATGATGATAAAGATACATCATTATCTTATATTGTACTAAAGTTATAACCAGAAAGCGAAGATTGCCAAAAAAGCTTTAAGTATGAAAGGGGCATAATTCTGTCAAAAATACAATTAAGAGTATTGAGATTGTAACCACACATGCAGATGATGATTATAAAGAAATACTTTTAATTTCAAGTCATTATCTTTTAAAGTACCAAAGATATGTCTATAAATGAAGCTTTCGAAAAAAAATTTCACATGAAAATAATTCCAAGTATAACAACTTGGTGACCTTGACCTTCAGTATAATGGGCCCAGCCCCTGCACATACTTTGTATGCTGGACAATGTTTATGTGAAGTTACAGTTAGATATAAGCAATAGTAACAGAGATATGATAGAAAAACAAAGGTTGCCTTTAAAATAACATAAGTATAACACCTTGACCTTGGGTTTAATGGGCTCAGCCCCAGCACATACTTTGTTTGTATGCTGGACAATGTTTATTTGAACTTACGGTAAGATATAAGCAATAGTAACAAAGATATGACAGAAAAACAAAGGTTGCCGAGAAACTTTAACCTTAAAAATAATCTAAGTATAACACCCTGGTGACCTTGACCTTATGTATAATAGGCCCAGCCCCTGCACATATTTTATTTGTATGCTGGACAATGTTTATGTGAAGTTACAGTAGGATATAAGCAATAGTAACAAAGATATGACAGAAAAAAAAAGGTTGCCGAAAAAACTTTAAACAAGAAAGGACACGCTGACGCCGGGGCAAGTAGAACAGCACCCCTATTCTCCTAATAGTAGAGCTAAAAATAGATGACATTACTAGAGTGTTAAAAGACAAAGTGTATTTCTTTTTACAGCTATACAGATTTACAAAATCATCACAAGCAGAACTTGAGGCCTTTTTTTCTTCTATCACAGAAAAGAGTAAACTCTTACTCTTTTTTTATAGCACTTCACACTTACAAAAACATGGATGCACATTTTCAAAAACTTAAAAATTTTATTTTACAAATGATATGTAACTTTATCGCTAATGACTAATATGATGTCTGCAACGAAACACTGCTATGGCATAGATAAACTGAGGTGACTGCTATGGCATAGATAAACTGAGGTGACTGCTATGGCATAGATAAACTGAGGCAAATCTAGGAAACTGCCTCATATTTCTCAGAAAACAAAATAAAAATATTTGCAGTAGTAAAAAAATAATTGCTCTGCATCCCCACCCACCCTTACCCAATACACACACTTCCCTGGTGTTTTTATGACTGGCTAGTGTTACATATCAGATTTCTAATTAATCAACAAAGACAATTATAACATATATTTAATGCTATTAAAGCATTCTTTTCAAACCATTCTCTAACATCATGCGTATAACAAGTATCATCACTGGAATACATTCTTCTAATCATCCATCACCAAAACATTTACCAAACTGTTCAAGATATTTCCACTGGAATACATTCTCCTTACCAGCCATCACCAAAACATTTACTAAGACAACATCCATCATCAAACCATCGAGAAATTGTGGAAAACCTTTCTGTTGGAATACATTTGTCTATATCATCAATACATTTACTATGAGAAAATCCATCACCAAGATGTCTGAGATATTGAGTATAAACTGTTTCTATCACCACAATGTCCAAGGTGGTTGGTTTACATGATAAACATTTGCTCCAGTAACATTAATTGGAATTGTTATCACAGCGAAGCGTTGTCCTAATTCATCTAATTTGGTTTTAATCATATGCCTGAAAAAGAAGTGTTGTACTTCTTAAAAAATATATATATAATAATTTAAATGTTTGTGTCTTACCAGTGACACTGCATAAACATGTATTTGATCATCTTTCATTAAGTACTTTACTGATTAAGAAATGTAACTTGTATAATATTAAGTGTTGTTTGTCTTAAAACCACCATTTAATGGAATATTGATGTCCACATAATGTAACTTCCATTACACTGAATTTATTCACATCCTGATAAAGGCACAATGTTGGCATGATAGTACAATTAACTAAAACCTTGCAATCATGTTAACTTAGTAATATCATTCTAATATGTTTATAGGCTCTTGGCTAGTTTACAAACAACAAACAAATACATATGACCAGGGCTTTGGATATTTGCTGGTTTCTCAGTTTTAAACGACACTGACCCTAAGGCACTCACTTGTGTACAAAGCTTCAAGTGTGTTTGTATAATGTAATGGTTTAAGTACAGAGCAATAATTTGAACAGTTACGGTAAACAATACAACTCTGATATCACACGCCAAATATCAAGGCTCTAGCTTTTATTGATTCAGAGAAGATTTTCAAAGTTTCTTATACATAAGCCTAAAGTATGTACATGTCACACACAGGGGTGTGGCCATTTTTGACCTTAGTGCAATAATTTGGACAAGCAAACCCATAAATCATATGCCAACAGAAAAAGATTTTTAAAATCTGATAGCTGAAAACCTACTTTTACCAAAAAGACCCACAGTCATGTTCAATCAACCGGAACCATTTGAACAATTTTGAAAGACTCATCAGCTACCCTGAGATCATTGTAAAATTTCATCAAAATCCATTCAGTTGTTTTGAAGGCGATATTGTTTAAAGAAATTGTTGATGAAAAGTGACCACGCCCTCTGGCGTTCATGTTTTTTGCAAATCAGAAAAATTTGAAGGTCACACAAGGATAATATGAGTGAAATTATTTTAAAATCGGGTTAACAATTTTATACAAGAAGATATTCTAACTTTCTACTATATACATATAGGTAAGTGACCATGCCCCTTAGCACTGAAGTTAGCAGCCATGTTTTTTTGACAAAATCGGAATAATTTGAACAATCTTGGACAAACAAGAACCATTTGTGTAAAATTACTTTAAATTTTGGGCTAGCAGTTTCACACAAAAAGATTTTTAAAGTTTCCACTATATACATATAGGGGAAAGTGACCACGCCCTCTGGTGGCCATGTTTTTTGACCAACCAAAATAATTTGAACAATCTTGGTAGAGGGTCACACAAGGACCATTTGAGTAAAATTATTTTAAAATCAGGCCAGCAGTTTCACACAAGAATTTTTAAATTTCCACTATATACATATAGGGAAAAGTGACCACACCCCCTGGTGGCCATGTTTTTTGATGAATCGGTATTATTTGAACAACTTCGTAGAGGGTGACATAAGGGCCATTTGTGTTAAACTATTTCAAAATCGAACCATCGGTTTAGGAGGAGATGTTGTTTATAGATTTTTCTATTTTTAGCTCTGGCGGCCCCTATGTGCAACCAAGCAGAACCGTTTGAACAACAGCCATGCCAAGTTTCATCAAAATCCATTCAGTGGTTTTGGAGGAGAAGTCTTTTAAACACAATTGTTGACAACAGACTGACACACACATGCACAACGCACGACGGACACAGCATGATCGTTGCTCAGGTGAGCTAAAAACAAACAAGAGGGCCAAGATGGCCCTAGGTTGCTCACCTGAGTAACACACCATAACAGTGTAAACATGTCTGACCTAGTGACTCAGTTTTGAAACCACATGACCCAGTTTCAAACTCGTCTGAGTTTTCAATTTATTTATTTGGGTTTTACGGCACACCAACACAGTATAGGTTATATGGCGCCAAACATCTGAGTTTTCAAGGAGATAAACATTCTGACCAAGTTTCATGAAGATTGGAGCAAAAATGTGGCCTCTTGAGTGTAAACAAGATCTTTCTTCGATTTGGCGTATGGACCTAGTTTTTTACCCATCCTGATCTAATATTAACTCGTCTGAGATTTCATTGAGACAAATATTCTGACCAATTTTCATTAAGATTGGACCAAAAATGTGGCCTCTCGAGTTTAAACAAGCATTTTCTTTGATTTGAGCTAGTGACCTAATTTTTGACCCCAAATGACCCAGATTAAAACTTGTCCAATTCGTAAATTTTATAAAAACAAACATTCTGACAAATTTCCGGGAAGATTGGAGCAAAAAAGTGGCCTCTATAAAGTGTAAACAAGCTTTTCCTTTGATTTGACCTAGCAACCTAGTTTTTGACCCCACTTGACTCAAAGACTTCATGATAACAAACATTCTGACCAAGAGTTATGAAAATTGAATCAACAAGAGCTGTCTCCATAGGATGACACATGCCCCCGATGGCACTTTGAATGAATAGTTATGGCCGATGTTAGAGTTTAGGACCTTTGACCTACGGAGCTGGGTCTTGCACGCGACATGTCGTCTTACTGTGTCACACATTCATGCGTAGTTATTTTAAAATCCATGCATGAATGACAAAGATATGGACCGGACACGCCCATCAATGCACTATCATGAAAAATGACCTTTAACGTCTAAGTGTGACCTTGACCTTTGAGCTACGGACCTGGGTCTTGAGTGCGACATGTCGTCTTACTGTGGTACACATTCATGCAAAGTTATTTGAAAATCCATCCATGGATGACAAAGATATGGACCGGACACGCCCATCAATGCACTATCCTTTAACGTCTAACTGTGACCTTGACCTTTGAGCTACGGACCTGGGTCTTGCACGCAACACATCGTCTTACTGTGGTACACATTCATGCCAAGTTATTTGAAAATCCATCCATCGATGACAAGATATGGACCGGACACGCCCATCAATGCACTATCCTTTAATGTCTAATTGTGACCTTGAACTTTGAGCTACGGACCTGGGTCTTGCGCGCGACACGTCGTCTTACTGTGGTACACATTCATGCCAAGTTATTTGAAAATCCATCCATCGATGACAAAGATATGGACCGGACACGAAAATTGCGGACAGACTGACAGACCGACAGACAGACTGACAGACCGACAGACGGTTCAAAAACTATATGCCTCCCTTCGGGGGCATAAAAATGTGAGTCCTAGAGTGTAAACAAGCTTTTTCTTTGATCTGACCTGATGATCTAGTTTTTGACCCCACGTCACCTAGATAAGAACTCATCCGAGATTTCACGGTCACAAACATTCTGACAAAGTTTCATGCACATCAGATGGAAAATGCAGCCCCTATTGCACACACCAAGTTTTTTTCCTATGATTTGACCAAGTGACCTAGTTGTTGACCCCAGATTTTGATCAAGACAACAATCTGTTCAAATTCCATGAAAAATGCAGCCCCTATTGCATGTACAAGGTTTTTCTTTGATCTGACCAGGTGACCTAGTTTTTGACCCAAGATGACCCACATTCAATCTTGAAATAGATTTCATCAAGAAGATCATTCTAATAAAATTTCACAAATATCAAGTGAAAAATGCAGCCCCTATTGCATAAACAAGTTTTCTTTGTTTTGACCAGGTGACCTAGTTTTTAACCCCAGATGACTTATATTTGAACTTGACCTAGACTTCATCAAGACAAACATTCTGATCAAATTCCACAAATATTCAGTGAAAAATGCAGCCCTATTGCATACACAAGGTTTTTCTTTGATTCAACCAGGTGACCTAGTTTTTGACCCCAGATGACCCATATTCTACCCTGACCTAGATTTCACCATGACAAACATTCCGATCAAATTTCATGAAGATCCAGTGAAAAATGCAGCCTCTATTGCATACACAAGGTTTTTCTTTGATTTGATAGGGTGACCTAGTTTTTGACCCCACATGACCCAGATTCTAGCTTGATCTAGAGGTCATCAAGACAAATATTCTGACCAATTCTCATAAGTTTCAAACTTAAAATGTGGTCTCTAGAGTGTTCACAAGCTTTACCTTTGATCTGACCTACTGACCTAGTTTTTGACCCCACATGACCCAATCTGAACTTGGCCTAGAGATCATCAAGACTAACATTCTGACCAAGTTTCATAAAGATTGGGCCAAAAATGTTGTCTCTAGAGTGTTCACAAGCTTTTCCTTTGACCTGACCTACTGACCTAGCTTTTAACCCCCTGACCTAGCTTTTAACCCCACATGACCCAGTTTCAAACTTGACCTAGAGATCATCAAGACTAACATTCTGACCAAGCTTCATAAAGATTGGGTCAAAAATGTGGTCTCTGGAGTGTTCACAAGCTTTTCCTTTTATCTGACCTACTGTCCTAGTTTTTGACCCCACATAACCCAGTTTCGAACTTGACCTAGAGATCATCAAGACTAACATTATGACCAAGTTTCATAAAGAACTGGGTCACAAATGTGGCCTCTAGAGTGTTCACAAGGCAAATGTTGACGGACGCCGGATGCCGGACAATGACTGGACACAATAGCTCACCTTGAGTACTTTGTGCTCTGGTGAGCCAAAAATCTGAGAAAGGTCCTTATTAAGACGGTACAGACCAGGTTTGGTGTAATTCTGACCAGTAGTTTCAGAGGAGAAGATGTTTAAGTAAAAAGTTTACACCGGCACAACGACTGAGCCAACGAAAAAATGATCAGATATAATACTGAATGACCTTTAACATTGTATGACTATTCACAGTGACCAGTTACATATTTTATATGCTTGACACACTGATTTCATTACTCTATCACATTTCACAAATATAACACTATGTGTAGATTTCATTACTCTATCACATTTCACAAATATAACACTATGTGTAAATAAGATGGGTGGGGTTGGGCCAACTGACGTGTATTAGAATGTGTTTTCCTTTCAGATTGATTAATATATTTCCAAAGCCCTGCATATGACCTTATTACTGAAGTTTAATACAACTTTCTAATCAAAATAAAATTGAAACCTGACATAGGCTTATTAACATTCATACCCGTCTTTCCCTAGAAGGAAAGTAGCTGGAATGCTGACCACTCGATCTGTATTGTCATCAACCATATCAATAAATGACTGATCATTGTTGATATTGTTATCTGTTATCACCACGGCAACAGCACCAGCTTCTTCTGCATTAATAGCTTTGGTAACAAATGAGCACTCTCTGAAACAATAACAGTAAAATCTTACAACTTTTTCCCTGTCTAATCTCTTTATTCGTCAAACTGAGCCTAACACCCCTTTGTTTTTCAGTTACATACATTTTTCCATGTATCTTGTTACTGTTTATAACACATATTGAATAGCTGTGATGATAAAAAAGAAATAAAACATACCAGTAGGTATCTTATCACGAATTTAATTCTAACTTTCGTTTTTGGCATTTGTCACCCATTGATGCGACCGTGATTTTCGGACATTTCTCTCATTTCTAACGAGATTTTCTAGTGCAATCTTAATAAAAAGTCAATAAAAAGTCTGCATTTAAGAAAATATGACAACTGTTGCAAAAGCAGCTCTTATTTTGATGCTTTTTTTGAGAATAATACACAAGAAGGCATCGAACCCCACCCACTTCTAAGCAATGTGCAAAATAAGACAACTTAAAATGTGAAGTTCTTCTTTATTGACATCTTTATTTTAAATGTTATTTTCAAAAATCTTTTTATTAAATGGCAGATGTTTATAAAAATGATAATTTTAAAAGTTAACAAAAATTGATATTTCTAAAACTAATAGCTTTTTAATGGGTGGAAAGATTTAATAAATACATGAAATAATTTCTTGAGTGGTATGAGTACTTTGGTAGTCCTATGCGAACGTCAATGCTATGTGCTGCGCAGTTGTTGGCCTCATAATTTTATCATTTCGGAAAAATTTGAACAAGAACAGTAGAGATTTTTTAAGTTTAATAGCCAACATCCTATTTTCAACCATAAAGATGCATTTGTTCAATAAACCAGAAGCATTTGAACAACTTTAAAAGAGGGCCACCAAAAAACCATTTATGTTAAGTTTCATCATAATCCATAAAGTGGTTTTGGAAGAGTTGTTGTTTAAAGAAATTATTGACGATGGACATACCAACAAATGCATGCAAGACGGACGATGCACGTACAGACAAATGCATGCAAGACGGACGATGCACGTACAGACAAATGCATGCAAGACGGACGATGCACGTACAGACAAATGCATGCAAGACGGACGATGCACGTACAGACAAATGCATGCAAGACGCACGTACAGACAAATGCATGCAAGACGGACGATGCACGTACAGACAAATGCATGCAAGACGGACGATGGACGTACAGACAAATGCATGCAAGACGGACGATGCACGTACAGACAAATGCATGCAAGAAGGACGATGGACGTACAGACAAATGCATGCAAGACCGAAAATGGACGTACAGACAAATGCATGCAAGACGGACGATGCACGTACAGACAAATGCATGCAAGACGGACGATGCACGTACAGACAAATGCATGCAAGACGTACAGACAAATGCATGCAAGATGGACGATGCACGTACAGACAAATGCATGCAAGACGGACGATGCACGTACAGACAAATGCATGCAAGACGGACGATGCACGTACAGACAAATGCATGCAAGAAGGACGATGCACGTACAGACAAATGCATGCAAGACGGACGATGCACGTACAGACAAATGCATGCAAGACGGACGATGCACGTACAGACAAATGCATGCAAGACGGACGATGGACGTACAGACAAATGCATGCAAGACGGATGATGGACACAGTAAGATCACAATAGCTCACCATAAGCACTTCATGCTCAGGTAAGCTAAAAATTCAAGCCAGCATTTTCCTAAGCTAGAATCACACTGTCCCAGATGGGCTTGGGGATGAGTTCCGAATAGCATCCGTAACGCATCTGTAGAACTAACTCTTTCGCAAGCCATCCATTGTATCCGTTCAGAAATTGAAGGCATCCGGAGGCAAGGGTGTGAAGTTTTGAACATGCTCGAAATTTTGACATGGATAATATATCCTTCATAAATCCATTCTGAAGAGATTGTAACAGATATTAAAAATTTGTAACAGTCCTGAAGACAATAATTATTGTGGTAAAAAAATACGAGCTATTATAGCTTTATTCCTTAAGGTTCTGTTACCATTGCATTAGAGATTTATAGCAAAACAAATTCTCAAAACCCATTTTTTTCTTACTCATCCGGAGTTATTCGGGGATGGAAATCCAGAACTCATCCACAAGCCCACCCGGGGCAGTGTGATTCTATCTATACAAGAAAACTTTTTAAGTTTCGACTGTTTACATATAGGGAAAAGTGACCACATCCTCTGGCAGCTATGTTTTGTGACGAATCAGAATAATTTGAACATTCTTTGTTGAAGGTCACACATGGACAATTTGTGTGAAATTACTTTAAAATCAAGCCAGCAGTTTCATACAAGAAGATTGTTTTCAGTTTCCACTATATACATACATACGAATAAGTGACCACACCCCCTGGTGGCCATTTTTTGACTATTCAAAACAATTTGAACTAGAGGTGCTTTTGAGAAAAGCGTATGTTCCCCACAACTGTCTAATCATCTGAATAGTAAGTCTGTCTTTGTATACTGTCTGTGGCTTATTGGTATTCACATGTTGAAGTAACCGGTCTACAATGCTGTGTCGGTAGTGGTAACAGGTCTACAATGCTGCACCGGTCTACAATGCTGTATCGATAGTAGTGGAGTGGAGTAACCGGTCTTTAATGCTGCACCGGTAGTTGTTCGTAATTATGTTCTAGGGCCATAATTTCGAAGTGTCTTGACCGATTTGGCTAATTATCGAACTTGACTGAAGTCTTATGGTCAAAAACATTTTGTTCAAGTTTGGTGAAGATCGGATGAGAAATGTTCGAATTAGAGAGTGCGGACAAGCTTTGTGACAGACACATACCTGTCAAGTCTGACGCTTGAATCGTGATTCTCATGAATTCAAGGTTTGATCACGACTTAACGAATTTGGAGCATTTTCTCACGCTTTCTAAAACAAGAGGGCCAAGATGGCCCTAGGTCGCTCACCTAAGAAACACACCATAACAGTGTAAAACATGTCTGACCTAGTGATTTCATGGAAACAAAAATTAATATTCTGACCAATTTTCATTAAGATTGGACCAAAAAATTGGTCTCTTGCGATAAAACAAGCATTTTCTTAGATATGACCTAGTTTTTGACCCTAGATGACCAAATGTTCAAACTCGACCTAGATTTTATCAAGGCAATCATTCTGACCAAAATTCATGAAGATCAATTGAAAAATACAGCCTCTATCACATACACAAGTTTTTTCTTTGATTTGACCAAGTGACCTAGTTTTTGACCTCAGATGACCCATATTCAAATTCGACCTAGATTTCATTAAGGCAATCATCCTGACCAAATTTCATAAAAATCAATTGAAAAAAACAGTCTCTATCGCATACACAAGATTTTTCTTTAATTTGATCTAGTGACCTAGTTTTTGACCTCAGATAACCCATATTCAAACTCGACCTAGATTTCATCAAGGCAATCACTCTGACCAAATTTCATGAAGATCAATTGAAAACTACATCCTCTATTGCATACACAATGTTTTTCTTCGATTTGACCTAGTGACCTAGTTTTTGATCCCAGATGACCCATTTTCGAACTCGGCCTAGATTTTATCAAGGTAATCATTCTGGCTAAATATCATGAAGATCAGTTGAAAAATACAGCCTCTATTGCATACACAAGGTTTTTCCTTGATTTGACCTAGTGACCTAGTTTTTGACCCGAGATGACCCATTTTCAAACTCGGCCTAGATTTCATCAAGGATATCATTCTGACCAAAATTCATGAAGATCAATTGAAAAATACCGCCTCTATCGCATACACAAGGTTTTTCTTTGATTTGACCTAGTGACCTAGTTTTTGAACCGAGATGACCCATTTTCGAACTCGGCCTAGATTTCATCAAGGTAATCATTCTGACCAAAATTCATGAAGAATCAATTGAAAAATACCGCCTCTATCGCATACACAAGGTTTTTCTTTGATTTGACCTAGTGACCTAGTTTTTGAACCGAGATGACCCATTTTCGAACTCGGCCTAGATTTCATCAAGATTATCATTCTGACCAATATTCATGAAGATCAATTGAAAAATACAGCCTCTATCGCATACACAAGGTTTTTCTTTGATTTGACCAAGTGACCTAGTTTCTGACCCGGGATGACCCATTTTCGAACTCGGCCTAGATTTCATCAAGGTTATCATTCTGACCAATATTCATGAAGATCAATTGAAAAATACAGCCTCTATCGCATACACAAGGTTTTTCTTTGATTTGACCTAGTGACCTAGTTTTTGACCCGAGATGACCCATTTTCGAACTCGGCCTAGATTTCATCAAGGTTATCATTCTGACCAAAATTCATGAAGATTAATTGAAAAATACAGCCTCTATCGCATACACAAGCTAAATGTTGACAGACGACAGACGACAGACGACAGACGACAGACAGACAGACGACGGACGCCGGACATTGAGTGATCAGAAAAACTCACCTGAGCATTGCTCAGGTGAGCTAAAAATCAGACCAAACAAGAGCTGTCTCCATAGGATGACACATGCCCCCGATGGCACTTTGAATGAATAGTTATGGCCGATGTTAGAGTTTAGGACCATTGACCTACAGACCTGGGTCTTGCGCGCGACAGGTCTTACTGTGGTACACATTCATGCCCAATAATTTTAAAATCCATGCATGAATGACAAAGATATGGTCCGGACACGCCCATCAATGCACTATCATGAAATAGGACCTTTGACATCTAAGTGTGACCTTGACCTTTGAGCTACGGACCTGGGTCTTGCGCATGACACGTCGTCTTACTGTGGTACACATTCATGCCAAGTTATTTGAAAATCCATCCATAGATGACAAAGATATGGACCGGACACGAATGCACTATCATGAAAAATGACCTTTAATGTCTAAGTGTGACCTTGACCTTTGAACTACGGACCTGGGTCTTGCACGCGACACGTCGTCTTACTGTGGTACACATTCATGCCAAGTTATTTGAAAATCCATCCATCGATGACAAAGATATGGACCGGACACGAAAATTGCGGACAGCCTGACAGACAGACCGACAGACGGTTCAAAAACTATATGCCTCCCTTTGGGGGCATAAAAATTTGTTGACCACTTATTTTCTCTAATTTGCCATCTGGCATCGTTATTTTAAGACAGGATGAGACAACAAGAGGGCCATGATGGCCCTATATCGCTCACCTGTTATCATTGCACTTGAGGACGAGAAGGTCCTCAGAAAAAATATCTAAGTCCAAAGGACAGGAACAACAAAGGGAAGAAATTTAATCAAAAAGAAAAAAAAATTCTTACAAGGTATAGATATGTCAAAATACACCAAAAAATTGGAGGTACCATCCATATTGTACCACAGAAAAGTGGTCTTGGTTTTTCCCTATGGCCAATAATAAAAAAGTTACTAAAAATAAGCTATTTATAGTAACGTAAAAGAGAAGATATTTAAAAAAAAATTGTAAGTGAACAAAAGAAGGATCTGCCAAATAAATCTGTTGACATAAATGAAATTTCAGATCAGTATCTTCATTAGTTACGGAGATATACCCATTTTCATTTGAAATAAAGGGAGGTAATTTGACATAAAATCAGTCCATAGTTATCTACCCTGATTGTCTCAGTCCAACTAATGACAATAATGAAATTTCAAATAAGTCCTATAAGTACTTACTGATAAATCCATTTTGATTACAATCAGGGGAGGTAATCAGATATAAAATAACTCTGGAACCTACGATTGGATCTGATTTGTCATGGAATCCAAGATTTATTGTTGTTGAAGATATTTTGGAAGTTTGTATCAAATCAAACCATAAATGAAGCCTCTATATGGCTGCAAAAGCCAAAATAGCCAATTTTTGACCTTTAAGGGGCCATAACTCTGGAACCCAGAAGGAATCTGTCCAGTTCAAGAAAGGAACTAAGATCTTGTGGTGATACAAGTTGTGTGCAAGTTTGGTTAAAATCAAATCATAAATGAAGCTGCTATTGTGCAGACAAGGTCAAAATAGCTAATTCTGGCCCTTTCAGGGACTATCACTCTGGAACCCATAATGGAATCTCGTCAGTTCAAGAAAGGAACCAAGATCTTATGGTGATACAAATTGTGTGCAAGTATGGTTAAAATAAAATCATAAATGAAGCTGTTATTGTGCAGACAAGGTCAAAATAGCTAATTCTGGCCCTTTCAGGGGCCATAACTCTAGAACCCATAATGGAATCTGGCCAGTTCAAGAAAGGAACCAAGACCTTATATAGATACAAGTTGTATGCCAGTTTGGTAAAAATCAAATCATAAATAAAGCTGCTTAGCGCAGACAAGGTCAAAATAGTTCATTTTGGCCCTTTCAGGGGCCATAACTCTGAAACCCATAAAGGGATCTGGCCAGTTCAAGAAAGGAACCAAGATCTTATAGCGATACAAGTTGTGTGCAAGTTTGGTTAAAATAAAATCATAAATGAAACCACTATCGTGCAGACAAGAAATTGTTGACGCACGGACGGACGGACTAACGACGGATGACGGACAAAGGGTGATCACAAAAGCTCACCTTGTCACTTTGTGACAGGTGAGCTAATAAACAGAAAATACATGTCTAGTGTCATTTTCAATGTACTGATTACGTAACGGACCTGCCGAAACTGGTTCTGGCCAGTTTTTGCTTTAACCGAAGCTTCCCGAGAGAGATTGTACCAATCAAATTGATGCGTTAATTTCCGTATGACTACGAGCCAATTACGTAAATCATCAATATTGACTGACTGGTTACTATTTATGCTATTCATGGACGTTGCATTGTCGGAAAAGTATTAGAACCATTCGCGCACTTGACCTTGACCGACACTAAAAAAAACATGAAGATGCCAGAAAAAAAGAAGAATTATTTGTCAAAATATAGCAACGCGTGGGAACTGGAATTTCCTTGGCTTAGAAAAGCCGACAATGGACCTAGTTTTGCTTTCTGCAAGCTATGTAGGAAGTAAGTTGTATGCACAACCGTTTTTCCGGTGCAGGTTCAAACCGAAAGTACATTTCAAATCGAAAGCAGAATATGTAGATCAGTGAGACGTTTTTGTATTAAACATTTAGGTTCATAGATACATTTTATATCACAGCTGTAATAAAAACTCAAAACAGTTCCACTGACAAAATCGCATTATTTTTTTTATTTGTTTTTTAGAAAACTATATTTTCTTGCAGATCTATCATGAAATAAAATTAAACAAGCAAATTCGATGAATTGGTATCCCCCGCCGAAAGGGTTTGTGGTGAGGAATGGCAAAAAAATATATCCGTCAAAAAGTTAAGGATGTTAATAAGAAGCAAATAATTTCATTAGTCAAAATCAATTTAACAGAAAACAAATGTTTAATTAAAGAGTACACAATAAATGTATGATACTTTGATCCTGACTAAAGAATTTATTTTGAATGGGATATGCTTACTGTAATAAGCTTAGCTTTTAAAATTAAATGCAGTTAATTGAAATGTGAGCTTGAAGTTTAACTGGAACGAAATATTGTCTTTGAGTGGTTTGGCACCAGGTGTTGCTGATTAACATGTACTTAAAAGAACAGATGTCCTTAAGAGAACACAGGTAAGATATCTTGAACATGGCTGAGGCAAGGTTTGTGCAGTCACAACTTAAACATGTTGAAGGTTTGAACATTTAAAAAAAACAAACAAGAGGGCCAAGATGGCCCTAGGTCGCCACCTAAGAAACACCATAACAGTGTAAAACATGTTTGACCTAGTGATTTCATGGAAACAAATATTCTGACCAATTTTCATTAAATTGGACCAAAAAATTGGTCTCTTGCGATAAAACAAGCATTTTCTTTAGATATGACCTAGTTTTTGACCCTAGATGACCCATGTTCAAACTCGACCTAGATTTTATCAAGGCAATCATTCTGACCAAAAATTCATGAAGATCAATTGAAAAATAACAGCCTCTATCACATACACAAGTTTTTCTTTGATTTGACCAAGTGACCTAGTTTTTGACCTCAGATGACCCATATTCAAATTCGACCTAGATTTCATTAAGGCAATCATCCTGACCAAATTTCATAAAAATCAGTTGAAAAAAAACAGTCTCTATCGCATACACAAGATTTTTTCTTTAATTTGACCTAGTGCCTAGTTTTTGACCTCAGATAACCCATATTCAAACTCGACCTAGATTTCATCAAGGCAATCACTCTGACAAATTTCATGAAGATCAATTGAAAACTACATCCTCTATTGCATACACAATGTTTTCTTCGATTTGACCTAGTGACCTAGTTTTTGACCCCAGATGACACATTTTCGAACTCGGCCTAGATTTTATCAAGGTAATCATTCTGGCTAAATTTCATGAAGATCAGTTGAAAAATACAGCCTCTATCGCATACACAAGGTTTTTCCTTGATTTGACCTAGTGACCTAGTTTTTGATCCCAGATGACCCATTTTCGAACTCGGCTAGATTTCATCATGGTAATCATTCTGACCAAAATCATGAAGATCAATTGAAAAATACCGCTCTATCGCATACACAAGGTTTTTCTTTGATTTGACCTAGTGACCTAGTTTTTGACCCGAGATGACCCATTTTCGAACTCGGCCTAGATTTCATCAAGGTTATCATTCTGACCAATATTCATGAAGATTGATTGAAAAATACAGCCTCTATCGCATACACAAGGTTTTTCTTTGATTTGACCTAGTGACCTAGTTTTTGACCCGAGATGACCCAATTTCGAACTCGGCCTAGATTTCATCAAGGTTATCATTCTGACCAATATTCATGAAGATTAATTGAAAAATACAGCCTCTATCGCATACACAAGCTAAATGTTGACAGACGACAGACGACAGACGACGGACGACAGACGCCGGACATCGATCGATCAGAAAAACTCACCTGAGCATTGCTCAGGTGAGCTAAAAACAAAGGAATGGAAATATAATTATATATGTATATATTTATTTTTTTAGGGGGTGGGGGTGCGGGGGAATGGGAGAGGAAACAAAATTTCACATGTTGATTATAAATATTGATGGAAAATTAAAAATGAAAAAAAAAAAAGGGTAAAAGGGTGAAGTTGGGGGGGGGGGGGGGGGGGGGGGGGGGGGGGGGGAGCAGAGGATGCATGATTAGTGGTGGGCATGACTGTATGGAGGAGTGAGGTGGGGGAACTTGCATGTTGATAAATAATCATGGAAGGTTTGAAAACAAGAGGGCCAAGATGGCCCTAGGTCGCTCACCTAAGAAACACACCATAACAGTGTAAAACATGTTTGACCTAGTGATTTCATGGAAACAAATATTCTGACCAATTTTCATTAAGATTGGACAAAAAAATTGGTCTCTTGCGATAAAACAAGCATTTTCTTAGATATGACCTAGTTTTTGACCCTAGACGACCCATGTTCAAATTCGACCTAGATTTTATCAAGGCAATCATTCTGACCAAAATTCATGAAGATCAATTGAAAAATACAGCCTCTATCACATACACAAGTTTTTTCTTTGATTTGACCAAGTGACCTAGTTTTTGACCTCAGATGACCCATATTCAAATTCGACCTAGATTTCATTAAGGCAATCATCCTGACCAAATTTCATAACAAGAGGGCCAAGATGGCCCTAGGTCGCTCACCTAAGAAACACACCATAACAGTGTAAAACATGTTTGACCTAGTGATTTCATGGAAACAAATATTCTGACCAATTTTCATTAAGATTGGATCAAAAAATTGGTCTCTTGCGATAAAACAAGCATTTTCTTAGATATGACCTAGTTTTTGACCCTAGATGACCCATGTTCAAACTCTACCTAGATTTTATCAAGGCAATCATTCTGACCAAAATTCATGAAGATCAATTGAAAAATACAGCCTCTATCACATACACAAGTTTTTTCTTTGATTTGACCAAGTGACCTAGTTTTTGACCTCAGATGACCCATATTCAAATTCGACCTAGATTTCATCAAGGCAATCATCCTGGCCAAATTTCATAAAAATCAATTGAAAAAAACAGTCTCTATCGCATACACAAGATTTTTCTTTAATTTGACCTAGTGACCTAGTTTTTGACCTCAGATAACCCATATTCAAACTCGACCTAGATTTCATCAAGGCAATCACTCTGACCAAATTTCATGAAGATCAATTGAAAAATACATCCTCTATTGTATACACAATGTTTTTCTTCGATTTGACCTAGTGACCTAGTTTTTGACCCCAGATGACCAATTTTCGAACTCGGCCTAGATTTTATCAAGGTAATCATTCTGGCTAAATTTCATGAAGATCAGTTAAAAAATACACCCTCTATTGCATACACAAGGTTTTTCTTTGATTTGACCTAGTGACCTAGTTTTTGATCCCAGATGACCCATTTTCGAACTTGGTCTAAATTTCATCAAGGTAATCATTCTGACCAAAATTCATGAAGATCAATTGAAAAATACAGCCTCTATCGCATACACAAGGTTTTTCCTTGATTTGACCTAGTGACCTAGTTTCTGACCCCAGATGACCCATTTTCGAATTCGGTCTAGATTTCATCAAGGCAATCATTCTGACCAATATTCATGAAGATCAATTGAAAATACAGCCTCTAGCGCATACACAAGGTTTTTCTTTGATTTGACCTAGTGACCTAGTTTTTGACCGAGATGATCCTTTTCGAACTCGGCCTAGATTCATCAAGGTTATCATTCTGACCAATATTCATGAAGAATAATTGAAAAATACAGCCTCTATCGCATACACAAGGTTTTCTTTAATTTGACCTAGTGACCTAGTTTTTGACCCCAGATGACCATTTTCGAACTCGGCCTAGATTTCATCAAGGTTATCATTCGAGCAATATTCAAGAAGATAATTGAAAATACCGCCTCTATCGCATATACAAGGTTTTTCTTTGATTTGACTAGTGACCTAGTTTTTGGTCCGAGATAACCCATTTTCGAACTCGGCCTAGATTTCATCAAGGCAATCATTCTGACCAATATTCATGAAGATCAATTGAAAATACAGCCTCTATCGCATACACAAGGTTTTTCTTTGATTTGACCTAGTGACCTAGTTTTTGACCCGAGATGACCCATTTTCGAACTCGGCCTAGATTTCATCAAGGTTATCATTCTGACCAACATTCATGAAGATTAATTGAAAAATACAGCCTCTATCGCATACACAAGGTTTTTCTTTGATTTGACCTAGTGACCTAGTTTTTGACCCAAGATGACCCATTTTCGAACTCGGCCTAGATTTCATCAAGGTTATCATTCTGACCAATATTCATGAAGATTAATTGAAAAATACAGCCTCTATCGCATACACAAGCTAAATGTTGACAGACAGACAGACGACAGACAGACGACAGACGACGGACGCCGGACATGAGCAATCAGAAAAACTCACCTGAGCATTGCTCAGGTGAGCTAAAAATCAATTGAAAAAAAAAACAGTCTCTATCGCATACACAAGATTTTTCTTTAATTTGACCTAGTGACCTAGTTTTTGACCTCAGATAACCCATATTCAAACTCGACCTAGATTTCATCAAGGCAATCACTCTGACCAAATTTCATGAAGATCAATTGAAAACTACATCCTCTATTGCATACACAATGTTTTTCTTCGATTTGACCTAGTGACCTAGTTTTTGACCCCAGATGACCCATTTTCGAACTCGGCCTAGATTTTATAAAGGTAATCATTCTGGCTAAATTTCATGAAGATCAGTTGAAAAATACAGCCTCTATCGCATACACAAGGTTTTTCCTTAATTTGACCTAGTGACCTAGTTTTTGACCCCAGATGACCCATTTTCGAACTCGGCCTAGATTTCATCAAGGTTATCATTCTGACCAAAATTCATGAAGATCAATTGAAAAATACCGCCTCTATTGCATACACAAGGTTTTTCTTTGATTTGACCTAGTGACCTAGTTTTTGACCCGAGATGACCCATTTTCAAACTCGTCTTAGATTTCATCAAGGCAATCATTCTGACCAATATTCATGAAGATCAATTGAAAAATACAGCCTCTATCGCATACACAAGGTTTTTCTTTGATTTGACCTAGTGACCTAGTTTTTAACCCGAGATGACCCATTTTCGAACTCGGCCTAGATTTCATCAAGGTTATCATTCTGACCAATATTCATGAAGAATAATTGAAAAATACAGCCTCTATCGCATACACAAGGTTTTTCTTTTATTTGACCTAGTGACCTAGTTTTTGACCCGAGATGACCCATTTTCGAACTCGGCCTAGATTTCATCAAGGCAATCATTCTGACCAATATTCATGAAGATCAATTGAAAAATACAGCCTCTATCGCATACACAAGGTTTTTCTTTGATTTGACCTAGTGACCTAGTTTATGACCCGAGATGACCCATTTTAGAACTCGGCCTAGATTTCATCAAGGCAATCATTCTGACCAATATTCATGAAGATCATAGTGGTGAACATGTTTATGAAGTTTGTCTGAAAAAAATGTAAAATAATGATTTTTTTTTTTTTTGGGGGGGGGGGGGGGGGGGGGGGGGGGGGGGGTGGAGGGGGAGGGGTGTGGATCAAGGTAAGGGGTGGACCAGGTGTGGGTACACAACTTCACATGTTTACAATAAATGTTCATGGAAAAGAATGAAAGAAATTTAATGAAATTCTACCAAATGGTAAGTTTGTTATGTACAAATATGTGGATTTTTATACAATTAAAGGGCAATAACTCTAAATTTACAAATAAATCCAAACGAAATTGTGTGTACACAACCGCATTATGGTGATCTAAATTCTGTTTAAGTTTCATAGTTCTAGGTGAAATATATCAAAAGTTATGATGCAGAAATTGCCATATTTATAGTACCCTATATAGTTAACACTAGAAACTTCTAAGGGCCATAACTCTGGTGTTACTTGGGCAATCTGACTGAAACTTGACGGGCCGCAAGAACTCACAGTGGTGAACATGTATATGAAGTTTTAAATAAATACTCCCAACCATTTCCTAGATATGGCTCCGGACGGACGGACGGAAGGACGGAAAGACAGACAGACGGACGGATGGAAAGACGGACGGAAGGACGGATGGACGGACAACGCCAAAACTATATCCCTCCGACTCTCGTCGGGGGATAACAAAACAAGAGCTGTCTCCATAGGATGACACATGCCCCCGATGGCACTTTGAATGAATAGTTATGGCCGATGTTAGAGTTTAGGACCTTTGACCTACGGACCTGGGTCTTGCGCGCAACATGTTGTCTTACTGTGGTACACATTCATGCCAAATAATTTTAAAATCCATGCATGAATGACAAAGATATGGACCGGACACGCCCATCAATGCACTATCATGAAATATGACCTTAAACGTCTAAGTGTGACCTTGACCTTTGACCTACGGACCTGGGTCTTGCGCACGACACGTCGTCTTACTGTGGTACACATTCATGCCAAGTTATTTGAAAATCCATCCATGGATGACAAAGATATGGACCGGACACGAATGCACTATCATGAAAAATGACCTTTAATGTCTAAGTGTGACCTTGACCTTTGAGCTATGGACCTGGGTCTTGCGCGCGACACGTCGTCTTACTGTGGTACACATTCATGCCAAGTTATTTGAAAATCCATCCATGGATGACAAAGATATGGACCGGACACGAATGCACTATCATGAAAAATGACCTTTAACGTCTAAGTGTGACTTTGACCTTTGAGCTACGGACCTTGGTCTTGCGCGCGACACGTCGTCTTACTGTGGTACACATTCACGACAAGTTATTTGAAAATCCATCCATCGATGACAAAGATACGGACCGGACACAAAAATTGCGGACAGACTGACAGACAGACAGACGGTTCAAAAACTATATGCCTCCCTTTGGGGGCATAAAAATCATGTGTTTTCCATAATATAGAATGTGTTAAACCAAGGCAACAAAGGGTGGACCTGAAATTCATATTAATGGCCTCAGAAAGCACCAGAATGCATATTTTCATGTATATTTTAAAAATAATTTCTTGTGGGGGATCCCCCAAACCCCCCCCAGAGGGGGACCCCCCTTCCGCACCCACACCCACTCTTCGCATCGCGACTCGCACAAATCTCACTCTTTCATATTCTGGACACTTGACAGGTATGGACAGAGAGACACAGGAGTAAATCAGTAAACTGTGTGGTGGGAGACTTAATAATCATGGTAGAAGATTTGTGAGATATTATTTTTGAAAATAAGACCAGTGGTTTAAGAGATGCCATTTGAAGATTTTTCTATTTTTAGTTCTGGAAACTTTAAAAATCTTCATGTGTAAAACTGCTAGCCTGATTTTGAAGCATTTTTCACTAAGTCAAGGGTCATAACCCTGGTCTGAATGTTTGAGATCCCAATTAAAACACCAGGTGCACAACTGCCCATGCTGAACAACAATCCAGTGAAGTTTGATGACTCTGGGTCAAATACCTTTTGAGATATGCACTAAACAAATTTAAAAGGATGGAAAAGAGCAACTCGAAGTGCCTCCACAAAAATGTTGGTAGGTACAAAAATAATGCTTCCTTAAAGATGTGAATCAGCATATCTGAGTACAAAAATATAAGTAATATTATTGCTTACCCCCTTTGAATAAGAACAATTCTACCATCAACAAAATGTTTATTCATCAGATGTGTGCATCCATGGTATGGTTCTGCTACTGCTAATTCAATACTGTTATACTTCCTCTGCTGTAAAACAAATTTATACTATAATGACAAGAGCTCGTAGAACAAGAAATGCCCCCCTTGATGCATTCAGTAACTGCACAAGAAACAGAAATTATTTGCTCACTGTAAACAGAAGTTCTACTGTTCTGGTTCAATGTGACTTTGACCTTTGATCTATTGACCTCAAAATCAACAGGGGTTATCTGCTGGTCATGATCAACCTCCCTATTAAGTTCTGTGATCCTAGGCCCAAGCATTCTCAAGTTATCACCCGGAAAGGGTTTAACTGTTCCTGATCAATGTGGCCTCAACCTTTGGCCTATTGACCTCAAAATCTATAGAGGTCATCTACTGGTCATGACCAATCTCCCTATCAATTTTCGTCATCCTAGGCCAAACGTTCTCAAGTAATCATCTGGAAACAGTTTAACTGTTCCGGGTCACTATAACCTTGACATTTGACCTACTGACCTCAAAATCAATAGGGGTCATCTGCTGGTCATGATTAACCTCTCTATCAACTTTCATGATCCTTGGCCCAAGCGTTCTTGAGTTATTGTCCGGAAACCGTTCAACTATTCCTGGCCAATGTGACCTTGAACTTTGACCTAATGACCTCAAAATCAATAGGGGTCATCTGCTGGTCATGACCAACCTCCCTATCAATTTTCCTGATCCTAGGCCCAAGCCTTCTTGAAATATCGTCCGGAAACCGTTTGACTGTTCCTGGTCACTCTGACCTTGACCTTTGACCTACTGATCTCAAAATCAATAGGGGTCATCTGCTGGTGATGATCAACCTCCCTATCAAATTTCACAATCCTAGGCCAAAGCGTTCTTGAGTTATCATCTGGAAACCGTTTTACTGTTCCAGGTCACTGTGATCTTCATCTTTGACCTACTGACCACAAAATCAATAGGGGTCATCTGCTGGTCATGATCAACCTCCCTATCAACTTTCATGATCCTAGGCCCAAGTGTTCTTGAGTTATCATCGAGAAACCGTTTTAACTGCTCCGGGTCACTGTGACCTTGACCTTTGATATACTGATCTTAAAATCAATAGGGGTCATCTGCTGGTGATAACCAACCTCCCTGTCAACTTTCATGATCCTAGGCTCAAGCTTTCTTGAGTTATCATCAAGAAACGGACTGGTCTACATTCCGACCGTCACCGACAGACCGACCGACATCTGCAAAACAATATACCCCTCCTTCTTCGAAGGGGGGCATAATAATATAACAGAGATTAAAACGGCACTACATTAATTTTGAGGTATTGCTTTTCCATAATGGCCCTACATTTTAGGTATTGCTTTTTCCATAAGTGTCCTTCATTTGAAGTATTTCTTTTTCATACTGGTCCTACATTTGAGGTATACTGTAAAATCATTTAATTTCGTGGGCATGAAATTTCGTGGTTTTGGTTAAAACGGCAATTTCGTGGGGATACGAATTCGTGGATTTCAACTTTTGAACATAAAACAAATGGGAATTTTATTTGTTCGTTGGGATTAAATTTCGCGGATTGACACTACAACGAAATCCACGAAAATTAGTCCCCCACGAAAATTAATGATTTCACAGTATTGCTTTTCCTTAGTTGCCCTACATTTGAGGTACTGTTTTTCTATACTGGCCCTACATTTATGGAATGCCTTTTCCATACTGGCCATACATTTGATGTATTCCTTTTCCATAAGTGCCCTACATTAGATGTATTGCTTTTCTAAACTGGCCCTACACTGATGTATTGCTTTTCCATAATTGCCCTACATTGAGGTATTGCTTTTTATACGCCCGTTTGAAAAACGGGATGTATTATGGGAACGCCCCTGGCGGGCGGGCAGGCGGGCGGCGTCCACAGACTTTGTCCGGAGCATATCTTCTACATGCATGAAGGGATTTTGATGAAACTTGGCACAGTTGTTCACCATCATGAGACGGAGTGTCATGCGCAAAAACCAGGTCCCTAGGTCTAAGGTCAAGGTCACACTTAGAGGTCAAAGGTTAAATTCAAGAATGACTTTGTCCGGAGCATATCT
This sequence comes from Mercenaria mercenaria, assembly GCF_021730395.1. Classification (NCBI taxonomy): domain Eukaryota; kingdom Metazoa; phylum Mollusca; class Bivalvia; order Venerida; family Veneridae; genus Mercenaria; species Mercenaria mercenaria. The sequence continues at coordinate 41,420,954 of NC_069369.1, forward strand.
TCTTCATGCATGGAGGGATTTTGATGAAAGTTGGCACAATTGTTCATCATCATGAGCCGGAGTGTCATGCGCAAGAACCAGGTCCCTAGGTCTAAGGTCAAGGTCACACTTAGAGGTCAAAGGATACAAGAAAGAAAACTTTGTCCGGAGCATATCTTCTTCATGCATGGAGGGATTTTGATATAACTTGTCACAAATGTTCACCACCACGAGGCGGAGTGTCATGTGCAAGAACCAGGTCCCTAGGTCTAAGGTCAAGGTCACACTTAGAAGTCAAAGGATACAAGAATAAAAACCTTGTCCGGAGCATTTCTTCTTCATGCATAGAGGGATTTTGATATAACTTTGCACAAATGTTCACCACTACTAGGCAGAGGGTCATGCGCAAGAACCAGGTCCCTAGGTCAAAGGTCAAGGTCACACTTAGACAAAAAGATCAGATACAAGAATGACTTTGTCCGAAGCATTTCTTCTTCATGCATGGAGGGATTTTGATGTAACTTGGCACAATTATACACCATCATGAGACAAAGTGTCATGCGCAGTTCCCTTCTTTAGAATTACTTCCCTTTGTTGTTACTATAAATAGCTTATATTGTATTTTCACCAGGTCAAAGGTCAAAGTCACAGGGGCCAACGTTAACTTTTTGCATGAAGGCACTTTACTCGCGAACCACTTCACCCAGGACCTTCAAACTTCACATGCTGATAGTATTTTATGAGTTCACCAACCCTACTGACTTTGGGGTCACCAGGTCAAAGGTCAAGGTTACAGTACACCACCCCTAGTGACCCCGAAGTCCCTGAGACCTTGACCTTTGACCTGGTAACCCCAAAATCAGTAGGGGTGGTGTACTCAATAAGTACTATCAGCATGTGAAGTTTGATGGTCCTGGGTGCAGTGGTTCGCGAGTAAAGTGCCTTCATGCAAAAAGTTAACGTTGGCCCCTGTGACCTTGACCTTTGACCTGGTGACCCCAATATCAGTAGGGATGGTGTCTTCAATAAGTACTATCAGCATGTGAAGTTTGACGGTCCTGGGTGCAGTGGTTCGCAAGTAAAAGGCCTTCATGCAAAAAGTTAACGTTGGCCCCTGTGACCTTGACCTTTGACCTGGTGACCCCAAAGTCAGTAGGGGTGGTATACTCAGTAAGTACTATCAGCAAGTGAAGTTTGAAGGTCCTGGGTACAGTGGTTCGTGAATAAAGTGCCTTCATGCAAAAAGTTAACGTTGTGACGAATGAACTAACTAACTAACTAACTAACGAACGGACGGACAGTTGAAAACTAATATGCCTCCCTTCGGGGGCATAAAAATAGAAAATACAATGGATTTGTATACAAACACAATCTCTCCTATTAAGCTGTTTGTAACATGTGATATGGTCAACACCAGTGCCTGAGGCATAAAGTATTATTGTCACTGATCTCTACCATTAATGAGTGTATTGTGTATTGTCATTGACTGCTCACCTTACTGTTAACACAAATAGACTGGTATGAAGGGATTATGAAAATATTCTAGGGGGTACTAGAAAAAATACCGTAGATACCCATGTATAATGCGCACCCCCCGATTTTGGCCCGAAACCCTGGGAAAAAAACATTTTTGGTCAATTTTGAGGTGGATAGAAAACGAAAGTAGAGTTTACATAGACACCGGTAATAAATTTTATCTCCGCGGTGGAGAGCAGTATCGGTCTCGCGGTACTATCGATTTTTGTTTTCTCGAAAATAAAACCAATAAAATATTGTTTTATTTGTTGTTTTACCTTTTTAATTAACTATTTTTAATAAATAAACAGCAGCTGATTTAATATTTCGTAATTGTATTTTTCAAAATGACATGAGCTTCTCAATTCAAACCAGTAATAAAAGGTGTGATTGTCTTTTTGTCACAATCAAATAGCCAGTAATTACCGGCAATTAACGTGTCACCTCGTGTCAATTATGTTGTTCACAGTTTGATCTCGGTTAAAGATAATTCTCAATCTTTAATTCGTATCATAATTTTTGTGATTTATAAACATTTCTTTCATCAAAATACTTTTAAATTTATATGAAATTAATTTTGTTTGAAAGAAAAATAAACCATCGATCTTTTACGGCACGTAACGGCAATCTTAGATTTTAGCGATGACAGTAAGCGCGGGGAGTTGTTTCCCTTTACAAAAATGGCGGACATCGGTAACAAACTTGTTTTGAAGTTAGAAAACTGTCTATACCTGTATATTATGCGCACCCACGATTCGCGGGTGGTCCCGGGGGTAAAAAAACTGCGCATTATACATGGGTATCTAAGGTACATTGGTCTGAATCATAATTATTTCCCTGTATTGCCCGTGAATTCCCTGTATTTCCCACTGTCCTGGGAAATATGAGTATTTCCCGCTTTAATGCCCCCATTTGAACAAAATTGAGAAAGGACAGTTTCTTTATTTTTAGTTTTGGCAGGCCCCTAAAAAGGGGCCCAAGGTAAACCAATTGAATAAATTTGATAGAGGTCCATACCAGGTTGCTACTGACCAGTTTGGTGTAATTCTTACCAGTACTTTCAGAGAAGAAGATGTTACAGTAAAAATGTTGACACAGGATGAAGGACGCAAGACGCCAGACCTTCCACCTATAAAAGTGTTAAATATACTATTTCAAATTATAACAAAATTGAGACTACCTTACTATGATGCTACAGACCGAGTTTGAAGATGATCATTCATATGTTTCATGAGAAATTGTTTAAAATGATTTTCTATTTTTCACCTATGGCACTTTGTGCTCAGGTGAGCTAAAAGCTTGAGAAGACCCTACCAGGATGCTACAGACCAAGTTCGGCATAATTCTGAGCAGTAGATGTTTAAGTAATAAGTTGAGTTAACGCCGATGGACAACAGACACTGGGTGATCACAAAAACTCACTTATTTTGCCGAGCTAAAAATCTGTCAAACAGAACTATTTAACAAATCTGAGAGAGGACTTTATCAGGATTCTATAGACCAAGTTTGACAACATGTACAAGTACTTGCCTCATAGCGATACATTTCTTAAGTCTGTAAACTGTAGGAGGAGTTATATGGTCACAGATTTCAGGATTGGGATGGACAGACAGATGGAAGGACAAGGCAGCAGGGAAGCATAGAAACATCAGAAATAAAGACCTGTCAGATAATATGCATGTAAATCTCATAATGCTTAGATACATATGGACAACTAACTTACAAATGAGGTTCCAAAGTTTTTTGCTGGTCTAATTTTATATGTATATCTGATGGACGATGGCTGTAAAACTTCCATAAAAAGTACATCGTTGAGCAAGACGTTTATATTTGGCACAGAGGCAAGCACTTTTTCTCCTGAGGCTGAAACAGAATAAAAACAAGGTAAGACACATCTGGCAGCAAATATGGTTTGTATGCGGAGTAGAAAAGGATAAATCAAGACATTGTGATATCAATCTCTGTAATGACCAGAAAGAAGTTGACATGCCTGTGTTCTGTTTTCTTAACCTCTGATATGCTTTTGTGAAAAGCGCATGTCTCCCACAACTGCCTAATCATCTAAATAGTAAGTCAGTCTTTATATACTGTTTACTTAGAGCACAGTCATGTGCATGCGCTTTTTTTGACTCCAAAAGGACCCCTATACTACAAATGTGCAAGAAATCTGAGTGTTTTTTTGGTAATTCAAGGGCCATAATTCCGAAGTGCCTGGGCCGATTTGGCTAGTTATTGAACTTGGCCGAGCACTTATTGGCAAACACACTTTGTTCAAGTTTGGTGAAGATCGGATGAGAAATGTTCGACTTAGAGCAGACTTCAGGAAAGTTGGAAAAAATGGCCGGACATTTGGTCCAGCAATGCCTAAAAATCTGCCAGACCGAAAAAAAAAATAAGCCGGACCGAAGAAAATGTCAGTGTACCATATATATGTTGCTTTTCTCCATTATAATTCATATTCAAGCCAGGTGTGATCATTTTTAGTCATGTCTGTCGGACCGACGACTTTCCAGAAGTCTGCTTAGAGTGCGGACAAGCTTTGTGACGCACACGCACACGCACACACACACACACACACACACACACACACACACACACAGACTGGAGTAAATCAAAAATATGTCTTCCACACCACTGTGTGGTGGGAGACATAATTATCAGCTATACGGGAGAACAAACCAATGGTTATGATGATAATGAATGCAGTTACATATAACATTTTTTATAACTTAATTCTACTGAAAAATGGCATTAAAATAATCTCAAACAAACAAGTTATTTGACATTAAATGAAACTGTAACTTTATCTTAGTGACTTATTAAAGGTTTCCGCAAGAGATTAAGGTAAAAGATAAAGTGACCCTCAAAAAATGCAGGGGTGACTTGTCTCTGAGCTAATATTCTTTCTACTTGGGATATTGAACTGAGAAGAGCTTTGTCTTTCAGAAACCAAAATCTTTTGACCTAGTTCCTTTTCTCACAATCCAGTGTTTAACTTGCAGATACCTGCTTTACACTTACGATGTCTTCTCGCTCAAAAGAAATAAAGGTAAGTAAATAAAGCTATGACTAAACCCATAATCTGCTTATTACCTCAATGAAATTATAAATGAAAATTCTACTTTTAGCCATTTCCATTTCCAATTACGAGCTACATTTAAATACATGGATGTTTGCAATTGAAGTTGTTTGGAATAAATGACTGCCAATTTAGAACACAACTGCCTGTCTGGTAAACAATTGTCACGTAATATTGTTGAAACCTCGTCACTTCTTATAAATCATTTTAACACCACGTGATCCACTACAATTGTCTGATCAACATTCAGTGAACAAATTTGGAACATCTTATGATGACATCCTACAGAAATGTCAAAACAAAAGAGTTTGATTTTAAATCTGCTTTTAACTGCAAAAAGGTTTCAATGATGTATTTGAGTTGAAAGCTAGAAAAATGTCATTTTCGATGATCTAAAGGTATTTAAGAGCTTTCAACAGGTCTAAACAAAAAATTAGATATTTATGAAGTCAATGAATTTCTCTGTACAAGAGGGCCAAGATGGTCCTAGGTCGCTCACCTGAGTAACACACCATAACAGTGAAAACATGTTTTACCTAGTGATTTCATGGAGACAAATATTCAGATCAATTTTCATTAAGACTGTAACAAAAACGTGGCCTCTTGAGTGTAAACAAGCATTTTCTTTGATTTGACCTAGTGACCTAGTTTTTTTACCCCACATGACCCAGATTCAAACCTGTCCAAAATTTCATGAAAACAAACATTGACAAAGTTTCGGGAAGATTGGAGCAAAAAAGTGGCCTCTGGAGTGTATACAAGCTTTTCCTTTAATTTGACCTAGTGACCTAGTTTTTGATCCCATGTGACCCAGATTTAAAATCATCCAAGACTTCATGATAACAAACATTCTGACCAAGTTTTATGAAGATAGAATAAAAAATGTGCCCCTAGGGTGTAAACAAGCTTATTCTTTGATTTGACCTGGTGACCTAGTTTTTGATCTCACATGACCCAGATAAAAATTCATGCAATATTTCATGCAGAAAAACATTCTGACCAAGTTTCATGCACATCAAATGAACAAGAGTCTTAACAAGCTTTTCCTCTGATTTGACCGGGTGACCTAGTTTTTGACCCCATATGACCCATTTTCGAACTTGGCCTAGGAATCATCCAATTAAACATTCTGACCAAGTTTCATGGTGATAGGGTCATAAATCAGTAGGGGAAACTTCCCGTTCTGGAAGTCAACCACTGGGTATTTCCCTACTTCCTGAACAGGAAACTTGATACTAAATATAGTTACTTACTTCCCGTTCAGGAAGTACAATTCGAGGGCTCAGCGCAAGACTATTCTAACTTGATATTTTACAGAAAATGGTTATTTCACATTTTCTCTTGTAAAATCTGGAATTACATAATTCTGTGAATTATTGCAGTTATATTCCAAGATTTTTTTATTTTTTTTCAAATACCAAAAATATATTCTATTTCCAGTTATAAATTACTTTGTGCAGAACTATTCTAACTCAAGTTAGATTAGTTTTGCAATACAGTTTTATATTATTACTGACTACACATTAATGCAAAACTATTCTAACTCGAGTTAGAATAGTTTTGCAAACAAAGATAATGTAACTTAACTGTGATATGTTTTATGTAAGACTATTCTAACTAAACTTGATGATGTCATTACATGAGTTTATGATGTCATAGCTCTTTTGACACTTGTGATTCCATTGTATTGTCTGAAAATGTCTGCCAGATTATGATTTTTTGGGGTTAGCCATCTTTTATAAAAAGCAGAATGGAAGACTATTTTTTAAGACTTAAATGTAAGTATCACAGTTTTCTTTTTAAAAAGGTCCTAGTATATATGAATCATGAAATTTTATATTGTTCATTGGCACTTTAAAAGAGGCGTAATTATTTTAGAAACAGTGTCACTCCTAGAGCGACACTAATGATGGACAGCTTTTTATAGCTTACTTTATATTGGGTCTCGTCTCGACATTTTCGCACAGTTCTCATAGGAATTGACCATAATTTGAATCTGAACTCACTCATCAAGAAAATCACGTTCTTTTTTCTGTGACCTGTTTCAATGTGTTTTATGCTTAGTTTGATGTTGTTTGATGAAGTACCTTGACAATGTGACAAATTCAATATATCGTATTTGAAATCATGTGCAAACAAACATTACGCAGTGGGACCAATCATGAAACTGTACAAATGTTACAGGCCCACAGGACTTTGCTCTTTGTACAGATTTATAATGAGTTAAATAGACTTCATTTCCAAGATAGGTGTCAGTGTTTGATTTTGCATTCATTTCCCTTGTCACTTAATTGTGCATATTTGAAATCCGGATGAGTGCTGAATAACTTTATCGGACTTGACGACCAGACTGTAGCTCAAAATCATTCATCAACTGTGTAGCTGATCAGAGTCTGTTGTGTTTGCTACTTGGACATTTTAATCATACCTACTGGTTCGAACAGCAAACCATGATACAGCACTGATAGTGCTGCCTGATCTGGGTTTGCACAGTAGACTTAGACTTGATACTATATAAGTGGTTACCATTAAGTTACAATGGTACCGGAAAGCCAATATTTTTCTATAAACTGACACATGTAATTCATATTGGGTGCGTAACATAATTTAATGTGTCGTTGCATTAATTCTTTTATTTATTTCAGTATTTTCAATCTTATTCAGGCTGTTAAACAAATTCATAATATTAACATATTACATTTATACGTGTAGATAGGTATGTAATACAAAGGTCATTATCTTTGCATTGGGAAATATGCACTCGTTCTTCAGCAGAGAATATTACGCTTCTATTGTCGCACAGTATTTCCATTGCAGAACTGGTGCATATGTCCAGAAAGCTAATATAAATACAGTATATCTTGTTTCGTCACTTTAAAAGTTAATAAACAAAAAACTGTCACTACTGTTAGAATTGAACAAGAGCACGGCCTTGCGGGTGCTAACGCTCACCTGATTTTTTTGTATAACAGAAATATTGTCCTACCCATGATTTTCTAAGTCTAAAAAGGGCCATCATCCTAGATAAAAGAAGGATAGAGTTATGTTTCTTCATGTACAGCGTCCACTTATGATGGTGAAAAACTGTTGCAAGTTTTAAAGCAATAGCTTTGATAGTTTATGAGAAAGCTGACTTAAACATAATACTCAACTAAGAAAACTGATTTTCTAAGTCTAAAAGGGGCAATAATTATTGCAAAAAGCAGGATGGAGTTATGTTTCTTGTTGTATAGGGTCAGCTTATGATGGCGAACAAGTGTTGCAAGTTTGAAAGCAATAGCTTTTATAGTTTAAGAGAAAAAGTTGACCTAAACATAAAACTTAACCAAGGAATCTGATATTTTCTAAGTCCAAAAGGAGCCATAAATCTTGCAAAAAGCAGGAAGGAGTTATGTTTCTTGATGTACTGGGTCAGCTTATGATGGTGAACAAGTGTTGCAAGTTTTAAAGCAATAGCTTTGATAGTTTAGGAGAAAAGCTGACCTTAACATTTTTTTTTCAAAAAATCAGATGAGCTAAAAATGGTATGGCACTGTTTCACTAACTTTACTTCAAAGAGCTTAAATAAATTACCTTTTCAGGTTATTATGTTGTCCGTACAAGGTTCATATCATCAAGGGTTTACAAGGTACCGTGGGGCTGGATGCAAGTGCATGGCAAATAGTGTAACAGCTATAATGCTTCTTACAAATGCACAGTCTTCTGTGTTATGGAAATCAGATGACATAGACCACATTCTTGAAGTTGGTGATATATACAGTAAAATAGTCCTAGACAAATATCTACTAATATCTGACTCGCCAAATGTATTGATAGAAAGTTGGAAACTCTATCAAAGTAGTCAATACATTATATTATATATATGTTTAATATTTTTTAAGATGTTTGCAACACAAATTTAAGAACTTTATGTGAATTTTTCACTTAGTGAAGGGCCAAAACTCTGGTCTAGCCGAGTAAAATCCCAAAGAGAACACCTGATGCAAAATTTCATAGGTTATAAAACAATCCTCTAATGTTTTATGACTCTAGGTAAAGTACATTTTGACAAACATGTAGAACAAACTTTTATTTTTTGACTTAGTCAAGGACCATAACTCTGGCCAAACAAAGCGAAAAAAAACACAAAAAAACTCAGGTGCACAAATTCACATACCAGATAATATTTCTGCATGATTTCATGAATCTAGGAGATTTTTTTAAGATAAAAATATATGCAACACATTTAGCACTTTATTTGTATTTTTCACTAAGTCAAGGCTGAGTGAAATCCCAAACAGAACACCAGGTGCGCAACTTCAGATGCTATTTAACAATCCCCTAATGTTTTATGACTCTTAAGTCAAATACTTTTTGAGATTCAAGTGACACAAACTTGTATCCCACTTATGCATATTTTTGACAATTAAGGGCCATAACACTAGTCTGACAAAAATCCAGAACAAAATCCAATGTGCACAACTTCACATGCCGAACAATATTCCGATGATGTTTCATGACCCTATGATATATACTTTTTTAGATATATGCAACACAACTTTGCATATCTTTTCACTAAGTCAAGGGCCATAACTCTAGTCTGACTGAGTGATATCTCTAACAAAACCCCAAATGTACAACTTATTACGCTAATTAATTTTCCTGTTATGTTTCATAATACCGGGTCAGATACTCTCTGAGATACATGCGACACAAACATAGGCCCTTTTTATGCCTATTTTAGACTAGAAGTCAAGGGCCATAAATCTTGTCTGTGTGAGATCCAAATTAAAACCCCTGGTGCTCTGCTTCCCTTGCTGAATAACAATCTTGTGAGGTTTGATGACTTTGGCGGCTGAAATACTTTTTTAGATAATTTATTAATGATACACATTGGGACGGACAGACGGAGGGACAATGGTAACTCTAAGACCAGAGCAATACCCACTGTCTTGTTATTTAAAAGTGACTGTGAAACGCTTTTATGGGTTTTCATGTTTTGACTTTGAGTGCATTAGCACTGGGAACTTGATTTATTTTTTGCTGATATGGAATTAACATTTTTTAATTGTTTTCATATTTAAAGGGTTTTCTTGGTTTGGGCAATCAATAGGCAAGAGTAAAAAAAAATACTTTAATTTGAAATTTAATCATATTAGATTCACAAAGATAAGAGGTTGGATTTACATGGATAAGAAAACAGAATCACTGATATTTTCAGTGAATTTGTTATTTACTTTACAAAGACAGGAAATCATATACAAACAGATATAAGTATATTTAGTTCCTTTTTCAAATTGCATGTCATGGCGCTAAAATGTTTCCACGTTTCCCTAAAATCTCTTCACTCTCCCTAATCCTAGCCGAGGGAGAAGTGACTTCTCCCTAAAATCTTAGCCTAGCTTAAGCCCTGCTAAAAACCCCATAAACATAGCTTCAGACAGGTTGAATGCAGATCAGCCAAATATTTCTTAGCAGAAATCCCATGATTTGCTATCCCTTTGCTGGAGGGGTATTATATCAAAAGTCCGTCACTTGTTTTATCTGCTTCTTCCTCTTGACAAAACTGTTTAAACTGTTTCTAGAAAGTGTTTTTGATCTCTGCAATGAATGTTGCTTTTCAGTGCACTTAATATTTCAGAGGGTCTTTTCTCTTAACAGTTATTGTTACAGTTTTAAAGTTTCAAATGAAAAGGTCAATACATGATATGTGTATTAAAAACACCTAGTTTGCTGTGTCTTAGATGTCTTTGTGGAATCTCTTTATCATGCATGATTTTACCAATTGTTGTATGAAATGCAATGTAAGTCTAAATTATGCTAAAATTGTAAGAAAATGCACATTTTGCTAGTAACGTTGTACAACTTTTACTGTAACAGCTTGGTACTTAAATTTCTATTGTAAGTGGGGATATATTTGCAAGAATTTCATTTTAATGATTTCAGTTATTTGTGAAATCTTAATACTTGTGAATAACATTCTGTTATATTTATTGCTAGAATGCTGTAAGAGAAACAACTTGATCAGAAGTAAGAACTAAGCAGAATTTGTTACTAAAGTCATTTAATTCTAAAGATTTTTTATTTTTTTGAAAAATATTGGGGGTGGGGCTCCAGGTTCCATTTTTCCTATGGGACTACTCATATATATCATTTTTCTTCATAAGACATGAGTCTGCATGACTTAAGATATATTGCAGAAGTATTCAAACTGGAGTTAGAATTATTCTGCACCAAAAAATAATTTGGATTCAACATTTTTTTAATGCAAAACTATTCCAACTTGAGATAGAATAGTCTTGCATAAAAAATTAGTTTTAAATAGTGTGTGTTTCTGGTGCAAAACTATGCTAAGTTTAAAGATGTGTATAAAATCAAAATAAATGGTTTTACTGAAAACCTGAAAAGTGTTTGGTATCAGTTTAGCCTTTTAAGATGTACTGATGATGAGAAACAATTTATAAGGCCAAATCCAAAACTACAACGCAATTTTTTTCACTTCCTGACTAATTTCTGAAAATCAAGTTAGAATAGTCTTGCGCTGAGCCCTCGAATTGTACCAGTAAAATCACCCTTTTTTGACTTGTTTCATTCAAAAGGCCCAGTGCATAAGAATATACCAGCCAAAACCAAAATTTTGACCCACTTAAAATTAGAAATTTTTTGAAAAAGTGAAAGTTAAATAACAGTTTTTAACTTGTATTATTTAAAAGTCCAACATCTCCCAGTTGGCTCTGAAAAATTTCTACCACAACATTGATAGCGTTTAAACAATATCGAATGACTTGATACATATGTGCATTTACTCATGTTATGGAGGGTAGATTTTAGTGACCATCTATATTTTTGGAAATAAAGACATTAAACGTTAACGCAGTTACTTAATCAAAAGAAACTCTTTAATGCAACATGTTTGAAAAACACATCCGATACACAATCCAATTACACTTGTTATAATTATAAAATCGAACATCGTATAGAAGGAAAATGAAAATCCTCTGTCAATTTAAAATGTCCTAAACACCACACAAAAAGTTGTGGATGTGCTATGTAATAGCAAAGTGCTGGAATGGCAATTCCAAATATATACAACTTCGTTACGGAAGTGATAAATTTACAACAAAATGAAAACATAAACCTTATTAAAGAATATATTGTTGTTGTTTGTTTTCTAACATGGAAACATGGTATTGAAACTTTATTAAATGTTTTGCAACGTTGATTAAAAAAACAACACAATTAGTCGAAATATTACAGTACTGGCAGTACTAAAGTATTAGAAACCTGTCACCTAGCATAAATTCAAAAACAACACATTTCATTTAAGAGACAGCCCTTGAAACAGTACATTTTCAAACAATTACCTGCATAACAGCAACTCAACTAAACTACTAAATGTGGCATTTATACAAAATCTATATATACAGCAAATATTGGAGCATCTAATAACGGAAGTGATAATGCGTTACGGAAACAGTGTTACATACATAGTTAGGCCTACATTCAAACTGGTGTGTGCAATAGATTACTGAGCATAATATAAAAATGTCAGGGCTCAAGTGATAAAGTCCTCTCATTATGAAGGGTTTCTATCCTTCTACGATCGAACATTTCTTGATTTTCCTGTCCTTTCTAAATAATCAATTACTATGTACATGTCTGATTTCTTTTATCCTTTTTACATCTTGGACGAAGGAGACTTTGCATTTGTTACTATATTTCCTTGATTCAGTAAGAAAATTAATCAGAACTTTATCATGAGCTATGTATTCATACAACGCAGCCATCCAGATGTCTCTTCTCGCACACAAATTTCTGTGATTTGTCAGGAACAGTTGAGTTTGCATTTTTCGGTTACTTTTCTGATATTAGTGTGTTTGTCTTCCATTCTCTAAATAATTCCAAAACACTTAATAGTGTTAATAAACTTTCCTTACTAACACATTCTGTCTTTTAGTCTTTCACATCGATTTTTCGGACGTTCAGCATTCAACAGCTTCTACTGGATGATAAAATCTGTAAAGATCCTTTGAAAGCAAGGAATGCAGTCAAGCAGAATAATAGCAGACTCGGTTTGATTGAGTCTGTTCAAATCATTTTAAGTTATGTGTGCAACTGTATCTTCTCTTTACATGGAATAAAAATAGTAAAATTTGTGAAACAGAAAAAGGAAATTCAAAGAAACCTAATTACAATAAAACAAGTCTAAGAATATCAGTACCTTATTTCTACTACATAAATAACAAACTTTCTATGTAACCTCCGTAACATAGTATCTTCTCTGTAACAGAATAAAACATGTGGTCGTTGAGAGCAGATTTTAAACAAGAGCTGTCTCCATAGGATGACACATGCCCCCGATGGCACTTTGAATGAATAGTTATGGCCGATGTTAGAGTTAAGGACCTTTGACCTACGGAGCTGGGTCTTGCGCGCGACACATCGTCTTACTGTGTCACACATTCATGCGTAGTTATTTTAAAATCCATGCATGAATGACAAAGATATGGACCGGACACGCCCATCAATGCACTATCATGAAAAATGACCTTTAACGTCTAAGTGTGACCTTGACCTTTGAGCTACGGACCTGGGTCTTGCGCGCGACACGTCGTCTTACTGTGGTACACATTCATGCCAAGTTATTTGAAAATCCATCCATCGATGACAAAGATATGGACCGGACACGCCCATCAATGCACTATCCTTTAATGTCCAAGTGTGACCTTGACCTTTGAGCTACGGACCTGGGTCTTGCGCGCGACACGTCGTCTTACTGTGGTACACATTCATGCCAAGTTATTTGAAAATCCATCCATCGATGACAAAGATATGGACCGGACACGCCCATCAATGCACTATCCTTTAATGTCCAAGTGTGACCTTGACCTTTGAGCTACGGACCTGGGTCTTGCGCGCGACACGTCGTCTTACTGTGATACACATTCATGCCAAGTTATTTGAAAATCCATCCATCGATGACAAAGATATGGACCGGACACGAAAACTGCGGACAGACTGACAGACTGACAGACCGACGGACCGACAGACGGTTCAAAAACTATATGCCTCCCTTCGGGGGCATAAAAACTAGAAATGTGTCCATGGGACACAGATGCCCCCACTACATGACAAAGGACACAAATTTTTTCCTAGGTCAAGGGCCATAACTCTACACGACTGAATGAATCCGGACGCGAAACCCCAGGTGCACAACTGCACATGCTGACCAACATTCCTGTAAATTTTGGTGACTCTAGGACAAATACTTCTGGAGCTACGCGCGACACAACATTAAAATGACCAATTTTTAACTAAGTCAGGGGCCATAACTCCTACACAACTGAATGAATTCGGACGCGAATCCCCAGATGCACAACTGCACATGCTGACCAACACTCCTCTAATTTTTGGTGATTATTTCTTAAATAACAGATGAAATAAAGAAAAACCCCGAAAGGTTTCTGGGGCTACGTAAGAGAAAAGACAAAGTGTAAAATTGGAATTACTGACTTTAACAGATTTAGTGATAAATTTTGAGATGCTTACAAAGCAAACAGTAAGTCAATGGGGTGAGATAATTGCCATCCAAGTTTATAAAGGAAACCTCCAGTGTTTTAAATAAACCGCTTCAAACTTAAAAAGTCCTTCAAAGAAGGGATCGTTCCAGACATATGGAAAGAGTATTACATATAAACATCACTCCACTGTATAAGAATAAGGGATCAAAATCAGATAAGACAAATTACGGTATCAAGCCAACTCGTCCCCTGTTTGGTCTTTTCGTCCCCCAAAATTGGTCATTTCGTCCCCCTCATGATAAAATTTGGTCAACTCGTCCCCCTTTTGGTCAATTTGTCCCCCTATTGGTAATTTTGTCCCCCTTAATATTTTTGGCATTTTTGCTTTTTTATGATATTTTTGACTTTAAAAACTGGTATTTAAAATCATCGTGAGTTTTGAAGGAGTTATACTGGAAATGGTTAACTTTAAATAATTAGGTTTGATAAAATAATAAAAGAAATATACTGAAATTATAAGACAATTAACTGAAATTGTTATACTTTGTTGGTATAAAGAGATGAACACCAAGTATGTTATTAATACATGTTTATTGAAGTAAGCTTAACAATAGAATCATCTTGAATCATAGAGGCATGCGATATATATATTAAGTAACAGTAATCTAGTATGAAGAACATACCATAATCATAAGGATGCTGGAGTTGTGTCCCTTTAAACATTAGAATATGTAACATCCCCTTTCTTTTGAATAAAAAAAATACACAGCTGATATCATTTTATGAATGGCATTTTTCTGATTCAGCACTCTACTTGAAAGTAGTGTGTGGGAAATTCAGTTTCACACGACAAGGTGAGTCTGTTCATTCCATTCTAGATAAATGTAATAAAATTCAAATAACACAAAATAATCCCAGTTTCAAGTTATCAAAATGTCACAGCAATTTCCACATAATTGTTATCTAACAAATGTAAGTGTTTTTGTCTAGGTATTTCCTCAACATCATAAGTAGAATATCTCAAAGCACTGTTCAACTAATTATGTTTCACAAATTTAATCTATTCTTCCAGATCTAGTTTGATAAAGGGCAGGTGCATCTGGGTTAGAGTTATAATTTGTAACATTTTCCTGCTTAATTGGATCTGGAGAAATTTTAGGACATGAAGGTTGTGGAGTTTGAAAATTCAGGGGTGGAGCTGGTGGGGTAGCTGGAAGAGATGGAAAACCAATTTCATCAAATGGTTTCCCACGCGATTTTAATAAGTGGCGTCTATTCCTTCTGTACATACCACCATCCTCTGTCCTCGGTTTGTCTAGTATTCTGGGTTCAAGGTTTGAATCCATTACTGGTAAAATTGACCTAAGCTGTCTAGACATAAGCAACTGTGCAGGTGTCTTACCACAAGCTAAAGGGGTATTCCTGTACTCAAGAAGTGCTATGTAGGGATCCGTACCAGCCTGTGTGGACTTAGTAAGCAGATTTTTGCAAATAGAAATAAATTTTTCTGCAAGGCCGTTACTTTGGCTGTACGTTGGACTTGACGTTCTGTGGTTAAAATCCCATTCTCTAGCAAATTCAGCAAAGCTTTGACACGTGTAATAGCTAGCATTGTCACTTATCAGGGTTTCAGGTATTCCATGTCTACTGAAGTAGCTTTTCAGTTTCTGGATAATATTTTGAGCTCTTGTGCTTGTTAACTGACTAAGCTCAAAGTACCTGCTGTAGTAATCAACTAGAACAATGAAATCTTTACCTTGCCATGTATATATGTCGGTTGCAACTGTCTGCATGGTTCTGATGTTACATTTTGTTACTAAGACACAGAACATTTGTTACTGGTAACAAAAGTACTAGGGTATGTAGCAACCACCAGATTTAGGCCATATATGGTTTTATGTCATTAAACATTTTTGGCCAAAACATTATCTCCTTAG
Source organism: Mercenaria mercenaria (assembly GCF_021730395.1). Classification (NCBI taxonomy): domain Eukaryota; kingdom Metazoa; phylum Mollusca; class Bivalvia; order Venerida; family Veneridae; genus Mercenaria; species Mercenaria mercenaria. The sequence goes on from NC_069369.1 coordinate 41,436,964, forward strand.
CTCTTTGTGTACATTTCTCAATGCCTAAATGTGCATTGTGAATTTTGTCAAGCATTTCGCTTCTCAACCCTTTTGGTATATAGATTTTCGACCCAACAGACATTTCGTCCCTAAAATTCCAAAATTCTGTGATAGATTCTGGACAGTCTGTTTGTTGGTCAGGCCAACCCTCAAGAATTGTTTGTTTTAGGGTACGTGACTGTGGGTCTGTCTCAGTGATATCTCTGATCTGTCTCATTTTCTGATCACTGACTGGGAAATTGGACATAACAGCATGTACATGTATATCCATGTCGGGACATAAATCTGTATCAGTGTCGGGTAAGAATTTTCTTGACAAAGTGTCCGCAACTGGAATGTCACGACCACTGATGTGTTTGACCGCTAGGTCGTATTTCTGTAATTGCAATAGCATACCCTGTAAACGTGGGGGTGCACTATGCAAGGGTTTCTTAAATATAGCCTCCAGGGGCTTGTGGTCGGACTGGACATTCACATGTCTACCATACAAGTAATTATGGTATCTCTTGCATGCAAAAACTATACAATAGAGTTCCTTCTCTATTTGGGCATAGTTACTCTCACTTGTGGTAAGAGACTTAGATGCAAAGCACACTGGCCTTCCTTCTTGCAGAAGTACAGCACCTAGGCCATTCTTTGAGGCATCTACTTGAGTGTTATTTCCTTATTAGGATCAAAATAGACCAAAACCGGACCAAGGTTCTGTGTGATAACCTCTTTGATTTTCTGAAATGCTTCAATTTGGGGCTTATCCCAGGAGAATTCCACGTCTTTGGAAAGTAAAGCTCTCAAAGGGCTAGTTAGCTCGGCAAGATTTGGAGCGAATTTCTGCAAATAGGTCACCATACCTAATACAGTTTCAAGTTCAGACTTACAAGTAGGAGGTGGCATCTCCTTGATTGCTCTGACCTTGGAAGGATCCATCTTAAGACCATCAGAAGTAAGCAAATGTCCAAAGAATGATATCTGAGATTTTCCAATCTCCATTTTCTCTGGATTTAGTCTGATACCTTTTTCACGACATCTGGTCATAAGTCTGTCAAAATTCCGGTCATGTTCAGCCCTGTCCTTACCAAAAACTAAAATGTCATCTACAATTGTCTTGATACCTTGAAGTCCTTCCAGACATTCGTCCATTTTCTGCTGAAACATATCCTGGCTACATAAAAGACCAAACGGTAGCCTAAGGAACCGAAATCTCCCAAATGGAGAATTGAAAGTGGTCAGATAAGACGACTTTTCAGTCAGTTTAATTGACCAATATCCACTTCTCGCATCTAGCTTAGAGAAAACAGAAGAACCCGCCAGATCAGGCAATATTTCATCTAGAGTTTTAGATGGATAGTGGGGTCTCTTAATGGCACTGTTAAGGTCCTTGGGATCTAGGCAAATTCTCAATTTACCGTTCCCCTTCTCTACAGTAACTAAGCTATTTACCCATTCTGTGGGCTCTGATACTTTTTGAATGACCCTCTTTTCTAGCATCATTTGTAATTCAGCCTTGAGCTTATCATGTACTGCTACTGGTACTCTCCTAGGGGGGTGTATCACAGGAATGGCATCCTGCTTTAAATGTATCTCACATTCACCAGGCAATTAACCAATACCTTGAAATATATCAGGGTACCTAGAGAGAACATCTTCCTTATTCAAGGCTATATCTAAGTTGTCAACATTAATCATGATCAGATTCATGGAAATGCATGTTTTTAAACCTAGAAGTGGAGTGGAACTAGTGTTCACAATGTAAAATTCTTCAAGACTGACTACAGCAGTATCTTTATGTCTGACCTTTAAGTTTGCTTGACCATCAACTTTGAGGTAAGTCCCATCATAAGCAGTGAGCTTTCTGTCTGTGGGTCTCAAGGGATCATGTATTCCAAGACAATTCCAAATTGACCTTGGGATGATATTGACCTGTGAGCCTGTATCAAGCTTAAATTTGACAACCTTGTACTTTGGCCCTACTTCAATTGTAATGAAGGCTTGATTTTGGGTCTGGTCAAGGGAAATGGTATCAATAATCAAGTTATTTTCTAGATCTGGAAGTAGACCACTTACTTGCAGTTCACTGATATTCCTTTTTGATCTGCACACTTTAGCAAAATGATTAGGCTTCCTATGTGATAAACAAATTTGTCCATATGCTGGGCACACAGTTCCTTTGGCATGACTTTTTCTACCACAGTTCCCGCAGTGTTTACTTATTTGGTGACTTTGATTCCTCTTTGGATTCTGCACATGTGGATTTGAACTTGCTGCTTCATTTTTCCTCCGAAAGGATTTGGGTTGCTGCGCTTTTGTTTTTAACTTGACAGCATCAATGTCCTGTTTTGTCATTGATTGACATTGAACTTGACTCATCTCTACAGTTCTAGCGATGTCCAGCGTTTTCTGTAGTGTAAAGTCTGAGCCCTCGTTTATCAGTTTCTCACGAATTTTCTGTGATCGACATCCCGAAAACTATCTGGTCACGAACAAGGTCTTCGTTCATTTCGACTGGATAGCCACAGTCTTAAGTAAAACTTTCAGGTCAGTAACGTATTGTTCGAACATTTCTCCCTTCTGCTGGATTCTGGATCTAAACTGACAACGTGCGTAAATTCTATTTTGATTTCGGTTGGCAGTATTGCTCAAAGTTGTTAAAGTATGTGTCCAGAGAGTTCTTTTCTTCATCAGATATTTTCCATGTGGAATACAATTGCCTACCATGGTCTCCAGACCAAAGCATCAGATAGTTGCATTTTTCGGCTTCACTTTTCTTTTTTAATGGTCCTCTGAACATGAACTCTGCATGAGTTTTAAATGCTTTGAAGGCACTAGGCAAGTCCTTAGACTCCCAGTCCATTTATTTTTGGAATTTGGCTGCTTAGATTGTTTGAATCCATCTTGTTCAATGGTAATGAAGTTAATCCTCAGCAAAACGTCGCACAAAATGAACAAGCCGATATAAATGCCACAAATTTAAGTTAATATTCCACTGGATATCTAAAATTTAATCCACAGTGAGCATGTTAGTTAGTCCTTTACTGACTCTGACACCATCAAGGGTTCCATTAGACCTGAAAACCCAAGAGTCACAGGACCCTTAGGTCCAAATTTTGAAGGGTCCTTTTCCAAAATACAGGAGTCCTGTCCCTACATGTCGATACAATTGACTATATTTTCTTATATAGTAATACGTAATAAATAGCTAATAAAACAATATAACCAACATCATGTTACAGCATAATAACAATGTCTGTTTCAGGTCATATAATCTCAAATTGTAAATTAATATTTATCAAAATTCATGTTAATCTGAATAGGTTTTTCTTCAATATTTTAATTTTTAACAGTAAAGTGCTAAAACACTCTGTAAAAATGTATCCAAAACATACTATCCAGATACTGGTACACTTTCGGAATGTCGTCTGAATGTTGCTTTTGCTCAGTAACTTGGTCCACTAAGGTAAACCAGAGATAGTTCCTCAAGTAATGATGCTACTTTTCATTAAAAATTGCACTGTCAGTTTTTTTAGTGAATTTTGAAAAAAATGCATATGTCATCGGGTGTAATTAGAATCGTGAATGACATTGCTTTCCAAATTCATGAAAATTTGTGGATTTTCTTGTTGAAATTAAGGTACGATCACTAAACAATGGTATAATTCAAAGTTTGCATGAAGAAATCTTGCAGGGCACTTTTCACATGCTCGGTAATCAGCTGGTAGCTTTAATACAGATAATTTAATAATTGGCGCCTTTTTTGACTGTACACAATCAATACGCTTTATCAATTAATCTTAACACTTCAATGATTCTCATTACCTATGTGCACTCGCCGTGACGTAACTTGCTGATAAAGAAAAATCGGCCAGGCATGTCTACAGGATAAAGGGCGGGATTTAGCAGAAGATCAAAGCAGGAGGGCATGACCGCGAGTGTTTATTTTGAATACACATGTTTATCGTGGACATAGCTTTACTGTAGGAAATGAATGATAAGAGGAAGGATTATTAAAGGAAAATGCCTCCGGGTCCCGAGTGACGCACAGGCAAGTATCATGCCGGGTCCTTTGAGCGTCTTTTGAAAATCTCCCGGGTCCGGACCCGGGGTCCCGGGTCAAATGGAACCCCTGCACCATGTTATACTTTGTTGGTATAAAGAGATGAACACCAAGTATGTTATTATTCCTTCTCTTGAGAAGGAATATTACCGTTTAATAAGTCACACTTGACTGAGCTACTGATACCGAAAGCTGTTGTCATTACAAGCCGGCCAATAAAACTCCGTGACCTTAGAAATAACCTCTGACGTTAAACTATTCTTTCTCAATTGGGGGGAATCCATGGGTTACACAATACTAAACCTGAGGATGATTAATTGATTCTTTTATTTCCTCCTGAACATAACATATGTACATTCACCAGAGAGACATATATCAGCAAATTTAAATGTAAACAACCAAATATTATGGTTACCTTCAAATGCGCGGTTAATATATGAAAACAAACCCCATTGCGACCCTCTAATTATTTGTAACAAATTCCGGGCCAGATGGGATATCTTTGGAACAGATGAAAGAAACCAGGTCACTTTAATATATAAAAATACAATGTGTATACTCTAAGCTCATAATGTTAACTAACTATCATCTAGCCGGCTGCTATCAGAGAGACTACTTGGGCTTATCAGGTTACAGGAGAATCATGAATGAAATTTACTATACTGAAAGAGATTTAATTTGTTGTTGGATTTAACAATTTATGTTAAATAATTAGCGTAAATACTTACCTGGTATTTTTTGGCAGTATAAAACAGACATTGCAACCAAAATTTTACAAGATGGTCATTTTATATATTTATATAGATGTGCCCTAGAAGGAACTTTTGGTATGCTTTAACTTGTTAATACATGTTTATTGAAGTAAGCTTAACAATAGAATCATCTTGAATCACAGAGGCATGCGATATATATATTAAGTAACAGTAATCTAGTATGAAGAACATAATCATAAGGATGCTGGAGTTGTGTCCCTTTAAACATTAGAATATGTAACAGAAATAAAATTTAAAAAAAAAAAAAAAAAAATGGCCTTAGTAATAAAAAAATATAATATAATAGAAAATCTAATGAACTTTTTAAAAATCATAGTAAGAAAAGAGAGAGCAATAAATCCTTATCCCTGGTCATAATAAAAGAAAGGTTTAATTAGAAATACAATAAGAAATAAATAAACAACTAATATCTGTCACATATGTATTACTAAAGATTACCAGCATGCTTTATATTCATTTTTTTGCCATTAAAATAAAAACAAGAGGGCCATACTGGCCCTATATCGCTCACCTGTTATCATTGCACTTGAGGACAAGAAGGTCCTCAGAAAAAATATCTAAGTCCAAAGGACAGTAACAACAAAGGGACGAAATTTAACCAAAAAGAAGAAAAAAATTCTTACATGGTACAGATATGTCAAAATACACCTAAAAATTGGAGGTACCATCCATGTTGTACCACAGAAAAATGGTCTCGGTTTTTCCCTACGGCGAATAATAAAAAAGTTACTAAAAATAAGCTATTTATAGTAACATAAAAGGGAAGTAATTTAAAAAAAAAAATCATTGTAAATTTGTAAGTGAACAAAAGAAAAATCTGCCAAATAAATCTGTTGACATAAATGAAATTTCAGATCAGTATCTTCATTAGTTACAGAGATATACTCATTTTAATTTGAAATAAAGGGAGGTAATTTTACATAAAATCAGTCCATAGTTATCTACCCTGATTGGCTCAGTCCAACTAATGACAATAATGAAATTTCAAATAAGTCCTATAAGTACTTACTGATATAAATCCATTTTGATTACAATCAGGGGAGGTAATCAGATATAAAATAACTCTGAACCTACGCTTGGATCTGATTTGTCATGGAATCCAAGAATTCTTGTTGTTGAAGTTATTTTGGAAGTTTGTATCAAATAAAACCATAAATGAAGTCTCTATAAGGCTGCAAAAGCCAAAATAGCCAATTTTGGACCTTTAAAGGGCCATAACTCTGGAACCCATAAAGAAATCTGGCCAGTTCAAGAAAGGAACCAAGATCTTGTGGTGATACAAGTTGTGTGCAAGATAAGTTAAAATCAAATCGTAAATGAAGCTGCTATTGTGCAGACAAGGTCAAAATAGCTAATTTTGGCCCTTTCAGGGGCCATGACTCTGCAACCCATTATGGGATCTGGCGGGTTCAAGAAAGAAACCAAGATCTTATGGTGACACAAGTTTTGTGCAAGTTTGATTCAATTCAAATCATAAATGAAGCTGCTATTGTGCAGACAAGGTCAAAATAGCTAATTCTGGCCCTTTCAGGGGCCATCACTCTGGAACCCATAAAGGAATCTGGCCAGTTCAAAAAAGGAACCAAGATCTTATGGTGATACAAGTTATGTGCAAATTTGGTTAAAATCAAATCATAAATGAAGCTGCTATTGTGCAGACAAGATAACTCTGGAACCCATAAAGGGATCTGGCTGGTTCATGAAACCACTATCGTGCAGACACGAAATTGTTGACGCTCGCACGGACGGACGGACGCACGGACTGATGACGGACGAAGGGTGATCACAAAAGCTCACCTTGTCACTATGTGACAGGTGAGCTAAAAATACTTCAAAAGTAGGGAGACATGGGTTTCTAAACAAGAGGGCCATAATGGCCCTATATCGCTAACCTGTTTTCATTGCACTTAAGGACAAGAAGGTCAAAAAATCATAATCAAGATCAATCAAAAGAATTATGAGAAAATATAGTTGAAATTTTCTTAAAGTTACTTCAAATAAAACTATTTTCAAATCAGGCCAGTAGTTTCATACAAGAAGTCTTTTAACCAAAAAGAAAAAAATATTCTAAAAAGTACAGATATGTCAAAATACATAAAATTGGACCTTTAAGGGGCCATAACTCTGGAACCCATAAAGAAATCTGGCCAGTTCAAGAAAGGAACCAAGATCTTGTGGTGATACAAGTTGTGTGCAAGATAAGTTAAAATCAAATCGTAAATGAAGCTGCTATTGTGCAGACAAGGTCAAAATAGCTAATTTTGGCCCTTTCAGGGGCCATAACTCTAAGTACTTACTGATATAAACCCATTTTGATTACAATCAGGGGAGGTAATCAGATATAAAATAACTCTGGAAACTACGAATGGATCTGATTTGTCATGGAATCCAAGATTTATTGTTGTTGAAGATATTTTGGAAGTTTGTATCAAATAAAACCATAAATGAAGTCTCTATATGGCTGCAAAAGCCAAAATAGCCAATTTTGGACATTTAAGGGGCCATAACTCTGGAACCCATGATGGAATCTGTCCAGTTTAAGAAAGGAACCAAGATCTTGTGGTGATACAAGTTGTGTGCAAGTTTGGTTAAAATCAAATCATAAATGAAGTTGCTATTGTGCAGACAAGGTCAAAATAGCTAATTTTGGCCCTTTCAGGGGCCATAACTCTGGAACCCATTAGGGGATCTGGCCGGTTCAATAAAGGAACTGAGATCTTACGGCAACACAAGTTTTGTGCAAGTTTGATTAAATTCAAATCATAAATGAAGCTGCTATTGTGCAGACAAGGGCAAAATAGCTAATTCTGGTCCTTTCAGGGGCCATAACTCTGGAACCCATAATGGAATCTGGCCAGTTCAAGAAAAGAACCAAGATCTTATGGTGATACAAGTTGTGTGCCAGTTTGGTAAAAATCAAATCATAAATAAAGCTGCTATTGTGCAGACAAGGTCAAAATAGCTGATTTGGGCCCTTTCAGGGGCCATAACTCTGGAACCCATAATGGGATCTGGCCAGTTCAAGAAAGGAATCGAGATCTTATGGTGATACAAGTTGTGTGTAAGTTTGGTTAAAATAAAATCATAAATGAAACCACTATCGTGCAGACAAGAAATTGTTGACGGACGGACGCACACACGACGGACGAAGGGTGATCACAAAAGCTCACCTTGTCACTATGTGACAGGTGAGCTAAAAATGGAGCCTAATTAGCATTGAGAATGGGCCGATATTCGGCCCCGTGAGACAGATGGAAAAGGCACTGCTTGTCAAATCCCTTATCAAAACAAACAATTAATGATCATGTTAGGCCATCCTTAAAAAATTGTTTGTTTGCAGTAACGCGACCCAGAATTTTTAGTGTGAGTAGGTAGGTAGGGTTTTTTTTTTTTTTTCGTTTTTTTTTTTTTGTATGCTAATTGTACAACACCTGCATTTTCTTTTTAACCCTCTGGTTTATACACCTTTTGGGTACTAACACTTCTCGAATGCTAACTTGATTGTAACATATCTGCAAGGGTGGTAGTTTTCACATAGTATGAATACTAATATTAATATCACCTTTTTAATAACAATAAAAACAACAGATAGCCTGACACCAGTCAGAAACAGAGCTTATTATCTCCATATGAAACTTAAAAATTTAAGATTATCAATATATTAAACAAAAATAATTGGCCAGACCTTTTGAATGTCCTTGCACTGGCTGGGGTAATAAAAAAACATTACATTCCTTAGGATTCCTACTCCAATGGACAGCATTGAAGTACATAGCAAAATCTTTGATATTTTCCCGAGTCTGATTACTAGCACCGCACTCCTTCAAAGCCTATGTATCATGTAATTTTTAGACAATACTTAATTGTTTTACATTGTTTACTCAGGGCTTAAGCTATGCTAATATTTTAGGGAGAAGTCATTTCTTCCTCAGCTAAGATTATGGAGAAGTAGAGAGATTTTAGGGAGAGGTGGAGTGATTTTAGGGAAACGTGGAAAGATTTTTAATAGCGCCATGACATGCAAGTTGAAAATGGAACTAAATATACTTTTTTTTTATTATTATTATTTCCTGTCTTTGTTTAAGTCTATTGATTTAAAGTAAATAACAAATTCACTGAAAATATCAGTGATTCTGTTTTCTTATCCTTCAATGTAAACCTTATTTCTTATCCTTGTGAATCTAATGTGATTAAACTGCAAATTAAAGTGTTTTTTTTTCACTCTTGCAATGATTACCTTAACCAAGAAAAGCCTAATCTGAATATGAATACAATTAAAAAAAGCTAGGTTAATTCCATATCAGCAAAAAATAAATCAAGCTCCCAGTGCTAATGCACTCAAAGTCAAAACACAAAAACCCATAAAAAGCACAGTCACTTCTTGAATTAAATACATGTCAATAGCAGTGACATCACTATGACATCACACAGAATACACCTCTTCTTTGATCTGCTAGTGTTTTCTTTGATCTGCTACGGTTGGCACATATTAAAAGAAACTGTTGTCAAACAGGTTAAACCCAGTTTCTGATGGCAGGTGTCAAAAATCTGCATGAATTTCAGTAACATTATTTAAGTCACAGAAAGTTTCAGTAATAATAACTATGTTTCTAAAGTCTGGGTTTTGAAAAATAGGAAAAAGTGGACCCATGGAAATTTAATTTCACTTAAATAGGAAAATCTAGAAATGTAAACATTATGGATTTCTTTCGCTGGTTTTAGTCATTGCATTGAAAGGATGTTTAACTTTTATAAATAAATTTTCAGGTAAGAAAATTTTGTTTGTCTAATATTTTTGACGTTTATTGTGCTCTTTCCAAGTGACTTGTGCAGTGTCACTGCAGTTTTATCCTCGGGGCAGAAATTGTAAATCGATCACTGCTATCTGGTGTGTTCCCTGATGAATGGAAAAGTGCTGTGATAAAACCTTTGTTGAAGAAGAAAGGTCTCCCACTTGAACTGCAAAACTATCGCCCAGTGTCAAATTTAACATTCCTCTCCAAACTTCTTGAAAAAGCTGCACTAAATCAAATCAACAAGCATATTGAAGCTAACAATCTCCTCCCAGCTTACCAAAGTGCCTATAGAACATATCATGGGGTTGAAACAGCAATGGTCAAAATGTATAATGATCTTTTGGAAACCATAGATGAAAATCAAATAACAATCGTGGTCATGATCGACTTGAGTGCAGCGTTCGATACCATCGATATCCCGATACTGATTCAAATCCTTCAAGATGACTTTGGTATACATAGCACTCCCTTGAAATGGATAGAATCTTATCTCACGAACAGAACAATGAAAGTTTTAGTCGAACAGTCAGCATCTGACACGGAGCCACTAAGGTTTGGTGTCCCGCAGGGTTCTTGTGCCGGACCTGTGATCTTTACCCTGTATATATCGGCTCTTAACCGAGTGGTGCAGAAATATCCAGCTGATCTCTATGGATACGCGGACGACCACAAGATTGCGTTAAAAATTCAAGCGGGAAATTCTCAAAATGAGACAACTGTATTTCAACAACTCGACAGTTGTCTAAATGAAATCATAAAATGGATGACAACCTTCAAACTGAAAATGAATCAGTCTAAAACTGAAATTATTATGTATGGAACAAGACAACAGTTAGCGAAATTGGACATCACAAGTGTAAACGTTGGTGGGTGTGACGTAAAATGCGTCGATCACGTCAGAGACCTAGGTGTAACTATGACCAATACACTCAACTTTGACCATCACATTCAGAAAAAGTGTCAGATAGCTCATGTACAGTTACGAAACCTTAGGGCTATACGGAAACATCTCACACAGAAGTCAACTGAATCATTAGTACATGGATTGGTTCATTCTCACATTGACTTCTGCAACAGTTTATTTACAGAAATTCCAGCCTACCAAATCAATAAACTACAGCGAGTCCAAAATCATGCCGCTAGAGTAGTCAAGAATGTTTCCTATGAAAAACCAAGTACCGAACTTCTGAAAGAATTACACTGGCTTCCAGTTAAGGCTAGAGTCATGTTCAAAGTTTTAGTAATAGTCTTCCGTGTCATCAATGGTACAGCTCCAGTATATCTGAGGGAAATGTTTGTACCTACTCGACAACGATACAGACTTCGCTCACAAAGTGACACTAACTTTAACATCCCTAGACGGCGAACAAAACTAGCAGACAGATCTATGGCAGTCGTTGGTCCCAAATGGTGGAACGATCTGCCTAGCTATCTGAAAAACATTCAGTCTGAAGCCAGCTTTAGATCAAAACTGAAAACACATTTATTTAGGCAGTTTTATGAACAATGAGTGTAGTCTTGTTAAAATACAAAATATTCAGAAGTGGTGTAAAATAGTATTTATATATGTCCAAATCTTTAAATCTAAGTTCTAGAATCCTGTTCATATTTTGTATGTATATATGTTAAATATGTGTTATGTAATTGTAAAGCGCAATAGAATATTTTATAATTTTTGCGCTATATAAATGCCATGTATTTGTATTTGTATTTGTATTAAAAAGATTATGCAACGATAAAAGATTGAAACTAAAATTATTATTTGTTTGCAAAATTGTTTGAGAAATTATGATAGAATGATATCCAAGAATTTATCTATCCCAGATGTTTTACGTACGAGAAAAATCATTATTTTACAAATCTAAAACTCGGTTAAATACGTCTGCAGTATTGCACAGATAACACTATGTACCACGATTTGTCCATGTGGAATTTTCTAAACAACTTTTTGCATGAATTTTTTGTAGTATATCAGGAAATCGGCAGGACGTTCGGTAGACCTGAGGTTCTGGGTTTTCACTCGAACTTATCGAGAAAAACTCGTATTTGACCCGCACAAAAAATGTCCCGTGCATCGGCTTGACCCGAGGAAATTTTCTTTTATGCGTCTCGAGTTCGAAAGTACTGCCCCTTGTCAATCAAAATCCCGGTGAATTCCAATATTGTTCGCCGCCATAAGCGGAAGTATGGCAGTAGGCGGAGCTTGGTATATTAATCAGCTTCTGGCAGATGTCAATCATGCCACGCGCCGACTGACACGTGGGCTTCTCGCGGTTTGTATTTGGTACAATAATGTCCGTCATTGCCAAAGGTAATTATTGATCAATGTGTAAAAGTTAATTGATAAACAATGCATAGAAGAGCAGCCTATTATCGTATTTGTGTCACTTGTTAATTAGCGGTATACAGAAAGCGTAACATTCACATATTTTGTTTCTTATCGGTCATATTGATCATTCATGTAGTTGAACCTCAACGAACACTGTCTAGGAAAACTTAGCGATACAAATAGTTACCCAAAAGAAATAACGAAACAGGAAAGAAAAAAAAATACAGCACCAATAAAAAAAAAATTTCCGAGTTTTGGGTTAAAAAATTGTTTGAGTCGCGGCGATTTTCGTGAGTCGGTCGCGTTACTGCAAACAAACAATTTTTTAAGGATGGCCTTATCAAAATTCACCTGTGAAAAACAACTCTTTCCTCTAGCTACCTGTGTGTCAAAATTCAAACATGTATAATACACAACAGTCAGTGACACTAAATTGCTTTACTGTGTAAACATGTTTGGCACTCCCCGGTAATTATCAACCCAGTCATAGTACTGATTTTTTTTTGTTTCTTTTTTGTGAAAAGCGGGAGAATTATGGTTTTGGTCGGGAGACGGGAGGCAAGGTGAAAAAATCGGGATTTTGACCCTCACGCGCGGGAGATCACATTGTATGCCTTGAAGTGAACCATCCAAAACATGCGCTCTGCAGGTCGTTAGGATGAGGTGAACATTTGTGTCAGGTTTCTTTGAAATCCTTCAAGGGGTTCAAGAGTTACAGAGCAGAAAGGAAATTGCTAGCCAACAGACAGACAGACAGACACCGAGGCGATAACATAATATGTCCCTCGAGCGTATAAAAAGGAATCAAGATCTTATGGTGATACAAGTTGTGTGCAAGTTTGGTTAAAATCAAATCATAAATGAAGCTGCTATTGTGCAGACAAGGTCAAAATAGCTAATTTTGGCCCTTTCAGGAGACATAACTCTGGAACCCATTAAGGGATCTGGCCAGTTCAAGAAAGGAACCAAGATCTTTTGGTGACACAAGTTTTATGCAAGTTTGATTAAATTCAAATCATAAATGAAGCTGCCATTGTGCAGACAAGGTCAAAATAGCTAATTCTGGCCATATCTGGGGCCATAACTCTGGAACCCATAATGGAATCTGACCAGTTCAAGAAAGGAACCCAGATCTTGTGGTGATACAAGTTGTGTGCAAGTTTGGTTAAAATCAAATCATAAATGAAGCTGCTATTGTGCAGACAAGGTCAAAGTAGCTAATTTTGGCCCTTTCACGGGCGATAACTCTGGAACCCATTATCAGTGTGCCCATACCACGTGACTTTGACGTCATTTTATGGCTAAGACGGCAAGCCAAATTCCGTCGATTCGATGCTTCGAAGTGGCGTAAGTTCTTTATTTCTTGATCAAATATGACCAAATAAAGTGCAGGCTAAGGAAAAATGTGAGTACTTCACTCACAAGTAAACGGTTTTATCAACAGATGAACAGTTTTGGCCTGAAAACGGGAAAACTGTTTTGTTTAGAGAAAATGAGCATGGTAAGACGGCAAGCAAGAGCCCTTTTTGACAGAAAAACGGATGATTGTACACATCAAAGAAGTCGCACGTATTACCGATTCACAGGAATTTAATGCTGGCTCTGTGGGAGGCCTTAATTGACAAAAATGTAGCCGAATTATTTAAAAACTTTTTAAAAATCCAAAATATGCTAAGACGGCAAGTCCGCTAAGACGGCAAGTCATTTTTATTAGATATACCTGGTTGCACCAACTTACGTAATTCAACACTTCCTAGGTTACAGGCCGTCCATCCTTCTATCAATCCGTCCGTCAATAACATTTTGACTATGTTTTATCAATGCTTGTGAAATAAAATAGAGAAAAGTGGAAACTTTACAGATCGCCCAACACGACAAAAACGAAAATGTTGCAGGCTCGGTTTGACTGAGCCTGTTCATGGACGGCAGTGGAAATGCATGCTACCGTCCACGCCCTCTAGCCCCGGGTTGAGCAGAACTCAACATTTACACATGCTAAAAGTACAAAAAGCAATTTAGAGACATCCGCAGATGTATTCAAACGGCGGTGAACATGGAACCTTCAATGAACACTTACATAAAAGTTCAGTGACATTCATTGATCATCTTTCATCTTCTCCTTAAATCACTAATGCTGGGCAAAAGAGATATGAACGGTTTATCCTCACTGTTTTCTCATTAAGGTAAAACAATTATTATGCCCCCCTTTGAAAAAGGAGGGGTATATTGTTTTGCAGATGTCGGTCGGTCGGTCGGTCGGTAGGTCGGTCGGTCGGTCGGAATGTAGACCTATCCGTTTCCGGATGATAACTCAAGAACGCTTAGGCCTAGGATCATGAAAGTTGATAGGAAGGTCAGCAGGTGACCCCTATTGATTTTGAGGTCTGTAGGTCAAAGGTCAAGGTCACAGTGACCCTGAATAGTAAAACGGTTTCCGGATGAAACCTCAAGAACATTTGGGCCTAGGATCATGAAAGTTGATAGGGAGGTTGGTAATGACCATCAGATGACCCCTATTGATTTTGAGGTCAGTATGTTAAAGGTCAAGGTCACAATGACCCTGAACAGTAAAACGGTTTCCGGATGATAACTCAAGAACGCTTGGGCCTAGAGTCACGGAAGTTGATAGGGAGGTTGGTCATCACCAGCAGATGACCCCTATTGATTTTGAGGTCTGTATGTCAAAGGTCAAGGTCACAGTGACCCTGAATAGTAAAACGATTTCCGGATGATAACTCAAGAACACTTGGGCCTAGGATCATGAAAGTTGATAGGGAGGTTGGTAATGACCATCGGATGATCCCTATTGATTTTGAGGTCAGTATGTTAAAGGTCAAGGTCACAGTGACCCTGAACAGTAAAACGGTTTCCGGATGATAACTCAAGAACGCTTAGGCCTAGGGTCACGAAAGTTGATAGGGAGGTTGATCATGACCAGCAGGTGACCCCTATTGATTTTGAGGTCAGTATGCCAAAGGTCAAGGTCACAGTGACCAGGAACAGTAAAATGGTTTCCAGGCAATAACTCAAGAAAGCTTGGGCCTAGTGTCAAGAAAATTGATTGTTAGGTTGGCCATGACCAGCAGATCACCCCTACTGATTTTGAGGTCATTAGGTCAGAGGTCAAGGTCACGGTCACATTGGCTAGGAACAGTTAAATGGTTTCTGATCTTCTTGTCCAAAACCATAGGGCCTAGGGCTTTGATATTTGGTATGTAGCAAAATCTAGTGGTCCTCTACCAAGATTGTTCAGATTATTTCCCTGGGGTAAAATATGGCCCCACCCTTAGGGTCACATGGTTTATATAGACTTATATTGGAAAAAAATTTGAAAATCTTCTTGTCCAAACCACAAAGTCTGTGGCTTTGGTATTTTGTAATGTAGCATCATTTAGTGGTTCTCTACCAAGTTTGTTCAAGTTATCCCTCTTGGGTCAAATATGGCCCTGCCTCAGAGGTCAAATGGTTCATATAGACTTATATAGGGAAAAACTTAGAATCTTCATGTCCATAACTTACATCATTCAAATTTGGACCACATGTATAGTTTTAAGTGGCAAGATGAACCTTGACATGAGTTGACCTTGATCTTGACCTAGTGACCTACTTTCACATTTCTGTACCTACAGCCTTCAAATTTGGACCACATGCATAGGTTTGTGTACTGAAAAAAACTTTGACCTTGTTATTGACCTAGTGACCTACTGTCACATTTTTGAAGGTACAGGCTTCAAATTTGGACCACATGCATAGTTTTTTGTTCCAAAATAAAATTTGACCTTGATTTTGACCTAGTGACCTACTTTCACATTTCTCAAGCTACAGCCTTCAAATTTGGACCACAAGCATAGTTTTGTGTACTGAAATGAACTTTGATCTTGAGATTGACCTAGTGACCTACTTTCACATTTCTGAAGGTACAGGCTTCAAATTTGGACCACTTGCATAGTTTTGTGTTCTGAAATAAAATTTGACCTTGATTTTGACCTAGTGACCTACTTTCACATTTCTCAAGCTACAGCCTTCAAATTTGAACCACATGCATAGTTTTGTGTACCGAAATGAACTTTGATCATGAGATTGACCTATTGACCTATTTTCACATTTTTGAAGGTACATGCTTCAAATTTGGACTGCATGCATATTTTTGTGTTCTGAATTGAAATTTTACATTGATTTTTATCTATTACCTACTTTCACATTTCTCAAGCTACAGCCTCCAAATTTGAAGCACATGCATAGTTCTGTCTACCGAAATGAACTTTACCTTGAAATTGATCTAGTGACCTGCTTTCACATTTCTCAAGCCACCGCTTTCAAATTTGGACCACATACACATTGTTTTGTACCTAAATGAAATTTGACCTTGATTTTGACCTTGAGCTAGTCTTGAAATTTGGAACATTCAAAAATGGCTCAGTGGATGGCGCCAAGATCAATCTGTAATCTCTTGTTAGGTTAATAGGTTAAAGGTCAAGGACAGATTAAACCAGAATGGTAGAATTTTTGTTTACAGTGAGCATATAATTTCTGTTCCTTATGCAATTACTGAATGCATCAAGGGGGGCATTTCGTGTTCGACGAGCTCTTGTTTTAATTAACTTTGGACCATACACCGTTTTGGTGGAATTACACACTATCATTGAAATTACCATCTGCATCGCCGGATGAATACATCATCGGATGTTGCTAAATTGATTTTTAGGTTGAACCCACGAAGTGGTTGAGACCTATAATATACCGTATTCCAGAACTTGCAAAAATATCAGCCTAACCATTTTCACTGAAAGACAGATTAATCCGCAGTAAGGTTTTTGCCCGTTTTTTCGGGCTAATCGACAGATGTTTTCTGAACATTGTTCTACAGTCGGTTGATATTTTCATACATATGTAAATACAATAAGGTTAAAGAATGCGTCATTTCGTATTAAAATTATGTTTTTAAGTCTGTTGATCCATCGAGCACGACTAAGTTGAAAAGCGAAGGTGTATTCCTTTAAAACAATTCAGAAAAACCTCAGACGTGACCGAAGCGCATAAAAATATGCCATGAAAAAAATAGTTCAAAACGTATAAGAAAGATTTCTCTAGTTTATCCTTAATACATAATGCACTCGTCAGTAATAAAACAGCATAATTTTGATCTGAATCATTTTTTCTAGTTGTATAGGATATAGTTCTGTATGCGATTTTTTCTACCTGTCCTGATTCGAATGACAAGGGAGATCACTGTGTATGAGTAAGTTAAATGATAAACTGCTTTATTTAATTTAAAAATAGATTTTCTTTCTGAATTACTTCCCTTTATTCTTATTTGACCCTTATTTTTGTACAGCTTTTATAACGACTGATTCATATTAGTTATTATTTAACATTTTGCTTTATCGTTTTAAAATCTCTGTAAGGCTGAGTCAAAATATTTGTTTAAGATTTCCTTTTTATAAATAATTATATATGTAGTATATTAATTGCTACAGTGCTCCACTGTTACATGGAAAGCTACACGTTACAGGTAAAAGCCCTGCTCCGCGGCTATTCACATTCTTTTGTGTGTATGCAACCCATGATTACAATAGGTAACAGTTAACGGCCACGTGCCAACCTTTAGCACGCAAAACCACAGGTATTTCATATAGAATTTCATATACAATAGACTCTATTTTGACAGACGTCACTGTTCATAGTCAGGATTTTCATGCTTTTTCAGTGACAATTCAAGTTAAAAGGTAGGACGGGAGCAGGGCTTTAAGGAAAATGGTCGTGATGCAAGTACACGTTTGGTTAACTTACCTATTTGTCTCGATATTTAATGTAATGACCTATATTAATACTTACAAGATAAATAATTGACATTCCTTGCAAATACTGAATACATTTAGATGTTAGGGGTACTTTACTATGACTTTTAACAACATTACATCAGTCCCGGATTATTATAATTGTTACTGAATTGAAAAATTTACATGAAAGTTGTCATTTTGATAAACGTTAATAAAACAGAGTAAAAGCTACAGAGTTTTTAAAATAGATTATGAAGAAAAATAGAATCATAACAGTACATAACGAGAATTCCTAGTCGGTTAAAAATCTCATCAGAGCTAATGTTACTTGTAATTTGACTTTCCGACTCAATTAATAAATCTTATCTTAGTATATCAAATGTTGATGTTTGCCTGATGTGAAGTTTCTAAGTATGTGTGCCCGATAAATGAAACTGTTTGATTTCTTTTAAGCAAAATTGAATCAAAGCATATCAACGGGGCATTTGCGTCTTCTCCCGATGATTTTCATGTGTATGGTTCTTTTTCTTATCTCAAAACTGCACGGAAGTCGAAACAGCAGGATCTTGGGGTAGTTTCCAGTTTGGCGGACCCCACTGACTTCTACTGTTGTTGAAGCAGGGTCGGTCGTTTGTACAAACATTTTAACAAGGTAGTGGAGTTTAAAGACAACAACCCATGAATTAAAGAAGTAGGGTTGCAACATTTTTAATGTTTGGTGTCAAGATTACTTAAAATAGAAAAAAGTGGAAACTTCACAGGTCGTTAAGTCGTGACATCAGTACATTTTATTTTATTAGGCTCGGCTAAACAAGTAGTTGATTTTGCAGAAATGTGTAGAATTATACAACCCTTTCTCCAAGAATTGTGAAAGTTGGTGTATTTGTGGGTGGTTCCAGTACTCCCGCTTTCATAGCCTTGGGTATTGTTTAATCACCCCTTGGATATGGTGTCTGCTTTTTAATTTTGTCTTTTGACTGTTCCTGTGAAACGCAGGTTCCATAACCTCAGATCCCCTTCCTAAATTCTAGTTTGTTTAGTTCTGCCCATTGTTTTCTCGTTTGGGGCAAACCCTTTATTTTATTTTTTTATAATTTATTTCCATTTCCACATCCAAAGTATCATACATTCATCACAAACATTGATTTTATGTGCCAAAAAAGGTATTTACATAGAATATCAAGCGTAGCTGGAAAAATAATTCTACCTACATAAACAAGATTTTTTGAAAGTGTACATGTCTATTCAAAAAAGAAGTAAATTTACCTATATAAACCAGTATTGTTTGAAAGTGTATAAGTGTACATGTCTAAGCAAATAAACATTGTTCATTATCTTCAAGTAATATCATCTTGTATTCATATGGAAACCATTCTAAAAAGATAAACTAGTAATATATTAACAGTGAAAAGACCGTACACATGATCAGTTTTTCAAATGCTGTTTGAGTAACTTATCAGTAAATAAACTTAACTTGCAATGTTTGAGTCTACATTAATATCGTTAATAATTGTATTATAATTTGTTATCCTTGCTCGAAAGAAAAAGAAACGAGTACGAAAATAACAAGGACAAATTGACAAGTAGGTTCCAGAAATTCAATTACACACAATAAATTAGCGGCTTAATAAGCATATCTTCTCTAAAATAACTTATTCAACAAGTAATATGTGAAAAAAAAAAAGGAGAAAAAATGTAGTTTAAAAAGTACAAGGTCAGAATGGAAAAGAGTCAGTAAAAATATCCATTAATGAAAAGCTAAAACGTTTCATAGATAGCATGTAATTCAGACCTAAGTTAATTTTTTACTGAGAAATAAAAACAGAAAAAGAAAAAAAAAAGACAACAGGCGCAGTCACTATGAAGCCCCATACCCACGTGTTACACTTCACCATCTACAAATAAGAGTCCTAAAACTTTTCCATTTTTTATCAAAGCTATTCATGTTTTGGGTTTTTTTAGCAACATACTTCTCAGTTTTCAAATGTATTCTTAAACTATTAATAAACATTTGTATGGTAGGAACCGCCTCCTTAAATTTACTTTGATAAATAGTGTATTTTCCAAGCAGCATTAATAATAGAGTAGCTGCACTGAAATTTGAGTTACCTAATAAAATATCTGATATTGACCAGTCAATATCTGCATTAGGACATTTTCTTTTTATCCATCTTTTGACTTCTTCCCAAAAAGTTAGTGAAATTTGACAGTCTACAAATAGATGCTCTATAGTTTCTGAGTGATTGTGACATAGAGTACAGAGATTATCATTTCTTTTCCTCATTTTTTCTAATAAATAGTTTGTGCCAATAATTCTGTGATTTATTTTGAACTGAAACCACTGAAGTTTTGGGTCCTTTGTTATTGCAAATGGAGATTTATATATAAACTTCCAATTGAAATCAGCATTTAAATTTAATTTGTCTCTCCATTTTCTACTTGAATCTGGTAACTTATGAAGTTTAACAAAAAGTCATAAATACACCTACAACCTTTTTTTGCACTCTGAATGATTTTTATTGGTAATGGTTGCAGAGGATTTTGCTCTCTGACGGCATAATGAGGAAATCTTAATTTATCTAAAAATTCCCTAATAGATTCAACTATACTTTACAAACCCTTTATTTTATCTGGGGACCAAACGCCGCTCTTCGTGGAATTACACGCCTCAACACGTGTATCACGTGAAGGTTCCATGTTCATCATCGTTTGAATACATCTGCGGATGTCTCTAAATTGCTTTTTGTACTTTTAGCATGTGTAAATGTTGAGCTCTGGTCAAGCCGGGGCTAGAGGGCGTGGACGGTAGCATGCATTTCCACTACCATCCACGAACAGGCTCAATCAAACCTAGCCTGCAACATTTTCGTTTTTGTTGTGTTGAGCGACCTGTGGAGTTTCCATTTCTATTTTAATATGTGATATCGTGTTAAATTTTGGGGAAAAAATAAGATTTTCTATTTCTATTCTACTCAATACTTTGAACACAGCTACATACAAATACTTTTTAAAGCATGTCTTCTAGCTTATAGACTGAGTTAAGCATAAGATTCTTATTTGTCAAAACATTATTCTATATATCTGAAAATTGTGTTTTTGATTTGTGGAAGTCGACAGAATGGCTGTTCTTAATAAGTAGCCTTATTTTTAATACGTAACGATTTGTCAAGAAAACATTCACTCAAACATATGTACAACAGACTTGTGAACATATAAAGTAGTATTGATTAGGTCAAAAATGTGTATTATTTGTTGTTGCCTGCTGCATACTGTATATTTGTTCTTTAGTTTTCGAACCGCTTTAACATACTTTAATCTTAAAGACCAACACGCAGAGGTACATCCAAGATGGTATACATGTGTAGCTTTTGAATTCTTAACCTTTCTAGAACAGTTCTCACTTATATGCCAATCCTGCTAGAGCAAATCATAATTCTCGTTTAATTTATCTATTAAGCCTCACAATTTAGCAACTGTACAAAAAAAAAAAAAAAAAAAAAGGCATATAAGGTAGTTCAAAACATCATATGGCTTCACTTATATAACGGTTCTTTGATGTTTACCTATAGTTTTGACAAGAAGTAGAATGATCTACTATTGGTAAACATCCAGTGACCGCTTATAGAGAAGTGCGACTCCATAGACGATATTACTATAAAAAATGACTTGCCGTCTTAGCGGACTTGCCGTCTTAGCATATTTTGGATTTTTAAAAAGTTTTTAAATAATTCGGCTACATTTTTGTCAATTAAGGCCTCCAACAGAGCCAGCATTAAATTCCTGT
This sequence comes from Mercenaria mercenaria, assembly GCF_021730395.1. NCBI lineage: Eukaryota > Metazoa > Mollusca > Bivalvia > Venerida > Veneridae > Mercenaria > Mercenaria mercenaria. Next base: position 41,458,495 of record NC_069369.1, read on the forward strand.
GAATCGGTAATACGTGCGACACCTCTGATGTGTACAATCATCCGTTTTTCTGTCAAAAAGGGCCCTTGCTTGCCGTCTTACCATGCTCATTTTCTCTAAACAAAACAGTTTTCCCGTTTTCAGGCCAAAACTGTTCATCTGTTGATAAAACCGTTTACTTGTGAGTGAAGTACTCACTTTTTTCCTTAGCCTGCGCTTGATTTGGTCATATTTGATCAAGAAATAAAGAACTTACGCCACTTTGAAGAATCGAATCGACGGAATTTGGCTTGCCGTCTTAGCCATAAAATGACGTCAAAGTCACGTGGTATGGGCACACTGATTATGGGATCTGGCTGGTTCAAGAAAGAAACCAAGATCTTATGGTGATACAAGTTTTGTGCAAGTCTGATTCAATTCAAATCATAAATGAAACCACTATTGTGCAGACAAGAAATTGTTGACGCACGCACGCACACAAATTCTGGCCCTTTAAGGGGCAATAACTCTAGAACCCATGATGGGATCTGGCCAGTTTTCGAAAAGAACTGATATATCATGCCAATACAAGTTTTGTACAAGTTTGATCAAAATTGCTTGCGAAATGTGGTCTCTATCGTATTCACAAGAAATTGTGAACGGACGGACGACGGACAGGTGAGCTAAAAACAGGTAGAATGAGCCTATACTCAACATTCGTGCATTCATGTACCAGAGCTCCAGATAAGCTTTTGGTGCAAATAGGTATTTACCCATCACTTTTTGTCTGAATTGGGTATTCGAAATTTGAATTGGGTAAAAATAATATCATTACCCAGCCTTTTCAGAAGTAATTGGGTATTTGCTAAAACCAATTGGGTATTTTACTAATCTCGCACTAACAATTGAGTATTTTTTGCTTACAGTATACATGGTATATATCATTGAACAGGACTGACTAAGTAGCTAAGTACTTCAATGGCGCCCTTCAATGTTTAATACAAAAATGTATTTAAAATTGTAATGAATGTTCCATACTGTTGTTTTCTTTTTCACTTTTAATGAAGTCGGAGATCAGTTCATCCACAATATCCCGAACGATGTGGTCACCACAATATGCATTCTCCCAAACTCCCAAAAGATATCATCCAGTATTGGTGACACTACATCGTCACAAACAGATAACTGTCATTGTTGAACAGCAAAATATCCCACTAATTAGTTTGTGCTGCAACAATGTTTATTCTTCAACTCTTTTACATTTCATCGGCGTAAAATTGTTTATAAAGTATCCAAATAACACCGATCAGCTGACTGAATGGTCCTGTGATTTTTCGGATAAATTGCAACCTGTTCTGCGGTAATGTATAACCAGTCAGTCAAATCTAGCGTTAAAGTCTCGTACCAGTTCTAGTAATAAGGAAAATGCGATACGCAAGCAATTTTTTATGAATTGGGTATTAGGAATTTTACTTGCGTTTCATTACGCACACTGTATGAATTCAATTGAGTTTTCTGCAATTTTAATTGCGTAAATACGCAAATACGCAGCTTATCTGGAGCTCTGATGTACTCACTAAACATCCGTACATTCGTGTACTCACTCAGTAAGTTACTCAACATTCGTGCATTCATGTACTCGCTCAACATCCATATATATATTCATGTAGTCACTCGGTCACTGTCAACTTTTAAGTAGTTTCATACCAGAGATATTTCATTCATAAATGATATCGAATATAGTACACAAAGTCATGTTTTTATTATTATTATTATTATTATACCAGATTTATATAGCGCCCTTTTCATGATCAATTTCACGTTCAAAGGCACTTTACATAGTTCAAATGCAGCCACACAGGGCGCATAATTCATCCTCTACTAGTACAGACACAGAGCGATCTGACCAGAGGGACAGAGTGAGACAAAGCCCCCACGACAGAGAGATCAGAAATCAGATACAGGCTTGTCCGGCTAACTTAGCCTAGCTCGTTTCGAATAGACAGCCTGGTTCTTTAACGTGCCCAGTGTATAGCACTGATACACGCAAGGATTGCCTGGGTTCCTGACCAGTACACCTCTAGTTGGGGGGGAAACACTGAAAAGCGTTTCTGAAAATTCCCGAGTAGCTACCGGGGATCGAACCCCCGACCTCAGGATTGGAAGGCCAGTGTGCAAACCACTGAGCTATCCGTCCACCCATTTTTATATTCTAATTCCTAGTATGAATTTGTAATTTTATTGTAAGTTTTAAGTTTGAAAATGTATATTGTCTCTTGTAGTTCTACTTAGAACGGTCATTTACAATTGTTTTATGTTGTATGTAAATTTCTATGTTTGTAAATGAATGAAACATAAATAAAATAAAATACAAAATATATATACGAAAGGTGTTAAAGGTAATTAATCACATTAATTAAAAGGCATTGATTGGGCTGATTGGAAGGTGTTAATGGTATTTAATTGCATTAGAAGTTGTTGACTGACCGAATGAAATGTGTCAAAATTTTCCCCTAGTAGAATTAAATGTGTTAATAGTTGATTGGAGTGAGGAAATTATGCTTTTCAATTCACTTCTATTAAGCAAACCGCCAAATGGTAGTTTTGGGCGAAAAACATGTATATATACTTATTTGAAAGAAAAAACGATTTAATTTATCATACTTTAATTTTTTTGCAAAAATACGTTTTAAAAAGGGGGCCAAAATGACCAATTTGAAATCGCCGAGGGGGACGAAATGACCAAATTGGGGACGAGATGACTGCAAATCCAAATTACAGACCTGTCACCAATTTGACTAGTGTACCCTGCAAACTTTGTGAAAAGACAGTGCGTCAAGTAATAATTGATCATATGACTTCCAATTATTTGTTCAGTGACTGTCAGTATGGCTTCAGAAATAAGAGAAACTGTGTTATTCAATTGTTGGATGTGCTTAATGATCTCCGACCTGTACTGGGTGCCGACCAGTCACCGGACAGAAATCAGGGTTTTTCCATTGCCGTTTTATAAAAAATAAACACAAAAACATGAAATTTGCCCTGATAAAACTTCAGCTCATTTGTCTTCCGAAAATGTAAAAAACTCAAACAATCGGATGTAAAACATCAGATATTTTGAGGCTCAAAAAGGGTAATGACATGCACTACATCAAACAACAAGGTGGAATAGTCACCGAACAAATATTTCGAAGAATGATTATTTTTATTTGACGATGACAACTGTACCGAAAAAAACTGATTATGTCCATCTGTCTTCTACTCCTTCTAGAAACATGTTTTCACGCACATTCAAAGTGTTAAACTATCCTCGGGGTCGAACTACATAACAGCAGTGATTTACCCATGTTACCATTTTAAATGAAATACTATCTGCAGAAAATACCTCGGTGCTTATGCCACCATAAGGAACCAACAATCAAATCTATTTCAGTTTTTGTTACTTTCGGAAAACCCAAGCAATCTATAAATATATTTTTATACAAATGAGGCTCGGAATGGATGTAAATATATATTATGATATGCAAGGGCATTCACTCGTGCGGTATTAACACATGACCTAGCAAATGATGCAGACGTTCATTCATTTTGCAGAAACAGTATTATGTTTTACCAATATGTGATACAAGTGAGGAATGAATCAAAAAGAAAACTGTCGTCCGTCTACAGTTCTGTGCTATACATGTAATTTTTTGAGACCCACTTGGTGCCCCACAAAAATAAATCAAGTTGCGCATGCGCACTGCCATTTCAATGCCCCAAGGTTAGAGGACAGCAGTTTTGTGAACACGGGTGAGAATTGGTACGATATCCCCACGACTTACGTTTTCGACGGACATATGTTTTCGATGATGTCGGTATTTCCGGTTAATTTGCATATCCCGCGCATGTAAAAAATGATCAATTAATATCAACATACCGTTTTATACATCTTTTATTTAATCCCAAAACTGGTACTTCAGTGACACTCTCATTTAATTACTTAGAAGCATGAAAATAGTTTAGATGTTCGTCTGCAGACACGGCCATCTTTGTTGTTATTGGTCGTGTCATGCTTTAAAAAAACCTATACCATACAGTAAAAATAACACGATCTGATTTAGATGACTCCCTTGCAGAATAAACAAAGAACCTTAAAGCCAATCTTTAAGATGTACTTACATTGCAAATGCTAATTAATTGTTAACAATTCTAGGCAGAAATTGATAAAAAATCCCATCTACATTGTTAAATGGGTGTTACTTAATAAATGTTATGGTTAGGTGCAAAGATCTATATGAGTAACACGGAGCAGAGCCGATTTATGCAAGGTGCCCAAAGTTTAACAATCAATAATATTTAATAAATGCAAATTTGAATAGGACTTACCAATAACTCACTGAAAATATATTAAATACCGTTGAATATGGTAAAAACGTTGATAAAATGCATAACAATAACTGTTTCTCGTGATAGGTAATGGTTTATACTAAATTCAATGTACGGTATAGATTTTTAGTATGATTGGCGGGAACCGTCGAATACGTAAGTCGTAAAGTGCACGCTTGTGCTTTCACCCAACTTCCGTTTTTATCCGAATTGAACTTGCAAAAATCAGATTTCCGGATAATAACCACACACAAAGTGAAGGTCTTGTATTGTTTTGTCGCTTGACAAATGGGCAATTTAATTATTCTTCTTTCCTATTTTTTGGCAATCGTATGATTCCTTAATTGCGTCGTCGAAAACCGATGTCACGGGGATATTCCTCGTTTATACTTATTTGTCAGTCAATGTTGATATATGAAAATGAAAACAAAGTGCTGAATGTCTACGATTAGCTGATTACTCCGATATAATCGAAACAAAGCCGTAATTACGTTTGTCCGGTATATATTCCTGTCCGGTGACTGGTAGGCACCCAGTATAGTGTATAGAAGTTTTAAAACTAGAAACAGGGGTTTAGTCAAAAATCTCTAGCCATTATTAATGAATTTTAAAATAAGTATAAAGACTACCGAAATATAGCATCATTTGGATTGCAAAACCAAAAAGAAACGCATCTCCCGATGATTTTAGTTGCATTTCGATAAATCTTGTTCTTACAAAAGCTTTCCAATCCGGGTTTTCCTAATCCTCGTACCGTACTATAGTACCGTACGCGCTACAGATGGTTAGAGAACACCAATTGTTTTCCCAAACATTATGACGTGTATAAGGCCTTCCATAAATCGAAACAAGTATATCTAATCACATTTCTTTCGAGAACTAACCTAGTTCCACCAAAATATGGAACGAAAAACATACGAATCTGTAGTGATACTTTATTTACGTATTAACTAATTTTCGTGGGGTAGATCTATGTCTGAATAGCGAAATCAAATTGATTTCGCGAAATCAAATCAAATAAGCAAAATCAAATCATAAAATTTAATGCAATGAATATTTTTTAAAATCCTTTTGAGTGTTTATTAAGAATATAATTCTGCGTGCGTATGCCGATTTTCAAGAAAAAATATTGATATTTTTTATGGTTATGAAAGCAAAAACGTATAGGTCCAACGTATACGGGTGTTGATTTCGCCCGATTCTATATGCGCGGAAATCTCAAGTGACAGGCAAAATCAACTCATAAAATTTAAAGTAAAAAATAATTTTAAAAATCCTTTCAAGATTTTATTAAGTATATATTTTTACACATGTATGCCAATTTTTAAGAAAAATTATTTATATTTAGTATGATTTCGAACCGATTCTATGCACGGAAAACTCAAGTGACAGGAGAAATCAAACCATAAGATTTAAAGTAATGAATATTTTTCAAAATGCTTCTGAGCTATTATTTAGAATATAATTCAACGTTTATATGTCAATTTTCAAGAAAAGGTTTTTATATTAAGTATGGTTTTGAAAAGAAAAACTTATACGGGTGTTGATTTCGTCCGATTCTGTGCGGAAGTGACAAGCAAAATCAACTTGTAAAATTAAAAGTTGGAAACTATTTTTAAAATCCTTTTGAGCCATTATTAAGAATATAATTCCACGTTTATATGTCAATTTTCAAGTCAAAATATTAATATTTATGTTGGTATTGAATAGAAAAACTTATACGGGTTTTGATTTCGTTAGATTCTATACGCGTAAATACACAAGTGACAAGCGAAATCAAATAATAAAATTAAAAGTATATAACATTTATTAAAATCCTTTTGCGTGTTTATTAGGAATATAATTCCGCGTGCGTATGCCAGTTTACAAGAAAAAATATTGATATTTAATATGGTTATGAAAGCAAAAACGAATACGGGTGCTGTTTTCGCCCGATTCTATATGCGCAGAAAACTCAAGTCACAGGCAAAATCAAATCATAAAATTTGTTTTTCAATGTACATAAATGTAGCAAAATTTGTCAAAATGTATAATCAAATACTGTAAATGCAGTAAAAAATTTCAATTTGAAAAAAAAAATCACTTCTTGGGTTTGTTTACATGGGTGACCAATCAGAACGGACAAAAATTACCTTATTACCGGTAAGTTTCCGGTACGTTTTTGAATTGGTGGTCTTTGATCAGATACGGCCAGCTTAAAAGAGTCCAAGCTAGGCATGGCAGCGATGTGAGGAGGCATACCATTCCAGAATACTGTAGTATGAAAAAAAATTGTTTAATAACCCATGTCAGCATGAACATGACAGAGTCAATGACGATCCGTAAGGCGGGTAATCCTAACAGGAGTTTGGAGATGAGGGCAAATTGTTTAGCGTCCAAGTTATAATATATTTAAAACTAAAACATGAAAGCATTTTCTTATCTTTCTTTTTCTGCTTCCAATACTGTAAAAAAATCCTTTCTGGAGTATTGCCATACAACATGTATACAAAGAGCTATAAAACATTGGTGTATACAATGTTGGGTTGCGTACAAGTGTGAAAGTTTAAAAAAACAAATTAAAAACAGCTTGTGTCCCAGGAAGAAAAGTCATGACGAAGAGACCTTTTATCTTTGGAATACGGCTGAAAATTTTTAAAAAATATAAATTTGGGAACCGTTTGCATTTGGGAGCAAAATCAAATTTTAAATTAAATTTAAAGGTATTAAAAAAAAAAAGGAAAAAAAAAACCCTATGGCTCCCTTAAAAAGAATTTTAAGGGTCTTTCTTGCATACCAGACATGATTTTCCCTAGATTTTGTCGGGGGCGGGAAAAAACTTAACTCACCGTGGGGGTAAAATGACACATGTTTTTTAATTTTGAATTAATTAATGAATTAAACTTTTTTTACTATTTTTTTTGTCTTTCAGAATTTTGCCCCCCTTTGCCCATTTTTTAAACATTTAGTAACCATTTAAAGGGCATAAACAAGTTCCCGGTTTTAGGTTTTTGTCACATGACCCACGCTTTTTTTTTTATTTTTTTCCGACGGGTTTAGAGGGCAGATTGATTTGTGTTTTCGGAATGATATTGTTAATGGAAGATTTGAGGATTTTTTTAAGGTTGGGAAAATTGTTTTTTTTTTGTCCTGAAATTTTATTTTAAGAAAAATTGCAAATGGCGGTTTTTACTTGATTGTGTTTTTTTTTACTTTTTCATGTACAGATTTTTTTGCATGATTGAAAAATTTTATAAAATGGGGGGAATATTCTGAGCTTGGGGGGCAGTAATTTAAGAAATTACTTTTTTATCCTATTTTTAAAACCTTGTTTCCCGGGCCTTTAATAGTAACAATGGGGGCCCAATTTGGTCAGTAACAGAAAACCAGCTCACCGAGGGGGATTTTTTTTTGTGCGTGTAACTAAAGGGCCCCAACCCCCAAAAAATTGGGTATGTTTTTTTTTATATCTTTTTTATCTTTTTCTTATTTAAAGGGTTTATTATTTTATTTTAAAAATAACCACAAAGCCGCCCCCCCATTTGGACTGGAAATATACCAACATTTGTTTTTCATTCCCTTGATGTTTATTTTGTTGAAAATGTATGTATAATTTGTTTGTATAATTTTGATTGTATAGTTTTAAATTTATAATGTTGAAAATTGATCTCTAGGGAAAAAAGTTTTTTGTGCATTTGTACTTATTTGATTTAAGAGCTTGAGAACAGAGGGGATTAGCAGATCTACGATTATATGGGAGATTCGATGTAAACTTGGGGTTAATGATCAGATGTCTACAAAACTTTAAAATTATGGGGTTTTTTGGTCCGGGGAGTCACGGTTTTTTTGCAACAATTGGGGCCAAAAAAAGTTTATATATTTTTGGGAAAACAATATTTCTTATCCTCGTGCAAACCCATTTCTTAAGTGTAAAAAGCCGGGGCCTTTCAAAATTTTTTTGTTCATTTTTGTTTGTGATAGGGGGGGTTTTAAAACTACTTGTAAAAATTTGGGGGGGAAGGGTAAAGGTTACGTCTCCCGGGGTTTTTTCACTGTTTAATTCCCAGTAGCTATATGATTGTCATTTTAATGTATATTTGTAAACCAATGTCAGAAAAAAGAAATTCATAAAAAAAGGGAATAAAGGGGAAAAAATTGATTTTTAAAGGGTTTCAAAGGTCAAACTTATGTATAAATCACAAAAATTTGGCATTTTTGGGAAATTTATTTTTTATTTTTAAAAAATTTTGTTTGTTTTCATAAGCCCAATCGGGGCTTTATTTAGGGAATGTTTTATTATGGGGTCAAAGTCAAAAATTACAAATTTTTTTTTTGGCAAAACGCCAAGGTCAACTTGATAATTAAAGGTAAAAATTTCATTTTTCATGCAAAAATATAAAAAAAGGGTTTCTTTTAAATTTCTAATTTTTTTAATTTGTATTAAAATTGTTAGTATTGAAGTTAATTCTTTTTTAATGTCTGTATGTCAGGAAAAGTTCCAGTGCAAAGGAAAACCCCAAAAAAACTGTCAAGGGAAAAGTTATATAAAAGGGCCCAAAAGGTTTCCAATTTTTGTAAAAAATTTGCTTTAAAATTTAGTTTTTTTTGAATTATAACAGCTTTTTTCTGACCCATTATTTGAAATTTGGGTTTGGGAATTTATTTTAATGTATATTTGTCCGACTTTATCAGTAATAAAGATTTTCGTCTAAAATCAGACAATTTTCAAATGTGATTTTAAGGGTCGGGAGGTTTTTTCAAGTAAAAAAAAAGGGAAAAAATTACCCCTTTAATTTTTCCCTTCTTGTTTATGATTTTTTTGTCGTTTTAATCAAAATATCAGTTTTTTTAATGTATAAAAAGGCCCCGCCATGGGGGGGCAATTTTCCCCCAAAGGGCTTACATCACGGAGTGGAGAAAAATTTTTTAAAAATTTGGACTGTTGTACCCCCAAAAGGGGAGGGAAACAAAAAGGGGGAAAAACTTAAAAAAAACAAATCAAAGTCCACAAAAAAAAAAAAATCATTACAAAAAAATCCTTACAGGTTTTTGGTATGTAAAAAAAAACCCCTTTAAAATTTGGAAATTTTACCATCCTTTTTGGGACCACAGAAAAGTGGTTCTCGGTTTTTCCCTAGGGCCCAAAATAATAAAAAAAGTTTAAAAATTAAGCTATTTTTAGTAACATAAAAGGGAAGTAATTCAAAAAAAAAATTTTTTGTAAGTACAAAAAAGAGATTTTCCCAAATAAAAACGGGACCATGAAATGGGAATATACACAAAGCAAAGTCATATATGCCCTTTTGCCCCTTAAAAGTGTGACCTTGACCTTGAGCGAGTCACCCGGAACTCCCGTTTCTGCCATCGTTACATTGTGGTAAAAATTTTTTCTGAAAAAGTTTTTAAAAATCCTTTCGGGCAGTTCAAGAGTTACAAAAAGCGGCACGAAAAAAACTGATATGACTTTTGCCCCCTTAGTGTGACCTTGACCTTGAAGCAAGTAAACCCGGGAAACTGCGCTTGCACGTCGTCTTGGTGTGGGGGAACATTTGTGTAAAGTTTCTTTAAAACCCTTAAAGGGGGTTTCCCAAGAGTTACGAGCGGACACAAAAACAAACTGATATGCCTTTTTGACTCCAAAAGTGTGACCTTGACCTTGAAGTGGACATTAAAAAAATGGGGAAAAGGCACATCGTCTCGGTGTGGGGAACATTTGTTTTAAATTTTCCCTTAAAATCCTTCAAGGGGTTCAGAGTTCTTAGGGGAAACACGAAATTGCTAAGGGAAAACAGAGGGAGGACGGCGACGGCAGACGGAAAACCGGGCGTCATAACATAATACGCCCCTTGGGCGTAAAAAAAGAAAAGCGAAAATCGGGGATGCACATTTATTTAAAAAAATTCAAGGTAAACCTTTAATTTCAAGGTCAAAGGCCCAAAAAAAGTGAAAAAAAATTGTCCCAATAATTTCACCTTTTTTGGAAAAGTTTTTTTTTTTAAAAAAGTATTTTTTTTGTCTTTTTAGTAACTGACGTCTTTTTCTTTTAAAAATGTATATATGTCGGGACGAGGGTCAGGGGAAAAAAATTTAAGTTAAGGTCAAACCAGGTTTTAAAAGGGTTTCCAGGGGTCATTTTTGTTTTAAAAAGATCAATTTGTAGCAATTTAAACCTCATTACTTTGTTCAAAAGTAATAGCTCTTGTTAGAATTTTTTTAGTTGAAATTTTTTTTAATGTATCAGGCCCAAGCTGGGTTTCGGGAATTATAGGTTTTTTTCCAAAAAAGGGAAAAAACCCCCAAACCCTATTATAAAAGGTCAAAGTTCAAGTCTGCGTGAAAATTAGCCAAAAATTATTTTTTTTGCAATGATTTTTCATTTTTTTTTTGAGGGTATTTAAAAAACTATTCCCAAATTTTTATTATTCTTTTTAAGTTTCTAAAAAACAGATGATACCCATTTTAAAATTAATAATAAAAAATTTAGCCCAAGGTAAAATTTTTTCTTTAAAGGTTTCAAGGAAATAGGGCCTTAAAAAAAATATCGCTATTATGAAAAAAAAATGGCGGGAAACAATTTGGGGGAGAAAATGAAAGTTCCCCCTGCAAGCCCTACACAGGCAACTTTACGGTACATAGCAGAGAAAGCTTAAACCCTCATTGGTACCGGGTTCTTAAAAACCAGTAAAGATAAAGGGAAAGGTTTAAAAATTTTCAGGTCTGGGATAACCCGGGGAAATGAAAAAAAACTAAAATAAACTAAATCGAAAAAGGAGCCAACCCTAAACCATTAGGCCCAAGCGAGATTTTACAAAGTTTTTTTTTCCATGCAGGGGAAGGGAAAAAAGAGACCCCATCCCACCCATCCATTTAAAATTTCGAGCGCAAAAACCAAAGAACAGACTAAAAAGGGGGAAAGGCCCTTAAAACCACTTCGTCAAAAAACTGCAAAAAAAGGGTAAGCAGCAGCACTGGACACGAGAGAGCCGCTGAGCCCCAAAAAATGGGTTTTCCCAAAAAAAATGTGCTCCCAAAAAAACAGATTGGAGGTACCAAAAGTTGAAGAAAAGGGGGGAAACAAAAATTTAGGCTTACCAAAAAGTCCCCTTAAAGCTAGAAAAAAACAAAAACCTATTTCCCGCACCTCTTGGGGTCCAAGAATTTTACCAATTGGGGTCAGTGGAAAAAGGCCCGTTCGAAAGCTTGGGGTGGGGCCTACATCAAATTTTTTAGACAAACTCCTTTCCCTTATTTTCTCTCTCATACCGTCGGCAAAAGGGTGCCCCAAACTAAAATCCAGATGCAAGGCCCCCCATCGGCAACATCCAACAGGAAAAGAGCGAGGAGGAAAAAGGGCAATATATTTTTAACCGACCCCCAAACAGCTCTTCAGGCTCTCCCCAGCAGGTCCATTAGAAAAACTTAAAACGAAGCTGTGAAAAATAATTTTTTCTCCTGCCCCGAGGAAAAAACAATGTGGGATTTCGATAGATTCCTGCCCTGTTGGGGGGGGTTTGTGGAAATGAAGCTGCGCCAAAAAAACTTGCAAAAACAGCAAAACCCGGCAAATTTCAGCCCAACCCCAAATTCATAAAAGAGAAGCTCAGACTTGCGGAAAAAACGGGTTTGCATCAGACTGGAAGAAAATAATTGGAGGTTACCTTTCCAAAACAGGGGCCCGTCTTCACAATTAAAAAGCCCAAATTTAAAGGGCTTCTGTTTTACGCCTGAAAAATGTGGTGAGGGAAAAAATATGAAGAAGCTGGGAGTTGCAGGAAAGTAAATTTCAGTGCGGATCAGAGAAACAAACACAGTTTTTACATTCTTTAAAAAGCTGTTCCCATCTGGAAGAAGACGCCAGGAAGTTTTGGGCCAAAAAGAATCCCATTTGAGACCAAGCCCTGGAGGATTCGCGACCTGCAGAAAACGGGTGCAGTTCCAAATTTCCCCCATTAATAAAAAAATAAAAACGGATATAAGAGATGGAAGGCAGTAAGGGGGTTAAATAAAGTAAAGGCTAAACCCTTAAAATAAAAATTTTAAAAGCAAGTTTTAACAAAAAATTTTTTGAACCAAAAAAAATAAAATTTAAAAGTGATTTTTCTTTTTTTTTTTATTTTCCGGGAAATGAATTTTTTAAAATTTAAAAATCAGGGGGTTTTAGCCCATGTCTTATGTTTTTTTATTGGGTTTACTTTGATCCCCTATTTTACATGTATGAAACCGCAAGGGAAAAAAAAACCATAAGATATTAATAATGACAAAAAAACCCTTTTAAACAATGGGAAAAATATTGCCAAAAAAAGCTACTTTTTTGCGGTCTTTCGGCAAATTTTCCCCCTTTTAACCCTTTTTATAAGCCCCTTTTTCCCTTTTATGTTTTTGAAATTAGATTGCATTGTGGGCATTGGGTTTTTTAAAAAAAACGTTGAACAGAATTATTTTCAATGAAAAAAATTACAAGATAAATTTTTAACGAAGAAAAAAATTTTTAAAAATTTCTGTACTTTGAATTTTTTTTCATGAAAAGGGGCACATGGGCCTTTTAAAGTTTTGGGTTTTTCCCTTGACTTATTTTTCCCTTTTATTTCAACAGTGGTTTTTTGTCAGTTTTTATTACTTTTTAAAAAAAATTTTAATCGTTTTAATAGTAGTGACAGAAAAAAACCTACACAATAAGAATCAAAACCTTGAAATGTTTTGGTTGGGGGTTTTTGGTTGGTTTTTTGTTTCTGTTTAAAAAGCCAAACTTATGAATGTACCCTGAATGAGAAACAAATTTTCAAATTTAAAAGTGCCTTTATATCTAAGATGAACTTGCCTCAACCCCAAATTTTTTGATGTAACCAAGGGCTGGAATACCTTAAACATTAAATTTATGTTATGTAATTTAAAAAGGTTTAGTGGGTGTTTAAGGTTGTTTTGAAATGCTTGTTTTATTTTTAATTCATCCACACTGTTCATGAATGGGGGCTATTTTGGCAGCACATGAACTCTTTTTTGGGTGTGATTCGGAAAAAAATAAAGAGTTATTTGGGTCCGAAATACACTTTAACTTGGAGCGGGTTAAAAACCCCCAAAACCAAAAAATTGTGCAAATTTTTTTTTTTGTTATTTTAGAATTCTTACCAAAAAAAATTTTCCTTTTACCTTTGGGTAATTTTTTTTGCTTTTCCCCTTATAATTTTTAAGACAAAATTGTGGGCCTTTTTGGCATGTATAATTAAAGTAAATTTTCTAACAGTGATTTTAAAACAAAAGCTATTTTTTATCAAGTAATGAGTAAGTATGGGAAAAGGGTTTTAATTTTTTTTACAAAAGTGACCCCCGAAACCCCCAAAAACCCGGTTTGCCTTGACTTATTTTCTCTTCAATGACATCGTCTGCTATTACAGTTTAAAAGGGAAAAAGGATCAGTTACTTAAAAAGACAAAAAAATTCTTTTTTTCAATAAAAAAATTTTTCAAACTGGTGATATTTTTGAACATTTTCACTCACTTTTTGACCTTTGAACCCTTTTAAAAATTTTGGCTGACCTTGAATGTTTTGAAAAAATATGTGCTTACCCGATATCGCCTACTTTTTTTACATTAAAAAGAATGTTTTTGTTGAAATTTAAAATTTGACAAAAAATCATAAACAAGAAAAAAAGTTTTAAGGGGGTATTGTTTTTTCTTTTACTTGAAAATTTACCTTTGACCCCTTTTTATCAAAATTTGAACTTGTTTATTTTAGCGATATCTTTATTATGTATTGTCGGGAAAAAATACATTAAAAAAAATTTCGAGCAAATTTCAAAAAAAATGATCGAAATAAACGGTTTTTAATTCAAAAAAGGGAAAATATTTTTATGCAATTTTTCACAAAAAAATTTTACCCTTGACCTTTTTATATAAGCTTTTAAAACCCTTTGGAGTTTTGGGGGGGTTCCTTTGCACTGCTGACTTTACCCGGGGCATAAAGGGCATTAAAAAAGAAAATTTAAATTCAGTGACTAACAATGTGTATACAAATTAAAAACGTTAGAAAAAGTAAAAAGTACCATTTTTCATATTTTTGCATGAAAATGAAATCTGACCTTTAAATTTTAGGTTTTACCTTGGCGTTTTTTTTAAGATTTTTTTATTTTGGGCTTTGACCCATATATACACATTACATTTATAAAGCTGAGTGACTTTTGATAAAAAAATAATTTTTAAGAATAAAAATTAAAATTTTTAAAAAATTTTCCAAAATTTTTGTGATTTATACATAAGTTTTGACCCTTTTACCTTAAATAACGGGGGGGGGGTTTTCCCCTTTATTCCTTTTTGATGAATTTCTTTTTGCTGGGCATTGGTTTACATATTTTCCCTTTATGACAATTTTATAGCTACTGTAATTTTAAAAAGTTTAAAAAACTGGTTGACTAAAATTTACCCTACCCCCCTAAATTTTTTTCAAAATGAGTTTTACCAACCCCTTTTCACAAAAAATAATTTAACAAAAAAATTTGATAGGCACGGCTTTGAACTTAAGGAAAAAGGGTTTTCATTTGGGGGATAAATATTTTTTCCAAAAATGTATAAATTCTTTTGGCCTCAAATTTTTGCAAAAAAAAGTCCGTTTAGGTTCGGGCCATATTTATCAAAGTACTTAAGCACTGAGATATTTTTTGATGGACATTTTAAAACAAAAATTTTTCGAACCCCCCTCGTTTTTTTTTTTTTTTCCCTTTAAGTGATTTTTAAAAGAGTTTGGAAAGGCCGGTAACAATAATTTTAAAATATGCTTATTTTAAAAAGAAAAGCATTTTCTTTTTTTTCCTTTTATTAAATGTTGAAAAAAACCCGTAGGGAAAAAAAAAGAATTACCATAGTCGAAGGTGCAGTGGGAATTTGGGTGTCGGTTAAAATGTTTTGTAATTTTTTGTTGCCCGGGCTCATTTTCCACCTTGCAGTACCCTCGAGCGGTTTTTTCCCCTTGCACCTCTATCCCTTTAAGATTTAATAATTTTTACTATGCGTAAAAAATATATAAAGGATATTTTTTTTCTTTCAGTGTAAGATTGTATATCTTAAATGAGTGGAAACCATATGCATTATTTTCATGAGCGGCATATAAATTCAATAAAATGTATAGGTCTGGGTGCTTGATGTTTTGATATTTGCCCATCCTTAAAGTGGTCCGCACATAACATGCTGATATCAAGACATTATTATGTCTCCCACCACACAGTGGTGTGGGAGACATTTTGATTTACTCCAGTCTGTGTGTCTGTGTGTCTGTGTGTGTGTCTGTCACAACGTTTGTCCGCACTCTAAGTCGAACATTTCTCATCCGATTTTCACCAAACTTCAACAAAATGTGTTTGAACATAAGACCTCGGCCAAGTTCGATAACTAGCCAAATCGGTCCAGGCGTCTTGGAGTTATGGCCCTTGAATTACCAAAAATCGGTCTTTTTACTCTTGTCCGCACTCTAATTCGAATATTTCTCATGCAGTCTTCACCAAACTTAAACAAAATGTGTTTGACCATCAGACCTCGGCCAAGTTTGATAACTAGCCAAATCGGTCTAGGCATTTTGGAGTTACGGCCCTTGAATTATCGAAAAAATGGCCTTTTTACTCATGTCCGCACTCTTAATCAAACATTTCTCATCCGATCTTCACCAAACTTGAACAAAATGTGTTTGACCATGAGACCTCGGCCAAGTTCGATAACTAGCCAAATCGGTCCAGGCTTTTTGGAGTTAGGGCCTTGAATTATCGAAAAATCGGCCTTTTTATCTTGTCCGCACTTTTTGTCGAAATTTCTCCCCCGATTTACAAACTTGAACAAAAGTGTTTGCCCTGAGACCTGGGGGCCAGTTCGATAACTGCCAAATGGGTCCGGGCATTTTAGAGTTACCCCCTTGAATTACCGAAAAAATCCTTTATGTTTACTCTTGTCCGCTCCCCTAAGTCAAACATTTTCCCCCCCCCCCCGTCTTCACCAAATTGAACAAAATGTTTTTGGGCCCAAAAGCCCTTTCCCCAAAGTTCGTAACTACCAAAATCCCAGGCACTTTTGTTTTCCCCTTGAATTTGTTTGGATCCACTCATCCGACCATAAAATTGGATTACTCGTCAAAAACATCTAGAGAAACAAAATTTTTTATGGGGGCAGTTGTGGGAGACATGCGCTTTTTTCCCAAAAAATCTTAGTTTGGGGTTATTTAAATGTAAAAGTTTTAATATCGTTTTTTCTTTAAAAAAGTGTAACGTTGCCGTTTTTTAAAAGAACTTACTCGGGTGCCCTTTATTATAAAAAGATTTTCTTTCCGTATCCGAGCCCGGCTTTATTTTAATCAAGATAAATGGGGTGCCCATTACGCCCCCTTTTCAGACCCGAATTGAACTACCAATTCGAGAAAGAAGCATTGTATTGGCAAAAAATTGTACAATTTGGTTTTCTTATTTGTATTACCCTGTCCTGTGGGGCCTTGTTTACTTAGTCTTCCCTATTATGCGGCTTTTATTTACATATAAAAAAACTATTTTTGAAAAAGTTATGCTTTTTAAATTTTGGGCCCTTTGGCGGAGAAGAACGAATGGGTTAGAGGAAATAATTCCATACACGTGTTCGTGCAGAGAGAAAAAAGGATAAAAAAAAAGTATTCAAAAGTTGACCCTTATTAGGGGCTTTGGGCGATTCTCGGTTAATCGGATCCGATTTTGTTTCGGTGAAACCGGTTTCAATTTTGCAAAACCGTAAATCGCCCTCAATCAGTAAAACATCCGAGTCGTATTTTATCTTTCATTTTTGACAGCACATAGTCCACAGTAATTTCCCGATAAAAACATGAACGGGAACTTAATAAAAAAGTCTCGGATTTGCCTCTCGTGATATATCTAAATAAAATTATCCCAAAAAATATGATTATTGATTGTCACATTGCTTGCAATCGATAAAGTCCGTAAGTTTCTAATGAAGTCAGCAACTAGAAGTACCTTGATACGGTCGGTAGGAAAGAAGACAGCATTTTCAATATGGCGGCGATTAACCGGTTCGATTCGATTTCCAACAAATGATTAACCGGTTTCAAAATTTTGAAATCGTCCCAGCCCTGACCATTATATACATAACAAATTCAAAACTTTAAAAGAATCCATGAAGATCCCTTGGAGGCACAGAACACAACCAAGATAAGAAGCAGCTTGTATTTTTTCCTCCAAAAATAACTATGTGAATCTTTGTGAGGAAAAGATCAAGTATTGGCCAGATGTCGTAAGAAATGCAACTTAAATGTAATAAATGTAAGCTGTTTGGCATGCCGATTTCAACGTTGATGATTTTTTTGTCAATAACAGTGAACTGCGTAAAAGACGGAGTATCACCAGTGACGGATTGACGGTTAAAGTGATACCTGATCGATATCGGACCTAGACATGATATCGGTCCGACTTAAAACCAGTGAGCAAAACTATAATGGTCTGACATCATTTTACGATATCTATCCTGTATAAAAGAGATATTGGTCCAATGATGGTTAGATATGGACTGGATTAGATAACAATTTCATAAAGTGCTGAAACGTTTTCAAAATGGAGTAGAAATTAGTTCAGGGACTACATCTTCCGCTGGCTTTACAGACCTTTATTTTGGAAATCTATATGAAATGTTGTTTTATTTTTTGAAAAAATATTTTTACGTACTAGTAAATCAAACAATAATTTGTATCTAAATGCTTAAAAACATCAAGTTCAGTTAAACGGTCAGAAGTATTCATGAATGCAATTACTAATACTAATGGCGGGTTATGGTTTTATCGGTCACGCAAAATATTGCAAAGGGCCCTGTCTTACCTTACTTGCAGTAGTTTAGTCTATATGTACACAGAGTATAGCTTACGTATAACTGATCAGAGGCTAATAAATTATATATGTTTCGAGAAATCATTGACGAGGAGTATGTATTAAACAGTTATATTTTTACATGCGGAGAAAACCATATCTATAGGGAAGCTATGGAAGGTCAGTGCTCAATGCTAATTGTCAAATGCCAAATGCCGATAATTAATGTTAAATGCCAATTACTTATTGCTAAATGACAGTTACTTAATGCTTAATGCTTCATACCAAATGTTTTATGCCATATAATTTATGCTGAATTCCTAATGCTAAATGTCAAATAGCTAATGTTAATTGATAAAAGATAAATGCTAATCGTCAAAATCTTGTACAATTTGTGTTGTTAAGAGACAATCGATCCTCCAGTTCTTTCAGTCCTTTGATTTAAAAAAAATCGTCTGTTTGTTGACAAATTTCACCACAGAAAATGTCACACTTTCCCCAGGGCATTTACTTTTTTGATCTTTGCACAGTTTTCTATTCAGATTGCTAATCACTGTGGCAATTACGCATGCTTTTTCCCTGCCTACAGGTAAAAGTGCATAGTTTGCATGAGGTTCTAGGTCAATAGCCACATAAGCCTACCAGTAAAGTCTAAGCGGAGTTGTCTTCATTTTTTCCCAAATATTTTACCCGAGATCATTTTTTTTTAGCTCAAATAACCTTTTTTTCGGAAAATGATATTTTACTATTTTTTTCAGTCTACGTACTTTGATGCAGTTAACTACACATATATCTAAAATAGATAGTTCCTACTTGGAGTTTGTATTTTTAGTTCCATTGCCTACAATAGGAAGTGTCCACCTACACTGTCACAGCAAAGTCACAACTTATAAGAAAAATGTAAATATACATTTTCTTCGAATATTCTTCGAACACACGGATGTTTCCTTGCTTACAGCGTCAGCACTTCAGTCGAGCATCGAGTCCTCGTTTGATAACATAAATTAAATAATCCCAAGAATTAGCGGAAGACACATACGTGAACGTATGTTGCTAGAAGACGTTTTATTTGCGGTTATTAGCAAGAAGTTAGAACCGCGCTCAAAACATCAATATCAAAGTACTGAGAGGACTGATGGGGGCAATGCTTTGCAGTTTCAAGACTTGATGTAACCCATTCATGTCAGGGAAGTACATGCAGGCATTATGTAATGCACTTGTGTGTGTCAAAAAATGGAGTGGTCACAACTTTAACAGTGCACAACAATAAAATTTATTAACTTTGTGTTCAATACACTTCTTATTTTGTTAAAAAGATAGATAAAAAAATCTAGTCTTGTTCAATAGCAGTTGTTCACCCACAAACAAAAACCCTTTCATTGCCAGGTTTGATTAAAATGAAAAGATAAAGCTATGCAATGTATTTCATTTTTTCAATACATTCTGTTTGCACTCTATGCCCTGACATCATGTGTTCTTGACAGTCTAACAGAAACAGGCAAACTTTGTAACACTTTATGAAAGTTTGGAAAGAAAGTCAAAATATTCCAATATGTGAACGTTTAAAGGAACAGGTTTTCCTTGAACTGACATGAAAAAATCTAGGCTATGTTTTCTTATGTGTACAATACTTATCAATTAAAAGTCGGGAATGTTTTTCCTACAAATAAGCATCATTTTAATAAGGAGTCGTCATTAGTTAACCCCAAAACACACCTGAAAAAAATATTTTTATAGATCTACCTTTTTTCCATTCATACTATTGCTAAAATTCAGTAACTGTTTTCTTAAAAATATGCATGATATATTGATGATATTATTATTCATATTGTTTGTTATGTTTTTTGATCAAAATAACATTGTCTGTTTCAATTTTAGGTTATTTAATATAAAACTGTATTTCAAACTATCAATTCATAATTTAAGAATTACATTAAAACACTATGAAAACCGTGATTCGTCATATCAATGAACCTCCCGAACTGGCGTATACGTTAGGTTCGAGTAAATTAGGATACGAAACGCCGTGGGAAAAAAAACAAGATTTCTGGTGGTTCTGCCTTCAAATTCACCATCAGAACCATTTGCACCCTCAAATAGAAGATGAAATACATTAAATGGTAACATAAAATGTACATCTGTGGGGATGATTACCAAGAAAATGAGGTCAAATAATAACGGGCCCCTGTGGCAAGTTACCCATCGCGGATGGTGGATTATCCCCCTTTTAGCCAAAAATTACTCGGTCTGAAAAATGATGAAATACGTATATGTACGCCGAAATTTAACAGTATTTAGCGCATTTTTTTACGTTAAACGATAATTTTTCCCTGCAGTAAATTCCAGTTTGATCAGCGTATATGGCGTTTATTTTTTAATAAAAAATCTGGGAATGAATTTTTTCTTCGGCCCTTTTTTAAAGGATTTCCCGAACATTATTGTTAAAACGTATATACATAATGTTCTGATCTTTAGACTAAGAATCGGGCACATGTTCAGTTTGGGAAATGCTGTTTACTTTTCCAGAATAAGCGCGTTTTATTGGCCCTTACTGAGGTCGGATTTCGGGAAAAAGTAAAAAAAATATCTCTCCTGATTTTGCGGTGGCGTGGTGGTTGCTATTGAAATTACTGCATGCCGCAAGTTTACTGATGCACTAACTTTTGATAACATCTCATGGATTCAAACCTTCCTTAGATGACATGTTTATTCAGGATGCTCTCTCCAATTCACAGTACATATCCATATCGACGCACTCTTTGCGAAATTGCTATATCGGCGGTTTCTTTGCGTCGGCACCCGGGTTTTTTCGCTATAAACAGTGCCCAGGTTGGTATGGGAGGCGAAAAATCGAGCTGCCATCATTATATAGGTATTCTGCTCAATAAATAAGTAGAGCACGGAACACAAAATTGTCTTTTCTATGTTTTATAGTGTTTACTTTTTTATTATCAGCGATTTTGCTCGCAACTCGATGAAATTTGTTGATGGTTGTATGACATGGAACAACTAGCCCGGGCTTTTTCCACAGTCTTTAACCGTTTTTTGCTTTGTTATCATCTATCAAGCGCACTATTTGTATTTATTTTATCAAAATTCTTCCAAATAATAAAGATAAATAGGCCGAAATGTAGATGGAATTTTTCAAAACCACTTACTTTCGGTTTTGTCGTGGCACCGGCGGTCTCTCTGCATACCACCCCAGTTTTTTTATTATTATTTTTTTTATATTTATTTATTATGCACAGGCAGGCTCTCTTCATTACGCACAGAGAGGCTCTAGGCTAATGACTATCTGGAAACATTATAGTTTAATTAATGTGGTGTGTTTATCTGAATTTTTATAACTGCCAACTGTTTATAGCAGAATCGCCGCGCCGACGCAAGA